>NW_006921624.1:13336043-13360251 GCF_000298275.1 Orycteropus afer afer
GACAAAGTATATGTGAACTGCTGTATGAAAAGTGAATTTACTCTGTAAATCTTCACCCAAATCCTAATTAAAAAAAAAAAAAAAAAAAAGTTCAATTCTCTTCTGTGAACATTACGCAATCTCGAAAAATGACTATTATGAAAACACAGCGGCAAAACAGAAAAGACTTTGGGGATGGGGTAGGAGGCTAAAATTGTATCAACAAAATAAGGAAAACATGTACCAAATTTTATAGTGATTATGAGGAGGCTGAGGTTAACATGAAATAGTATTTTTACTTTCTCATTTGGAAATTTCTCTGAAACATCTTTAGATCACTTTATTTAAGTGCACAATTAAATGATTATTAGTAAATTTACAGAGTTGTGCAACCATCATCAAAACCCAATCTTAGAATACGACCATCTTCCCAGAGAGATTCCTCATGCCCATCCGCAGTTAATCTCCATTCCCACCCCCACCTCCTGGTAACTGTCAAGCGACCGTATGTAAACAGAATCATGAAGTAAGTGGTACTTTGCATTTGGCGTCTTTCATTCAGCATAATGTTCTTGAGGTTCATCCATGTTACAGCATTATCAGTAGTCACTCCTTTTTATTGCTGAATAGTTAAGAATGCTCCTTAGAAGTGAGAATGGCCAGACTTGCCTCACCTATTTTGGTCACGTTGTCAGAAGGGACCATCTTCTGGAGAAGGATATCATGCTTGGTAAAGCAGAGGGTCAGCAAAAAAGGGGAAGGCCCTCAATAAGATGGACTGACACAGTGGCGGGAACGATGGGCTCAAGTGTGTCAAGGGCTGTGAGTCAGCTGGTGCATGACGGGCAGTGTTGCATCTATTGTAGACAGTGTCACTATGAGTCAGAGCCAACTCGATGACACCTTACAACAACAGTTAAGTATTCCATTGTAGAGATACACGACATTTTGTTGGCATTTGTATTGTTTCCACTTTGCAACCACTATGAATAATATTACCACGGACATTTGCACGCAAGTTTTTACATCAACGCATGTTTTCGTTCTTCCTGGGTAAGTACCTAGGAGGGGAATTTCTGGGTCATATGGTGAACTTACAGTTAAGTCAATTAACTTTTTAAGAAGGCTGTTTTCCAAAGGACCACTTTACATTTTCCCCAGCAATATATAAGAGTTTGTCTTCATATGTGAGATCATTTGTGCTGGACACAGAAACCTAGGTTGATAGTCTGCCTTTTTATCTTTTCCCTTTGAAAATGGTGTCCCACTGTGTCTGGCCTCTATGGTTTCTCACAAGAAGGCAATCGTCATTTTCACTGTTATTCCCCTGCAAGTAGTATGACTGCTTCCTCTTCCAACTTTTAAATTTTGTTTTCCATTTTGATTTTTTAGGAGTTTAGCTATGATGTATCTAGCTGAGGTTATCTTGGGGTTCGATGAGCTTACTGAATTATGCATTGGTATCTTATTTGGCAAAAATTTTAGACGTTATTTCAAGTATTTCTTCTGTGTCATTCTCTCTTGTACTCTGAGACTCGAATGATTCATGTATTAGAATTTTTCACTGTCCCATCGATCTTTTCTTTCTGTTTTATTCTTTATGTTTTAGTCTGGATAAAGTACTAGATTTACAGACTCTCTTTGACTGGGACTCTGTGGGATCCTGATCCATTATGCCGACCCACATGTGACTAAGAAAAGTTTGCCAGGAGTTCATCAAGTTTCTTTTTTTTAATTGTGATTTGAGTAAAAGTTTACAGAGAAAATCCATTTTCTCTTCAACAATTCATACATCTTGTTCTGTGACGTTAACTGCAATCCCCACAGCGTTCCTCCCACTTTCTCCCTATGTTTTCCATTTTCATTGGTCCTTCTTTCCTATGCCTTCCTGGTTTCTGAGCTTTATTCCTGGACAAATGCTGTCCTCTAGCTCTCATGTGGTTAAGGAGGGCATACTCCATGGTGTCCATCTATCATCTGTCTGCAAGCTGAGCCATGGGGGTTTGAGTTCAGTTCCAGGTTTGAAGGGTGTCTAAGAGCCATTGTCTCAGGGGTTCCATTAGTCTCTATCAGACCAGTAAGCCTGGTCTTTTATTATTATTATTATTTTGAGTTTTGTTCCACAGTTTTTTCCTGTTCTATCCAGGACTTCCTATTGTGATCCCTTTTAGAGTGGTTGGAAGTGGTAGCCATACCATCTAGAAATTCTGGCCCCTGCTCCTGGAGGCTGGAGTTCACTTGGTTGACTGGTCCTATAGACTAATTGTTTCCTTAAGTCTTTGATTTTCTTCACTTTTCTTTGCTCTGGATGGGGAAAGAGCAATAGCTGTACCTTCAATGGCAGCTATTTTAAGATCCAGTTGCTACACACCAAAGTAGGATGCAGAATACAGTCTTTGTGGACTATGTTATACCAACCAACCTTGGTGTCCATGAGACTAAGGCCCTGAGCCCCCAGCCCCAGCAACTCACTCCCTTACAAGGTGTTTGGTTATGGCTAAGAAGTTTTGTAAAACTTTACCTCCTATATGCCCTACATACATTTATAGATATATTCACAGCATATGTAAATACTTATATAGAAACAGTTTCTGTCAAACCTATATATTTGGTCTACCTTCCTACACCTGTTCAGCCTGCATGTCTATCTATGAATCCATTTGTAGGTAACTGTTACTGTTATTGCAGGATTGTGTATATAATAGTATTTACCTTTGTTGCCTTTAACTCTTACGTTCCTTCCAGTTACCTTCCTTTGCCTTGGTCATGCTGTGCTGACCTTCCCTTTACTGTATACCACCTTTTCTTTACTCAAGTTAATACATGTCTACCCTCTAATTAGTCACTTACCCTCCCTTGCCCTTCTACCTCTGGTAACCTTCAAAGAATATTTATTTCTGTGCAGAAATCATTAGATCACTTTAATTATTTAAAAATTAACTCATTATAAAACAAAAATTAGCCTATATCTAACTGCATCCAGGTAAATGTATTGGATAAGCATGACCATCACTGCCCATGTAAATAACTCAACAAGCACTTCCTAGCACCACTCTATGCCAGGCACTATGGGGGCAGAGGTAGGAAAAGATGTTCAAACTTCCATGAGACCAAGCATGCTGTTAAAGGAACTCCACTGGTTCTGGATTGGACAAACCCGGGCTCCAAATTCCAATCTCTGCTCTTCCACTCCGCAACATGGTGAATGAAGGAAACTATCAATCACCTACCCACAGACTACAGGAGAGTTTGTCCAGTTAAGGTGCCCACCAGAAAGCTGCCCCAACCTGGTGAGCAGGTGGTCATTTATATGTTATTTCATAGTTAATTCTGAAGTCAGGAACCTAATGTTAAAATGTATTTTAAAGAGGCCCAATTAAAGCAGTGTGGTACCTGCACACATTACGAAACCAGAACAGAGAATACAGAAACAGACTTAAGTATATGGAAACTTAATATAAGACAAGATGGCATTTCAAATAGGGGAAATAGATGGATTATTCAATTATTGGTGTTACAGCAAGTAGCAGCTCACTGGGAAGCAAGAAAGCCTGACCCCTATGTTCCTCCTTTAAACCAAATTCAGTCCAGATGGAAAAACCATTTAAAGGGGGCTGAGGGAATATATAAAATAACAGAAGAAATAAGAATGAATAATTTTATGAATTCTTAGTATGTGGAAGCCTTTTTAAGCATGATTTGAAAGTTAAAGATGATAAATCAAAATGCAGACCAAATCCAAAACATAAAAATACAAACATTTTTCAAAAGTGGACATTTTATTTAAAAACCACTGAATAACATCAGGAGTCTCTTGGTGGTGCAGTTAACGCGCTGAGCTGCTAACTGAAAAGTTGGGGGTTTGGGCCCCCCCAGACACCCCTCAGAAGACCGACCTGGTGATCTACTTCCAAAAAGACAGCCACTGAAAACCCTAAGGAGGACAGTTCTGCTCTGACACCCCCTGGGATCGCCATGACTCAGAGACAACTGGATGGCAACTGATTTCTAAATAACATTAACAATGTAAAAAATAAACACAAGTCTAGAAAAAAATACTTGGAATCTACATGAGAAAGAGCCAACATAGCTTTAAAATCCAAAGAGCTGTCCTGAAAACCACAAAGGAAAAGATAAACACTGCAAAAGAAAAATGGGCAAAGCACTTGAACAGGCAATTCACAGGAAAAAATGCATGTAGCGAATAAAAATATACAGATACTGGACCTTACTGATTTGCCTATCAGGCCATCGAAGATTAAGTATTGACAAGGTAGATTCCATATATGAGCACTCAGGACCTCCTAAGAGAAATGTAAACTTGTTCCACCTTTCTGGGGGGCATTTGGCTTTTTCTGTATGTATGTAGAATGTAAGACACTGTGACGCAGTAATTGGACTTTCAGGAAGTGATCCTACAGAGACTACCCCACCAGTGGAAAACATGGTAATGAGAATTTCACCACAGGGTTGAATATAATAACGAAAACTCAGAAACAACCAAAATCCAAAAGGACACTGGATTTGGAGCATACATACATACAGTGGAAACACAAGTGTTGCTGCTAGATGCAGTCAAGTTGGCTCTGACTCACAGAGACCCTACGTACAACAGGATGAAACCCAGCCCAGTCCTGCGCCAGCCTCACAATCGTTGCTATGCTTGAGTCCAATGGTCCAGCCACTGCATCAGTCCACACCGTTGAAGGTCTTCCCCTTCTTCACTGACCCTCCACTTTACCTTCTCCAGGGAATGGTCCCTCTCACAACATGACCAAAGCAGGTGAGATGAAATCTGGCCATTCTCGCCTCCAAGGAGCATTCCTGCTGCAACTTCTTCAAGGACAGACTTGTTCATTCTTCTGGCAGTCCACAGTGTGTTCCGTATTCTTCACCAACAGCAACATCAACTCTTCTTTGGTCTTCCTTATTCATTGTCCAGCTTTCACACGCATATGACGTGACTGAAAATACCATGGCTTAGGTTAGGTGCACCTCAGTCTTCAAAGTGACATCTTTGTTTCTTAACACTTTCAAGAGGTCTTTTGCAGCAGATTTACCCAGTGTAATATGATGTCTGACTTCTTGACTGCTGCTTCCATGGATGTTGATTGTGGATCCAAGTAAAATGGAACACAATGTAGTCATTAAAATAATTATCGTGTCTATATTTACTGATGTAAAAAGATGCTCGAGTTAAAAAAAAAAAGAAAGAACAACAAAGGCAAGAGAACAGCATGTAGACTACGATCCCATTTGTGTAAAACTGTAATCATATATATTTATACGTGCATAGAGAGATGACTTAAATAATGTGCATCAAAATGTGAAGAGTGGCTATCTCTGGGTGGTAGGATTTGGGGTGATTTTTTAAGAATAATTTTCATATTGCTCTGCACTCCTTGATTGACGTGTTATTTTCAGAATCAAGGGGAAAAATATTTTCATTTCAAAAAAGCAAAAGTGGGGAACCAGTTCGTGGAGAACCATTTCACACTCAGAAACCAGAGCAGAGCATGCCCTACATGGGGAAGCTGCCTGGGACAGTATGGTCAAGAAGTCCTGAGTTCAAGTCCTGCCTCTGACACTAATTAGCTAAGGGACATTGGGCAAGTTATTTAGCTTCTTTGAACTTTAGTTTTCTCATCTGTGAAAACACAGTTGATACTAATTCTACATCATAGAGTTATTTTGCGGATAAAGAGACTAACCAGTCCCATTCTCCCACGTAAACTAAATACTGAAGGTACCTATCAGTACCTGGTATACCGTAGGTGCTCAAAACACAGCAGGTCGTTGAATGGGGTAAGTGGATGGGATAGATGAACAGAGACAGTCATAGAAAGGACAGATGGTCTGAAGGAGGGAAGGATGGAATGGGTAGATGAGTGGATGTGGAGATGGATGGACAGGTGAATAGCTACACAGATGGACTGATGGATGAACAGATTGTGTGATGGGCTGTATTTTACAAAGGTGGCCACATCAAAGTATATCCCGTCCTACATGCTTTTCTCATTGTATGCTGTTGACAGTCCTCTGTCAAGAGGAGTCTATGTTCCTCTCCTGGAACTGAGGTAGACCTTACCTTTGTACCGTGGAAGTTATGCTGCATGACTTCTGAGGCCAAGTCATAAAAGAGATGCAGCATCTGCTTGGCTCTACCTCTCTTGGGACATGCACCTTTGGAGCCCCAAGGTGCCATGTAACAAGTACCCTGAAGCCTCCATGCACTTTATGCTGGTTTTCATAAAGAGACTCAGAGAAACATAAGGAACCCCACTTGTTCAAGTCTTCCTAGCACAGGCACCAAACATATGAGTGAAGAAGGCTTTAAGATGACCCCAGCCACCATCTGACCACAGCCACAAACCGACCCAGAACTGACCAACTGACCCACTCCCAAATTCCTGAACCACGGAAACCATGAGAGACTACCAATAATTATGGTTTTAAGCCATTAAGTTTTGGGGATGATTTGTTACCCAGCAAGAAATGTACTATAGATGGTAAAATGTGTACATGTGCGTGGGAGGAGGGACCGATGCTGAATGGATGAGTTCTGTATGTGGACCCCTAGAAACCAGAAACATCCTGCACTAGATACCAAGTCTTGATTTGCACACCTCACTACTGGTCTGTTCCAATGGCCTTCTGCTTTCCTAGCCATTGGATACTTCTCATCTCAGCTGTCTGTACTTGCAAAAGCCAGCCTTCCAAGCTCTGACTCTAATTAGTTGCCCTCTTGCCCCTGAACAAACTAACAGCACTTGCTTTCTGCAACCACCTAGTCCAAGCCCTCATTGTATACAGTAGGGGTAACTGAAACGCAAAGACAGAAAGAAATTTACCCAAGAACACAGGTGAGTTAAGTGCATGGCTCCGTTAGATTAGGGTTCCTGCCTTGGAACCCAAGGCTAAGTCTCCTCCAATAGACTGTGGGCTCCAGGTATCCCCAGGTTTGAATCCAGACTCTACCATTCACTGTCTGTTACTGTCCCATCAAGGCAGCAAGTGCCGCTGCAGACTCTGGCTGGGGCGTGCCAGAACTCTTGGCTCCAAGCATATCTTGCATCTGCCTGGGCATAAATTTGCATTCTGAATCCAGGAGGCCCCGATTCCAAGTATGTCAAATGTAATTAATTACAGCAAACCTTCTGCAACTGTTTTCAAACGTAGTATTAAAGGCTTCGTGGACATGAAACACACAGTCCGCTGGTCCGCTAAGGCACACTGGGAGCTGGAGAATGGAAGGCTCAGAATGTGAAGTCTAGACTCCTAAACCTAGAACCCAGGTCCCACGGAGTGGGGCAGCAACTTCCCAAGACATCACATTCAAGACAACCCAGTACAGCAAAGGGAAGGGCCTGGGCAGCAGCATTCAAGGGATCTGGGCTCAAGTCCCAGTCAATCACTAACTCCACACCCTTGGGCAAGTGACTCTACCTTCCCCAGACTCTAAAATGACAATAAGATTCCTGTACCTCCAAAGAGCTATTGTGAGCCTGGGCTTTGCATTCATCTGAATTTGAATCCAACTGCCACTTACCAGTTGTGTGACCTTGGGCATTTCCTTTCACCTGAGCCTCAATTCCCTCATTACAAATAAATAAATCAAAGGATTAAAATCTCTGCTTTTCAGTGCACTTATGATGGTGGGTTTGAACCGCCAGCTTTCTGGTTAGCAGCAGTCAAATGCCTTAGGCACTACGCCACCAGAGCTCCTATTAAATGAGATAATAGGTATAAAATGCTTAAGCCTGGTGCCTACTGTGTAAGGTTAAGAAAACAAAACAAACCATTGCCACTGAGTCAATTCTGACTCACGGTCACCCTGTGTGTTTATAAGTTGAACACAAGGTCTTCAATGGCTACAATCTTTTTGGAAGTAGATCACCAAGTCTTTCTTCCAAGGCACCTCTTGGTGGATTCAAACCACCAACGTTTCAGACAATAACTAAGTGTGTAACAGTCTGCACCACCTCATCACGCAGAATCAACTCAATGACAATTGGCATGTAAGAACTCAGCAGATACGCAACGAGTGTACTTCAAGGCAGAAAAATGCCATTTTGTAAAAATAAAGTGAGGAAAGTAGGAATGCTAAACTTAAGCCTTTTGGCAGAAAAGAGTTCATAATTTAAAAAAAAAAAAATTTATAAGAATGAATTTCCAGCACACAACTCAAATCCCTTCCAGAAAAGTAAGAGCAAGAACACTGAAGTGGAAAGTTAAGAGAACCTGGGTTCAAGCCTTAGCGCTGCTGCTCCTTCCTTGGGCCAAGCACCCCTCATGAGATCGCTGTACCAGACTGAAGGTCTGGGGAGCTGGGTGACCTCCCAGTCCTGCCAGCCCTGCCCACAACAGCGGTATACCCCCAGCATACTTCCCAATGCTCTGACTTCCCAAATCATTACAGGGAGTGGACCCAACTTAGCAAAAGAATGCCTTCCACCTGCTAGGATCCAAAATCTACACCTTCCATGTGACTTCAGTCTCCAGACCTGAACTACACCCAGATCCAAAAGACCCCACTTCAAACTCACAGATTAAGTCAGCTTTGGAAAATTTTGGCAAATGCAGAAATTGTTGCCAGTAATCTTTTAAACTTGTTTGCCTGCCCTGTTGGATTTACTTTCTTCCAAAGTGTTTAATTAATGATTAGGGGTACAGATAAACAAAGTGGGACAAGTTTAATTTTCCCCCTGAATTAATAAACCCCTCTCTCTTGTAAATCCGCACCCCCTCTCATTTTAACCACCTGGGTATGCTGAGGCTTATTAATAACTACCTCATCCATCAGCCTGAGTCTTGCAGTCCATCCAGGTACCTAATGAAGCTGCTGTATGAGTCTGAGCAAGCCACTTCCCCTCGCAGGGGTTCCATTTCCTCTATAAAGTGAGCAGGCTGGCTTACGTCACTGTTGTCCAATAGAATTATAATGCGAGCCACACAGGTAATTACAAATTTTCTAATAACCCACTGTCATCCAGTCAATTCCGAGTCATGGTGACCCTTTAGGACAGAGTAGAACTGTCCTATCCGGCTTCCAAAGCTGTAAATCATTACATGAGCAGACTGCCACATTTTTCTCCCATAGAGTAGATGATGAATTCCAACAATCAACCTTGCGATAAGCAGCCAGACGCTTTAACTACTGTGCCACCAGTGCTCCTTTAATTTTCTACTAGCCTCATTTTAAAAAAATTGTCAAAAAATAAACGGGTGAAATTAACTGTAATAATATCCTATTTAACCTCATATACACAATATTATCATTTCAACCAATAATTGACATAAAGAATTATCACCGAAATCTTCTGGTCTTTATTTTTTTTTCTCCTACTAAGTCTTCAAAATCTAGTGTTGATTTTACACTGCAGTACCTCTCAATTAAGACCAGCAATATCTCAGTGCTCAACAGCCATTGGTAGCTAGTGGCTACCCACATGCATTGGGCGGCACCCATTTAGATAATCTCTACGAACTTTTTTAGCTCTGCACTCCTAAGATTCAAAAAGAGCACCAGCCTCACAGCAAATTCCACCTAAAGCTAGTAGGACCCCAAGGACGCATTCCTTCCCAGAGGCCCCATTTCAAGTTGACCTTCTGGTCAGTTTCACTTTTATTTCCAATCAGTGTGACTTTCTGCTTTTTCCAGCATTACTGTAAGAATCACCCACATGACACACTTACATTTTTATAGTCATTTTTCTCAGTAGATGAAATTAAAAACTGAAAAATTTCCCCAGCATCCAACGTCTTCATCTCTCTCTTCCTTTCAGGTAGTCTAAGTGCCTTGTGTCCACCTGGCTCAGGATGGCAAACCCTGAGCCCGAAATAAAATGATGCACAAATTTTCTGCAAAATCGCACCAAACAAAAATGTCCTCCCTCACCCTCCCCTATTTGCTACAAACATGCTAGAGCAGGTGGGAATCCGCACCGTTGAAAGGCAATGCTGAGTGGTGGAATGGTTAGCTCCTCGGGCGTGCTGTCTTAGACAATAACAAGTCTAGGAAGCGATCTGATATCGCTTCTGACTTTGAATGTCACCAGCAAACTGCTAACCGGGGGCTTGCCCAGAGACACTGGGGCCCCCTCCACGTTGCAGGAGTCATTTCCAGCCATGGGTGAGCTATTAGGTTTCATTCCTCCCTGGGCCCCCACCCCGACACCGGAGCTGGCCCCTGGGAATCAAGCCCCAACCCAGGGCTCGCTTTATTAGGAAGTGTTTTTTTTTCCCTGTGTTTTCTCCAGCAGACTGGAGAGCCAAGCAGCATCTGACTTCATTTACTCTCTTTAGCTTATATATGAAGCCTCCTTCTGCTTCGTCAGCCAAAATATTTTGATCATTTTTCCATCGACTCAATACCATCCTCACCTCAGCCTCCCTCCCTTCCTTTTAAGAAAGGCATTGTTGCCAGCATGTTTCTCCAGGTTTATGAAGCGCACTTTTCGTGTCTGCTAACTCATCTGATGCTTGTAGGAAGCCTGTTGAGGGAGGGATACCCATGAACTGCTCTCCCAGTTAACAGATAAACACGTAGAAGCTTGTGTCAGGGGTCACAGAGGCCAGAGCCTTCCAGGGCCAGGCAAGTACATGACTGAAATGGAAGGAGCCAGGAGCTCTGGTAGCATAATGCCTAAGGCACTTGACTACAAACCAGAAGGCTGGTGGTTCAAACCCACCAGCCTCCTCAGAAGGAAGATGGGGCAATCTATTTCCGCAGTGATACTGCCTCGGCAACCCAAGGAGGGGTTGCTGTGAGTCGAATCCGACTTGACGGCACATAACAACAACAACAGGCCTGAACCAAACAGGGGAGCACATACCCTGTGTCAAACCTAATTTTTTTAAACCCTACCAAGCCAAGACCATCAAAACCAAAACCAAACTCACTGCCATCAAGTCTAATCTGACTCATAGTGACCCCCACTGGGTTTCTAAGGCTATATAAATCTTTACGAAAGTAGATCACTCCATCTTCCTTCCTTGGAGAAGGTGATGGCTTTGAACTGCTGACCTTCTGGTTAGCAGCCAAATGCCTTATGCACCACACCACCAGAGCTCCTTTTTTAAACCCTAGGTAGGCAAGGGACCAATTCACCTTGAGGGTGCTGTCTGTAACCCTTGGTGTATACAATTTACCTGATAATAATTTCTATTGGTTATAAAAGTTAACACAGATGAAGAAATAAAATATTAGCACATACAAAGAGCATTGCGGTTTAAAGAGCACATTCAAATATGTTCTCTCATTTCATTCTCACAGCTGTCCCATGCAGGATTTTTACTGCCCCACTTCCCAGATGGAGAAACGAAGATTCAGAGGGACAAGGAACTGATTTGTGGACTTAGGGTGGCGAAGCAGCAAACATGTCACAAACCCAAGTCATCTATCCAAAAACTGCAGCCTGTGTTGCCCCTCCACGATGTCGATGTCGATGTCGTGCGCATAGGGAGGACAGCACCCCACCCAGCCACCCCAGCCAAGGCATCTCCTCTTTGAAATCTGATCACCCAGAGAGTGGGTAGGGAAGCAGGTCAGCCAGTCTTGCTTTGATGACAACCCCAAGGGTATCTAATTATAACAGGGAAGGGAGGAGTCAGGATTCTCTATTTCTCAAGACCAAATTAATTTTAATTCCTTTTGACACAGTGTAGTGCATACTGTAGGAAAAGCATTGGTCGAAGAGTTAAGAAATCTAGGGCCTGAAGTCCCCCCACTGCCTACTCACTGAGGTGTTTCTTGGGCAAGTCACTCCACCTTCCTTCCCAAGGCTTCAGTGTGTGTGTGTATATGTGTGTGTGTGCATGCATGTGCACATGTGAGCACACATGTGCTTGCACACATGGGTGTTTTAAATCTGGAAAGGCAAATGGACTTCACTTCCCTTACTAAATCCGATTGATTAATAGCACCATGCTGGGAAGGATTCTGAGGCCATGGCCAAACTCAATGGAAAAAACTATCATGATTGATTAGCAATGTCTGCCACAGGCTGGAAAATGGAGAGCGGCAGCATGTATGTTACTTATTTATCATCCCTGGACTAGATGATTGTGATAGTTGGAGCTGTGTGTCAACTTGGCTGGACCCCAGTTCTGTGTGGTTGTTCCCATGATGGGATCAGATGACTGAGTTCTGAGTGGCCAGTCTGCCCAAGGGGAGTTTCCCTAGGGGTGTGGCCTGCTTGCAATGATATCCAAGGACAATCTGGAAGAACGGCATTCCTTAAGGAATTGGAACCCTGGTGTGCGAACTACAGACTTCCTTGAGTGAGCGGCCCACCACTCGGCCTGGAGATCTTGGATTCACCTTTTGTTGGAATCAACAACCAATATACGGTGCCAGCTAGGTGGCAATACCTTGAAGGGTTGGGGCAATGTTCTTCAGGAGGCTGTATATGCTCTGAACCAGCGTCCAATATATGGTTCTGTTTCTCCAATAGCCAGGATTCATGGGTCCAGGAACCAAGGGGTAGAAACAGGAGTGGTACCACTCACTATTACCCCTACTGACCCACTCAAAAAATTTTTGCTTCCTGTCCCTGCTACCCTATGCTCTGCGGGTCTGGAGATCTTAGTCCCAAAGGGAGGAACACTCCCACCTGGAGACACAACACTGATTGCATTGAACTGGAAATTAAGTATGCCACCCGGCCATTTTGGCTTCCTCATGCCTCTGAATCAACAGACAAAGAAGAGCATTACTGTGTTATCTAGTGTGATAGATCCTGATTACCAAGGGGAAATTGGGTTGGCTTTACATAATGGAGGTAAAGACGAGTATGTCTGGAATCCAGGAGATTCTTTAGGACGTCTTTTAGTACTACCATGCCCTGTGATTAAAGTCAATGGAAAATTACAGCAACCCAATTCTGATATGACTGCTAAGGGCACAGACCCCTCAGGAATGAAGGTTTGGGTCACCCCACCAGGCAAAGAACCACGACCAGCTGAAGTGCTTGCTGAGGGCAAGGGAAGTACAGAATGGGTGGTAGAAGAAGGTAGTTCTGAATATCAGCTACAACCATGTGACCAGCTGCAGAAACGAGGACTGTGATTGTTATATTTCTTCATTGTATATGTGCATCAAATATTTTTGTTTCTTTCTGTTATAAGCTATGAAATGTAAATAATGTTAATGCATTTTGGTTGTATGTGTGTTAATGTATCATGTTAAGCACAAATATGACTCTGTAATTGTCCTTATTTAGAGATTATATATGGTTAAGAAGATGTGTACAACTGCCAAGTTGACAAGGGGTGGACTGTGATAGTTGGAGCTGTGTATCAACTTGGCTGGACCCCAGTTCTGTGTGGTTGTTCCCATGATGGGATCAGATGACTGAGTTCTGAGTGGCCAGTCTGCCCAAGGTGAGTTTCCCTAGGGGTGTGGCCTGCTTGCAATGATATCCAAGGACAATCTGGAAGAATGGCATTCCTTAAGGAATTGGAACCCTGGTGTGCAAACTACAGACTTCCTTGAGTGAGCGGCCCACCACTCAGCCTGGAGATCTCGGATTCATCTTTTCTTGGAATCAACAACCAATATACTGCATGCCAGCTTGAATCTCTCGGCTCCCCTGTGCTTGCAGAAGCCAAGGCGGCCGCAAGCCCCATCTCCTCCAGAGACGGACTTTTCGGCTTGGACTTGTTGGCTTCTATACGCTTGTGAGCCATTTATCTAAGATAAATCTCTCTCTAAATAAATGAATGAATGAATGAATAAATGTATATATATATATATATTATATATATATATATATATATATATATATACTTTGCTGGTTTTTTGTGTTTCTCTAGAGAACCCAATCTAACACAATGATATACAAATAACTTGCTGCAAGTGACACAGCACTTTGCTCTTTACAAAACTTTTCTTTCACATTCCTCACAACTTTTACAAGAACCTTGTGCAGCAAGTATCATCATCATTGTCTTCATTATTATTATCCTCCCCTCTTCACACATAAGGAAAACAAGTCCAGGAAACTTTAGGAAAGATATCAAAATGATTTAAAAAAACCAAACACTGCAGTCGAGTCAGACCCGACTCATAGCGACCCCTTCTTGGGTTTCAGAGGCAGTATCACTACGGAAGTAGATTGCCCAATCTTTCTCCCGAGGAGTGGCTGGTAGGTTTGAACCAGCCTTCTGGTTAGCAGTCAAATGCCTTACGCACTATGCTACTAGAGCTCCCATAAAATGATTCAGTGGAATAGAAAAGGGAGCCAAGCCTTTGTTCCTCCTTGTTCTACCCCTGGAAATTTCCAATTGTTTTCCACCATTGGTGGGACAGTTCATCCACATGGCTGGAGAGAAGGAACCACAGGTTTACAAAGGTTCACCTTCCTCCCTGTGACTAAGTACACCCTTCAGAGGAGGTTGCTGTTTGTTGCCAGTTGCTGGTGAGTTCATTCCAACTCATAAGTTATGAAACCCAACCAAAAAATGGAAGGAAAGGGGTACTAAGTCACAGAGGACCAGATGCTTCCTCCCAATGGGAACCCCCAGAAGTCTCCATCCCTCACTGTATAGGTGGAGAAGCCAAGTCCAAAGATAAGAAAGATAAAAAAGAACAGAGTTTGGTAATCCTGAAGGTCACAGTCCACCCCATCAGAAGCATGACACCTACTTCCTCAAGGGCAAGATGTCTTACACTGTTAGATGCATCACTAATTTTATAACAGCTTCTGAAAAGAAAAAATAAGAGGGAGAGGGAGAGACAGTGCACATCTACTGTAATACACATCCCAATTTCAGAAGGATGAAAGCATGGGAATGTGAGCGTTGAGGAAGTCTGGTCTACCTCAAAACTGGGATTCCATGCTCACTTGCTGAGCTGGGTTACCAGTGTTAAAAACTACAGCTTTTTATTTAAAAAAAAAAAAATTAAAACAGAATGTTCTCTATTTCTCCCATAAGTATTCCTTAAATCTCTGGCATCTGCCAACCAGAAAATCCTATCAAAGATCCGTGTGGTCTGGTTGAGCACCCAATCACACGTTCAAGGGCCCTGTATCTGAGTCCTGTACGGAGCAGTCCCAGATGTCCAATTCTTGGGCACCCGATCAAGAAGACAGCTCTCAGCACAAACCCAGGGCAGTGCTGGTCCTTCCACCTCAAAGTTTCCCCATGTCCACCTCCCTAAAAAACACTGTGCCCCACTAATTATAATTGCAGATCAACCATCTGGATGATGACCCCAATGGTCACCCATTCCATCTTGAAAAGCTACTTTATGCAAGAGGAGTAAGGGGGCAGGGTGAAAAGTGGCCAGAGAAACTTTTTCAAAAATCTTCAAGACTTGTAGTCCAAGAAGCATTATTCCCCTCCCAAGGATTCCCCTAGACACTTCATTTCAAGAGAGCCAAGGGCTTCAGAGCCAGCTGTCAGAATATGTGCAACAGCTCCCTAATAAAACGCTGGTTTAGACCAACTGGCCACACCCAGAGTGGGCATCCCATCTTCACTAGACTCAAATCTGACTGATTTGAGCTATTTCCAAAAATCAAATTAAGTCATCAAATATTTACTTAGCTGCTCCTCTGTGCCAGGCCCTGCAATGAATCAACCCATGATCTCTGCCCTCAAGGAACTCACATGTTGGCTGGAAAAATGGAAATGCAAACAACCAATTCTCATCAGTGGGTACAGAATATCTGAGAAGTACCACGGGGTGGGGGTGGGGAGTAACTCTACCTGGGGAGGTTCAGGGGGTTCCCTAAAAGAGGAAGTATAGTCAGTTTCAAGAGAGATCTAGGTTCCCAAGGAGCAGAGACCAATGAGGAAAAGGCCACACTACAAGCAGGAGGCCTAGAATGTTCAAAGGAACACAGTTCACCTGGGATTACGATTGATACCTTTTAAAGACTGTGCTATAGGCTCAGAACAAAAGCAGAACTACTCAGAGGAGCCAGAGCATCCTTGGAATGAGAGTCCTGAGAACCCTTTCACAAGAAAGGCGTCTAAGGCCCAGGAGATGTCTCATCCCAGTCTTGTTAAAGCAACAACCAAGCAAGTGTCCATTTCCTCTTGCTATCTAACTGCCTGCCACAGGAAGCCACCAAGTTTCTGGAACTACCGAAACTGCTGTCAGTGGGATTCAGTCTGCCCAAACGGAGACCCGCTGGCCACTGGACCACCCCTCAGAAGGACCATGGATGGGCTGGCTGGGTTTCTCACAAGGGTTGCTCCACTTCATGTCAAACTAACCCACCAGCCTCAGGATTATTAACGTCTGTTTCCAGATTCAGACACTGCTCCAAATCAAGAAATGACTTTCCCAAAGTAACACAAAGCTAACCACACAATGAGGCTGGGTTTCCAGCCTTTGCTGACCCTAACCCCACCTTTCCACTTGACCAACTGGATTGATGTCAGAAAACTTCTGTGTCTGACCTAAGGCCTATTCTAGGGGAACTTCCTGGTGGTCCCATTTTCAGTTCAGAAATGGATTACCCTGTTAGATCATCCTTGCCCCTGGTCTTTCCTTCCCGTAGGCCCATCCCTGGACCTAGCCACTTGCTGTCTTTTTCCATCTTCATCCTTCATTCAGGCACTACTTTATTTAAAACCCACCATCCAATGACTGACCCCCTCACTTGCATTTCTCAACTTTAACAGTACATGCTGGGACACATTTCCCTGGAGTTTCTGCTACATTTGTCATTTTTAACCACAGCGTTCTGGCTTTGGGACAAATAAAAGGGAAGCACGGACCACTTTTGCAAGAAGAAGCTAGATGGATGGAACTCGTCACTACTATAGGTAAATCGCCACAGCAATGGCACTCAAGAAGGAAGGTCCACCAGCACAACCAGGAGGTTTGAGAGACATCGCTAACCTTCAGAGGCTAACCAGTAACGCTGACCATGTGCAACACTGATCTGGCCCTTCACTGTCCAATACAAGAGCCACCAGCCACATGTGGCTTCAGAGCACCTGAAATGTGGCTAGACCAAACTTAGGCGTGTTGTGGGAATAAAACATATTAGGATCTCAAGGACTTACTACTAGCGAAAGAATATTAAATATCACATTAATAATTTTTACACTGATTACATGTTGAGATCATAGTATTGTGGATATACTGGGTTAAATAAAATATATTAATTTCACCTATTTCCTTTTACTTTCTCTAATGTGCTACCAGAAAATTTAAAATTACATTGGTAGCTCACATCTTATATCTATTGGACAGCACTGGTCTGGCACATTAGGAGATGAGGAGACCCAGCCAGCCATTCTGGAGTTCTTAGTTACTGTGGTGTAGGAATTACTTAACACGGCCCTTCTGGCCATGGTCTTTGTGACTCTCACCGGCTGACTGGATGGAACTAGGTAAATGTGAGGCATTTGTGGGCCACCGGGGGAAGGGATGGCTTGTTTATACTGTAAATAAGGTACGTGGCACCCTTATGGTGGTGGGACCGTGGAAATAAGGTGTATGGAAGCCTAATGTGGGAATTGGTCAGTTTTGCCATGCCATGAGGCAGAAAAGAAGGATCTCACTACCATCATGACAGAAGAACCACCAAGACTGAAGTGCAATCTTGGACCCAAGATCCCCACACTGGACCTACTCGGCAACGAGAGGGCAGCAGCAGAGACGGCAGAGCTAGGAGAGGACATGAGACAGAGTGACAGGCTTCCCAGCCCACAGAGTGAGAAAGGTGAGTGCCTTCAGGCAAGAGGCTCGCTGGCAGAATGAGGCGCCTCTTTGGGTTCCTATCAGCAGAGTTGAAGGAGTTTTGTGACACTGGCCCAAGTGGGGTAGAGGTCGAGGCCAGAGAGAAGCCTGCCTGTGACACAGCCAAGAAGAAGCTGTCCTAATTGAAGAACTGTACCCTGAGATGTTTCTGATCCTGAAACCCCATAATCATAAGTATCAAGTGTGAGTTCTCTGTGGCCACTGCAACAAATTTTGAATCCAGCAGAGAAGTACAGAGTGCCATGGGAGGGACAGTTGTGCCAGAACTGGTCATAATACTGGAGGACGGCAGTATGTCTGACCTCCGCCTCATAGGAATCAGCCTTGGGCTGCTGATGTTGATGGTAATAGTGATTCTGTCTCCTCGTGGTGAAGTTGGAGGAGGTCAGAGGATGCCTCCCCCATGCCCTTTCTGCAGTTGCGTACACAGAGAAATACACACACACAGAATCTGACTAAAACGTACACAGAGCACAAGCATGGACTCTCCAACTCAAGAAAAAGTTCTCTGGCAACCTGAAGTGAAGATGGACAATGAACTGCTGTCCTTACCACCAAGACAGGGGTCTCACCCTACTTTCAAAATCTCCTTTCCAGCAAGAGGAGATGCTAGCAAAGATGCTCTCTTTCAAGCTAGCACCTGGCCTTCTAACCTCAACCAAGGCCTACAAACTGGGCTGTGGCCCTGACCTCCGCTGAAGCTGCCACTTCTCAGTGGCACTCGAGGCGGGCTCCATCAAAGGACAAAGCATGTGGTACAGAACACCTAGGCCAGAGCATTCATGTAAAAATCAAAGGGGATGATAAATGAGAAAATAAAATGTAAGTCAAGTGCAATGTACCTGCAACCCCCCATGGTCAACTAACTATGATCAGTATCTTCCAAACTCTTTTGACCAGGACCACAGTAGGAGGTACCATGTCACAGCAAACACATCACACACACACACACACACACACACACAAATAGGTTTCACGAGCCACCACCACCCTGTACTATGCCTCTGGTGTTGTTTGTTCCCCTCTATTTTACTCTTTTTTCTTTCTTCAACGCAGATTGTGATCCACTAAATTGATTTTCACAATCCACCGACAGGTCGTGATCCAGTCTAGCTGGGAACAGTCAAGAAGAGGTACCCTCTCCATTGCACCCTGGCTTTGTGATCTGACCCCTGCACCCCTCTCTCCAGAATATGGGTGCCTAGATTTGGCCTCAGAATCCTTCTGAACCCAGTGACCCAGGCAGCTAGAACCAATCACTTGGTGCTAGAATCTGAGATGAAACTTATCTGTTACACCCACTCCTCACTTATCTACGGTCAGGTTCCAAAGATCAGGTCGTCATGCAGCGCTATGTAAGGAGAAAGACGCAGAGGCAGCCCCAGAGCCGAGACCCTCAAAGTGCTGTGCCCCTAGCATCCCTATGCCTGGGACCCCAAGGCCTCGCTGTCAGGGCTGGAGTCCGGCAGCTGGACTAGAGGCATGGTCAGTAGCTCTGGGGCAGTAACCACCTGGGGGCCGGGGATAGAGATGGTCACTTGGGTTTGCCACCCGTGCCCACGTTTTCCCACAGCCAGACGGAGATGGTCACTTGGGTCTGCTGCCCGTGCCCACGTTTCCCCACAGCCAGACGGAGATGGTCACTTGGGTCTGCTGCCCGTGCCCACGTTTCCCCGCAGCCAGACGGAGATGGTCACTTGGGTCTGCTGCCCGTGCCCACGTTTCCCCGCAGCCAGACGGAGATGGTCACTTGGGTCTGCTGCCCGCGCCCACGTTTCCCTGCAGCTGCCCCCTCTACAGCCCCAGCTTCCTGCTGCCGCCCCACAGGCCAGGCAGGAACTCACAGAAACAAGTGACGTGCTGCTGGTCTCGGAGGGCTTGGAAGCTGAGGTCGAAGCCTGGAAACTAATAGGTGCTCAGCAGCCTAGGCCACGGAGAGGGTGGAAGGCTTCTGCTATAACCCCTAGGCCCCAAATTACCTCCAGCACCCTCCCCACTGCAGGACTTGGCCCGACCACGGCACATGAGTAGAGGGGAACAACAGCAACCTCCCCCACCTCGGGTCCCTCTGGCGACTCGGGGGCCCATCTTGGAAAGGGCCCTTCAAAATCACTTCAGTTGCCTCTTTCGCAGAAATTGCTGTAATGGTGGCCCCAGCAGCGGAGATAGGACCCGCAAGAGGCCTTCTGGAAAACTGGCTGCATCAACTGTGGGCCTGACTGACAAGGGGTGGCTCTGTGGGTGGGAGCTGGATGCAGGGTGGAAATCCAGGGTAACAGGCAAAATAGTCAGGTAGATTTTTTACTATTGTCGTAAATGCAAAACGTCAGATAACTAACGTCCTTAGGAAGGGTAGGTCTATTATCCTTTATCTGGTACAAAGGCCTCATTTTACAAACACAAAAACTGAGGATCAGAAGAAAAAAGTAATTCGTCCAAAGTCACACAGCAAGCCCTTGGTTGAACTGGGGCTTCTGTGTACCCACAAAGCCACGGTACTTTACACCATCAAGTGACAAGTGACAACTGACACTAAATAACACGAGAACCTGGAGAAAATTCAAAATTTCATCATGACCGTGAAAAAGCTGCATCCATACCCAGTGTAACATGGCAAGGAAGTTCTTATCACCTTACCAAGGAGGAGACATGAGGATTCTGAGGTCACAGAAAGCAGCATGCCAAGAACCAAGTCAAAGGTGGGAAATAATTGTGGCTGATACTGGAGGAGTTGTAAAACTCTGCTTCTCAAATGAAACAAACCACTGGCTGTTTATTTTCCAGGACCAGAGAGAGGTCAGCCTTACAGTGACCAGCCATCTTTGTTGTCTTCCTTCTGCAAAAGCAAGAGCCCTTGTTCAAGTTCACCTCTGCGCAGGGCTCAAAGTATAAACAAACCCTTTCTCCTAGCTTGGTCCGAAGTCAAGCTATAAAGCAGGCCCTTGAAATTTCAAACCTTATTAGAGAAAAAAAGAAAGAAAGAAAGAAAAAGAAAACTCCTCAGGCAGAGAAGCAAAACGTGAAGTCAAGGGTCTCCACTGTGAAACTGAACATAAATGATCTTTCACCAAAATAACTCAGCCCATCATCAAATTACCACCCCTCAAGTCCAATTTGCCGAAATTTTTACCCAATAATAGAACAAAGTGTGGTGAACAGACACAGGCTAATAAAAATTAGCTCAGAGATCCATTTCTGGTCACACTTCCAACTCAAACAGTAGGTGAGAGAGGCAGGCCTAGGTCAGCTCTCAATGCTGAGAGACGCCAATAGAAACAAAAGAAAATTGACCCCGCCCCCAACAGTACCATCATGCACCTCTATTTCCTTTACAACAAACATGATCAGAATAACCAATTTAAAAAAAAAAAAAAGTCTACAAAACAGAAACGATTTTCCATTTCTGGCCGGGGGTCGCTTTAAACCACAGTCAACACAACCAAATTTCAGCAGAATGAAGGAAATCTGAGTGGTGTATCAGGAGCTCCAGGAAACACAAAGGGCCAAGCTGTCATATTTTTATTCCTTGCACCAGAAATAACCTGTTATCTACAACCCTGACTTTTTCTCAGATGCCCTTCTCCCCACCTAGCCCTCCCCATCCCAGGACACAGCCCTGCTTCTTCGGTCTGCCTACCGTCTCTGGAGGC
This sequence comes from Orycteropus afer afer, assembly GCF_000298275.1. NCBI lineage: Eukaryota > Metazoa > Chordata > Mammalia > Tubulidentata > Orycteropodidae > Orycteropus > Orycteropus afer. Next base: position 13,357,398 of record NW_006921624.1, read on the forward strand.
TCCACAACCCCTTAGAAATTATAAACTCTTTGACCGTCCTAGACATCGACCTAAATAATTCAAGAGGAAAAAAATTTTAATTATGCTACTTAAAAAAAAAAAAAAAGCTCATTTCAAATATGTCAGAATGTGGCCAGTCAGCCCTGAAGGATTCTGTTACTAAAAAAATAAAATCTCCCAAATGTAATGGTGATGGTGGGAAATATGGACCCTCTGCCACTGTCAAGTATATTTCACAGAATTCTTATCCCCTTAAAATCCCAATTTCCACAAAACAGCGTTGGGAATCCATGGACTGGGGCCACCATCTTCTAAGACCAGCTAGTTCCTGGCGAAAAGGGTGATAGGGTTTCCAGTCCCAGACTGTGTAACTAACTCAATCGTCAGCTGTCCACCCAAAAGTCCACCCAAGACCCCACCCTGCAAACACTAACAGGATTCCCTCTATCTCTTGGGCAGAAAAATCAGAACTTTTTTTGGGGGGAGGGGGGGTCAAAATCCCCAACAAGTCCAATCAGATCAGATAAGACACTAACTTATCACAAGTAATCCTTCCATTTTAGCATTTTTATCTTTCAAATTTCCATCCAGTTAATATTTGTCTTTCTCAAAAAAAAAAAAAAAAAAATTTTTTTTTTTTTTTGGTTTGTTTGTTTCACCTTCAGTTGATTCTTTTTCAGGCCAAAAAGAAAAAAACCCAAATGAAATACTATTTGCAGGCAAGTACTTTTGGGTTTGGCTTTTTTTTTTTTTTTTTTTTCACTTTAGAAAATTTTAAATTTCCTGCTAGAGTCAGCTGAGATGATATTTTACCCTATTTCTTCAGCAAAGTAAGAGTTCCACTAGGGAAGATGGATAAGAGTCAGAATTTCCAGCTCCCACTGCCCCTCTGTCTTTTATCTTCCTTTCTGGTTAAGTAACTAAAATTTGTGGGGTTTTTTTTTTTTTTTTTTTTTTGCTTCACTGACCCCCCAAAACTAGCAAGGATAATACAATTTTTTTAAGCAATCAAATTTTTTAAAATCACCAAGCGTTATTAAACTGCCAAGCCCACATCACAATCAAAGAGGCCTGAAAGCAATTCAGATTTTTAAAAAATAATAAATTTTTCAAATTGGAAGAAAGCACAGAAAAGGGAAAATTTTCTTCCACCAAGGAATCTTCAACCCTTATCTTTATCAGTTGATTCAGTTGTATGTAATAAAATATGAGCTTCTGTGAATCCACTGTTAGTTTTTCATAATAATGTTAATTATGCATATCTTATTTTAATGGCGGTCTCTCCTACAAATCTCTGGGCTATGCAATGTGTATAATACAACGAATTTACATTTTCCACTGAATATTGTTCAAAATAGGTTCTGACATTTTCTGTATATAAAACAACAACAACAACAAAAAGAAAATGCCCAGACCTTTCAGGAAACAAAATCAGAAAACAGTCTTAATTATTCCATCAAACAAACAAACAAAAAAAAACCCACAAAACACAACAAATGGAAGGGGAAAAGAAGACAAGATTTCACTCCAACTTTTCCAATTTCCATTTTTCTTTTAGAACCCTGGGATTTAAATGCAGTAAAATGTAAATGCAAAATTGAAAAAAAAAAAAAAAAACCTACAATTTCTGGGTGTGTCCAAAGCCAACATTTTGGGATCTATTTTGTTTTAAATCCTTCTTTCCCAGAAATACAAAAACTTTAAATATTCCCAAATAATGAAATTCGTCTTCTTTGCCTGCTGAGCTAAACAAGTTCCAAATTACAATGAAGTACAATTTCTAATTGCTTCATAAAGCCAATTCTCCCAATTTTCCCTAAACTCAACAATTTCCCTCCTTTTTTCATTCTAATTAGTTTTCTTCTCAAACTAAAATGAGTTGGGCAGCTCAACTGATTTTGCTTTAGGAACCTTTTTGCTTTCTCCCCTTGAAAACCTGAATTCATTCAAATTCCTGCTTAATTTTCATTTACATAGTATGTGGATTTGCCTTCAGAAATAAAAATTGTCTCCATGCTTCTGGAAAGCGCAAAGTGGAAATTTTCACTCCAAAAAAGAAAAAAAAAGAATCCCTCTTCCCTCTACTACCTTATAGAACAAACTTTGGGAAAAATAAGAAATAAAAAATAATTCTTTTCAATTTTAATTTCTTTTTTTTTTATTTACAAAATAGTATCCTCTAGGTGGCGTCGTTTTAATGAGAAAAAACTACCGTTTGAAGAAAAATTAGAAAAAAAAAATTGAGAAAGGGAAATATGGCCTAAAAAAAAAAAGATTGTTGCAAAGATGGGGGTCTGGAGAGAAGGTCTTCCTGAGGGTCATCAGGGGCACCAAGCTAAGAGAGGGCCAGGGGGAAATTGCAAATTTGGGGGGAGGGGGCAAGAGCCAGAAGAGGTTGCATTTTTGCAAAATGTGAATTGTCCAAACTGAAATGGCTGCTCTGTTCTCTCGCCGCTTTGTTTTCTGGGCTCCGGTCCGAGCCTGGGGCTGGAGGGGGCGCTGGGTGGGGTCCCGAAAAGACCCCCTCACCACCCCCACCCTTCTCACACCCCGCGGCGCCCTGGGGGGCTCCCCGGACCCCGACCCTCCAGTTTGTACCCACAAAAAGCCCACAAACGTGCCCAGGCACTTTGCATTTTGCAAATCTTGCAATGAAGTGGCGCAGCGCCCCGGGCCCCGGCCCTCCGGGGTCCCCCGCGCGGTGCATGCCCCCGGCCCCCCGTCGTACCTGCGGAGCCGCCGCGCCGCCCGGCTGGTTCATGGGTCCGTGCGGGAGGAGGCGGCCCCGGCGCGTCCTGCTCCTCCCGGGCCGGGCTGCTGGTGCGCGCACAATGCCGCCGCCGCTGCCGCCGCC
>NW_006921624.1:13360637-13376796 GCF_000298275.1 Orycteropus afer afer
CGCCGCGCCCTGCCCTCTCCGCGTCCCCCACGCCCGCCCGCCAGGTCCCTTCTGCCCTCCCCCCCGTTCACCAGCTCCTTGGAAATGTCATTTTGACATTTGAGAAAAAGTTTGGGGAGCCAGGTCTCGGTGGAACAGAAGGGGTTAATGGGAACTCTTTCCCCCCACCCCAAAAACATCAAATTGCTTTTTAAAATAAAAAGTTTGGAGAATTGGCCTCATAGACGGATAGGGTGACTTGATGGGAATATTCCTATGGTCTCAGCTACCCCTCCCAAAAGTCTAATGTAATTTAAATTTTGAAGAACTGGCTCTATGTAAAACGAGGGGTTAAGGGGATTCTTTCCAGCACCCCCAAGTAGATTGGCTTTAAGAACAAATATTTGAGGAACTGCTTTTATGTGAAATACGGGGTGAAGAAACTATTTCTATCTACCCTTGCCAAATTTTAAAAATATATCAGATTTGTTTTAAAAATAAAAGTTTGAAGAACTGGCCCTTTTTGTGTATGTGAAGACAAGAGATTAAGGGGGAGTTAGCCTTCCCCCCTGTCCCCAATCAGGCTGATGGAGCAAGGAAAAATTAAAGGAACCAGTTCTAGGTGAAATACGAGTGAACATAATATTTTGAGCCAACATCCTGAAAAAAGCAGATTTGTTTTAAAAATAAAAGTTTCAGAACTTCCTCCTTGTGATTTGGGGGTTGTCTAAAAGGGATTTATTTCTGTCCTCCTCACTCTCCCCAAAATCAGATTTTTAAAAAATTGAAAATGTGAAGGACCTGCCCTATACAGAAACAAGAGGACCTCAAAGAAACCAAACTGCTCACATACGAAATAAGTGAACAAAAATCTTTCTTTACCCCTCCCCAAGAGAAAAACATAAGGGTGCTTTTTTTATGTAAGTAATTAAGGATAAACAAAAATCTTTTTCTGCTTTCACCTTTAAAAAAAAAAAAATTTATTTCTAATAAAAGAAAGTTTAAAGTACTGGAAAAAAGGTAAATTATTTTCCTGATCTCAAAAAGAAAAAAAAAAATTGTTCTTGTTATTTTTTAACTCTCAGGAAATCTAGGGACAGGAGCCTCCACTACCCCACCCCCTGCCGCTGCCCTCACCAAGAATGAAACTGTGGGGATTTGACCCTATATGTTGTTGTTATGTGTCATCGAGTCGACCCAACTCACAGCGACCCCTCCTTGGGTTTCCGAGGCAGTATCACTATGGAAGTAGAATGCCCCATCTGCCTTCCAAGGAGTGGCTGGTGGGTTTGAACTGCCAGCCTTCTGGTTACCAGGGCTCCCTTGACCCTACATAGAAGGCATGAAACTAAGATACACAACCCCTCACCCCAACACATATCCAAACTCAACCAGTTAAGAGGAATCTTCTAACCACTCCCTTTACCTCAAAAAGAGTTATTGGATGTCATCATTCAATTTCAACTCTTAGTGACCCCAGGTGACAGAGTAGAAGAACTTCCCTAAAGGGTTTTCTTGGCTATAATGTTTATGGGAGTACATTACCAAACCTTTCTCTCTCTGAGAGTTGCTGAGTGGATTTGAACCACCAGCCTCTCAGGTAGCAACCAAGCACTTAATCATTTGGCCACCAGGGCTCCTTCCAAAAAAGTAGGAAGCATTTTAAAAATATATATTCCTGGCAGAGGATAGGCAAACCCACTGTCATTGAATCAATTCCAACTCACAGCAACCCTATAAGACAGAATAGACTGTCCCACGGAGTTCCCAAGTCTGTAAATCTTTCTCTAGATTTCAAATCTCTGATCATTTGGTTAGCAGCCAAATGTTTTAACCACTGTGTCACCAGAGCTCTTTAGAGGATTGGTAGCCCCAGCCCAGGTGCCAAAGGGAATGGGGGCAGCCTTCAGGGTTTGGCAGAGTGGGCTCTCAAGAACCCTGGGCTTACACATTGGCCAGACCCGTGCTCACCTCTTCCTCAGCCACGAGGGGCCTTGTTGCTGAAAAAGACACCCTAGCTTCCATGTCTCTCTGGCTCCCACCCCTGTGTGATGGTTTTTGGATAAGTGCTTCAAGGCAAGGTCCCTCTCTTCTGCCTCATGGAGCCGTGCCTGACCTTAGGCCTTGGATTAGAAAGAAACTGGACCCAAGATAGCATTAGGTCTCGGTTGCCACAGCTTCACCAAGGCAAAAATCCTATCTTGGAAATCAGGAAAACTTGACTTAACAAATATTCATTGTGCCCTTACTAAGTAGCCAGAGACATTATGTCCAGTGGGGCAGACACACGTAAAGAAGATGACTGCTTGTGGCAGCTGTTCCCAAACTTGAGCAGCCTCAGAATCACCAGGAGAGGCTATTCATACGCACTGTTTGGCCCAACCTAGCGTTTCTGATGTGGCAGGTTGTGGGGGAGGGTGGGACCAAGAATTTGCATTTCTAATAAGTTCCCAGGGGAGGCTGATGCTTCTTATCTAGGGACCCCAGAGTGCAGAAGAGGGACACACTCAGGTGTCAGGCCCCAACCCAGCCTGGGAGGTCAGCGAAGATTCCAGAAGGAGGTAACACCCTGCTTGAAGAGTAGGGGGAAGTACCCTAGGCGAGGACCAGTCCCTTTGCCTCTGGGTTTTAATCAGACAGCAAGGTTGTGCTAGAGTAAGAACTCTTTAAATGAAGTTTGTGGATCTAGGAACTACCCCTTAACATTATATGCAAATTTATGTCCGTATGTGCATTTTGGGGGAGAAAAGCTCTGACTTCCACCAAATTCTCAAATAGTTCAATAACCCCCAACCTGGAATGATCTGTAGCCTATTTCCAGGCACCTCTGGCCTACTTCCCTAGTGATACTGCCTCGGAAACCCAAGGAGGGGTTGCAATGAGTCGGGTCAACTGGACAGCACATAACAACAACAACTGGCCTATAAAATCCTTCTCAGGCTTTTGTTTCTAGAATCACTACAGGTCCTTTCTGTCTCTCAACCAACAATGGGCCATAGGAACTGGGGCTTCTGTTTCCAGAGGGAACCCCGGACAGCATCTCTCCTCCACGGGGGTCCCAGACCAGAGGGTCTTTCCGTTCTTGACTTTCTTCCAGCTGGATTGTGCTTCTTGATTCTCTGCGGGTGACGAAGAGGGTTCTAAGGGGGCAAAGACAGAGCTTGGTGTCTGTCCGGCAGAATGTAGTTTATAAATGAACGCACACATTTCTCAAACCACAGTGGAAACTACCCAATTACCCAGAGCTATGATTTCTCCCTGTTCAGAGGGTTAACCGAGGGCAGAGTCCCCACAAGCAGGGGCCGCCTCTGCGGAAGTTTTGCAGTATGCTGAGAAGATGGCCAGGTTCTAAATGAGGTGGGCCTTGCATCAAGTGCAGTGTGGTCTTGTCTGAGCCTCTCACTTCCCGAGAGCTATGACACCGAGACAGTATAGTAATAAGACCCCAAATCATGTCACACAAAAGGACATTTAAGAGGGAGACCCCTTTAAACATCAGGGGAACTCTAGGGGCCAGAGAGAAGAGCCAATATGTATTTTGAGAGTCCAGGGCACAAGATCAGACCTGCTCAATGATGTGACGGGCCTCTTGGTAGACAGTGAGCACCATGACATTGCAGGGGTTGGAATGGCCATCAGTCAGAGCTGCTCACAAACAGAAACTAGCATTAAGTGGAAACTTAGTCCAATGGGACCTCCAAGGGCTTTCCCATCTTCAAAGGGTCTATGGTTCAACTCCATATACCTTAGTTTGTCAAAATTCTAGAAACTTCAGTTCCCTTCCATGTTCAGCCCACTGTGTTCCCAGAACTAGCTGGAGCACACTAATACCTAAATGGCATAATGATTAAGAGCCCTGCCTGTGGAGTCAACTGCCTGGGTTCCAGTCCTAGTCTAGCCCTTTCATGCTATGTGATCTTGAATAGGCTTCTCAATCCTTCCTTACCTCCATGTCCTCATCTTTAAATTGGTGTTGACCATGTTATCTGCCTCACAGGGGTGCTCTGAGGTTCAAATGGGATAATACACATAAAGCTTTTGGAAAGTGTCTTTTATAAAGTGCTTTATACAGAAAGCATTCCATGAATGTTAGGTGTCAAAAATCACAGAGACCTGTGTTCTCTGCCTCAGCCACTGACAAGCTATATTACCCTGGGCTCATGGCTTAGTTTCTGAGCCTCAGTTTCTGTCTCTGTAAAATGGGGATCATAAACCTACCAATCTTACCTACATTCTTCTGGTTGAAACCAATAGAAATTAAATCATGCTAAAGCAAAAGAAAGGGGGGGCAGGTGTTATTTTATCAAATTAGAGGGGAGACCATGCCAAGAGCAAGATATGAAAGGAAGCCACATTAGGATTTGGAGCCAGGAACCAGAAACAGGAACTGGACTTGCTCTACCCATCCTGCTAGATCGTAGGTTTGATGCCTCAGCCCTGATTCATTCTCTCTCTCTCTCTCTCTCTCTCTCTCTCTCTCTCTCTCTCTCTCTCTCTCTCTCTCTCTCTCTCTCTCTCTCTCCCTCTCTCTCTCTCTCTCTCTCCCTCCCTTTCTATCTCTGCCTTCCTCCATCTCTCCAGGTGGGTATTCGGGTATTCTCTTTCTGTCTGGACACACTGATCAAAATGGTCCCTCCGCAGTCTTCTCGGTGCCAACAGGTGCTGACTGATGTCTCTGGGTTCCAATCCAAATTCTCAGGGGAGATAATATGATCAGCCATGCTTGGCTCAGATGCCCCAGGGAGACAACCATCGGTGGAGAAGGGAAGCAGAGTCACAAAGAAGACAGAGGCTTCTGAGCCCCATCCCTGAGGTGGGAGACATTCCAGGAGCAGGGGATGTGGGCTGGACAGCCCCCTCAAATGCTATACCTCACAGAGGACCATAAAGTCACTGAGACCAGGGATGTGAACTTTTGTAAGCTAGTACCTCTTACAGAAATGTGCTCAAAAGGACCATTTCCTCCTGCTGAGTCTAGAGACCTTTGGAGTAACAAGGGCTTGAGGACACTGAACCTTCGTCTAGGGTGTTGTTAAGGGACAGATGTCAAGCTGTTATGACAGGCAGATGAGGGAAACAAAGGGACAGGAATTGCCCTAGAAGAGGGCTTTGGCTCCCAAACAAAACCTGGGCACTTGGCTAAAACCCTGACAGTAGACTTGCTGGAGAAGATGCCTTTAAAGTACAACAGTGTGTTCTAAAGAAGTGGAGCAGAATGAAGGCAGGGACTTCATAAAATGTTCCCTTCCTCAAGCTGAGTTTCTTTTTTTTAAGCCTAAAAAATAAGGGATGTGCTCCATTGGCCTCTACACAATGGAAGATAACTTATCAGGGAGATTAGCCACAGTGTGGAATGGTGCAGAGTTCAGGTTCTGGACTCAGACCCAATTGGGCTCAAATCCCAGCTCAGCCTCTTTTCAGTTGTGTGACACCCAAAGTATTTCATAACCTACTCTGAGCCTCAGGTTCTATGACTGTGAAATGGGGATAATGACATTTATGAACATGTTTTCCATGAAGATTTTCAAAAATGATGAATGCCAGTACAGAGGAGGTATCCTAGATGTTGGTGACAATGATACTAATCACGACAATGACCTCAATGGCTGTTATCTGCAGAACAATCCGGAAGGTGCAGCAGTTAGCTCCATCAACAGATGAGGAGAGTGAGGTACAGAGAGAGAGGTAGAGGCAACTTTCACTAGCAGATGGACAAGTGGCACCCCGTGCGTCCTGAGGTGATGCACTGAGAAGAACCAGCAGTCCTTATGCTGGTTCCTAACCAAAACACGTACACTAAACAGGAGGAAACATCAGGCAAATCCAGAGACGCTCTACAAAAACACTGGCCTGTTGTCTTCTGAAATATCAGTGTTAAGAAAGACAAAGGAAGACCGAGGAGCTGCTTCAAATTAAAAGACGCTAAAGAAATAGGACAACTACATTCAAAGACTGATCTTTAATTGGACTTGGGACCAGAGTAATCAGTTGCCACCAAGGACATTTGGGGACAATTGGTAAACTTTGAATATGGTCATATACTAGGTAACAGTATACTTTCTTGTATACATGTTAAATTTCTGAATTGATCATTGCTTTGTGGTAATGTAAGATGATGTCCTTAGAAACAACACACATTTTGGGAAAAAAGGGACATGATGTCTGCAACTAACCCTCAAATGGTTTAGAGGATAGATGTTTTAACATATGCAACGACAGTGAGGTTTTTTTTTTTTTTTTTTTGGTTTACATAAAATAAAGCAAATATGTCTGAATATTAACAATTAGTGAATTTGGATAAAGAGTGAATTTGGATACATCTGTACTATTCTTGCAACTCTTCTCTAAGTCTGAAATTATTTCAAAATAATAAAAAGTATAGATATACTCCTTGGAGAGAACAATCATGGGAGAAAGAAGGGCTGTTTATGCACAGGTAGACAGGTCGGGGGCAGGAGTGCATGGAGGGATGGACACAGGGAAGAGGTGACTATTGGGAGGAAGTGGGAGGGGAGCTGTTGCATTGGGGTAAATTGTAGTCAATGTCATGAGACAACATGTGTGTGAACTGCTGTATGGAAAGTGAATTTGCTCTGTAAACTTTCACCCAAATCACAATATAAATAAATAAATAAATAAAGTAATACAACAGAAATGTTTCAAAAAGCTAGCGCCCACACTGAAATGATTTTCCTCAGAATGAACTCTTTTCATTGTATGTTTGACAACAAAATTTGATTCATTGATCGGTTGTTTGTCCATATCAAAATTTGCTGATTATTTTTTTTTTTCTCATAACATAAGTTTTCTTTTCATTATTCCCACTGGGCCCAATTTTCCCAGGCAAATTTGGTGATCTAAATTTTGTCAAGCAGAGTCAGGGTCTTCCGTCAATTTTAAGTCAATGATAATTTTTACTGTGTGCAGGGTTAACCTGCATCGGTTTTGTTTTCTGTTGCTTACCTCTACCAAGTAAAATTTTTTTATAATTTTCAAGGTTACTGATAAGATACAATTCTTCCAATGGGTTTTATTCCCTAAAATTAATTTCATTGTATGCAATTTAGAGGGATTCTCAACTCTGGCTGAGCATCAGGCTCACCTGGGGAGTTTGTGAAAAACATGGATTTCCCAGCCTCTCCCACCCACATCCCCAAGAGTCTGAATTGATAGGTCTGGGGTGGGACGTGGTACCTGTATTTTTACCAAGCCCCTGCCTGTGAAGTTCTGTAACAGTCACTGGCCCATCTGTTGATATGATCCCCATCTTGCCTTGTATTGTTGGTTATGTTAAACTCTCTGGGTCTTGCTGTCCACATAATTTTAACATATCATTTCGCCAACTTGACTATGAGATCCTCAAGGAGAGAGGCAAAACTTATGGTTTCCATGTGGTCAGCACAGCCCATTACATATGTTTGGCAGTGAACAAATATTAGCTGATTGATTGTTGGCTCAACCAAAGCCTTGAATATCAAAATCAAGAGAATGAATGTTTTAAAAGCTGCTTTAATAGAGGTAGAGCAATGCTTAATCCTTTCAGACTTTTATCCCAAGTCTATTGTGAAGGAATCCCATACATTCATCTTTGTAACAACCTCAAAGGATCATGGGATGTTATATTTTTCCTTTTTGGTCTGTGGTAGACTGATTTCATGAAGGCTACAATTTCTCACCCTTCCCTGCACCTACCCCTCTGTCATGTTCTTCTCTCCAACAGGTGGAATCTATTTTCCCACCCTTGATTCTGTGTTTGGCTGTGTAACTCTCTTTGGCCAATGGGGTACTACCCAACTAGACACAAGCAGAGGCTTTAAAGGTGCTTGTTTCACTGGTTAGCTCTCACTCTCGGCATTTCTGCCTTCACCGTGAGAACATGCCTAAACTAGCCTGTTAGAAGGATGTGAGAAAGAGGTGAAACAGAGTTCAGTGCCCCCAGCTGACCCCCAGATGTGCAAATGAGCCCAGAAGAGACCAGAAGCATCCAGTTAAAACCCCCAACCCATAAACTTGGGAGCTAAATAAATGCATATTGTTTTAAATCCCTGAGTTCTGGAGTGGTTTCGTACACAGCGTTGTCGTGGCTATTGAGAATGGATTCATTTTCCCTTCCCTCTGCCAATCTGCTGCAGTTTCTTCATCTGTCGAAAGGTGATGAGAAGCCTCATTCCTCTGCCTTCAGAGCTGCCTTGAGAAGTAGAGGACAGAATTGGCCAAGTGTAGCATCTGGCAGTTACAATCTGGAGATCAGTTACCCTTCTCTAGTTGTTGGGAAGGGGGGCTGTGGAGGGCATTTGCTCTCTGTTCTCCTACCTTCTGGAGACAGCATTTCAATTTGCCTTGGAGGACAAGCCCTTCCCCACTTGCAGTCTATGTAATCAAGGGGAGTTGCTCTACTTACTCCTGCGTCCCATCAGCATACCACCCAGGCCTGGCTAAGCAATATTCTTCATCCCTCGGCCCTGAATTCATTCTCAGAAATGGTCACATGGCAGACCAAACCAATGAGATTCACTCTAAAGCATTAAATGGAAAGTGTTCTTTTCCATTGAGATTCCTGAGAGGATATAATCAAAGTCTGGAGGAGCCAGAGGCTACCAAGTGGAAATACCATAAAAAAAAAAAAGCTAAACTAAACTCACTGCCATCAAGTTGATTCCGACTCATAGAGACCACCATTGGGTTTCTGATATGGTAGCTCTTTACGGAAGCAGATTGCCCAGGCTTCCTTCCATGGAGTAGCTGGTGGATTTGAATCACCAACCTTCTGGTTAACAGTCTGATATCTTAGGTACTGTGCTACCAGAGCTCCTTGAGTGAAAATAGCTTGTCTGAATATGGTTAACACAAAGAAAAGCAGAGTCCAAAGATGGTAAGAAACAGTCCTGTTGATGTAGGTAGAACCCCTGCATCAAACCAGACCTGAAGCTGTCTTTACCTTCAACTTTTAGTTAATTGAGCCACTAAATACTCTTTTTTTCATTAAGCTGATTTGAGTAAGGATTCTTTCTCCTGGAACAGAAAAAGTGATGTGTCTTCTATTCCTCTGGGTCACATTTCTGACTGCACATCTCCTTAGTATAATGTGCTCCTCCACAGAGTTCCAGCCCCACTGCTGTTACCACTGTGCCCCTGACTTCTGGGCACCACCTAGGACTCCCAGGAAAGTCTGTCTTACATGGTAATACTCCTTCCACACAGGCCCCAAAAGTGGAAAGAATGTTGAACGGGTCTGAGGCAATCAGACATCCTAGTTTGCCAGGGACATTTCTGGTTTATGCCTGTTGTTCCAGTATAATTACTAATAGCATAATTCCCTTTCACCATTGACAGTGTCACTGTTTGGATCATGAATTATATGGTGGTCCTCAACAGACCACTCTTCCCTCTATTATGCCATCCCTTTATTCTCCACGGCCCCCCACGTAAAACTGAATAGTAGTTTCAGACTTTACCAAAGAGTTGGGATAATTGGAGAGTCTAAAACATAGGAGGTATGGCAGATTCCAAAGATGGCTGGAAAAGTACCTCCTATCCCACATACTCTTCTTTTGAATGTAACCTTCAAAAGGTAGGATTTACCTCTCCATGAATTTTGCTGTGCTTATGAACACTTCAACCAACAGACCCCTGTAATAGTGACTTGCTCCACTGAGTCATTTAAGGAATTGTAGCTTCCACATTTTTCACTAGAATATTCCTGCTTGAAGCTCTGAGATATCCTGTAAGAAGTCCAACTTCCTTAAGACCGCCATGTTGTGAGGAAGGTAAGCCACATTGACAGGCCACGTGTAACCCCTCGGGTAGGCAGTTTATGGCAGACAGACTCTAATAAGGGTGGCCTTCAATTAGTCCCAGCTCTGGATATTTACAATGTTCTAACTGAAACACAGAAACCCCACCTTTATCACTAACTGCATGGCAAGAATCAGCGTAAGTCCAATTCCCACCCAGAAATGGACCCAGGCTCCATCTTCCCACCTTTCCATTTCTTGTCACCATGTGGCACTTCTTTTCATCCCTGGCAACCTGGTTATTATGTACCAGCTGAAGGCTCAAGATTTCTCCCTGCAGTTAGACCAGTCAGCCCCTTTCTCTTTCTCTCGCCCCCTAAGACTAGGTCACAAGCTAGAAGAACTCTATCCTTCTTTGTCAACTGCCTAGGAACTTTTCTGTCACCCAGCCACCCAAAGCTGGTTCCTCATCAGTGGGGACCCTGGCCCTCAGACTGCCTGTGCAGCCCTCCTCTGAACCAACTGCTCCTAGCTAAGTTGGCATTTTTTTTTCCTTTGTGGGTTCATTAGTTCTCTAAAATGATTCACATAATTCACAGAGACTATTACCTATGCTTACATCTACTCGTTTATTATAACCAGGAAGAAGGTAAACAGAGAGACATCAGGAAAGGTGTGGGGGTGTTCCTGAGACAAAGCCTCCATTGTCCCTGGGGACATGTCACCCTCTCCTATTCATGGACTTTCTCACAATCCAGGGGGCCCCAAGGGAGAGCGCCAGGCTCCTTTAGTCACTGGAACCTCATTCGTATGCATAACTGGGGCCTTAATCCTTAGTTATAATCAATCCAGTCAATGAAGATGACAATTACATGGTGCCACCCTCCCTTCCTGAAGTTAGTCATCAGATGTGGAGCCTCTGGAGCCCCTTACTTACATAAGTTTAAGTATTGCCTGGTGATCTTATAGGAGCTCCGGTGGCGCAGTGCCCAAGGCATTTGACTGCTAACCAGAAGGATGGTGGTTCAAGCCCACCCGCCACTCCTCAGAAGGCAGGTTGGGCAATCTACTTCCTAGTGATCCTGCCTCAGAAACCCAAAGAGGGGTCGTTATGAGTCGAAACTGACTTGATGGCAGTGACCCTAGTGGCGTAGTGGATAAGGCACTTGACTGCTAACCAGTAGGTCAGTGGCTCCATAGAAGGAAGATGGCACGATCTCCTTCCGTAAAGATTTATAGCCTTGGAAACCCAATGGGGGTCGCTATGAATTGGAAATAACTCAATGGCAGTGAGTTTTTTTTTTTTTTTTTTTGTTATTTCATGAAACAAAGAGTACCTTAATTGCTCAGGTTATTTTCAGAAACCAGAGACAAAGGCCTAAACAAATTTTTTGTCCACCCCTCCAACACATTGTGTAATCCATCTCCTCTTGAGTGAGAGTGGGACCCATAACCTGCTTCTATCAATAGAATATGGCAAATGTGATGTGGTGTTGTTTCCATGATTATGTTACATAAGATTGTAACCTGTGTCTGTCCAGTGGACTCCCTGCCCTCCTGGCTACCATAAGCAAGTTGTCATGTTTGGGGAGTTCCATGTGTCAAGGAAATGAGGATAGGCTCTGGCTGACAGCCAGCTGGGAACAGCCTCAAGTGCAACAAGTCAAAAGGAATGGAATCTTGCCACCAACTATGTAAATGAATTTGGAAGCAGAGTCTTCCCTATTCAAGTCTTCAATGAAACATCAACTTCGGTGGCCTCATCAGAGGCCCAAAAACAGATTCCTGATCACAGGAATTGTGAGGTAATCAACGGGTGATGTTTTCACCCATCAAGCTTGTGATAAATTGTTCCACAGCAGGAGATAACTAATTCGATCTTAGTCCTTGTATCCTCCCAGCTCAAGCACCAACCACAGATTGAAGAGCTTCCAGATAATTCCAGCCTCCAGCTGAGTCACCTCGCAGCCTTCGACTCTCTCCACCTGAAGTCCCAGATATTGTAGAGCAGGGACAAGCCATCCTCTCTACATCCATCCAAATTCCTGACCACAGAATCCCTGGGTATAACAAAATAGTTGTTATTTAAAGCCACTCTATTTGGCAGTAGTTTGTAACCCAGTCATGACTGGAACAGGAGGTGCCATTTTTAAATTGTACATTAAACATGACCTTTCCCATCGTCCAAGACAGAAATTAACCGCTAATCCCTAACATTGTTCCTGTGTCCTCAGATCTTTCCTCTCCTTAAGAGTGCCCTCTGCAGGAAGTCTCCACAGTCCTTTTGTCAATCCCTGTTCCAAGGGCATGGTCTTGCCCCAAGGTGCCCACCAACAGTAAATTTCTTAGCAACATAGATCCCTGGTTAAAGCTTTGATGCTATTGTTTATAAAGACCTGGTTAAAGTCTAGACAAGGACCATTCTGCTTATTTGGATGTATGGGGGTGGTTTTGGTTTTTCAGTTACACAATTAAAATCTCTCTAATTTCTATGTGTTCCTAAAAGATTGGTTAAGGGTCTGTTTATTAGAGAGAAAAGGGGGACGGAAGAAGGAAAGAAAAAAAGGGGAGAGAAAAGGGGTGGTCAGAGAACTCAGCAAGAGGATGGGGTTAAGTTCTTGCACAAACCACCTGATCTCATTTTCCTTCCTAGGCTTGGGAGAGACCCATAACTCAGGAAAATAGATCCTCTGCCCACACATGTGCACGTGCCCCCTCCTGGGGCCTCCTTGACCACCACGGACCATGAGATTTTGACCTGAATCTATTTCTTAAAAAAAAAAAAAGCAATAAAGTCATGACTTTGAAGAATCTTTGCAGAAAGAAGCATGCTTAGCTGAGTTTTCCAAGTTGTTGAGGATTATGCCAACATTTTTATTTCAATGATCTGGAATGGAAGTCTTTCTGAAAAGCCATGTACCCTTGCCTGCCTCTTCGACAACAGGTAGCACTCGTTCCTGTCTCCATCCTGAAATCACACATCAGCACTGCCCTAGAGCATATTAAGGTAAATGTACGGAGTCCAGGACATTGAGTATCATAGGGTGAATTTTCAAAAGAAAAAAAAAAAAATCCATATAGTTGAGAGCTGTTGAGTATATCTTTGGTGCCTCAGGAGTCAATGTTAGAGGACATGAAGTGAGAAACAACCCTGTTGTGGTGTGAATGTATGCTTCCTACCTGTGAACAAAGGTAATCCAGAAGTCCCTCAGGCCTTATCAGCCTGTGGGTATAAATGAGGTCACACAGTACTTATTTAACAAATACTTACCTAAGGTTTACCATTCTTTTACTTTTTTTTTTTTTTTTTTTTTAACACTTTTTTGTGGCTTGGGTGAAAGTTTACAAAGCAAATTCGTTTCCCATTCAACAATTTATGCACATTTCCTTTCATGACATTAGTTGCAATCCCCTCCATGTAACAGCACCCTGTCCACTTCCTCCCTGGGTTACCTGTTTCCATTCATCCTTGGGCCTTGCCTGCCTCTTTCTGCCTTCTGAACCTTGTTTTTTGGCAAATGCTACCCTTTTGGTCTCATATGGTAGATGGTTCTGAGAAGTACATTTCTCATGGATGTTACCGTTCACTTTTCGGGCCTGTCTCTTATTTGGCTGAAAGGTCATCCCCGGGGTTGGTTTCAGTTCCAGGTTTGAAAGGTGTCTAAGAGCCATAGTTCTGGGGTTTCCACCAGTTTCAATCAGACCAGTAAGTTTAGTCTTTTTTGTGATTTTGAATTTTGTTCTACATTTTTCTTCCACTCTGTCCAGGACTGTCTATTGTGATCAGACTTAATATTCTAAGTGCATTAAAAGCATCACTCCTTATAACAACTTTATGAAGTTGTTGCTGTTGTTAGATGCCATTGAGTTGGCTTGGACTCATAGCATGCCTATATACAACACAAAAAAAACCCTGCCAGGTTCTGTGCCATCCTCACAATCCTTGCTATACTTGAGCTCATCGTTGCAACCACTGTGTCAATCCGTCTCGTTGAGGGTCTTCCCCTACTTCACTGACCCTCTACTTAACCAAGCGTGGCATCCTTCTCCAGGGAATGGTTTCTGCTGACAACATGACCAAAGTAGGTGAGACAAAGTCTGTCCATTCTTGCTTTCAAGGAACATTCTGGCTGCATTTCTTCCAGGACAGATTTGTTCATTCTTCTGGCAGTCCATGGTACTTTTAGTACTCTTTGCCAACACTGAAGCTCAAAAGCATCAACTCTTTTGCCTTCCTTATTCATTGTCCGGCTTTCACATGCATACAAAGCACTGAAAATACCATGAATTGGATTAGGCACATCTTAGTCTTCAAAGTGACATCTTTGCTTTAACACCTTCTCTCTCTCTCTTTCACTTCAGTCTAGTTGGATTCAACTCATAGCAACCTCTCCTTGGGTTTCCGAGGCAGTATTGCTACAGATGTAGATTGCCCAACCTTCATCCCGAGGATCTTAGAGAGGCCTTTTGCAGCAGATTTGCCCAGTGCAATATGATGTCTGATTTCTTGACTGCTGCTTCCATGGGTGGTGATTGTGCATCCAAGTAAAATGAAATCTTTGATGACTTCAATCTTTTCTCCATTTATCGTGAGGCTGCGGATTGGCCTGCTTGTGAGGATTTTTGTTTTCTTTATGTTGAGGTGTAATCCATACTGCAGACTGTAGTCTTTAATCTTTATCAGTAAGTGCTTCAGGTCATCTTCACTTTCAGCAAGCAAGTTCGTGTCATCTGCATATCACAAGTGTTAATGAGTCTTCTTCCAATCCTGATGCCATGTTCTTCTTCATATAATCCAGCTTCTTGGATTATTTGCTCAGCATATGGATTGAATAAGTATGTTGAAAGGATATAACCCTGATACACACCCTTCCTGATTTTGAACCATGCAGTATCTCCTTGCTCTGTTTGAACAACACCCTCCTGGTCTATGTTCCTCATGAGCACAATTAAGTGTTCTGGAATTCCCATTCTTCACAATGTTATCCATAATTTGTTATGATCCACATAGTTGAATGCCTTTGCATAGTCAATAAAACACAGGTAAACATCTTTCTGGTATTCTTTGCTTTCAGCCAAGATCCATCTTATATCAACAATGATATCCCTTGTTCAGCATCCTTTCTGAATCCAGCTTGTGTTTCTGGAAGTTCCCTGTCAATATACTGCTGCAGACATTTTTTAATTATCTTCAATAAAATTTAACTTGTGTGTGATATTAATGATATTGTTCAATAACTTCCACATTTTGTTGGATCACCTTTCTTTTGAATGGGTGCAAATATGGATCACTTCAACATGAATGGAGCAAAGCTTTTGGGACCTCCATTTGCTGATTGGGCACGACTCAAAATAGGAAGAAACAGCTACAAACATTGATTAATAATCCGAACGTGGAATGGATGAAGTAGGAAAATTAGCAGTTGTCAAAGATGAAATGGAACCCATAAAGGTCGTTATCCTAGGCATTAGTGAGCTGAAGCAGACTGGTTTTGGCCATTTTGAATCAGACAATCATATGATCCACTGTGTCAGGAATGACAAATTGAAGAGGAATGGTGTTGCATTCATCATCACAGTTTATGAGAGAGGTACTATTTACTATCATCCCATTTTACAAATAAGAAAATTGAGGCACAAAGTGGCAAAGTAATTTGCCCAAGGTCATAAACTTATAAGACAGTCTGGATTTTGAAACAGTAGCTGATTCCAGATTCCAGAGCCTGCAGGTGCATTTACTTTGTTTTACTGAATGTCACTGATGGGGCTCCCTCCACCTGCATGGCAGCAGCCTTTCAGATTTCTAAGTAAAGTTGCTCTCCTTCCTCTAATTATTACTATTTCCAGAGTCCTGGGGAGGTGTTGCACGTGGGCTCAGTGTTCCCTTGGATACTGTTCCTGGAGAGTGGGTCTGCCACTGTGCTTATTCTGTTTCTTATCTATTACCACAACAATGTTATATAACTAAAAAGCAAAAACTTTGCCATCAAGTTGATTTGGACTCACGGCAATCCCGTGTGTTACCGAGTAGAACGACTCCTTAGAGTTTCCTTGGCTGTAATCTTCATGGAAGCAGTTTGCCAGGCTTTTCTTCCAAGGCACCACAGTGTGGGTTTGAACCACCAACCTTTGAGTTAATAGGTAAACACAAACCGTTTGCACCACAAACTTAAGAATTTTGCTCATGAATTTGCAGGTCAGTTGAAAATTTGTCCTGTCTTGCTATATGTCTAGGGGTTCGTTAGTTCTTACATGATCTAAGATGGTCATGGCTGGGACACCTAAAGCTATGTGATTCAGGTCCACTGGTCCGGATGTGTTTCTCATCCTCCAGCAACCTAGACTGCATGTATCCAAGGCAATGGCAGATGAACAAAAGCAGATAAGCCCAATTACACAAGCACTTTTCAAGCTTCTGCTTAAATCACATTTACTAGCATCCTATT
>NW_006921624.1:13378376-13381382 GCF_000298275.1 Orycteropus afer afer
TTATCTTCAGTAAGATTTTACTTGCGTGCGATATTTATGATATTGTGCGATAATTTCCACATTTCGTTGGATCACCTTTCTTTGGAATGGGTACAAACATGGATCTCATCCAATTAGTTGGCCAGGTAGTTGTCTTCCAAATCTCCTGGCATAGCCACGTGAGTGCCTCCAGTGTGGCATCCATTTGTTGAAACATCTCAGTGGGTATCCTGTCAATTCCTGGAGCCTTCTTTTTCACCACTTCCTTCAGTGCACCTTTAATTTCTTTCTTCAATATCATTGGTTCTCGATTATATGCCACCTCCCAAAATCGATGAACATCAACCAATTCTTTTTGGTACAGTGACTCTGTATTCCTTCCATCTTCTTTTGATGTTTCCTGCATCATTCAATGTATTGCCCATAGAATCTTTCAATATTGCTACTCGAGGCTTGAATGTTTTCTTCAGTTCTTTCATCTTGAGAAATGCTGAGTGTGTTCTTCCCTTTTGGCTTTCCAACTCCATGTCTTTGTTCACTATAATAACTGACTTTGTGACACAGGGCATGGATTTAAAAAAAAACATGCAGTTGAGTCAATTCCAACTCATAGCACCCCATGTGTTACAGAGGAGAACTGCTCCATAGGGTTTCCCGGGCTGCAATCTTTAGCAAATCCAATCTCCAGGCCTTTCTTCTGTGGTGTCCTGGGTGAGTTTGAACCATGCACCTTTAGGTTAGTAGTGGAGACAAACTATTTGCACCACACAGGAATCTTTTGGCGTGGATTCAGGGAGGGTTAATATAATCAGTTTACCACTCTTATCAGTTTTCTTTCTTCTCCAGGAAATTCAGAGCAATTAAATTTCAAAATTAAAAAATCATTTAAATAAAGCTATACAAAATTTCATAATTTTAAACTGTGCTCAGAAAGATGGAAAAGAAGGAAACCAAACAAGAAACAAGAAATACACACAAATGGTTTCTTTTTAAAAATTTTATTTATTTTATTTTTTGTTGAGAATATACACAGCAGAACATACACCAATTCAAGAGTTCCTCCACTCAGTGACACGGATGACAGTCTTCGAGTGGTGCAACCATCCTCACCCTCCTTTTCTGAATTGTTCCTCCCCCATTGACTTAAATTCACTGCCCCCTAAGGTTTCTGTCTAATCTTTCAAGTTACTATGTCACTTTTATCCCACATAGATTGTTCTTAAAAGAGCATAATGCTCAAGATAGAAAAGTTTTACTAGTTAAGCTTGATTTAAAGAAGACTTCAGGGAGTGTTTTTGGTTTAAGGTTTAGAGATTACCTCAGGGCAATAGTTTTCTGGGTTCATTCAAACTTCATGGCTCCAGGAAGTCTGGGATCCATGAGAATTTAAAATTCTTTCCTACATTTCCCCCCTTTTGATGAAGATTCTTCTATGGAATCTTTGATCAGGCACCATGCAGGTCTTCTAGTCTCATTTGTTCATGGAGGCAACTAGCCACATGTTCTGGTTACCTAATACCGCTCTGACAAGAAAATACCACAAATGGGATAGCCTTAACAAACAGGAGTTTATTCTTACAGTTTGGAGGCTTTAAGTCCAAGTTCAAAGTGCCAGGCTCTAGGGGCTGGGTGAAAGCCCCTCAACCTTGGGGTCCAGCTCTGCCTCCTGCTCCCGGCCCACTGGAGCTAGAGGCATTTCTTCACTCAGACAGCTGCTGGCTGCTGAGACTGACAAGTGCAAGGTTGACAAGTAAAAAGGCACAGTCCTGATGTTACCAAACCACATGGCAGGCCATTAACTTAAGTCCATTGTAAGTCCCAAGGTCGGCAGAGCATAGCAGGCTGCTGAGCAATGACACGGCTACATGCAGGGTCCAAGCGTGCCAAAGACTAGAGACCATTCCCAAGGCTTCTCCTTATATACAGGAAGCAGACCACATCCCAAAGGCAGCTACTCATCTGCTTGTGGTAGATCCCACCATGGAGGTGATTGTCAGTCTCCTCATGGGGATTAACTAGCACCAGCTCCCAACCACTCAATGAGGCCTAGCCAAGTTGACACAAAAACATAACCACCACACCACATATTCCACTTATCCCTCCTATTCTTGATTTTCCTTCTTCCTCTGTTACTCCACATGAATAGAGACCAATTATTGTGCCTTGGATGTCCCCTTGCAAGCTTTTAAGACCCTAGGCAGTACTCAATGAACTAGGAGATCCAGACATGTTACTACAACATGAATTGGCAAAAGTTGTGGGGAAGCCCTCTGAAGACAGTCAAACTGGTCCCCAGACCTATATACATCCATAGCCCATGTCTTCAGCCATGACAGTGCATTGGAAATGTTAGCCTTTCTCAGGTGGTGAAGGCCAAGATCAGCAGAAACAGCCAAAGAACAGGGATGTCCCATGAAACAATAATCCTAAATGTCCAAACCAAGGAACCCAAATCCCATGAGGTTTTTGGTTGTACAAAGCAGAATTGGCAACTACTCTTTTTTGTTGTTCTTGTTGCTGCTATGAATATATTTATCACACAACTTTTGCCAATTAAACTTTTAACAGGTGTACAATACATTGATGGCAATGACAACAATTGGCTGTGCAGTCCTACCTCACTCAACACAGTATTTTCATCACTGTTGCTCTCTCCACATCCCTCCTCCTACCCCCGCCTACCCCTGGTAACTACTAGTAAACTTTGTTCTCTATATATTTACCTTTTTCTTGTCTTTTCATGTAAGTGACGTCATACAACATTTTTCCTTTTGTGAGTGAATTATTTCATTCAGCATAACGTCTTCCAGCTCCATCCCTATTGCAGATATATTAAGACTTCATTTCCCTGCTGGCTGAGTAGTATTCCATTTTGTGCACATACCACTTTTTTAAAAAAATCCATTAAAAGTTTTCTTAGTCAAAGGACAATAGCCAGCCTTCCTTTACATCAGTAGAAAATGAAACTGAGGATTCAGAACACAGCCTGCTGAAGTTTCGAGAAGGTCCACATTCTGGTGGCAAGCA
>NW_006921624.1:13383562-13400284 GCF_000298275.1 Orycteropus afer afer
AATGGAGGGTTTAAAACTACTGTGGTATTTAAATTTTACTGGACATATTTGAAGGAATGATGTAATGATTTTATTTTTAAATGTTAATATTTACAATATAAAGCCCATTACATTCTTTACAACTATTTGAAATTATGAAAAATTTAAAAATATGTAATTATGTAGTTTTTCAAAATTCTTCTGGAAGTAGTTAGCAAAAAAAAAAAAAAAAATATGATGACCTCTAATCTTGTCCAACCATTCTTACCAAAACTCAAACTCACTGCCATCGAGTTGATTCTGACTCATAGCGACCCCCTTTGAGTTTCTGAGGCAGTAAAACTTTATGGAAGTAGATTGCCCATTTGAATGAGTTCAAAATCCAACGTCACATGGCTGTTTAGACCTGACCTAGGACCCAAACTAAAGTCTCAGGACTCTCTAATTTGCCCATTTTTCCTTACCTCTTTTTTGTATCCATCAGACAGGGTCCCAGCAGGTCCTAGAGCTCAAAGGGATGAAAGGAGTGAAAGTTAATCAAGGGCCTATTCAGAGGTGAAGATTGAGTTAAGGGAAGCTAGAAGGCTGATGAATCACCAGGGACTAGCCATTTCCTCCCCTAGGTCTGCGGGGCAAAGGGAAGGAGCACTCACCTGACCTTTGAGACCAGTAGCTGCAGGAGAGGGCCAACCATAGGATTTGTGTCTTAACTAGGACATCATTACAACCAAACTAGCTGGGAAAGACCTGGGGTGGGGTGGGGGGAATAAATACCGTGACCTCTCTGTCCTCCTGCACCTGTTTCCTGCTGGTCCCTCCCATTGGTCGAGCCAATCAGAATTCAGAAGGCTAGGCAACAGGTAGATGCAGTCCTAGAGGTCAGCCTCCTGGGATACAGAGCAAAGTGGAATGGATCAGAAGGGGCAACCAGAAGAAGTCCACCACATTTGCACTGTGAACTTGACACTTGTATTCAAGCAAAAAGATTAGGCTTACCAGTCAAGGTAAGCCACAGCAAAATAAGGAGATCTTTTCCGGAAGAATCAGAAAGCCTGTGCTTATGAAGCAGGAGAAATTTCAAAGCAATTTATTTTTAGTTTTGTAACTATGATATGCAGATTCTTCTTCTTTTTTGTTTTTTACTTATTTTAATACTGTAATTTTTCAATATATCCTTTCATTGGAAACTGATCTTCTCTTCTGTTAATATTGCCTGGTTAAATCCACACTCAAGGATGTTGTAACAGAATGCCACAGATTCTGACTAAAACCCAGGGGTTGAGGAAAATTTCTGGAGACAAGCAATGTAGATGGATGTTAAACGGAGTTATATTGTTAAAGATAATAATATAAATTATTAGCAGTCATCTGTTAAAGCCAGATTAATCCTGCTATAATTAGATAGAAAAAATGCATGCAATTGCCATAATCCAAAACGCTTTAGCATTTAAATCACCTTTCTAGGCAACCTGTGCTCACATGATAGAAAGAGCAGTGCCCTCTATGGGTCGGAAGCTCCAATGACCTAATGACCTTCGATTTTTTTTTTTTTTTTTTTTCAGTCAGTGAAGCCAGGATGGAGGTAGAGAAGAAGACCCTTATCACCAATTCTCCCCCAAAGGGAAGCAGCTGAGTGGTGCCCAGAGATGCTCAGCTAGGAAACGGGAGACGTGGGTTCCAGTCCTGGCCCCATCATTGCCTCAGTGTAAACCATCAACCAACCAAGTTTTCTCATTTGTAACATTTCCACCTTCAGTATCTCTTGGACCTCACTTGTCTCAGCTTTAAAACTAGAATAATAAAAAAGAACTTTAAAAAGGACTGTCTTAGCACTAAAAGAAATAGGGCTTGTGCAAAACACTGTAAATAGCCCTAGTGGTGCAATGGTTAAGTGCTTGGCTGCTAGCCAAAAGGTTGGTGGTTCAAACCCACAAGGCACTCTAAGGGAGAAAAGACCTTGCAATCTGCTTCTGTACAGATTATGGCCTAGGAAACCATGTGAGAGCTCTGCTCTATCATATTGGGTCACTAGGCGTCAGACTTGACTCAACAACACACAACCATAACAACAAACTGACATAATGGAGGCTACATGGTACCGTGGGAAGAACACACGGTCAGGATCAGTTAACCTAGGTTTAAAACGATAGTTGGGAATTGCGGACTTCCAGAGATGGCCAAAGAAGATCAGCAAATATTCTCCCCCCAAAAAACATGAAGCAGGGCAAAATTGATAAAAATAACCACGCCAGTGCTCTGGAAATCATCTAAAAGCATTCAATAATCTGAAAAGAATTTATGGTTGAAAAACTTTAAGTAAGAACTTACTTAAAGTAAGTAAATAAGTAAAAAGTGGGAGTGTGGTGTTCTCTACGGTTGCACCCAGTCCCCACTCCTCTCCAAGCTCCGCTTACACAGAGATCCTGCCAGGAGGCTGTGAGGACCAGCGGCTGCACTGCTGAAATCAAAGAGGGGCTCACTCAGCTTGGAGCACTGGGACCACATCCAGTGGCATTGACACAACAGGTGGGCAGGGAGGACTGAGGCTACACTGGAATGAGATTATGGTTAATCCTGGCTGAGGCTGCATAGATGAGCAGCAGAAACCAGGCAGGACACAAGCTAGATACACAATCTAGGCTGGCCTTGAGGCTCCACACATGTGCATTAAAAAAAAAAAAGCTTACTGCCATCGAGTCATTTCCACCTCATAGTGACCCCCATTGTGTTTCTGAGGCTGTAAATCTTTATGGAAGTAGATCGCCCTATCTTCCTTCTGCAGAGCTGCTGGTGAACTTGAACCACTGACCTCCTGGTTAACAGTCAAGTGCCTTATCCACTAAGTCACCAGAGCTCTTTATGCAGCTACATAGCAGACCCAAAAGAGCTGACAGAAAGTAAGAAGTTGAGCAGACTTAGAAGTGGCCTGAACTTTGAATGTGGCCCCTTCTACACATATATATCCAGAGGACGGAAGCCTTACTGATTTGAGGTGTTTGAACGTAACACCTATTCAATTGCTGGTAGACTACTAAACTACGTAGACACAGAGGTGACCCCTAGGAAGCCAGGCTTAAGAAGGAAAACAAGAATTGAATTTAAAAAAACAGAACACAACAAAAGCCCTCAGCAGAGATTTCAGCCCCTACATACCAGAGAGGAAGCAGATTTCATAGATTTAGCTCAGGCAGATTACTAAGCAAAGAAACAACCACCACCTTGGGGGTGGGGTATGGTACAGAATCCAGAGTTGCTACAATATATTTATCTAAACTGTCCAGCTTTCAACAAAAAAATTACAAGACAAAGGAAAAGTAAAGTGTGGCTCATACTTAGGAAAAAGAGTGAAAAATAGAAACTGTCTCTTAACACTACCAGCTGTTGGATTTAGCAGAGAAATATTTCAAATATTTCAAAGCACTGATGAGAATCATGTTTAAAGAATTAAAGGAAAGTATTGCCACAATCAAGGAGCTCTGGTGGTGTGGTGGTTAAAGCATTTAGCTGCTAACCAAAATATTGGTGGTTCAAACCCACCAGCTCTTCTGTCGGAGAAAGATGAGGCAGTCTGATTCCACAAAGATTTACAGCCTTGGAAACCCTATGGGGCAGATCTACTCTGTTCTGTAGTGTAATTGTTCTCGTTACCTCTGTGCTGCTCTAACAGAAATACACCAAAATAGGGTGGCTTTAACAAACAGGAGTTTATTCTCCTACAGTTTGGAGGCCTTAAGTCTGAGTTTTAAGTTTTAAGCGCCAGGCTCTGGGGGCTGGGTGAAAGCCCCTCAACCTTGGGTTTCAGCTCTGCCTCCTGCTCCCGGCCCACTGAAGCTGGAGACTTTTCTTCACTCAGACAGCTGCTGGCTGCTGAGGCTGACAAACGCAAGGTTGACAAGTAAAAGGGCACAGTCCTAATGTTACCAAACAACATGGCAGGCCACTAATTCAAGTCCAGTGAAAGTCCCAAGATTGGCAGAGCATGGCAGGCTGCTGAACAACAAGTTGGCTACATGTAGCATTCAAGTGTGCCATAAACTAGAGACCAGTCCCAAAGCTGCTTCTTATATATGGGAAGCAGATTACATCCCTAAAGCAGCTACCCAGCTGGTTGTGGTAGATCCCACCATGGAGTTGACTGCCAGTCCCATCATGGGGAATAACTACCACCAGCTGCCCAGCCACTCAGCCAGGCCCAGCCAAGCTGACGTACAACCATAACTATCACAGGCACTAAGAGTCAGAATCAACTCAATGGCAGTGGGTTTGGTTTGGTTTGTATTGTCAGAGTCTCAAGTGGTTTGTATTTAGGGGCTAACCTACAGGTTAGTAGTTCAAATCCACTGTAGCGCTGCAGAAGAAAGTCCTGGCAATCTGCATCTGTAAAGATTACAGCCAGGAAAACACTATGAAGCAGTTCTACCCTGTAACACATGGGGTCACCATGAATTGAAATTGACTTGATGGCGATGAGTAAGCAGGTAGAGTAGGTACGTGCCAGGGGCTGGAAATACAGCAGGGAAAAAGATAAAAATGTCCTGCATGGAACTCACACTCTTGAGAGGAAGACAAATGATAAACAGATAAATATGCATAAAAGTAAATATTGTGTCACGTGATGAGTGCTATGCAGAAACAAAAGCAGAGTGGAGATACAGAGAGACAGAGGGAGCTGTTCCAGCCTGGGACCTGGTAGATTTTCTCTCAGGAAAGAACGTTTGATCAGAGACCAGAGAGAACCAGTCATGTTAACAGTAATTTTTCACTTTTCAGAAGTTACATTCTATGATGAAATAAAAGTGGAAAACGAGACTTAAACGTAGCTGGCGGGTTCTTTCTTTAGCCCTTTTCCAGGACTTTATTATGCTGATTTACAATGAACATTGCCATGAGGGAAATAGAGTTTGTACCACTTCCCACTTTTCTGTCCATGGGACTCTGTCCCAGAATTCTACAAGGCAGGGGAATGCTGAATTGGCAACCTCAGAGAATGGGAAACACAATAATCCTTACCAGCTGGTGGTGTGGTTTTGCTGGGAGCAGGTGCTGGCATCATAACACACCAGTGCTCTTTACTCAGGGTTCCTAAGCCTCCTGACGGTGATGGTGGACTTCCAGTCAAGACACATCTTTTTCCTGAAGAGAAGTTTGACTGCCAGCTCTTCTTAGTGAGCCTGTTCTGGCGAGTGTGCCAGTGTACTCAGTCTGAGCTGGAATCAGCAAATGCAAAACTCATGGCAGAAAAGACCAGGCCGGCCTCACCAGCCCCTGATGGTGCAAAGACAGAGTGCGGGGGAAATCCAAGACAAGGAAAGGGAATGGGGAAACCCTCCTCTGGAACTTAAATTAACAAAGACAAAGGCTCAGCTCTCCCTCAGAGAGAACACATAGCTGAGTGGGGGGTGCTGGCCTGGCTCTCAAGGGCAACTTGACAATGGGCTCACTGGGTGATCGTGGACAGGTCTCATCTCCTCTGGGCCTCGTAGCCTCACCTATTATGTAGACGTCCTCAGACTTTACCAAGACTCAAGTTTATGGAGATGTCAGGCGGGTAAGGTGTTGGCCAAAGTCCTTCAGTCTCACCAGAGCTGATTCATCTAACAGAGATCATAACCACCAGGAAAAATGACAGCAACGACTAAAGCTCCCTGCACTGAGCCAGAGTTTGGGCCCTTTACATACAGTATTTCACAGAATAATCAAAATGATTCCAAGAAGTATGCACTATTATCAGCTCTGAGTTTACAGGCAAGTAAACAGGCTCAGAGAGGTGAAGTCAGTTGCCCAAGCTCACACAGCTTTTGAGAGGCCAAACTGTTTCTGACCCCAAAGCCACACCCTTTTGGAATACTCACCAAATCCTTGGCTTGTTTTTTGCAGTGAGGGAGCCAGGTGGAAGAAATGAGAGGAAGGCAGCCAGCGTTCTCAGCTCAGGCCAGAACCACAGTCACTCTGGTTTCACTACTTACTGAGTGGGTCTTTCCTTATGTTGTTTAGGAAGAAAATCAAGTTAAGTGTCCAGGGCAGAGCTGTTACTCAATGAACTATTGAATGAATGAATACTATTGGGGAATGGTGGGAAGAATGATAATTGCATTCCTAATTTCCAAGGATTAGTAACAGGTTTATTGCACCTGAGTACTAGGGCCTCAGATACAAACTAGGTGGCTCCCTGGGCTAGGGGAACCAGAGGCTGATGGAAGACACAGACTCATAAACTGACAATAATGTGAGGTGATAAATGACTTGGTTATGTTCTGAACGAAAGGCTTGAGGAGGGTGGAAGTTTTGACAGGTGGGCTGAGCATGGTATTACCTCTTCTTAACACATCATTAAATCTAAAGAGGAAGATGGCTTGTCATCATAAAAACAGAAACTGCCAGGATAAGAGGGCTGACGGTCAGTGTGGAGTTAACACTCTCCAGCGCCTGGTGTCTAGCCCCTGAGAGGGGATCAGAAGCCACAGGTCAGTGAGATGAGACAACTGAACACCTAGATCATATCCCAGTGATCTGGGAGCCTAGGACTTACAAGGGGAGCTCTACTTCCAGTCTGATGAAGATAGAGACTCCAACTCCCTGCACCCCCAGCAGCTTGGCAGTCTTCTGTTACTGTATACTTATACCATTTAGATCAGCCTATAACTTTAGGCTCCCAGATCCAAAGTCAGTAGTTCTAAGACCATTCTCTGCCCCTCCCCCAATGGAGAGCTAACAGAGCTCTAGTATCTGAAGTATGAAGGAACAAACTTTTGACCCAAGCAAGACTTAAAATATATACAAATATTGTTGCTAAAATAGGCCTAATATTGAAAAAAAAACAAAAACAGAGTAACGAAATGAACAAAAATATTAATCACC
Source organism: Orycteropus afer afer (assembly GCF_000298275.1). Taxonomy (NCBI): domain Eukaryota; kingdom Metazoa; phylum Chordata; class Mammalia; order Tubulidentata; family Orycteropodidae; genus Orycteropus; species Orycteropus afer. The sequence goes on from NW_006921624.1 coordinate 13,390,400, forward strand.
TTTCATCCTACCTCTAAAACTAATGACTGTTAGTATTTTAGTGTAAAGGTTGATAACTATTTTCTACACACACATACACACACACATATATTGTGCTCATGCAGACCCTGTACATAGAGCAAATGGCAGTTGTTCGAATAGAACAACAGGACACAGTGTGCTTTAAAATCAGAAAAGGTGTGCAGTCCGGGTTGAATCCCTTCACCATACTCATTCAATCTGTATGCTGAGAAAATACTCTGAGAACCTGGACTATATGAAGAAGAACAAGACATCAGGATTGGAGGAAGACTCATTAACAAGCAGGTAACACAACCTTGCTTGCTTAAAATGAAGAGGACTTGAAGCAGTTACTAATGAAGATCGAAGACTACAACCTTCAGTATGGATTACACCTCAACATAAAGAAAACAAAACTCTCCACAACCAGACCAATAAATGGAGAAAATATTAAAGTTATCAAGGATTTCATTTTATTTCAGATCCATAATCAATGTCCATGGAAGCAGCAGTCAAGAAATGAAGTGACGTATTACACTGGGCAAATCTGCTGTAAAATACCTCTTTAAGTGCCCAAGGCACTTGACTGCTAACCAGAAACCTGGCGGTTCAAATCCACCAGCTACTCCTCGGAAGGAAGGTTGGCCAATCTACTTCCATAGTGATACTGCCTCGGAAACCCAAGGAGGGGTCGCTATGAGTCAGGTCTGACTCGACGGCACATAACAACAACAACAACAACAACAAAGTGTTAAAAAGAAAATGCATCACTTTGAGGACTAAGATGTGCCTGACCCAAGCCACAGTATATTCACATGAAAGCTGGACAATGAATAAAGAAAACAGAAGAACTGATGCATTTGAATTATGGTGTTGGTGAAGGATGTTTAATATACCAAGGACTGCCAGAAGAAGGAACAAATCTATCTTGGAAGAAGTACAGCTGGGATGCTCTTTAGAAGCAAAGATGGTGAGACTTTGATTCACGTATTTTGGATATCTTGTCATATATGGTAAAGTAGCGGGTTAGTGAAAAGCAGGAAGACCTCCAACAAAATGGATTGACACAGTGGCTCCAACAATAGGCACAAACATAGCAACAATTATGAGAATGGTTCAGGACTGGGCAGTGTTTCATTCTGTCATACAAAGGGTCATTATGAGCTGAAACCAACTCAATGATACGTTACAATAATGATACGAGTGATAAGTTTTTTAAAACAATGGAATCAGGTTCTGCATGCTGCTTGGGATGGTGCTTTTACTAATTAAATTGTATCATGAACCTGTCTTCATTTCAGTAGGTATCTATATGGTGTATTGTGATGATATATTTCATCATAGATATTGTTATTGTTGGTAGTCACCAACAAGGTGGCCCTGGACTAATGGTGACCCCATGTGTTATAGAGTAGATTTTCTTGGTTGTAATCTTGAAGGAAGCAGGTTCATCAGGCCTCTTCTTCCATGAGGTCACTTGTTGTTACTGTTGTTAGGTGCCATTGAGTCAGCTCCAACTCATAAGGACCCTGTGTGCAAGAGAATGAAACACTGCCCGGTCCTCCGCCAGCCTCACAATCCTTGCTGATCTCTGACCCTTGGGTTAGTAGCCCATCACAAACCACTTGCATTACCCAGGCTGCATCATGTGAATTTATTACATGTTGTATATGACATACATATCAATATACCAAACGATTATCATTGACCATTTTAAAAGTTATTTCTGATTTTTTAATTGACAGAGGCAATATTGTGAAGACCCTCTTGAACATATCTTGTTATGTGCCTTCATGAATATTTCCTTAGAATCGCTGGATCAAAGATTATAAACATTTTAAGAACTTTAATATACTTCTAAATTGCCACCTCTCACCCCAAATAAAGGCGCTCTGGTGGCACAATGCTGAAGGCGTTTGACTGCTAATAAGAAGATTGGTGGCTTTTTTTTTGTTGTTACCCCAAATGGTTGTATCAATTTACATTTTCCTTCATCCATCCATTAATTAATAGATGGCTTGATTCTTTTTACTCTCGACTGATGTGATAGGTGAAAACTGGTATCTTGTTCTTATGTTTGTTCTTTAACTACAGAAAAGTTGAGTTTCTTTCTTTCTTTCTTTCTTTTTTTTAATTGTGATTTGGGTGAAAATTTACAGAGCAAATTCACTTTCCATACAGCAGTTTACATACACTTTGTCTCATGACATTGGCTACAATTTACCCCAATGCAACAGCTCCCCTCCCACTTCCTCCTGATAGTTACCTCTTCCTTGTGTCCATCCCTCCATGCACTCCTGCCCCCTGAGCTGTCTCACTGTGCATAAGCAGCCCTTCTTTCTCTCATGATTGTTCTCACCAAGGAGTGTATCTACCACAGGTAAATGTTCAACTCATATGGGAGTTGTTTTTTTGTTTGGCTGAAAGCCACAGGTGTAGGTTCAATTCCAGACCTGAAGGGCAGTTAGGGGCCATAGTCTCAGTGGTTCCACCAGGCTCTATTGGACCAGCAAACTTGCCCCCCCTTTCTTTTTTCTCCAAATGATTTTGAGTTATTTTCTACATTGTTCTCCCTCTCGATCCAGGATCTCCTACATAGAGCCCCTTCCAAGTGGTTGACATTGGTAGCTGGACACCATCTAGTTCTTCTGGTCTCATAGTCATATAGGCTGTAGATTGGATGATGTACCAGTTGCTAGGACTGATTATATCCATGAATTTTTGGTTTTCTTCATTCTTCTTTCTTCTAGATGAGGAGAGACCCATCATTTCATTCATTATTTCATTGCAGATTGCAAGCTTTTAAGATCCCAGTTGCTACTTGCCAAAGCAGGAGGTGGAACAATGTTTTGTGTAGTATGTTATGCCAATTGGGCTTGATGCCTCCTGTGACTATGGTCCCAAGCCCACTGGTTCAACTACTCAGTCCCTCTGGGTAGCTGGTTGTGACCAAGAAGTGACTACAACCTTGCCCCTTGTCAGCTGTACTATACACCTGGGAATTCAGATCATACAAATAAACTTATAGAACCATTGTCTTCCAACCCTATACATGGTCTTGGGTACACTCCCCACTGCATAGACATACCTACTAAGTTCAGCCTATCCAGCCATCTATCCACCCCTATACCCATGTTTGCCTTCAGTAACAGTACAGTACTGTATGTGCAAAAACATTCATCTTTGTTGTCTGTACCTCCCACGTACCACCCTGTCTTTCTCTTCCTCAGTGAGCATCTTTCTTATGGTCACCAGTCACTTGTGTTTATTCATTAATGTGCTACTGTCAATTTTTTCTATTGGATGCTCAACTTCTTATTTTATTCTTTACTTTTTTCATTATTTTTATGCAATATTTTATTAGTACATACTCAAATTATCATTTTTCTATGCTTAGAAGAGTCTTAGATTATATAAGTATTCTCCTATATTTTGTCTAATTGACACTGAAATACCTAATGGTACTGGGATTTATTTTGGTGTATGACATGAATCAGGCATCTAACGTTTTCTTTTTTTTTTTCCAAATGACTAGCCAGTTGTATCACCATTTATTGAATAATCCATCCCTTTCTTTTGAAATTGAGATACTAAATTTCATTTAGTATTAAATTGGACCACACCTTGGATCGTTCTTGGGCTTTCTGTTCTCTTTCATTAATCTATTTATTCTGGTCTCAAAACTACACTATTTTCATACTGCACATTTTTAATACATTTCAGAATTTAATAAAGTAGACCTAATACTTCTCCACCCCATCCTTCTTACCCAGGTTTATTGTATTTTATTTTTTATTATTCTTAATTTTATCAAATTGGAAAACACTGGCATTATTTTTGTAGTCGTTAGTTGCCGTTGGCTGTGAGTCATGGCAACCCCACGGACAGTAGAATGAAATGCTTCCTGGTGCTACCTCACCTTCACAATCCTTGGTACACTTCAGTCTGTTCTCGCGGTCACTGTGTAGACTGAGTGCATTCCAGCCCAGGATGCTCATGTCTAGCACTATATCAGACAATATTCTGTTGTGATTTACAGGGTTTTCATTCACTACTTTTCAGAACTAGAGCACCACACCACACCTTTCTTCCTAATCTGTCAGTCTGGGAGCTCCCCCAAAACCATCCTCCATGGGTGACCCTGTGGGTATTTGAAGTATCAGTGGCCTACCTTCCAGCATTACGTTGTTTTCATGTTAGGTGCCATTGAGCTGGTTCGAACTCACAGCAACACTATGTACAACAGAACAAAATGCCTCCCAGTCCCACACTACTCTCCCAATTATTGGTTGCTATGTTTGGGACCCTGCAGCCACTGTGTCAACCCACCTTGTTGAAGGTCTTCCCCTTTATCGCTAACCCTCTACTTTGCCCAGCATGACATCCTTCTCCAGGGAACTGGTCCCTTCTGACAACATGACCAAAGTATGAGAGACAAAGTATGGCCATTCTCACTTCTGAAGAATGTTGCAGCTGATTTCCTCCAAGACAGATTTGTTTGTTCTTCTGGCAGTCCATGATACCTTCAATACTCTTTGCCAACAATTATTCAAATGCATCAATTCTTCTTCTGTCTTCCTTATTCATTGTCTACCTCTTACATTCATATGAGGCTACTGAAAATACCATAGCTTGAGTCAGGCACACATTAGTCTTCAAAGTGACATCTTTGCCTCTAAACACTTTGAAGAGGTCTCTTGGAGTAGATTTTCCCACTGTAATACATCATTTGATTTCTTGACTGCTGCTTCCATGGGTATTGATTGTGTATAAAAGTAAAATGAAAGCCTTAACAACGTCAGTCTAGTCTCCATTTATCAAGATGTTACTTATTGGTCCAGATGTGAGAATTTTTGTCTTCTTTATGTTGAAGTGTAATCCATACTGAAGTCTGTAGTTGTTGATGTTCATCAGTAAGTGCTTCAAACCTTGTTCACTTTCAGCAAGCAAGGTTGTGTCATCTGCATATCACAGGCTGTTAAAGAGTCGTCCTCAGATCCTGATGCCAAGTTCTTCTTCATATAATCCAGCCCCTTGGATTATTTGCTCAGCATACAGATTGAGTAGGTGTGATGAAAGAATACAACCCTGATGCACACCTTTCCTGATTTTAAACCATGCAGTATTTCCTTGTTCTATTTTTGGTCTATGTACAGGTTCTGCATGAGCACAATTAAGTGTTCTGGAATTCCCATTCTTGCAACGTTATCCATAATTTGTTATGATCCACACAATCAAATGCTTTTGCATAATCAATAAAACACAAATAAACATATTGCTGATATTCTTTGCTTTCAGCCAAGGTCCATCTGACATCAGCAATGATATTCCTCATTCTATGTCCTCTTCTGAATCTGGCTTGAATTTCTGGCAGTTCCTTGTCAATGTACTGCTACAACCATTTTTGAATTATCATCACAAAATTTTACTAGGGTGTGATGTTAATGATATTGTTTGATAATTTCCAATTCTGTTGGATCACCTTTCTCTGGAATGGGCACAAACATGGATTTCTTCTAGTCAGTTAGCCAGGTAGCTGTTTTCCAAATTTCTTGTCATAGACAAGTGAGCACTTTCAGCATTGTATTCTTTTGTTGAAATATCTCAACGGGTATTCCATCAATTCCTGTTTTTTTTTTTTGCCAGTTCCTTTAGCGCAGCTTGGATTTCTTCCATCAATACCATTGGTTCTTGATCATATACTCCCTCCTGAAATGGTTGTATGTCAACCAATTCTTTTGAGAACAGTGATTCTATGCATTCCTTCCATCTTCTTTTGATGTTTCCTGCATCATTCAATATTTTGCCATTAGACTCTTTCAGTATTGCAACTCAAGGATTGAATTTTTTCTTCAGTTCTTTCAGCTTGAGAAATGTTGAGTGTGTTTTTCCCCTTTGATTTTTTATCTCCAGGTCTTTGCACATTTCATTATAATACTTTACTTTGTCCTTTTGAGCTGTCCTTTGAAATCTTGTGTTCATCATTTCTTCCATTCCTTTTAGCTACTTTCCTTTCAAGAGCAAGTTGCAAAGTCTCTTTTGACATCCATTTTGATCTTCTCCTCCTTTCCTGTATTTTTAATGACCTTTTGCTTTCTTCATGTACGATGTTCTTGATATCATCTCACAACTTGTCTGGCTTTCAGACACTGGTATTCAATGCATCAACTCTATTCTTGACATGGTCTCTAAATTCAGGAGGGATATACTCAAGACCTTATTTGGCTCTCATGGACTTGTTCTAATTCTCTTCAGCTTCAACTTAAACTTACATATGAGCAATTGATGGTCTGATCCACAGTTGGCCCCTGGCCTTGTTCTGACCAATGGTATTGAATTTCTCCATCACCTCTTTCTACAGATGTTGTTGACTTAATTCCTGTATGTTCCATCTCGTAGGTCCACATATATAGTCACCATTTATATTGTTTAAAAAAGCCATTTGCAATGAATAAGTCATTGATCATGCAAAATTATATCATGTAATTTCTGGGGTCAATTCTATCACCAAGGCCATATTTTCCAACTACCAATACTTCTTCTTTCCAGCATCATAGCAATCTTCAAGTTAGTATGATAAACAGTGGTGTTGGGTTTTGATAGAGGTAATGTTAAATAGATAGATTAGTTTAGTGAGAATTACAATATTAAATCCTCCCATTTAGGATAATGATATCTTTCATGTCTGCTACTCAAATTCTGTTACTCATATATGCTCTGCACATTTCTTATTGTTTATAGTTTCATTGCTATATTTGAAAACAAGTTATATATATATAGACATAGAATGTTATTTTTGCCATAGATTTTCTAACTAAATGCTCCAACTAATTTGAATATTTTAAAATTTGATCTTCTTGGCTTTTCTGTGCCAATACATCACCTACACAGAATGACAATTGTAACTCTTCCTTTCAAATATTCATAATACTCAATCAGGGCTGATATTGCAGTATGTTTTACTAGTCTTTAAATTTTGAAATATTTCTTACTATACAAGTTGGAAAAGGCACTCTGGTGGCTGGTTCACTGGTTAAGGCTTTTGATCAAAAGTAGCCCTGTGCTCTAGTTCCTAAAAATCAGCCACTGAAAACCCCATGTAACACAGTTCTATTCTGACACACATGCATGTGTTTCACCATAGTCAGTACTGACTCAACATCAACTGTTTCTTGGCTTTGACAGCAAGGTACAGTAAAATTAGTTAATGATATACAACTTCTAATGTAAATTCATTAGTTCAAGCTAGTGGTTTTATGCTGTGACAACTGCTGATAAATGAGCTCCTACCAGAGAATGACATCTGAGTAAATTTTATGACTTTTTTTTTTTTGCCAATTTGGCCCCATTTCACAGAAGGCAGCAAGACTTTATGGCATGTGTTTACAAAACACTCTGCTTTAGGACATTGGTTCCCAAATGTGGTTGGTGACTTCTTGTGGTCCCTGAGATGCTTTTGGGGGTCTACAAGGGCAAAACTCATTTTACAAATGTCATTGTTGCTGTTAGTTGCCATTAAGTCCAAATGTCTCCTCTTAATACACAATTTTTAATAAACTTGCTATGATTTCTAACTTGCATTTGTAGCATTATAGGTTGACTATCATGGCCCAAATATTATTCTATTGTATTTTTACTCTCATTCTGTCATCAGTATAAGTGGAGCTTTTCAGAGGCTACAATGTGTGTGATATCACAACGAAGTGAATTCAGGGCAGACGTTTGAATCCAAATAAATTTTGTTAAAGAGATTTGCAAATATAAAACAATGACACTTTTCTTACTTTTTTTTTTTTAAAAAAATAGCTATTGTCATAAAAATGTTAATTATATTAACAGTTAATAGGTTTATTGTTATTTTTAACAGAATAATACAAAATTTGAAGTTCTCTGTTGTAGCTTCTGATAAGGTAAGTATTGATAGAAATAACCCACATACATAAAAGCTCAGTGGAGGTCCTAAATGACTTTTAACACTGTGAAAGTGTACGGAGACCAAAAAGTCTGAGAAACACTTCTTTAGGATAATTTAAAGTTTTATTATTATGCCTACATTATGAAATTGTTTCTTCTTCTAAATAGTGACTTTGGTTTTATTATCAGCATGTGATGATTTCTTGTGTAGGTAGTAGTTGTGTGATGTTTTGGTATTTATAAGTTTAATATTTCATAATGAAATATTAAAAATGAAAGCCCAGAATGAAGAGACAGTAGAGTTTGGGTAAGTTTCTTAACATTCTTTTCTTCTCTTTAATGTTCTTTTTAAATGTTATAAACAGCAGTCTTCTGACTGCGGAAGAAGAGAGAAGATGTGATGCTAATGAGGGACCACAGCCTGAAACAACTTCTGAAAGTGGGCAGCAATCAGAACTGGGGAACCTTTTGACGCCATGCAAGAAACAGGGAAAATAAATAAATTTGTGTCAATAGAATAAAAACAACTTGATTATTTTAATCAAAATCATATGAGTGACTTTATATTGCTAGTGTATAGCTGTTGCTGATACAAGAGTGCTCAAAACTTGAATAATGAAAAGTTGAAAGGGTTATATTTTCATATTTCACCAGAACAGCAACTATATCCTGTGAAAACTCATGGTTTAAGTAAAAAAACTTTTTCTCATCCTTGAGGAAAATGATAATGATGTTGTAAGTCAGTTTCATATAAAAAGCATTGGAGTGAGAGATCTGAAGGGCAACGTTTGCATAGGGGAAAGCTAGGCAGACAGGAGTACATAGGTAAGACACAGGGAAGAGGAAATCACAGGGAAGAGGTGGGTGGAGAGCTGTTCCCTGGTTGGGCTTGTAATTAGTGCCAGGAAACAAAATGTGTATGAAGTGTTGAGTGTAAAATGAATCTGCTCTGTAAATATGCACCCAAGTCACAATTTAAAAAAAAAAAAAGGAAATCATAAAAAGTTTTGAAAAAATTTACAGAATAATGTTAAAGCAAATGGAAACATCTACAAAATACCACTTCTATAGTTAAAAGTAATTGAGCATTGTTAGACCTACACTATTTAATACAAATTCAAAAAAAGCAGTATCAATATGGGCTTATCATTGCAATCTAAATTTATGGGCTTGCTTGTGGCAAAATATGTATGTATTGATATGAGAAAGTAATTTTTTGGAAAATATATAAATCAAGGCAGTAAAATTTCAGTCATTATTGATGAAGCTATAACTGTTTCATATAAAATTGTTTTAATAATTTATTTAAAATGTGAAATTCAAGACTTTAAAGATAATTTAATGGTTTTGTTTATCTCATGAAGCAGGAAGGAATAGCATCTGAAATAATTTATCAAAATGTATTGTTGATGCTTGAGAAAAAATGGTTTCAATGAGAAATATTTCCATGGAAATTCTATTGGATTCTGAATAGACAGTGCCTATAAAAAGCTAGATAAGAGTCTGCAGTTTCAGCTAGAATTTTAGGAAAATTTTTAGATGTTTTAATTCAGCACTAGGGAAGTCATTGAATTCAATTATCTCTGAATGATGTAATAAAATGCATAAAACAAGTAAAATTGTAATGTTTCCTCAATGAACTTTTTATCACCATACATCATCTGAACATTAAGGAGATTCTAAATAATATATCTGAAGATTCAAACAATGAAAATTAGAAGAATATTTGGGCCATGACTGAAAAAAAAAACAAAAAACCCAAATTCATTGTCCTTGAGTCAATTCCAACTAGTAGTGAGCCCTCCTTGGGTTTCTGAGGTGATATCTCTATGGAAGTAGATTGCTCAGTCTTCCTTCTGGGGAGTGGCTGGTAGGTTTGAACCACCATGGGCCATGATAGGCAACCTATAATGCTAGAAAAGTAAAAGCAGTTGGAAATTATATCAAGCTTATTACAAAATTGTGTAACAA
>NW_006921624.1:13415181-13437420 GCF_000298275.1 Orycteropus afer afer
ATCCAATGCTAAATAATAATGTAGAATCTGCAGAACACCGCATAACGTGGATGAACTTGGAGGACATTATGCTGAGTGAAATAAGTCAATAACAAAAGGACAAATATTGTATTAGTCCATTATTGTAAAAGTTAAGGAAAGGTTTATCTATGGAAGGAAATTTTCTTTGTTGGTTGCCAGGGGTGGAAGGCAAGGGGAGGGAACACTGTTAAATAGGTGGAGATAAGTATTGATTTGGGTGAGGAGAGGGGCAATGTACCAAATGTGAGTGATCAACATGGTGGCATTGAGGAAGAGTAAGACAGAGAGGTAATGGGAGGTACAGACAACAAACATGAACCCTTTTGCACATACAGTACTACATTGTCAGTGAAGGCAAACATTGGTATACGGGTAGATAGATGGGTCGACAGGCTGAACTATTAGGTATGTCTATGCAGCAGGGAGTGTACTCAAGATCATGTATAGGGTTGGCAGACAATGGTTCTACTAGTGTATTTGTAAGTTCTGTAAGAATTCCCAGGTGTATAGTAGAGCTGACAAGGGACAAGTTTGTAGTCCCTTCTTGGTCACAGCCAGCTACCCAGAGGGAGTGAGTAGTTGAACCTGTGGGCTCGGGACCATAGTCACAGGGGACATCAAGCTCAATGGGCATAACATACTACACAAAACATTATTCCACCTCTTGCTTTGGCGAGTAGCAACTGGGATCTTAAAAGCTTGAAAGCAGCCATCTGGATGCAACAATGGGTCTCTCTTCGTCCAGAGCAAAGAAGAATGAAGAAAACCAAAGATTTATGGAAACAATTAGTCCTTACAACTGGTCCACCATGTGATCCTCAGCCTATAGACTAGGAGACCAGAGAAACTGGATGGTGCCCGGTTATCACTGTCAACCACTCAAAGGGGGGTCTATGTAGGAGATTCTGGATGGAGAAGGAGAGCAATGTGGAACAAGGCTCAAAATCATTTGGAAAAAAAAGAAAAAGGGGACCAGGTTTGCTGGCCTGATAGAGTCTGGTGGAACCACTGAGACTATTGTTCCTAGGTGTCTGGAATTCAGGTCTGGAATTGAACCCACACCTGTGGCTGCCAGCCAAACAAAAGACAGGCATATGAGTTGAACATTTACCTGAGGTAGATACACTCCTTGGAGAGAACAATCATGGGAGAAAGAAGGGCTGTTTATGCACAGGGAGACAGCTCAGGGAGCAGGAGTGCATGGAGGGACGGACACAGGGAAGAGGTAAATATTGGGAGGAAGTGGGAGGGGAGCTGTTGCATTGGGGTAAATTTTAGTCAATGTCATGAGACAATGTGTGTGTGAACTGCTTTATGGAAAGTGAATTCGCTCTGTAAACTTTCACCCAATTCACAATTAAAAAAAAAAAAAAAACAAAAAACCTCTATTAAAAAGAAAAATTGTGTAGTAAGAGAATTTGGAAACAGACTCTTTTTTTAAAAAAAAAAAAGAGTTTACTTTGTTAATTTATAAATTAAAACATCAATAATAGTTTATCTTAATAAAAAAAGTTTTACTAATCATATTAGACAGATTAATATATCAAAAATTTAAAAACATTTGAGCATATCAAACTAAGGGAAGCTAACTCAATCCAAACCCATTGCTGTTGAGTCCATTCAAACTCACACCAATCGTGTAAGATGAGTAGAACTGACCATAGAGGCCAGAATAGAACTGCTGTAAATCTTTATTTTCTTCTCCACACATTGGGTTCATTTGCTTTTCTCTTTCTGGTTTTGTATGATGAAAGATGAGATACTAATTTGAGACCTTTTTTTCTAGTACAGGTATTTAATGCTTTACATTTCTAAGTATTGCTTTTTCTGCATCCCATGGATTTCCATATGTTGTGCTTTCATTTTTGTTCAGTTAAAAATACTTTGCAATTTCCCTTCTGGTTTCTTCTTTGATCCATGGGTTATTTACAAGTATTTTATTTCATTTCCTATCATTTGGCTATTTTCTGGGTATCTTTCTGTTATGGATTCCTAATTTGTTTCCACTGTGGTCAGAGAACAGATTTTGTAGACTAGAAGCTTTCTAAATTTATTGAAACTTGTTTTATGTCCCAGAATACGGTCTATTTTGCACTTGGGAGGAATGTGTATTCTGCTTTTATTAAGCAGAATGTTCTATAAATGTCAAATAAGTAATATTGCTTGATAGTGTTGTCCAAATGTTTTCTATTCTTACTGATTTTTCATCCTTTTATTCTATCAATTGAGAAAGGAGTGCTGAAATCCATAACGTTTTACATTTATCTGTATCTCTGTGAAATTCTGTTAATTTTTCATATATTTTGAAGCAAGGTGTGTAAATCTTTAGGATGATGTATACTTTTGAGGAATTGACTCCATTTTCTTTATGAAGTGAGCCTCTTTATCTCTGGTAATAGTCTCTGATTTAAAATTTACTTTGTATATTAATACAGCTACTCCAGCTTTGTTTGTAAAGTAGCACAATATATCTTTTTCCATCCTATTACTTTTAAGCAATTTATGTATTTATATTTAAAATAGTTTCTTTAGGCACTGTTTTTTTTTTCTCCCCCTGTTTTCTTTTCTTTTCTTTCTTTTTTTTAAAGAATCCAATTTAACAATCTCTTTCTTTTAATTAGGGAGTTTAGACCCTTTATGTCTAATGTAATTATTGGTATTAGGTTTAAATCTGAAAACTTGTTGTTTATTTTCTGTTTGTCTCATCTGCTCTTTGTTCACTTAGTTCTCTTTATTTTTCATCTTCTTTTATATTAATTAAGCTTTTTTTTTATTCCATTTTATAAACTTTGTAGAATCATTCCAAACCAAACACACTGCTGTCGAGTCACATCTGACTCATAGTGACCCCTCCTTGGGTTTCCGAGGCGATATCATTATGGAAGTAGATTGCCCAACGTTCCTTCCTAGTGGCTGGTGGGTTTGAACCACCAGCCTTCTGGTTAGCAGTCAAATGCCTTAGGCACTACGCTACCGGAGCTCCTGAGGAATCATTAGCTATACATTTTTTATTTGTGTGATTACTTTAGAGGCTTATAATATACATCTTTAATTTATCACAGTCAATCATTAGTAGTAATATAACACTTCATTGGCATATATCCTTCCATTTTTCCATTGCCAAACTTTGTGCTATTGTTTTCAAACATTTTCTTATAAGGAGGTTATAACCCTATTACTACCTTTTTTTAAATAGTTGGTTGTCTTTTAAAGATATTTAAATTAAGAAAACAACTTTTTATATTCACCCACATCGTTACCATTTCTGAGGCTCTTCATTCCTTTGTGTAGATTCACATTTCCATCTGGAATCATTGTCCTTTTAACCTCAAAGACTTCCTTCAACATTTCTTATAGTACAGGTTGGTGGGTGATGAATTTCTTCAGTTTTGTGTGTCTAAAAAAGCATTTCCTCTTTACTTTTTATTGCGGTAGAACGTATATCACATACCATTGCAAATTCAACATTTTTTGCAGGTACAATTCAATGATTGATTATGTTCATCATGGCTGATTATTGGAATTACCTCATTTGTTTTCCTTCTGCCTAGGATCACAGTCCTGAATTTGCTGTTGTCCAATGTCTGAAGATAGCGGTTTCATACATGTTGTCCTGTTTTCTAGATGTTTACCATAGGAAGGTGTCATAATTATCTAGTGATGCTGTAACTGAAATGTCACAAATGGGTGGCTTTAACAGTAGAAATTTATTTTCTCACAGTTTAGGATGCTAGAATTCTGAATTCAAGGTACTTCTAAGGGAAGGCTTTCTTTCTCCGTGGGCTCTGGAGGAAGGTCCTTGTCTCTTTGAGCTTCTGTTTTTGTAGGGTCTTCCTGTAGCTTGGCATCTCTCTTCCCTCATTTCTGCTCTGCTCGTTCATTTAATCTCTTTTATATCTCAACAGCGACTGATGCAAGATACATCCTACATTAATCTTGCTTCATTAACCTAACAAAGATAATTAATTACAAAATGAGATTACAAACAACGTATTTTTTGGGCGACATAAGTCAATCCACAACAGAGGGCTAGTATGACTCTAGTTACTCCAACATGTTCAGGGGTGAATATGTAGAAAGAGAAGTGTTTGTAAAAACTCACTGTTACTGTTTGCTGTTCACATCATGATGCTACGTTACTTAATGCCTCAAGTCCATGACTCATCATAAATAAGATGTTACTTTTTACTTTTTTAATTGGCACTATTTATCCCTTTTAAACTTTTGATTTGAGGTAAATTTTTGTACTACTGTTGCCCCTGTATTCGTTGTGCAGATTATCAGTTGCCTTATATCTGTTTGTTCATTTCTTTTAGACTTTCTTTCTTATTTTGGTTGAAGTAGAGTTTGCTTTCTGACTTTGTCTTTTGATAGAGAAGTCTGATCTATTTATATTTATTGTGATGACTAATATCTTTCTTCTTAATTCTATCCTTTTATGTAGTTTCTTATTTTCCAACCTTCGGTCATCTTGTTCAAGTTTTCTATTCTGAGGTTATTTTCCTACTCTTTCAGAAGTTATATACACTGTTTTACTTTCATTTTCTTTTATCCTATTTTTAAAATTCAAGCCTTCTTAATTCTTGATCTTTTCCTATATTCTTGATATTTTAAAATCTCACAAGGATGTATCTAGATGTGAGATTCTTGTCATTAATTTTACCTACTCTTGGTGGTTGCTTTTCCATCAAACTGTTATTACTGCTTTTAGCTTTATTCCGGTATTTTTCCTCATCTTCTTTCATCTCACTATGCTTCTCTCTGAATTCTGGGAGATTTTCTTTTCTTAGGCAGACCATTTAAATTATTAATTTGGTTTTCTTCAATGTTTAATATGCTCTTCATTGCCTCTAATGCATTTTAAAATTCTGTAATCATGGTTTTCAATTTTGAGTAAAATTGTCTTATCTCAGATGATTACCTTTTCAAAAGTGCAATATATTCTCTAATCTCATGGAAAGCATAAATTCAATATTAATTTTTTTCTTCTGTTTCTCAGAGTAAGTCTGTTTCACAGGTGAATACTTGTTCCAGTTATGTATCCAATTTGGTACAAAAGTACTGGTGAAAATAACAATTGATCTGGTAGCTTTTCTTCTTTTGCTTGTCTGGATTTGCAGGTGAAGTTGTGAGAGATGGTATAAATTCAGATGTTTTCATCTCAGCTATGGAGAAAAAAAGAAAATGTGTATTTCTGAAGATCTGGTTGGTTAGTTAGAGCATTCAGTTTACCATGGGTAGAGATTATAACTGGTGGTAAGGCAGTGTCTTGACAAGGAAGCTTACCGCTTTGTGGAACATGTCCTTTCAGCCCTTACATGTGTGGCCATGGGCGGACTCTATTCTCCAAGCAGTTCCTGGGTTCTAATCCTTTGTGCACTCTCAACACCAAGCCCTGATCCTAGTCATTGGGATGAGGTCTAAACTTCAGATTCTAGTAGAAACTAGAAAAGATCTCTCAAGAAGGGCCCCCAGTTCAGGGACATGTGAGGTTCAGTGGAGCCTGTTTTGCTTCGTTATTTGAGTTGGGGACACCATGCCTCTTTTCTAAACTGTCTGACCACCCATTTCAACTTAAGGCACGCAGAGGAAAACTGGGCCAATGCTGAAGGCAAGTGTTTCTGGACCTATAGCAGCTTCTAATCACCATGTAAGCAGCTCTGGTGGTGCAGTGTCTAAGGCACTTGACTGCTAACCAGAAAGTTGGTGGTTGTCACCCACCAGCCTCTCTGCAGAAGAAAGGTGGGGCAATCTACTTCCGTAAAGATTTACTGCCTTGGAAACCCAATGGGGGCTGTTATGAGTCAGAATAGACTCAATGGCAGTGAGTTTGGTTTTGGTTTGGAATCACCATGTGGAGCTCCGCAACCATGATCTAGTCAGAGCTTGATGTTTTTCAAGCTTACTTCTTGCTTCTCAGTTGGGTGCTTCTTTGTCTCATCCATCCATCCATCCATCCTTCCACCCATCCATCTATCTATCCAGTAGTTACTAAGTGGTTACTACATCCCAAACACTGTTCTGGATGCTAGAGATTCAGTGCGGGAAGAAGATAAATGTGGAGCTGGCATTCTTGAGGAGGGTTGCAATATGTTACATGAGGGCAGTTATGTCTCTTGGCCTGAGCTCATTTATATCATACAGTTTTAACATACCTGCATTCCAGCACTGATAGAGATATTTTGAATGCTTTATGATTGTGGTGGGATTTTGGGAGGTAGTAGCCTCAAGTCAGAATCATGAAGTGTAATAACCTCCCTTATCAAGAAAAAGAGAGAGAGAGAAAGAAGGAAAGAGAGAGGAAAGGGAATTCAGAGCTATCACAAGTTCTCAGGTCCCTTCTTGTCTAGATTGCCCAGTCTTCCTTCCGAGGAGTGGCTGATGGATTTGAATCACCAGCCTTCTGGTTAGCGGTCAAATGCCTTAGCACTATCCCATCAGAGCTCCCTGTACACAATTAGATTGCATAATAATACTGGGTTGGAATTACAGCCTTGTATGTTCTCTAAGATCATTCTTTTTCTTGGATTCTGTTAAAGTGTGATCACCTCTCCATACTTAGCATAGAACGTAACAGCTTATGTACAATCTTATAGGGAATTAAAAAAAAATCATCATTAGTCACAATTTTTGTAATATTAACTGTAGAGAGGGCATGTGGATGTCTGACCTTCTTGCCTAACTTCATGCCGGGGAGGATAACCTCAACCAGCATCAGCCTAGAGCTGATTCCTATGAGATGGCGATGAGAAATACCTCCACTCCCCAACCTTTTACCAATTCTGACACCAGTTGTCCTTCCCACAGCACTCTCTTCTTCTCTGCTGGGTTTGATAATTCATTGCACTATCCACACAGAACTCACACATCATACTCATGATGGTCTGGGAAGTGCCAGTTTACAATTCAGGAACAGGATCAATTTGGAAATAACAGGAATGATTCAGGACACAGTTCTTTCATCAGGACAGCTTTGTCTATTGCCATGCCTTCAGGCAGTTGCCTGCTTGGGCCTGGCCTCTCGCTTTCAGTCTGGGCCTTCGCACTTGGCCTGGCCACTTCCCTGCTTGGGTAAGTGTTACAAAGTGCTTTATTTAGTTCCATGGATAAGCGCCCAGCGGCATGCCACTCCACCAGGAAGCTTCCTGCCT
Organism: Orycteropus afer afer; assembly: GCF_000298275.1. Lineage (NCBI taxonomy): Eukaryota > Metazoa > Chordata > Mammalia > Tubulidentata > Orycteropodidae > Orycteropus > Orycteropus afer. The sequence continues at coordinate 13,422,354 of NW_006921624.1, forward strand.
GAAGGCGCTGGGCTCTCTTCTTCAGTGGGTCTGCACACTCACTGTAGCTGCCTCTCTCCGTGTACTAAAAACCCACTGCACCATCTCATGCCGGTCTCCTGGACCTGCTGCTGCCATTTCTCTGCCACTGGACTCTGCCGCGTATGTTGCCACTTCTTGCCTTCTCCTTTGTTACAGCTCTATCTGTGTCTTGGGACCCTGGGTCCAAAAGATGCACTCTGCTCCTGGTTTTTCCTCTTGTTGCTGGCATGGTCCACCTTAGCCTCTGGGATTGGCTCCTTTTAAGCCTAGCAAGATGGCAAAACTGACCAATCCCCTGCAAGGATCCCATTACCTTGTTTGCATAGTCCCATCCCTGCAAGGATTCCATGAACCTTATTTGCATTAGAAAACTATCCAATCCCCTTGATGGGCCACCTTATTTACATAGTTTCATCTAATCATTTCATGGAAGTTATAAGGCCACATAGTTCCATCCAATCATTCTATGGAAGTCATAAGGCCATAGCTAGAAGAGTCATATAATAGTAATTCACTATACCGTATTAGGAGCTCTGGTAGCATAGTGCCTAAGGCACTTGACTGCTAACCAGAAGGCTGGCAGTTCAAACTCACCAGCCACTCCTTGGAAGGAAGATGGGGCAATCTACTTCTGTAGTGATACTGCCTCGGAAACCCAAGGAGGGGTCACTATGAGTCGGGTCCGACTCGACGACACATAATAACAACAACAATACCGTATTGGCCATACAACTTAGTTTTACCTTTTCATTTAGTGTATAATAATCATTTTAAGGAAGCTTGGTGGCACGTTGGTTAAGCATTTGGCCGCTGACTGAAAGGTAGGCTGAATCCACTTAGCAGCCCTGAAAGTCATCTGTGATCTGGTGATCTGTTTCCATAAAGAATCCAGCCTAGAAACCCTGTGGGCAGTTCTACTCTGTCTCATGGGGTTTAAGTTGGAATTGACTTGACAGCACCTAACAACAACAACTGTGTTTTCTTATGTTCATAATTTTCATTTAATAGCAATGTATTACATTGATTCGAAACATCGTTTAGCTGTTCTCCCCATCCTTTCTTTAATATTCAGAGGACTCTGCTCTTTCACTAACATCATCCATAACTCATGTAATGAACATCTTTGAGGAGTTTTGTTGCTCAAATTTATTTCATGGGTAGGAATTCCCAGAAAAAGGGCAATGACGTAAAAAAGTATTGACATTCTGGGGCTCACATCAGACACTCTGAAGTACTGTTCAAAGGGGACCAGCAATGTGGCAGTTTTCCTGAAGCTTCGTCAGGAAGTTTGCTTTTTAAAACCAGTTTCATGCCAATATGGTAATTTAGTATACACAACTGGAACATAGTCTGGGCCTATTGATCATTTGTTGTTATGTTCATATTTCTGTTTCCTTTTTAGTGAATTGTAGGGATATGTCTTTTGCTTGTTTTTTCTTTGTTTACCCTTCCCATCCACTGCCATAGAGTTGATTCCAACATACAGTGAACCTTTAGGATGGAATAGAACTGCCCCACAAGGTTTCTAAGGCTGTAAATCTTTATGGAAGCTGACTGTCTCATCTCTCTCCCACAGAGTGGCTTGTGGGTTCAAATTGCCAACCTTTTGGTTAGCAGCCATGTGTTTTAACCTCTGTGCCACCAGAGCTCTTTGGGTGTTCATAAGTATTTTAATGTACTCTACAGCCACTCCTCGGAAGGAAGGTTGGGCAATCCTACTTCCGTAGTGATACTGCCTCGGAAACCCAAGGAGGGGTCGCTATGAGTCGGGGCCGACTTGACGGAACATAACAACAACAACAACATTCTTTCTAGAAGAAGTATTGTTAACCTTGAGGCCAGGGAGAGGCTTGGGGTGTCTACCAGCCCTCTGAAACTACAACATTTACTAACGTGTGTATATCTGTATGTTTTGGTATGAATATGTGTGTAAGTAAGTCTGTGTCTGTGTGTCCATGTTCCTGTGTGTCTGTGTGGGTATATATGTAGTTATGTGCGTTTATATGTTTATGTGAAAGAAATCCTAATTTTCTTTAAAAAACCAAACCAAACTAACTGCCATCAAGTCGGATCTGACTCATAGTGACCTCTTCTTGGGTTTCCGAAGTGGTATCTCTTACGGAAGTAGATTGACCCATGTTCCTTCCGAGGAGTGGCTGGTGGGTTTGAACCACCAGCCTTCCGGTTAGCAGTCAAATGCCTTAGGTACTACGCCACCAGAGCTCCTTAACTTTCTTTAGAGCTTCAAAAAGGTCTGAGTCATAAAAAAAAAAATTATAGTTAAGAACCTAGTCAATGTTAATATTTTCTATAGTGTATTATTTTTCTTTTAGCTTCTGTGTGTTTGTGTGTATACATTTAACATTTATATGTAACTGAATCTGTTAATCCTTCCCCATTATAATTTCTTCTATTTTTTCCATCCTTGGCTTATTATTATTTCTCAGATGGGATAAATACACAATTGTATCTTCCACTGGGTTTTCTGTAATTTGATTTTTTAAAAAGTGATCTCTTCTAAATGTGGAATTTATTTTTAGGTGGAGAGCTAAATAAATTACTCTGTTTATCCACCATCCGTTTCCTCTGGCTCTCTTATTACATGATGTTTCCTTTTCCTGTCATTTTGTGACACCCTTCACTCTTAAATCATTAATTCTTAAATTCTTATATCTTAAATTCCTTCACACCATCAAGTCTGTTTTTGGACTTTCTGTTTCATTGAGTTCTAGTTCTAATTAGGCTTTAGTACCACAGCATGTAAGGAGCTCTTATAATATAGTGGATAAGGCATTTGGCTGCTAACCAGAAGATCAGAGGTTCAAACCTACCAGCTGCTCTGTGGAGGGAAAATGGAACAATCTACTTCCATAAAGATTTACTGCCTCAAAAACCCAATGGGGGTCGCCATGAGTCAGCATTGACTTGATGGCAGTGATTTTGGTTTTTGTACCACAGCATTTGAGTTACTGTTTTTTGATGATTTATTTAAATACTTTCTAATACCATTGCTTATATTCAGAATATTATTTGCTATTTTACCTGTTCTTTACCAAGTTATTTTAAAATGTGTTTCGTCAAATTCTGTAATCCATATTATTGTTAGATTATATTAAGCCATTAAGTCATAATTATAATATTAATATTTGGACTTTCCATTCAGAAACAAACCAAAAACCAAACCCCTGCTGCCGGGTTGCTTCCCACTCACAGTGACCCTGTAGGACAGGGTAGAACTGCCTCATGGGATTCCCAAGGCTGTAAATCTTTACGGAAGCAGATTGCCACATCTCTCTCCACATCATGGCTGGTGGGTTCCAACTGCTGACCTTTAGTTGCACGAGAGCTTAAAATCAGAGATACTTGGTATGTGTAAATAGCTCAGTCTGAAAGTGGAGACTTAGCTCCCCTTTGAAGTCTTGGCGTGAGTCTGGAATCGTGTTGAATTTTAAAGCTGCCTTTTCCAACAGCGGTTCTTCTACCCTAGATGCTGAGCTAACGTTGATGTTGACCATTTTCCCTCTAGGAGACCTTCCTTTTCTCTGAGGTCCAGCAGGTACAGGATATCACAGTCTGTCCCCAGAGTCTTTCCACTGTGGTCAAACAGATGTCAGACGTGGTAGCTTATACTCAAAGGATCCAGATGCACAGCGTTACTGAGAAATCCTTACAACGGACCCCCAGAAACACATACGATTAACAATTTCAATAGCAGGTTATGTGCAAAACCTTTCCTGCCAATGTCCTGTGACCATCCTGCAATAAACTTACGAGCACATACCCCAGCAATGATGCCCCACATATGTGTTACCCGCCTATCCCTGCTAAACCCTTCCTCACTCCTAGACATCCTGCCTTTGATTCCCAATAGTCTTTCAGTCAGTTATGATTTGGTAACTTTTAGTTCCTTCTCCAGCAGTACAAAAATATTTCTTCCTCATTTTCCTGTGGAGCAGCCACCTTCATTCTGTGACTTTGGATGTCTTCCTGGTCCAGACCGTCTCTATCCCTCAGGAAACCTCTTTGGCTTTTACTTAAGCAGTCTCCATAATGTTGCTCTACTACACTGGTTGGCAGCCGAGCACTTTAACCACTGCGCCACTAGGCTCCTCCCATTCAGAAACATGATATATTTTTCCATATAGTTAAGTTGTCTGTCATATTTTCTAGGAAAAATTGGGATCTTTCTTGTATGTCATATTTATGTCTTTGTATTTTTTTATAGTTTGTGAATTGGATCTCATTTTTTGTGCCCTGTTTTATTGTTGCACTTATTTAAGAAAGTGATTTATTTCTAAAATATTGATTATGTATTCATGATATCCAGCCAGTTACTGAAACTTTATTACTAATAGGAGTTTAGCTCATAGTTGTTTAAAGTATATAATCATGTTATCTGCAAATGAAGCTTTCATTTTACCTTTCGAATAATTATTCCCATGGTGTCTTTTTCATGTCTTATTACACCAGCCAGCATTATTGATATATTAAATAATAATGGTGACAGGGTGTTTACTTATTTAGTAACTCCTCCCCACACACACACTTTTTTTTGTTCCCCTTTCTAATGGGAAAATCTTTTGTGTCTTTTCCATTAAGAAGGACACTGGCTTGGTTTTAAATAGGTCTTTATTATGTTAAAGAACTGTCATTCTATTCCGATTTTTAAAAATGTTTTGACATCTATTGAAATGCTTTTTTTGGCATGCACTAGAATGATCGTATGGTCCACATTATTTAATCTATTGATCTGCTGTGTTATATTAATGGATACCCTTATGCTGAACTTTCCTTACATTGCTGGATAAACCTTTTGTGGTCATGGTGTTTTAGTCTTTTACTGTGCTGCTGAACCCTGTTTGCTGGGATTATAGTCTCAAACAACATTGGATCCTGTTTTCCTTTTAAAGAAAATTTTGTATTTGGGCTTAGAATGAGAGTTGTGTTTGTTTGCAAAATGAATTAGCAAATCTTTTAAAACCATTTCTTCCTATGCTAAAAATAATTTATGTAACATGGAAATGCACTATTCTATAAAATTTGGATAGATTCCCCCAGAGACCCCAGAGTGTGTAGGTACAAATGTCCTTTTAGGGGTGAGAGGGTGATTCTTAAATAAATTCCTCCCTCTCTCCAGTTCATCCTCCCTTGCTGACCTAACCTGCATTTCTTGTTGTATGATTTCTGTTATATTTTTGTAGACTATCATCTCTTCAATTGATAATTCAGACACATTCACTATAGAATTACACATAATGCCACCTCAACATTTTTAATCTTTTTGATTAGTTGTTATGATTGTTTCCTCCCTTCTGATTTCATTTGGGTGTCTTTTCTTTTCTTTATTGTATTTGCCAGAGGTTGGTCTTTTTTATTAGTCCTTTCAAAGAACCAGCTCTGGTTTTATTTATTGATTCCACTGTTTCTGTGTTTTCTAATTTGCTTATTCCTGCTCTATCTTTCTTTCCCACCTACTATTTTCCTTAGGGTTTGTGTATGTGGTGGGGGTGGGGAAGACAGAGATCTGTTTTTCAAGACCTGTTTTTCACTTTTTTTTTTATTTAAAAAGCATCTCAAACGAAATTTACATTTGTGTACTAGCTGAAATGCCAAGGTGTTAGGCCTACTTTCCCTGGACTTGTAGTAGGATATGATGTTGGAGAGGCCATTGAGGAGTATCTGATCCAAATGTACACACTTGTGGGAATCTTTTTATGCCACAAACTCCTCCCTATCCCCAACTCCACTTTGGCCCATATACTCTCCCTCACCTTGGATTCCACAAGTGGCTGAGTCTTTGTGTGCATTTGTAAAAGGAAAAATATTTTTCTGAAAACAGTGGTTGTATCACGGTGTATTAGAGCTTAAGTTCTAAAGCAAATGCTTTGTGGAAGGCTGCGTTCTATAGTGGAAGCCCTAATTCCATTTTGAGTCTTGACATGAATTCAGATGCCATTTGAGTTCTTTCTGCCCATTAAAACAGCAATGTGGCTGTGCAAAGACAAGGTCTAGGACAGAGCTAGGGAGGGACCGTTTGCTCTCAGGAAAAGTATGGTTGAAAGTAGATTACGCTCACACGAAGAATGAGAGAAACTCCCAGGGCATGTCCATATCTCATTTAAAGTAAAGGTTGGGGTCCTTGTATTGTCTGACAATGAAGTAGCCTGGGGGTCAAGCCCCAGAACCCAATCCCATAGCCCTTTTTAATTTTCAAATATGTAGGAATCCCAACGATGGTCCTTTCCCTGCTTTTGTACTCCTGTCTATGACAGTCATAAGTTGACCTACCACCAAGCATGATTTTGTGATGATCTCTTTTGTACTTTATCATGTGTAATGAGCGCCATGACTGTGGCTCAGTGGACTCCACTCCACTTCTGTCCTGTGTACATGCTGATGGTTTCTCTCATCCTGGATGATTGGTTTTATCCTGTCTACTCACTGCCGTCTAGTCAATTCTGACTCATAGCAACCCCTCCTTGGGTTTTCGAGGTGGTATCTCTACAGAAGTAGATTGTCCAATCTTCCTTCTGAGGAGCGGTTGGTGGGTTTGAACTGCCAGCCTTCTGGTTAATAGCCAAATGCCTTAGGCACTTATCCTGTCTAAGGCTTAAAAAAAGGGTCTCAATAGAACAAGTTTGATTCTGGGGTCTTTCTTCCCCTAGCACAAAGGTCCACTTCATTATTAAAAAACAAAAATCTTAAACACCTGCAGGGCTCTTGACCTGACTTGAGGTGTGGTTAGAATTCAGAAGGTCTTAAACTTGGATGGGGAAAACAGCACATCTTTAAATTGAAATTTAGCCTTTTCTTCCATTTTGAATATAGTCAACACATTGCAGTTACATTAGCAGGGCTATGATCATTCACCAAGAAAAATCACAGATGTTTTCCTGTCACCATACAATCATTGCAAATATCTCAAATATCATTTAGGATAAGGAAGGTTGGGCAATTAACTTCTGTAGTAATACTGCCTCAGAAACCCAAGGAGGGTCGCCATGAGTTGTATCCGACTAAGTGGCAGTGAGTTTGGTTTTGAGTTTTTCATAATTTCAAACTTAGCTATTAGACCTGATGCCAGAGCTTCTTATTTGACTCATTAATAAAGAAGCACATCTATTACTATCTCACGTGTTTGTCCTTTGAATGTTTTAAAGACTATATTTTAATAACTTTATTTCTTTATAATCCTTTAAACTATTCTCATAAAAAATATACTTGCAGCATTTGTATGTGGCAATGTTATTCTGAGGTGGCATTTGTGGGTTTCCCCAGACTGTCCAAGAGGTCAATGGCAAAACCTGCTCCAACAAGGTTGTAACTGGCCTTCCAATCTCTGTAGGACTTCAGGAAGATTCAAAGAGCTCTACGAACAAAAGATGGGGCATGGTGGGGATCTTCCTAAATCTGATTTTAAAGTACTATTGTTACCTAGGGAGCTCTGGTAGCATAGCGGCTAAGGCACTTGACTGCTAACCAGAAGGCTGGCGGTTCAAATCCACCAGCCACTCCTCGGAAGGAAGATGGGGCAATCTACTTCCGTAGTGATACTGCCTCGGAAACCCAAGGAAGGGTCACTATGAGTCGGGTCGACTCGATGGCACATAACAACAACAACATTGTTACCTAAGGCATTTGACTGCTAACCAGAAGACAGGCGGTTCAAACCGACTCAACGGCAGTGAGTTATTGTTACTTTGTTCAGTCTTTCAAAACAGACTGTCATTTATGTCTCTGGCACAGCCAGAGTCCATCCCCTCCAGGAGCTAACAGAACAGCAGGGAGTTACTTGGAATAACCTATTCCCACACCGGCCTGCAATCGTTTCCATTAAGTCAGAATCTAGTCATCACAATTGGTCTCTTCTCCCTGTTATTGGGCTGACCACATCTCATCATTTCTGCATCTTCTGTGCTCTAGTTGAGCGGTGTGTTGTAGGCACTGAGAAAATGGATATTTATATATTAGGAAATGGACCTTCTCAAAGATTTGCTGAGAAGGTTTACTCAAAAGTAATCTTTTAAAAGGTTCCCTTGCACTGCTACAGACATTTACAAAACTCAGTCACATCTCACTTGAACCTTTTGAGGTACTAGTCCCCATTTTACAGAGAAGGAAACTGAGGTTCTGGGCCATTAGGGGTCTGTGTCAAGGCCACACTTAGTTTATGGAAGACATGGGGGTTAAACTGAGCTCCTCTGATTTCTAGGGTGTTGCTTTGCCTGCTTTGTTCCCTGCTTTCTGCAAATTTTGATTTTTGTTAATCATGTGAGTAACAAGATAATTGTGGGAGTTTTTCTTCATTTTCAATATTGCTCTATTCTTATTTTAAATAGGCCCTCAAGTAAGCTTGAGACTACTCTAGAAATGGGGATGATGACACCCACCAACCATCTGTTTTAACCTGAGACCTCTGTCCCTCTGATCTACTTTTGTTCTAAGTCTCAGCCCTCCAAGTACCACTAAACTATTCTTACAAAAATATTTTAAAGTAACTTATTACTCTTCACCCATTTGTTCAAAATTTTTAACTGAACACCTACTATGTGACAACCACTCCCCCCTGTTTGTTAGAGAAAAATTTAGAAAACACAAATAAGACAATATAAATGTCCACCAACAATAAAGTGGGTAAATAAATTGTAGTATAGTCATAAAACTTACTACTGCACAGGAACAAAAATACACCAACTATAGCCACCTGAGGGAGTCCAGGTGACACAATGACTGCTGACCAAAAGGCTGGCAGTTCGAACACACTCAGTGGCATTCTGGGAAAAAGCCCTGGAGATCTGGTCCCACAAAGATTACAGCCTAGAAAACCCCATGAGACAATTCTGCCCATCACATGGGGGGACTATGAGTTGAAAATCAACAACAATGACATAGCCACATGCAACAACAAAGACGCATTTTACAAACCATGTTGACTTAAAGAAGACAGACATATACCCACAAAATGCATACAATATAATTCCATTTGTATGGATTTCAAAATGGGTAAAACTAAACTCTTTTTTAGGGATATTTTAGGAATTTGCTTTGGTAGCAAAACCATGAAAGATGAAAACAAAGAAATGATTGGTAAGAAGTCTCCTGTAAGGAAGTGGGAAAAAGTTCCCTGGTGGTGCAACGGTTAATGGTAGGAAAGGTTGGAGAGCTGAAGTCCACCCACAAGTGAGTGGGAAGAAAGACCTGGCAATGGACTTCCAAAACATCAGCCACTGAAAACCCTGTGGAGCCCCGTTCTACAGACGTACACGGGGCCTCCAGGAGATGGGGTCACCAAGAATGGGAGTTGACTCCATGGCAACTGGTCCTGGTTAATGGACTGGGAGGGTGTTGTTCAAGACCCCTCCTTGGGTTTCTGAGGCAGTATCACTACAGAAGTAGACTGCCCCAACTTCCTTCCAAGGCAAGCCTCAGTGTTCTCACCTGTAGATGGGGTAATACCTACCACACGTGTGTGCATCAGGGTAAAATGGTATTATGCATATGATCAGTATATTCAATAGTAGAAATGTACAAGTTTACTAGACCTTTCCCACATTGAGAACAAATTGCCAGTAGTATGAAACACACCCTGGTAGGGATTCCTGGGCAGCTAGGGGGTTGCTTGTGGATGAGGAAGAGGAAGGGTTATTTGATCACAGAATACAGAGTCAGAATAGCCGTTAGAGACCAGATGGGCCTCTTGGACCTGTGATACCATGACCCACAAGGAAAAATGTCTTTTTAAAAATCAGGACCCACTTACATGCATGTACACACTCATGTCCGCTCACATGTGTGTGAATATAGGAGACTGGAACAAAATTTCTTCAAAACAATGTTTAAATGTAGTCTGGCTGATGCAATCTAATATTTTCACAACCCATTACATTGATTTCATGATCAATGAATGATCAGTGATTTCATGGAGGCCTTGGCCAAGGTCACACAACAGGCTAGATGTGAAACTGGACTAGACCCAGATCTCCTGGCCTCTAGTACCTCTAGAGTGCTTTTGGTCACTTCTCCTCATAAGGTGCCAAATTCTGGTTGCAGGGGGTGGGGGGGTTGTACTCATCCCAGTGAGTTTGGCCTGAAAGGAGCCATGGATGCAGGCACGGAGACTGGGTGGGCCTGGGCCAAAGGTTTCACATAAGCGTTTGCACCCAGTGGGATCGTCATGAGTGAGAATTGACTCAACGGTAGTGAGTTTTGTTTGTTTAGGAGTCCAATAAAGGAGGCTTGGTGGCCAGTGGCATCGTTAGGGTCCTGCAGGGGTACAGACCACACCAGATGACTTTTCACAGGGGGTGACACAAAAATGACGGTCTATAAGATTTTTGTGTAGTGTTTCAGCAGAAATTTATTATTTTTCACAAAAATATCACTGAGTTATAACAATAAAAACACTTTTCATAAGCCCAGCTTCCAAACCAAAAAAGTTGCTGCCTTCAAGTTGATTCCAACTCACAGTGACCCTATAGGACAGAATAGAACTGCCCCATAGGGTTTCCAAGGCTGTAAATCTTTATGGAAACCTCATCTTTCTCCCTCTGAGTGCCTGGTGGGTTTGAACCACCAACTTTTTGGTTAGCAGCCAAATGCTTTACCCACTACACAACCAGAGCTACTAAGACCAGCTTACATGTATCATTGTACCCACATGGCTCGAACTCTATGCTAATTTACTTTTTGAACTTTCTAACGTGCTCTGGTGTCACAGTGCTTGAAACATTCAGCTGTTAACCAAAAGGTCTGCAGTTTGAATCCATCAGCTGCTCTGTGGGACAAAGATGAGTCAGTCTGCTTCTGTAAAGATTTACAGCTTTGGAAACCCTACGGGGCAGTTCGACTCTGTCCTATGGGGTGACTATGAGTCAGACTCAAGTCCACAGCAGCGGAGTTTTATTGCATTTCAGTTAGAGCTGTGATTATTATCCAGTTACAATGATGCTTTGAATCACGTGGTTTCATCCTACACCCTGTTGTAATTTAAAGGTGTAATTTTAATTCTGCTGGTTGTTTATGTTACTACTACTGCTGTTACATTCAGTGATATATGGGAATTGTGATTTACAACTAATGTTAGTACAGAAGACATTACTAAGGATTCTGTATGGTCTGGTAGGGAGGAGGTCCTTGGCAGAGATGACACCATGAGTTACAGCACTGGGTGACACTAATTTAAGTGACACCACTACTGGTGGCACAGTGTTTAAGCTCTTGGCTGTCAACTGAAAGGTTGGTGGCTTCAATACAGCAGCGGTTCCACAAGAGAAAAATGTGGCCACCTGCTTCTGTAAAGATTACAGCCTTGGAAACCCTATGGGGCAGTTCCATTCTGTCCTTATGAGGTTGCTATAAGTTGAAATCAACTTGACAGCAATGGGTTCCAAAACCAAACCAAACCTACTGCCATTCAGTCTGTTCTGATGCATAGTGATCCTATGGGACAGAGTGGAATTGCCCCAAAGGTTTCCAAGGCTGTAAATCTTTATGGGAGCAGACTGCCTCATTTTTCTCCCATGGAGTGGCTGATGGGTTTGAATTGCCACTTTTAGTTAACGGAAATGCATTAACTACTGCACCATCAGAAGTCCTTCAGTAGTGGGCTAAACTCAACTGTAACTCAGTGCCGTCAACTTGGACCCGACTCATAGCAACCCCTCCTTGGGTTTCTGAGGCTGTATCACTATGGAAGTAGATTGCCCAATCTTCCTTCCAAGGAGTGGCTGGTGGGTGTGAACTGCCAGCCTTCTGGTTAGCAGTCAAATGCCTTAGGCACTATGCCACCAGTCTCCTTCAGCAATGGACTAGGAGTCCAATAAATGGGCCCCAAATGAAGGGAGACATTGAGAGACCACCTCAAACTGGGTCCTCATCCAGACTGCCTCTGTACTATGGTGGGTCCTTGGAAATGACACTCTGCTCTCTGAGTTTCAGTTTTCCCTTTGGGTGTGGAATGGAAGGGCAAGGTTTCGGACTCCTATGGAGGAAAGGTTAACAGGAAGCTACTTCTAGTATTCCAAGAGCCCTGGTGGTGCTGCTGTTAAGTGCTTGGCTGCTAACTGAAAGGCTGACGGTTTGAACCAACCAGCCGCTCCATGGGAGAAAGATGTGGCAGTTTCTGTAAAGATTTATAGTCTTAGAAAGCCTATGGGGCAGTTCTACTCTGTCCTATAGGGTCTCTATGAATCAGAGTCAGAATCAACTCCACTGTAAAGGGTTTGGTGTTTTGGTTTTTCTGGCATCCCACAGGCTGCTTTGAAGCACTGCCACCTACTGGTCACTCCCCTTTATTACACCCCATGTCTTGCAGAAGGCTCTGCCTTAGTAATTACTCCTTAAATGTCTGGTCCTCCCGAAAGTTCAAAACCATCCCATGTCAAGCAAGTTCTCTGAATCCTGTGAATCTCAGCCCTGTGAGAAAAGCAGATATCCTTACATCCATCTTATGTCTGAGGGAATTGAGGGCCAGAGAAGTTAATTGACCTACCCAAGGACACACAGGATTTCACCTGGGTGTCCTGACTCCCAGTCTAGTGCTTCTTCTTCCCATACCAAGTAACCAGCCCAAGTGGGTTGGTTTGATAGAAGTTGAAAGAGAGGAGCAGTGGTGTGTTGGATTGTTTGGGGTTGGGGGATCACCTTGTTTGGGCAGTTCTGAGAAACACCCTCAGCTGCTGCCCAGGTCATACTTGTTAACCCAGACCTGCTTTGGACTGTCCAGACTGGACAGAGTAGTGATTTTGATGAGTGATATTCTCTGGCTCCCTTCTTCATGCGGTGGTTTAGAGGAGGTGACCGTCACCACGTTACTCAGTTCGTGTGCAGTGGAAGAGTCCTGCTTGGACCTAGCAGAATCTGATTTCATTTTCTTCCACAATACAATAAGCAAATAGAGGCGGTGAGGTGTAGTGACTAAGAGGCTGGTTCTAATATCATGCTCCCTTGGTTCAAATACAATCTCTGCCATCTTACTAGTTGTGTGACTTTGGGCAAATTACTTACACCCTCTGTGCCTCCATCCACTGGGGACACCAATAATGCTTTACCTCGGTGGCTGGTGTGTGAATTAAAGGAGTGAATGTATTTAACCAACATTCATCTGTCCATTTATTGTCCTGCCATGGCTTGTGTGTGGCTGTGAGGCTGGAAGCCATGCCACTGGTATTTCACTACCAGAGGGTCATCCATGGTGGACAGGTTTAAGTGGGGCTTCCAGACTAAGATTGACTTGGAAGAAGGATATGGCGGTCTACTTTTGAAAAAAAAAAGGCCACTGAAAACCTTATGAATAGCAGCGAACAGTAACAACAAAGCATTTAAAGCATTAGAGAGTGCCTGGGATGTGGTCCGTGCTCAATAAATACTCTGTATTTTTATAGGAGTTAAGAGAAGTAGTTTGAGTTACACTGACCTGGATTCAATGCCAACTTTACCACTGACTTGCTGAGTGATCTTGGACCAGCTCTCTTCTCGGGACTTGCCCTCTGACTCCTGTGCCTGCAGTGTGATGGCAGCATCCCCAGTCGAAGCCCGCACCTAAGGTCAGCCAGGTGGTAGGTTTGGCTGCTGGTAGGAAAGGAGCCGGAGGGCTGGCACACGTCTGCTCCCTTGGTAGGAATTGCGCTCTTCTTTTTTTTTACCTCCCATTGGAATTATTTTATGCAGCAAGGTCAAGCAAGCAGAACTACAAATCAGTTTAAACAAAAGTGCTGAGGCAGATACCCTTGAACTCCAGCGACTTAAAATAGCCTCATCGTCATCCTTAGCCAAACACCCAGTACCTGAGTTCACTTAGCCTGTCATCACCAACTAATAAACCACCCAGCTCATGGAAATAGACCAGAATGAAACCTTTGAATCAAAGTGGACGTGAGGCCTGCCTGGATTAATAGAGCTGCCTCAGCCGCCTCCTATGCTCTGGGGATTGCTAGAGAGGTTGATGCATTCTTAGGGAAATGAATATCTTATTCATTATATGGGGGAAAACCAACCCAGCTATCTTAATACTGACCCTGGCTGCTCTGTGGGTAGCCAAGCGAAGCACAGCCCTGTGCGGAATACCTTGAGTCCCACCTTAGGCACTGGGATGGAGCTGTTTAAAGGGGATTGGTGGTGGTGGTGGGATCGTTGTTCGGAAGGAAACTAACATTTACTGAGCACTGACTCTGTGCTTTGACCTGTGTTAGTAGCTTTAGAAGGAACAATTCATATCATCCCCACACCGCCCCTACAAGAACGGATGTTTTGATATCATTTTTAGTAACAGTTTTATTGAGATATAACTGACATCCATAAAATGTATCCTTTTAAAGCATACGATTTATAGTTTTAGTACATTAACGAGTTTTTAAACCATCACCACTATCTAATTTCAGAATATTTTTAATACCCCCCAAAATTCAGTACACATTAGCAGTCACTCCCCTTTGCCCTTTCCTCCCAGTCTCTCTCAACCACTAATCTACTTGGTCTCTACGCTTTTGTTGTTCTCATTGTTAGGTACAGTGGAGTCAGTTCCGACTGGTAGTGACCCTATGTATGACAGACCGAAACGGTGCCAGGTCGTGTGCCATCCTCACAATCACGCCCATGTTGCAGCCCATTGTTGCAGACACTGTGTCCATCCATCTCACTGAGGGTCTTCCTCTTTTTTGCTGACCCTCTACTTTGCCAAGCGTGATGTCCTTCTCCAGGGACTGGGCCCTCCTGACAACGTGTCCAAGGTACATGAGATGCAGTCTTGCCATTCATTCTTCTGGCAGTCTCTGGTAGATTCAATATTCTTTGCCAACACCATGAATCAAATGCATCAATTCTTCTTTGGTCTTCCTCGTTCATTATCCAGTTTTTGCATGCATGTGAGGTAATTGAAAATACCATGGTTTGAGTCGGGAACACCTTAGTTTCCAAAGACACATCTTTGCTTTTAGACACTTTAAAAAAGGTTGGTTTTTTTTCCCCCCCCAGTAGATTTGTTAAATGCAATACATCATTTGTTTCTTGACTGCTGCTTCCACGGGCATTGATTTTTTTTTTTTTTTTT
>NW_006921624.1:13453861-13455894 GCF_000298275.1 Orycteropus afer afer
ATAGTTTGGTTTTCCATTCCTCAGTTGATGGACACCTAGGTTGTTTCCATCTTTTGGCTATTGTAAATAGTGCTGCAATGAACATGGGTGTGCATATGTCTGTTCTTATCATGACTCTCAATTCTTTAGCATATATACCTAGTAATGGAATGTCTGGGTCAAATGGTATTTCTAATTCCAAGTTTTTAAGAAATCACCATACTGCTTTCCACAGTGGTTGTATCATTCGACAGTTCCACCAGCAGTGTATGAGAGTCTCAATCTCTCCAGATCTCAGCAGCATTTGTTATCTTCTGTCTTGTTGAACTTTGCTACTAGTGCTGGAGCAAGGTGGTATCTCATTGTTGTTTTAATTTGCAGCTAATGATCGTGAGCATTTCTTCATAGGTTTTTGGCTGCCTGAATGTCCTCCTTGGTGAAGCGTCTATTCATATCTTCTACTCATGTCTTAACTGGATTATTTGTCTTTTTGTTATTGAGGTGTTGGAGTTTTCTATAAATTCTAGAGATAAGTGCCTTATCAGATATGTCATTGCCAAATATTTTTTCCCAATCTGTAGGTTCTTTTTTGACTCTTTTGAAGAAGTCTTTGGAAGCACATAAAAATTTAATTTTTAGAAGGTCCCATTCATCTAATTACTCTTCTCCTGTTCATGCATTTTGAGTTATGCTTGATAGTCTGTTTATGCCATATATAAGGGCCCCTAAATTTGCCACTAGTTTTTCCTTGAGGAACTCTATATTTTTAGGTTTCACATGTAAGTCTTTGATCCATCTGGAGTGAGGTACAGATCTTGTTTCATTTTTCTGCAAATGGATATCCAGTTTTGCCAGCACCATTTATTAAACAAACATTCTCTTTCCCATTTAATAGATTTTGGCCCTTTGTCAAAGATCAGCTGACCATAGGTCGATGGATCTATTTCTGGGTTCTCAATTCTATTCCACTGGCATGTGTCTATCATTGTACCAATACCAGGCAGTTTTGACTACTGTGGCTGTGAAGTAGGTTTTGAGATCCGGCAGTGTGAGATCTTCTACTTTGTTCTTCTTCTTCAATAATGCTTTGCTTATCTGAGGTCTCTGATGGTCTGTTCTTGAGGTGGCCCTTGAACTTGTTCTGACTGATGATATAGAGTTTCTCCATAGTCTCTTTCCACAGATGTAGTTGATTTGATTTCCATGTATTCCATCTGAAGAGTTGCTGTTTAAGTGGTTGAAAATAAGTATTTCCAATAATAATAGGTCCTTGGTCTCACAAAATTCTATCATGTGATTGATCTCCAGTATCATTTTTATCACCGTATTTTCCAACTACTGAAACTTCTTCTTTGTTTCCAGTTTTTTACTTTCCAATCACGAGTAATTATCAATGCATCTTGATTACATGCTTGATCAATTTCAGACTGCACAAGCTGGTAATAATCTTCAGTTTCTTCATGTTTGGTATTAGTAGTGGTTGGTGTGTAAATTGGAATAATAGTTGTATTAACTTGTATTCCTTGGAAGTTTATGGATATTATCTGTGGTAGTTAAGTTTGTCAACTTGAGTAGGCCTGGTTGAGTGGCTGGGCAGCTGGGGGTAGTCGTTCCTCATGATGAGACTGGCAATCAACTCCATGGTGGGGCCTACCACAAGCAGCTGAGTAGCTGCTTTGGGTATGTTATGTGGTCTGCTTCCCGTATATGAGAAGCAGCTTTGGAGATGGTCTCTAGCTTATGGCACCTTGAACCCTGCATGTAGCCGTGTCATTGTCAGCAGTGTGCCATGCTCTGCTGACCTTGGGACTTTCAATGGACTTAAATTAGTTGCCTGCTGTGTGGTTTGGTATCATCAGGACCGTGCCTTTTTACTTGTCACCCTTGCATTTGTCAGCCTCAGCAACCAGCAACTGAGTGAAGAAAAGCCTCTACCTTCAGTGGGCTGGGAGCAGGAGGTAGAGCTGCAACCCAAGGTTGAGAGGCTTTCACCCAGCCCCTAGAGCCTGGCACTTTGAACTGCTGACCTTGGGACTTTCAATGGACTTAAATTA
>NW_006921624.1:13457372-13459887 GCF_000298275.1 Orycteropus afer afer
CCCGAGTGTCCCTGGGGTTGCTGGAAAGCAGAGCGTGTTCTTAAGGCCCAGAAATCTGCCAGAGCACTGCCTCTTTAAATATCCCAAATAGTCAAGCTGCTTTTTTAAATACGGGCATTGATTTTCAAGGTAAAATGAAATCCTTGACAACTTCAGTATTTTCTCTATTTATCATGATGTTGCTTTTTGGTCCTGGTATGAGGATTTTTCTTTTCCTTATGTTGAAGTGTAATCCATAGTGAAGACTGTAGTTGTTAATCTTCACCTGTAAGTTCTTCAAGTCCTCTTCACTTTCAGCAAGCAAGGTTGTGTCATCTGCCTATTGCAAGTTGTTAATGACTCTTCCTCCAATCCTGATGCTGCATTCTTCTTCATGTAGTCTAGCTTCTTGGATTATTTGCTCAGCACACAGACTGAATAAGTGTGGTGAGAGAATACAGCCCTGATGCATAACTTTCCTGATTTTAAACCACACAGTATCCTCTTGTTCTATTTGAACGACTGCTTCTTGGTCTATGTACAAGTTTTACATGAGCAAAATTATGCATACTTGAATTCCCATTCTTTGCAATGTTATCCATGATTTGTTATGATTCACACAGTTGTAAGCCTTTGCATAGTCAATAAAACACAGGTAAATATCTGTGGTAATTAAGGTTGTGTGGCAGCTTGGCTGGGCCTGGTTGAGTGACTAGGCAGCTGGTGGTAGTTATTCCCCATGATGAGACTACAAATCAACTCCATGGTGGGATCTACCACAAGCAGCTGAGTAGCTGCTTTAGGGATATGATATGCTTCCCATATATAAGAAGTAGTTTTGGGAATGGTCTCTAGTTTATGGCATGCTTGAACCCTGCATGTAGCCAAGTCATTGTTCAACAGCTAGCCATGCCCTGCTGATCTTGGGACTTCATCTGGACTTGAATTAATGGCTTGCCGTGTTGTTCAGTAACATCGGGACTGTGCCTTGTTATTTGTCAACCCTGGGTTTGTCAGCCTCAGCAGCCAGTGGCTGTCTGAGTGAAGAAAAACCTCTGGCTTCAGTGACAGAGGTAGAGCTGAAGCCCAAGGTTGAGGGGCTTTCACCCAGCCCCTAGAGCCTGGCACTTTGAACTCAGACTTAAAGCCTCCAAATTGTAAGAATAAACTCCTGTTTGTTAAAGCCATCCCATTTGTAGTATAGTCTTGTCAGAGCAGCACTAGCGAACCAGAACAATATCTTTCTGGTATTCATTGCTTTCAGCCAAGATCCATCTGACATCAGCAATGATATCCCTCATTTCCATGCTTTCTTCTGAATCTAGCTTGAATTTCTGGCAGTTTTCTGGTGATGGGCTCCTCCAATTGTTTTTGAATTATCTTCAGCAAAATTTTAATTGTGTAGTATTACTGATATTGTTTGATAATCCCCACATTCTGTTGGATTGCTTTTCTTTGGAATGGTTGCAAATATGGATCTCTTCTAGTCAGTTGGCCAAGTAGCTCTCTTCCAAATTTTTGGCATAGATGAGTGAATGCTTCCAACATTGCATGTGCTTTTTAAAATGTCTCAATTGGTATTCTGTCCATTCCTGGAGCCTTGTTTTTTTCCAATACCTTCAATGCAGCTCAGACCTCTTCCTTTAATGCTGTTGGTTCTGGATCATATGCTACCTCTTGAAATGGTTGAATGTTGATCAATCCTTTTAGGTACAGTGACTCTGTGTAGTCTTTCCATCTTCTGATGCTTCCTGTGTCGTTCAATATCTTGGCTATAGAATTCTTCAATGTTGCAACTCAAAGCTTGAATTTTTTCCCTCAGTTCCTTCAGCTTGCAAAAACCCAAGTGTGTTCTTCCCTTTTGGTGTTCTAACTCCAGATCTTTGCACATTTCATCAGAATGCTTCACCTCCTCCACTTGCTTTGGCTACTCTATTTTAAAGAGGAAGTTGCAGAGTCTCTTCTGCTATCCATTTTGGTCTTTTCTTTCTTTCCTGTCTTTTTAATGACCTTTTTTTTTCTTCATGTATGGTATTCTTGATGTTATCCTACAACTTGTCTGATCTTCAGTCATCAGTGCTCAATGTGTCCAACCTATTCTTGAGATGATTTCTAAATTCAGGTAGGATATCCTCAAGTTTGTCTTTGGCTCTAATGGACTTGCTTCAATTTTCTTCAGCTTCAACTTGAACTTGCATGTGAGCAATTGATGGTCTGTTCTTTTATTTATTTACTATTTTTTGTTTTATTGTGATCTGGGTGAAAATTTACAGAGCAAGTTCACTTTCCATACAACAGTTCATATACACTTTTTCTCATGACATTGACTACAATTTACCCCAATGCAACAGCTCCCCTCCCACTTCCTCCCAATAGTTAACCTTTTCCCTGTGTCTATCCCTCCATGCACTCCTGCTCCCTGAGCTCTCTCCCTATGCATAAACAGCCCTTCTTTCTCCCATGATTGTTCTCTCCAAGGAGTGTATCTACCTCAGGTAAATGTTCAACTCATATGCCTGTTTTTTGTTTGGCTGGA
>NW_006921624.1:13463817-13521244 GCF_000298275.1 Orycteropus afer afer
GACTTAAAGCCTCCAAATTGTAAGAATAAACTCCTGTTTGTTAAAGCCATCCTGTTTGTGGCATATTCCTGTCAGAGTGGCACTAGGTAAACAGAACATTATCCTATCACTGACAGCATTGTACTTCAAGATACATCTTGAAATGTCTTTTTGACAATGACTGTGACACCATTCCTCTACAATTTGTCATTCACAACATAGTAGAGCATATGATTGTCTCATTCAAAATGGCCTATACCAGCCCATTTCAGCTCACTAATGCCTAGAATCTTGAACTTCATGTGTTCCATTTCATTTTTCACAACTTCTAATTTTCCTAGATTCATACTTTGTACATTGCATGTTCCAATTATTAATGGATGTTTACAGCTGATTCTTCTCATTTTGAGTCATGCCACGTCAGCAAAAGGAGGTCTCAAAAGCTTTACTCCATCTATGTCATTGAGGTCGACCCTACTTTGAGGAAGCAGCTATTTCCCAGTTGTATTTTGAATGTCTTCCAACTAGAGGGGCTCGTCTTCTGACGCCGTATCAGACAACGTCCTGCTGCTCTTCATACA
Source organism: Orycteropus afer afer (assembly GCF_000298275.1). Classification (NCBI taxonomy): domain Eukaryota; kingdom Metazoa; phylum Chordata; class Mammalia; order Tubulidentata; family Orycteropodidae; genus Orycteropus; species Orycteropus afer. The sequence goes on from NW_006921624.1 coordinate 13,464,378, forward strand.
GTTTTCACTGGGCAACACTTTTAGAAGCAGATCACCAGCCCTTCTTTCTCGTTTGTCTGAGTGTGGAAGGCCCACTGAGACCTGCTCACCATGGAAAACTCTGCTGGTATTTGAAATGCCAGTGGCATAGCTTTCAGCATTACAACAACACATATTACGTATAAACGGAATCACACGGTATGTGGCTTTGTGTGTCTGGCTTCTTTCACTTAACATAATATTTTTAATTATTAGGTTGATATCTGTGTCTCATGTACTAGTTCTTCATTCCTTTCTACAGCAGAATAACATTTCATTGTATGGATACACTGCATTTTGTTCATGCATTCATCAGTTGATGGACGTTGGGCTGTTTCAACTTTTGGTTATTAGGAATAATGCTGCTGTGAACTTTAGTATACAGGCTTTTGTGTAACCATGTTTTCAGTTATCTTGGTATATACCTAGGAATGGAATTGCAGGGTCAAATGGTAACTCTGTGTCTAATCTTTTGAAGAACTGCCAAACTGGTTTCCAAAGTGGCTCCACCAGTTTACCTTCCTGCCAGCAACATCTGTGAGTCCCAGTTTCTTCACATCCTTACCAACACTTGTTATTGGGTGTGAAGTGACATCTCATTGTGGTTTTGATTTGCTTTTTCCTTAAGACTAATGATGCTAAGTATATTTTCATGTGCTTATTGATTGTATACTTATCTTCTTTAGAGAAATGTCTTTAAATATTTTGATATTTGATTTAAAAATCCAGTTATTAATTGAGGTGCTTGTCTTTTTGTCATTGAGTATAAGAGATCAAAGATGATTTGCAAATATTTTTTCCCATTATACGAGTTACATTTTCACTTTCTTGGTTGTGTCTTTTGATCACAAAAGTTTTTAATTTTGATGAAGTTCAATTTTTTTACTTTTCCTTTTTTTTTGGGGGGGGGGAGGGAGGCTTTACATGTTATACCTAAGACACTATTGCCAAATTCAAGGTCATGAAGATTTATACCTAAGTTTTCTTCTATGATTTTTATAGTTTTAGCTTTTATATGTAGATCTGTGACCCATATTGAGTTAATTTTTGTATAATGTGTGAGGTATGGGCCCAACTTCATTCTATTACTTGTGAATAGCCAGTTGTCCCAGTACCATTTGTTGAAAAACTATTCTTTCCCATTTTAATTGTCAAGACACCTTTGTTGAAAATTAATTGACTGTAGATATGTAGATCTATTTCTCTAAACTCTATTTCATTGAGCTGTATAGCTATCCCAATGCCAGTACCACACACTCTAATTTCTGTAGTTTTGCAGGAAGTTTTGAAATCAGGAAGTGTGAGTCTCCTAATTTTGTTTATCTTTTTCAAGACTATTTTGGCTATTCTGGGTCCTTTGCATTTCTGTATGAATTTTAGAATCCTCTTGTCAATTTTTATGAAAAATGCAGTGGAAATTTTGGTAAGAATTGCATTGAATCTGTAGATCTGTTTGAGAAGTATTGCCATCTTAACCATGTTAAGTCTTCCAATCCATGAACACAGATGTCTTTCCATTTATTTAGATCTTCTTAAATTTCCTTCAATACGTAATGTTTTCTGATTTTCAGCATGCAAGTCTTACACTTCTGTTTACAAATTTATTCCTGAGTATTTTATTCTTTCTGAAGCTGTTTGTAATGGAATTGTTTTCATCTCATCTTTGGCATGTTTGTTGCTAGTCTATAGAAATATAATTGATTTTTGTACATCAATCTTGGATCCTGTAACTTTGCTGTTGATAATCATTTTACAGATGAGAAAACAGGATCAGATAGGATGAGTGAAGGGCCTGTGATTACAAGTTTGTTTGTTTTGTCTTCCCAATCTCTTTTTCTTTCTTTGCAGAATCAGCCCCTCCCCACTGCATGGAGACCCTGCTCAGTCAATGTAGTGGACTAATTCATCTCCTCACCTTCATCCCTGAGGTGAGCCACAACCACCTTTTCCCACCACAGGTGAAACCCTTTTGAGTATGACATCAATACAGAGGAAATCACAGCTAAGAATTAGAGGAGAAAGAGAGCCCTGGCATCATCATTGAGGACCTGGCTTCAGCCAGGACCTCTGGCATTTTGGCGTACAATAGCTCATTTTCTTTTTCACTTAAGCTAGTTTGAATTGGGTTTCTATCACAGGCAACCAACAGAGCCCTGACTTATACAGCTAGTAAAGGGAAGAGTATGGTTTTGAAATCAAGCTTATTTCACTGTAAAGTTGGGCTCACCCCAAAGCCCCTGAACTCTCCCTTCCTGACCCTTAAGCTGGCCAGGTGGATGTTTATAAGAAACAGCCAGGGCAGAAGTGGAGTTTTCAGGAGGTCAGCAAGAGGGGGCTGGAGTCCAAGACCCTTGGGACCTGCAGGTGCAAGGAAAGGCTCAGGAAATTAGACATGAGGACAATTGGGGTCAAAGGCAGACCTCAACCCTTACTGCCTGTAGGGTCTTGACCCATCTCATCTCTCTGTGACACAGTTTACTGGGTCAGGGCACCCATTCCTGGCTGATTCTCAGGTCTATTCCAGGCACACAGGCTCTAGAAGTAATCATGACTACTCCTGAAATGTCCCAGTCCATGGTCTTACACAAGTCCCACGAGAGCACTGACAGGTAAGCAGGGCAAGGAAGATCCTGGCCATTGTATATTTGGGGAAACAGAGGCTAGGCAACATCTAGTGACTTATTTAAAGATTCTCAGCTCCTGAAAGACTGAGTGGAACCCAAGTCTCCTGCCTTTGTATCTAATATTCTCACTGTAGACCAGGGGAGACAGAAGCACCTCCTTGGGATTTGCCTGGGGGCCTGAGATTTCCCATAATCCAATTAATAAATTGTCCAAGATGGAGGGCCAGCTCCCAATTAGTTTTCCTTCCTCCCTGGTGCCTCTTTGAGCTTGGTGGGTAACAACTCCCTGGGAAGAAAAGAGAAGCCCCCACTCTGCACTCCCTCCTTGGGAATCAGGGGTCTAGAAATTAGCTGATTCTTGATAAGCCCTAATTATAAATTAGGTCTTATTATCTGTGGCTCCTGAAACTACGCTGGTTGAATTAAAACTCTAGGAAAAGGAATATTTCAATTAACCATATGAACTCAGGTAATTGCCTACCGAGGAAAAGCCCTTACAAAACGAATCTTGGAGCAGTTATGAGGACATCAGAACGGGGAAGGCAGGGGCCAAAATGTGTGTAGTCTGCAAGAGTTGGAAATAAGGGGTGGGCACCACCAGTGGCTGCGATTATACAAAGGTGCAGTCCTAGAAATGGCAGGACTGTGAACATGAGAGGCCAGTGCCTTGGTCTTGGAATCAGGGGACCAGGGTTTGAGTCTTCACTCTGTCACCCACTGCTTCAGAGACTCTATGCCTCAGTTTTCATTTCTTAAAATGGAGCAGGTCAGGTGAGATGATGGATATGAAACAGCTTTGTCAGCTAGAAAGTGAGGCGCACACACAGAGATTATGTTTCTGATGCATTTAGGTACTGTTCAGAGAGAAGGGGCATGGTGGGGTTTAGTGTGGAGTTCTTGTCTTTCAGGTTCAATCCCCAACCAGTGCACTTCATGTGCAGCCACCAGTCATCTGTCAGTGAGGTTACATGGTGCTATGATGCTGAACAGGTTTCAGCAGAGCTTCTAGACTAAGATGGGCTAGGAGAGAAGGCCCGGGAATCTACTCCTGAACATTCAGCCAGGGGAAACCCTATGGATCACTATGATCTGATCTGCAACTGATCGTGGGGTTGGCTCAGGCCAGGACAGCATTTTGTTCCATCGTGCACGAGGGCACAATGATTCGGGGACTAACTCAATAGCAAGTAACAACAACAAAAGGGGAGGAGAGAGAGGAGGAGAAAGGGATCGAAAGCCCTGCCTTAACTGACTTCAGAGAGAAGGAGGCAGGAAGTCAGTTTTAAAACACTTCAGGCCTCTGTTAAGAGTCATTTATTCATCTATTCCAAAACCATTTCCCAGGTGCTTATCATGTGCCAGACACTAAATTTTACATCTTGGGCCACAAAGAGCAGATAAGTCACAGTCCAGTGTGTGAATGGCAAAAACCTTTGTTCAGTAACATAAATGGTGACTATACACATGGACCTCACTGGGTGCAATACACAGAAATCAAATTGACTACATCTGTGGAAAGAGACAATAGAGAAGCTCAATATCATCAGTTAGAACAAGGTTGGGGGCCAACTGAAGAATGAATCACATATTGCTCATACTCAAGTTTGTTCAAGTTGAAGCTGAAGAAAGTTTAAACAAGTCCATTAGAGCCAAAGTACAACCTTGAGTATATCCTACCTGAATTTAGAAACCATTTCAAGAATAGGTTTGATGCATGGAACACTAATGACTGAAGACCAGGCAAGCTATAGAAGGACATCATACATGAAGAAAGGAAAAGGTTATTAAAAAGACAGGAAACTATTGAATGTAAAACAAATCTGCTTTGTAAACTTTCACCCAAATCATAATAAAAAATTTTTAAAAAATAGGAAAGAAAGAAGACTAAAATGGATTTCAGAAGAGACTCTGAAACTTGCTATTGAACATAGAGTAAGTAAAGCGAATGGAAGCAATGACAAAGTAAAAGACCTGAACAGATTTCAAAGGGCAGCTCAAGATGACAAAGAAAAGTATCATAATGAAATGTGTAAAGACGTGGAGTGAGAAAACCAAAAGGGAAGAAGCTTGGCATATCTCAAGCGAAAAGAAGTGAAGAAAAAATTCAAGCCTCGAGTTGCAATATTGAAGGATTGTATGGGTATGAGAGTCGGGTCCAACTTGACGGTACATAACAACAACAACAACAAATGGGTAAGATGGGGCCCAGGGCAGGCCGGGTAAGTGAGCTGGGCACGTGGGGCAGGCAGGTGTTTTGAAGTGCCCGTGGCAGGCTGGGTAAGCAAGTTGGGTGCATGGGGCAAGCTGCAAATATCCTTTAATAATCGGAACACAGAACGTACAAAGTATGAGTCTAGGAAAACTGGAAGTTGTCCAAAATGAAATGGACACATAAAGATCGATATCCTAGGCATTAGTGAGCTGAAAGGGACTGGTTTTGACCATTTTGAATCAGACGACCATATGATCTACTACTCCAGGAATGACACATTGAAGAGGAATGGCATGGTATTCATCATCACAAAGAATGTTTCAAGATCTATCCTGAAGTACAGTGCTGTCAATGATAGGATAATATCCATATGGCTGCAAGGAAGACCAGTTAATACTACTATTATTCAAATATATGCACCAACCACCAAAGCCTAAGGTGAGGAAATTGAAAATTTTTACCAACTTCTGCAGTCTAAATTGACTGAACATGCACTCAAGATGTGTTAATTATCACTGATGATTGATATGCAAAAGCTGGAAACAAGGAAGAATCACCAGTAGTTGGAAAATATGGCCTTGGTGATAGAAATAACACTGGAGATCGCATAATAGAATTTTGCAAGACCAATGACTTATTCATTGCAAATACCTTTTCTCAACAACACAAATGGTGGCTATGCACAGGAACTTCACAAGATGGAGTACATAGGAATGAGATTGACTACATCAGTGGCAAGAATGATAGAAAAGTTCAATATCTGCCAGCAAAAGAAGGCCAGGAGCTGATCGTGGAACAGACAAACCATCAACTGCTCATATGCAATTTCAAGTTGAAGCTGAAGACAATTAAAACAAGTCCATGAGAGCCAAACTATGACCTTGATTATGTCCCTCCTGAATTTAGAGACCACCTAAAGAATAAATTTGATGCACTGAACACCTATGACCAAAAACCAGAGGAATTGTGAGATGACATCAAGAACATCATCCATGAAGAAAGCAAAAGGTCATTAAAAAGACAGGAAAGTAAGAAAAGACTAAAATGGATGTTAGAAGAGACTCTGAAACTTGCCCTAGAATGGAGAGTAGCAAAAGCAAATGGAAGAAATAACGAGATAAAAGAGCTGAAACGAAGATCTCAAAGAGGAGTTCGAGAAGACAAGGTCAATCATTATAATGAAATGTGCAAAGACCTGGACTTAGAAAACCAAAAGGGAAGGACACACTTGGCATTTCTCAAGCTGAAAGAACTGAAGAAAAAATTTAAGTCTCAAGTTGCAATATTGAAAGATTCTATGGGCAAAATATTGAATGATGCAGGAAGCATCCAAAGAAGATGTAAAGAATACACAGAGTCACTCTACCAAAAATAATTGGTTGATGTTCATCCATTTCAGGAGGTGGCATATGATCAAGAACCAATGACACTGAAGGAAGAAGTTGAAGCTACACTGAAGGAATTGGTGAAAAACAAGGCTCCAGGAATCGACGGAATACCCACTGAGATGTTTAAACAAACAGATCCCCTGCTGGAGGCATGACTTGGCCAAGAGATTTGGAAGACAGCTCCCTGGCCAACTGACTGGAAGAGATGCATATTTGTACCCATTCCAAAGAAAGATGATCCCACAGGATGTGGAAATTATCGAACAATATCATTGATATCACACACAAGTAAAATCTTACTGAAGATAATTCAAAAATGGTTGCAGCAGTACATTGACAGAGAGCTTCCAGAGATGCAGGCTGGATTCAGTAGGGGATGTGGAACAAGGGATATCATAGCTGATATCAGATGGATCTTGGCTCAAAGCAAAGAACACCAGAAAGATGTTTACTTGTGTTTTATTGACTATGCAAAAGCATTCGATTGTGTGGATCCTAACAAATTATGGATAATATTGAGAAGAATGGGAATTCCAGAACAGTTAATTATACTCATGAGGAACCTGTATGTAGACCAGGTGGTTGTTGTTTGGACAGACCAAGAGGATACTGTATGGTTTAAAATCGAGAAGGGAGTGCGTCAGGGTTGTATCCTTTCACCATACTTATTTAATGTGTATGCTGAGCAAATAATCCAAGAAGCTGGACTATATGAAGAAGAACGTGGCATCAAGACTGGATGAAGACTAATTAACAACCTTTTATATGCAGGTGACACAACCTTGCTTGCTGAAAGTGAGGATGACTTGATGACTTGATGAAGATTAAAGACTACGGTCTGCAGTATGGATTTCACCTCAATATAAAGAAAACAAAATTCCTCACAATGAGACCGATAAGCAGCATCACAATAAATGAAGAAAAGATTGAAGTTGTCAAAGACTTCTTGATTCTACAATCAACCCCAATGGAAGCAATTGGGCAAATCTGCTGCAAAGGACCTCTTTCAAGTGTTGAAGAGCAAAGATGTTTCCTTGAAGACTGAGGTGCTCCTGACACAAGCCATGGTATTTTCAATTGCCTCAGATGCATGTGAGAGCTGGACAGTGAATAAGGAAGACTGAAAAAGAGTTGATGCTTTTGAGTTGTGGTGTTGGCAAAGAGTACTGAAGTACCATCGACTGCTAAAAGAATGAACAAATCTATTCTGGAAAAAGTGCAGCTGGAATGATCTTTGGAGGTGAGAATGGCCAGAGTTCATCTCACCTACTTTGGTCACATTGTCAGAAGGGACCATTCTCTGGAGAAGGATATCATGCTTAGTAAAGTGGAGGGTCAACAAAAAAGGGGAAGGCCCTCAACGAGATGGATTGACACAGTGGCTGCAACGATGGGCTCAGGTATAGTAGGGACCATGAGGCTGGCACAGGACTGGGCAGTGTTTCATTCTGTTTTACATAAGGGTCACTATGAGTCAGAGATGACTCAGCACCAAACAACAACAACATGGGCAAGATATCGAAAAACTCAGGAAGCATCAAGGAAAGATGGAAGAAATGAACAAAGTCACTGTGCCAAAAAGAAGTGATCAATGTTCAACTGTTTCAGGAGGTAGCATGTGATCAAGAATCAATGGTATTGAAGAAAAATGTCTAAGCTCTACTAAAGGCATTAGCTAAAAACAAGGCTCCAGGCATTGACAGAATACCAACTGAGGTGTTTCAACAAATGGACGCAATGTGGGAAGCACTCACTGTCTATACCAAGAAATTTGGAAGGCAGCTACCTGGCCAACTGACTGGAAAAGATCCATGTTTGTGCCCATTCCAAAGAAAGGTGATCCAATAGAATGTTGAAATTATGGAACAGTATCATTCATATCACACACAAGGGATGTTTTATAATTCAAAAATAGTTGCAACAGTCCATTGACAGAGAACTGCTTCAAACTCAAGATGGATTTAGAAGGAGGCATGGAATGAAGGATATAATTTCTGATGTTAGATGGATCTTGGCTGAAGGCAGAGTATGAAGAATATTGAATGTACCCTCTACTGCCAGAAGAAAGAACAAATCTGTCTTGGAAGAAGTATAGCCAGAATGCTCTTTGGAAACAAGGATTGCAAGACTTCATCTCATGTACTTTGGTCATGTTATCAGAAGCTCCAGTCCCTGGAGAAGGACATCATTCTTGGTAAAGTAGCTCTTATTATTCTTAGGTGGCATGCAATCGGTTCACACTCAGAGCAACCCTATGTACAACAGAACAAAATACTACCTGGTCCCAAGTCACTGCTGTGTTTGAGCCCATTGTTTACCCTCTGGTGAAGTAGAGGATCAGCAAAAAAGAGAAAGACCTTTAAGGAAATGAATTGACACAGTGGCTGCCACAATGGGTTCAGACATAACAATGATTTGGGACCAGGCAGTGTTTTGTTCTGATGTACATAGGGTTGCTATGAGTTGAAACTGACTGGATCACACCTAAGAACAACAACAGCAACAACAGTGTGTGAAAGATGGGTGTAAAAATGGTGTGGTAGAAACATCTGACATCCTCATTTAACTTCACCAAGGGAAGGGAGGATCAGTATCACACCAAAGCCAATTCCTATAAGTTGAGGTCAGATAGGCCTACACTCTCCAACCTTTTTACTGATTCTGACACCAATTGTCCTTTGCATGGCACCCTACTTCTCTGCTAAGTTCGATAATCTGTTCAGTGGCCACACAGAACTCACACAATATTCATAATTATGGGATTTATTAGTGAAGTAACATTACAATTCAGGATCAGAAACGACTTAGGAAATAGTTCTTTGATAAGACAACTTTATCTCAGTGGTGCTGCAGGCAGCCTTCTCTCTGGTCCTCGGGCCCAAGAGGGCTCTTGGGCCAATTTGGCCTTTGTCCTGCTCCAGCAAGTGTTACAAAGGTCTTGTAGCTTTGTCAATAAGCACCCAGAAGCACCCCACCCCACAGTAAGCTTTGGCCTGAAGTTGCTCAGCTCTAGCTCCATAAGTAAGCAAACCTAGCTCCTACAGGTGCCCGAGGCATCTGATTCCACCCGCAAGCCTCCTGCCTGGAGGTGCTCAGCTTTCTCAGGCCGTGGGCCAGGAAGATGACCACGACATCTCCTCCTAGTCTCTTGGTTCTGCTGCCTCTGGTGCCACTGTTTCTTGCCATCTCCCTGGTATCACAGCTCTCTCTGTCTCCTGCACCAAGGAGGCTGTCAGTGCAGGGATTCCAGCTCCAAAGGGTATACTGTGCTCCCAGCTCTTCTTCTTGATGGCCATGAGGTCCCTCTTTGCTTTGGAATTGGTTCTCTCTTAAGCCTAGCAGAATGGCAAAATTGACAAAAACCTAATATTTGTTAGGTTTCCATACATCTTATTTGTATGGTCCCACCACACAAGAGTGCCAAGCACTTGATTTATATTATTAGCAAGCTATCAAATCCCCTTGGTGGGCCACAAGCACCTTATTTGCATAGACTAACCTAAGTTTTTGGTGGGAATATTTATTATCAGATTATGTTTCCAAACCGGACTCACTGCCACTGAGTCAATTCCCATTGAGTTTCCAAGGGGAATCTTTCTTTCTTTGCAGAATCTTTGCAGAAGCAGACTGCCTCATCTTTCTTCCATGGAGAGGCTGGTGGGTTTGAGCCACCAACCTTTTGGTTGGCAGCCAAATGCCTTAACTACTGCACCACCAGAGAAGGGCCGTATTAAGTAATTCGCTGGACCTCAATGGGAAAGCAAGTACTCAGGAAGCCAAAGACAGGAGCTGTATCTTTCTTGTTCACCAGCACGGCCTCTCCCAGCCCTGGCCCGCCATGGAGATATGTTGGATGAGGAAAGCCCACTCCTACGATGGCAACAGGGCCTTTGAACAAAGCGGAGTCATGGAGCTTTGGCCCTAAAATATCCCCTACTTTCTCTTTCAGTCTGTGCTCGAAGCCAGGGAGCTGCTGGGAGTCTTGAACTTTCTTCAGGGAATTCTAAGAATCCCTGCAGTAGATCTAAAACAGCCCAGCATTGGCTCAAATCTGACTCCCAATGGATGAAAGGAGGCACAGATGGTAACCCAATGCCAAGGTCACTTCTTGTAAACAGAGAAGAACTTACTCTACTGAGCCCATCTTAACCCTCTTATCACCTTCCTTCTCCCACACTCCGGAGATGCCTCTGTAAAACACTGGTGAAAATTGCTGCCAGACCTCACTGAGCTTGGGAAGGCCAATCAGCAAAGCAACAAGTCTGAAGTTTAGAATTATGTTAAAAAAGGTTCAGCTTGATTACTTTGAAGTGTATACAATGACTCAGAAAACTGCATCACATCACCAGGCCTGCAAAAATTAATGACTTGAAAAGAACAGCATGGATGAGTCCTCTAAGAGGAGTGCATTGTTAGCAGACAGGTGCAGCTAAAATCCTGTAAACTGGTGAAAATCGCCCCATATAACCTTCCGTGTGGCTCATGGTAAAAAATGCTCCCGTATAGGTCTCACCCACAAACCCCAGGTCTTAGAAATCCTAATCCCTTCTCCAATGCTGGAATCCCCTCAACGGCTCAGAAATTTAGATGCTCTTCTTGAATACCACCAGCAACAGGGAACTCACTACTCCTGAAAGAAGTTAGGTCTACTGCCTGATTATTGCAGTTATCATAAGGTTCTCTGCAATGGACCAAATCCTGACTCTTGCTACATCTGTGGGTAAAGCGATGTAGCTGCTTTTGTTTTCAGGACCAGGATTGTAGCTGGATGAAGGTCTTAGAGAGGTCCTTCCTTTCTACTGACAGAGGCTTCTTTCGTCTTATTTGTTGGTGCAAACAAACATTTAATTTATAAAAGCTTCTCTAAGGCAATTGATGTTAAAAAATTAAGATGAATACACTCATTTTGGCCAATAGCACAAACTGCTATTACTCTGAAAGTTCCAATTCATTACTGTATATTGTAATGGAACATTAACACTCACACAAGGACCTCAAGATTTGTCTCGCATGCTCAATCAGTACTCCCAGCCCAGTCTCCTTTATGCCCAGGAAAGAAAAAAAAAAACAAAACAAAAAACGTACAACCAAAATGCCTTTGGAAAATTGTCTTCTGGCAGAAACATTGACACACCTTTAATTACAACAGCCCAACAGATAGATGATGGTGGAGCTAGGTCAGGCGGCAGCCCAGAAGCTGTGGCTCCAGGTGCTCCAAATCTCCCGGGCCACCTGAACGCCCCTCGGGCGGCCGCCTCCCTCCAACCACCAGGGCATGTTTCAGTCTCCTGTCCCCTAACTTGTCTGGGAGAGTTGGTTAAAAGTAAGGCAGGCAGCCAGGGACCGTTCTCCAAGGAGTTGCCCATCCCCTCACCCCTGGAGCATCCAGACATAAAAAGAGACTCCAAAGAGGACTGTGTTGGCCCTGCATAAAGGCCATCAAAGGCCCCTTGCCCTTGGGGAAAATCCCAAGTTCTGACTTTGGGAGGCTGAGGTTTTGGGCAGGTCCATTCGGCTCTCCCGCCTCCTCTCTGCCTCACATTTCCCTTCCTGCCTCACTGGCTGTCTTCTCTCCTTCTCTCTACACTCCTTCGTGTCTCTGGTTCTTGCACGTGCTGTTCCCTCCACACCTTGCCTCTCACTCCTGGCCTGGCCCATTCTCCCTCCTTTGGCAGCCCTCCCCTTGACCTCTCCCTGGAGATCAGGCCCCTCCGTGTAGTTCCTGTCCTCCTCCCACATCTCACTTGGCATACTTGGTAATTACCGGTTTATTGTCTAGCTCCTTTACCATCTCCCATTCAGAGCCACTGCCCGCTGCATCCCCAGTATCTGACACAATACCTGGCCCAGAGGATAAGCAGTAACAGGTTTTTTTTTTTTTTTTAATGAATAAATGAACACATATTATACATAATTGCAGATGCTTTGCAGAGCCCCTGAAGCCAAGTGCAGCCCCTGTCTGACTTCAGCGTTCTGGCCTGCTTTTCACACATATTAAGAGAAGCTGGGGCAGGAATCCATCCTGCGGTGACCTCCCTTCTTCAGGTGAGGACCCAGAGCTCCTGGGAGAGGAGGCAACCTTCAGAGACTCAACATTCTGAAGACAGAGTTGTGAGTGAAGGGCCCGGGCCCCTGGGGCTGTGGGACAGTGGTTCAGGCTGCATGGACACTGCGTGTCAGTTGGTCCCCTGGAAGCTTTCAAGAGATGTGTGCTGAAGCTGGGGCCTGGTTTGCTTTATTTCTGAGATTCCTGAGTCCCCCAAGCCCAACCTAGTGCTGGAACCAGAAGGCTGAGCGGTGGTACAAGGAGACCCACCGGCTCTCACTCGCTGAGGCCGCACTGGGGCTTCTACACCATTAGACAGGCTGGGGTGAGGCAGGCCTCAGGGGAGATGCCCTCAGAGCCTCAGATCTTCTGAGTGCTTTGCACAAGGCACCCAAGGGAGCTTGGGCTCAAGATACAGCCTAAAGACACCAACCAGAAGTTCTCCCAGATCTTGAGCTCATCTCACACTCCTGCCTCCAGCCTTGTCTTTGCTGTTTGCTCTGCCCAATTCACCCTGCCCCTCACTCCACCAAGTCTAGCCTTTGTTGTTGTTGTTATGTGCCGTTGAGTCGGACCCGACTCATAGCAACCCCTCCTTGGGTTTCCAAGGCAGTATCACTATGGAAGTAGATTGCCCAATCTTCCTTCCGAGGAGTGGCTGGTGGGTTTGAACTGCCAGCCTTCTGGTTAGCAGTCAAGTGCCTTAGCCACTATGCTACCAGAGCTCCCAGTCTAGCCTTTAGACAAACCAAAAACCAAACTCACTGCCCTTGAGCCACGCCCCTCCTTGGGTTTCCGAGGCAGTATCACTAGGAAGTAGATTGCTCAACCTTCCTTCTGAGGAGGGGCTGGTGGGTTTAAACACCAGCCTTCTGGTTAGCAGTCCAGTGCCTTAGGCACTACGCCATGTTAAAAATCACTTCTTCTGGGCAGTTTTCCAGTCCCACTGAGTTCCCCTCCTTTGAGCTCTATAGCCTCATTGTAGTATTTGCTTTACTCTTGGGATCATTGGTCACTGGCTATGTCTCCCATGAGACAGCCTTGCTCATCCCTCTACACCCAGCCTGGTCCTTGTCCTGGGCCCACAAGGAGGAGCTGGCAGGTGGCAAACTCCCAAGGATCTGTGGGATGCAAGACAGGGGGACCTTCACATCCCAGGCAGAGCCTTGGGGAGTGTGCCGGATCCCCAGAGAAGGACCTCCCAAGAGTAGACAAGCCCTCAGCTTTCTCATAGAGGCTCTGTGCCCAGCAGGGTTTGCCAAGGGTCACATGATAGAAGCAGTTCCCTGAAGGGACCTTGAGGAAAAGAACTGGAGGTGACTCCATGGCCCCTGGCATGGGGCAAGGACTAAGGATGGGAGAACTGATGACTCTCCAGCTGGCACTGGAGTGGCAGGTGACACCAAAGGCCAAGTGCCCCCCAACAACTTAGCATTCTGTAATGAACTTGGAAACAGCCTCCAAGAAAGGGGGTAATGGGGGACTGACTCGATGATTTAAGTCAGTTTACTGATTTCTCAAGAATTTAATTTCAAATAGAAATTAAAATCAGTTGTAGAAAAAATATTGTTAACATGTTCTGCCACCTGAATGTTCATTGCTCTGGGTCCAGGGCCCTGGAATGGTTAGGTCCAGGGAGCAGGATCCTCTTCCCCAGGAGAATGGCCCCTTGTCCTTTTCTCTGTCCTCAGGAAAGGCAAGGTGGTGAGCACAGTGGACAACGAGCCTTCAGAAGACAGATAAAGCCCTGTTGTACACACTCCATCTGGACTTAATCCATTGAACGCTCCAACCACAGCCCAGCAGAACAGCTGTTACGATGAGCTCCATCTTACAGTGGGGGGTCAGTGACTTCCCTGAGGCCATCCCGCCAGCAAGCGTCAGAGCTGGAATTTGAGTGCCGGTGCCCTGACTCTGGAACCTGGGCAGAACCACCATGCTCCGCCCACAGTCAGCTTCTCAGGGCCGCCTTCCTGCCAAAGGGAGGATTCGTGCATAGACAGCCCAGAGCCTGGAGTGCAATCTCACCTCTGCCTCTCAGTACTAGGGGACCTGGACAGATCAGTCCTTTCCCACTGTCCTGTGGAATAATACCTCCTACTTCTCAGGGCTGTTTTGAGCATTCAGAGTGATCTTGGGCATAAAGCACTTAGTATGGCCCCAAGCAATATTTAATGATTTTTCTATAAATAGTGGCTAACAAGAAGAAACCCTGGTGGCACAGTGCTCAGCTGCTAACTGAAAGGTTGGCAGTTCGAACCCATTGGCTACTCCACAGGAGAAAGATGAGGCAGTCTGCTTCCATAAAGATTTACAGCCTTGGAAACCCTATGGGGCAACTCTACTGTGTCCTCCAGGGTCTCTACTGGTTGGAATTCGACTTGACAATAGTGGGTTTTGTTTAGTATTATTGATAATGATAGCAGCAGCATAAATTGATACAAAGGCCCTTTGCAAATGCTAGACAAGATTTAGGCCTAGGCTTTGGGTGACCAACTGTCTCGCTTTGCCTGGCATTGTCCTAGTTTTAGCACTGAAAGTCCCATAGCCCCAGATACCCCAGAGTCCTGAGCAAACCATGTACGTTGGCCATCCTATAGCCCCTGCTTCTTTCTAGCTGTGTGAATGGGCAAGTTCATTTACTTCTCAGAGCCTCTGTTTCCTCAGCTGTAAAATGAGGATAATGTTATAAACCGGTGATCTCTAAACCAGCAGTACCAACATCACCTGGGACCTTATTAGAGACACAAACTATGGTCCTACCCCAGACCTACTGAGTCAGGAACACGGAGGGTGTTTTACAAGCCCTGCTGGTGAGTCTGATACCCTCTAAGGTCTGAGAACCACTGACACACAGTGCTCACAGGTTCTGCTCCTGAGCTCAATGTGTACAAGGACACTTCCCATCTATGTCTCCTGCCCAGCACAGTGCCTGGCATCAAGTGATGGCTTAATGAATATTTGTGAACTGAATGAGTTCTGAGCACATTATACATGTCATCTTACTTAATTCTCAAGAGACTTCCATGAAATAAATTATCAGCTCCCGTTTTGCAGGTGAAGAAACTGAGCCCATAAAACTTAGATGAATTGCCTAAAGCCTCCCAACCTGTAAGAAGCAGGCCTGAGATTCAAAACTTGGTTTTCCTCTGAGCAATGCCTCCTACCATGAGAAAGTGCTGTGTATATGCCAGGCTCAGCCCAAATGCCACCTCCTCTGAGAAGCCTTCCTTGACTCCCTGTCCACTTTGCTGCTGTCCTGATCACACATCTAGTGGCTCCCTCTTAGGACCTCCCAAGCTGACATTGCCTTGCCATTGTTGATATAGGTGTCTGTCTTATCTCTCCAAGGTTGACCTGCTCATCTCCACTGCTGTGTGCAGGTCCAGTCCTGAAGGCCTCCTGAAAACTTGGTGAATTAAGAATGAACCTGAGGACTTCAAGAAAGAGCCAGAGTTCTGGGCAAGAGGACCAGGAAGTGAGTGCTCACTGCCTAACTTAACCACCAAGTAGGTGAATTGAAACCTGGTAAGCACTCTGGTCTCCATAGGTGAAGGTCCTAAGGCCTTAAGCTCCCACGCTTACCTTAGGCTGCCCATCTCAAAACCAAACCAGGCCCAAGTTGCCTCAATAACCTTTATGGACTCTGTTCTTCTGGATGACAATAAGGGCTGAGTACAAAATTGGCTTCCCCGGGTCACAATCTATCTATTCAGTGGCTCCTGGTAATATATTGCTTCGCCTATGACTTTTTAAAACAATGAAAATGTAAAATTAAAGGGCCCAGTTGCAAGGAGAAAGATGAATGATCGAGCTTGATAAATTTGATTTAGAATTCATTTCTAAGTAAATGGGGGAGTGCTGACAGTACCCAAAGCCCCCTGAATACAGATTCCTCTCCACTCCTGGGATTTCAGGCAGTGGAATGGTTTAGCAGTCTCCACCAGCCTTCGGTTGATTTAAAGTCTTTCCAATGTGTAAATAAATATATTTAGAACAAGGCCCCCAATGGGAGAACTAAGTCAAATTCTTTTTCTCAAGGAAACTCTTGTCAGACATAATTTTCCCTGAATTTCCAAAGCTAGACTCTTAACCTTGGCTATCAAGATAGAAAAGCTATAAAGGAACATGAATGTTAATTTTTTAAAAATTTATTATTTTTTTTGTTGACATGAGAATATATACAGTAAACGAACCTACACCAATTCAACGTTTCTCCATGTACAATGCAGTGATACTGATTACATTTTTTGATTTGTGCAACCATTCTCAGCCCCCTTTTCCTACTGTTCCTCTCCCATTAACATAGACTCGCTGTCCCCTAAGGTTCCTATCTAATCTTTTGGGTTGCTATTGTCAATTTGATCCCATATAGACAGTTCTTAAAAGGGCACAGTGCTCAAGGCAGCCCTTTCCACTAGTTAAGCTAAACTATTGTTTGGTTTTAAGACGACTTCAAGGGATATTTTTGGTTTAAGGTTTAAAGATTATTTTAGGGCAATAGTTTCAGGGATTTATCCACCTTCCATGGCTTCAGAAAGTCTAGAGGCCGTGAGAATTTGAATTCTGTTCTGCATTTTCCCCCTTTTGGATCAGGATGAATGTTAATTTAAAAAAAAAAAAAAATCCCCACCTTGTCATCCTTGGGGAAGTTGGATTTTCCAGAATTACTTTCTTCCTTGTGTCAGAGTTGTTTATACAGATGTTTTTCTTAACTTCTTTTGTAGACTTTCAGCCTCTTAAGGGAAGGGTTCATTTTTTAAAAATCCCATATATTCCCTAATGTTGCCTGAATGCCATACACAGCAACATCAAAATAATAGCCTCTTGCTGAGTAGGGTGGTTGCAAGGGTTAAATGAGAAATTCTACATCAAACACCTGGCATTAACTTGACAAATGAAGAGTGAAAAAAAACAAAACAAACTCACTGCCATCAAGTCGATTCCAACTCATAGCAACCCCTGGTAAATCTTTACGGAAGTAGATTGCTCCATCTTCCTTCTGCGGAGTGGTTGGTGGGTTTGAACTGCCAGCCTTCTGGTTAGCAGTCAAATGCCTTAGCACTATGCCACAAGAGCTCCTTAAATGAAGACTAGTGAGTATTATTTTAATGATGAGTATAGGCACTTGACTGCTAACCAGAAGGCTGATGGTTCAAATCCACTAGCAACTCCTTGGAAGGAAAGTTGGACAATCTACTTCTGTAGTGATACCACCTTGGAAACCCAAGGAGCGGTCACTATGAGTTGGGTCCAACTTGACGGCACATAACAACAACAACAACATAGTTAGAGAAAGAGTTCTGGTGGTGTACTGGGTAAGACATTTGGCTACTAACCAGGTCAGTGGTTCAAATCCAACAGCTGCTCCATGGGAGGAAGATGAGGTGATCTACCTCCATAAAAATTACAGCGTTGAAACCCAATAGGGGTCACTATGAGTTGGAATTGACTCTATGGCAGTGTTCTTGTTTCTTTTCAAATAGTTAGAGAGACCAACTGTCTTGGTTTTCCCAAGAGTGAAGGGGTTCCCAGGATGTGAGACTTAAAACCAGAACTATTCTAGGTAAACTGGGATGAGTTGGTCACCCCTAGGCATGGTGGTGATTGATTATTGAGTGCATAGGACTTACCAGGCATTGTGCTGGATAATTTATGTAGACTATCTATCTCTTTTAAAAGGAGTTCAGGTAGCACTGTGGTTAAGGCATTTGGCTGCTAACCAAAAAGTGGGTGGTTCGAACCCACCAGCCTCTCTATGGGAGAAAGAAGTCTGCTTCCATAAAGATTTACAGCCTTGCAAACGCTATGGGGCAATTCTACTCTGTCCTATAGGTCAGGATGAGCCAGAATTGACTCAATGGCACTGGGTTTTGTTTTTGATGTCTTATTTAAACTTCCCAATAACCCTGTGAGGTAGTTGTTATTATTCTTATTTTACAGAATCATAAATGGAAGCTTTTAGTCATATCCCTCCAGCTATTAGCTCCCACCCCATTGAAAACTGATTTTTAAACAAGGAAATGACTTGTTACCTTATTACCCTGTGGTATATTGAATGGCCCCTCATTTCTTTACTCCTCTCTGTATCCACATCCTTACCATGTGATTTGTGCTTGGCCACATGGCTTGACCTTGACCATGTGATGTGGGCTTGGCCGTGTGACTTGCTTTGTCTAATTGCATGAGAAGTAACCATGCACCAGAACCAAACATAGGCATATTTCTCACTCTTAAGCCTCTGCCATCTCCTTTAGGAGATAGTGCCCTGGCCAACCCACTGGTCTGAGCAGCCTGAGAGACATGTGGGACAGAGTTGCCCCACTGAGCCACAGAGCTGCAGTGGGAAGAGGTGCCCAGCCTACATCAGTCAACCCTCACTGACCCATAGATGGGGAAGTGGTAATAATTGCTGTAGCTCCCGAGTGTTGAGGAGGTTTGTTCCATGGCAATAGCTTCCTGATGTATCTGCCAACTTGATAGAATGCTTTGGATGAGTAAATTTTACTGCTGGAGTCCTTTGAGGAGCTAAGGGTGGATATCAGGTATGGCTAAGGGTGTCTAATTGCTGGGTTCCTCATTTAACTGATGGTTGCTTTTTATTCCCTCCCAGGGCTATTTCTAAAGGGTTGGAAGAATGTAAAAGAAAGGAAAATACTTACTGTGTACCCAGCACAGTGCCCAGTGCTTGCAGATGTTCTCATTTGGTTCGTGTTACATGGACTCTATTGCCCTTGAAGCCATCTCAGGTCTCCTGCTCCCTGGGAACAAGGACCTCAGGCCTGCAAGGCAGTTGTAGGGGAGATGGGGTTGCCAGAGGGGTCACTCTCTGGCAATCTTCACTAGCTTTCATCTTCTGTAAACACCAAAAGGTGCAGTGGAAAGGGCCTGGATTCCAGGTTCTAGGCTTTGCCATGGGCTCACCATGTGGTTTTGGGCAAGCACCCCTCCTCTGGATCTCTGCCTCTCCACCTGCTAATGAAGGTGTTTGGGACCAGATGTGAACTCTGCCAGGCAACACAGAGAAACAGTGTGTGTGGTGGTTCTGCACAAAGGCTTTAGCATTAGATCTGGGTTTACATCCTGATGCCCACTTGCCCCATGAGCTATGTGACTTTAGATAGATTGGTTCACTGCCTCCCATTCAGTTCCCAGTCTCTGTGAGAGAGTCATTGTGAGGCCTGGGTGAGATCGAGTATGTAATATGCCAGGCACAGGGTAAGTCTTCAATCAGTGTTGTTTGTTATCCCTAATATGGTGACAGCTTGATGCTGTTGTTAGGTGCAATGGAGTCAGTTCCTGCACATAGCAACCTATGTACAACAGAACGGACCACAGGGCCTTCCTCGCAGCCATTGCTATGTTTGAGCCCATTGTAGCCACTGTGTCCATCCACCCCATTGAGGACCTTCCGCTTTTCCGCTGACCCTCTACTTTACCAAGCAGGAAGTCCTTCTCCAGGGACTGGGCCCTCCTGATAACATGTCCAAAGAACATGAGATGAAGCCTTGCCATCAAAATAGTAATTGGTTACTTTCAAAAGAGTATTTTCCTTCTTCTGCAGCATTTCAAGCATCTCCTCCTTAATTTTACAGTTGCATTTACAAAAGAGTTATTTATCGTGCAAAGGGACAGGATGGACTGCTCCTTGAAATGGTTTCCCACATTCTCTCTGCTTCCTCTTAAGATATTAACGCCCAGTAATTGTCACTCTATACAAATGTGCATCATTGGCTGCGAATGTGCGCCCCGTAGTAATTGTGAGTTGTCTTGACGCTAATTACATAGGGAAGCCTGTTTAATTGCCAGTTAAATTGACTGTGTGTGTTTTCTCTAATCTGTGTTTCCGGGCAAGTTGGGTGACATCAGCTCCTTGTTGGACTGAGTGTGAATTCAGGAGACCCGAGGAGGCCTCTTCAGGAGAAAGCAGCACTGATGGAGGGCAGGTGGGGCTTGGCAGCCTGTGACACACCTGAGCATGGCTCAGGGCTCAGCCATCATGGGAGCCAGCCTGGGGTCTAATGAAGTTGAGAAAAGGAACTTTTCTCTTCAGCCAACATTCAGAGTCCACCTCAGTGAAACTTGAGGGCTGCACAGAGCAGGAGGGCTAGGTTGGGGCTGTCATCAGGACGACACCTGACTGTGTTCCACCTGACAGCACCTAAACCTGCTCAGTACCCCTGCACTGCTGCACCTGTACACCTCGTCCAACCCACTGCTGAGACTAGTCCTTCCACCCGGAGTGCCAGGCCCAGTCCTCGCTCCCCCACCTGCTCAACTCCACATCCGTCATGTCAGTCAATGCCAGCTGAAAGGCCACACTTCCCATGAAGCCCTTTTTGATTACTCATTTGGAAGAAGGGAGCCCCTCCTGCCAGACCCCTGGCAATTCTCTGTAGACTCTTGAGGCCATGCTTCCTGTCTCCTTGTATTTGAATCACAGAGAAGCAGAGCGTGAGCTGCTTGAAGACAGGCCATGCCTCCTACAGAGTGGGTGCTCAGTTACAGGAGGTGGAGGAGGAGGAAGAAGGGAGAAGAGCAGGTGGCCACAAAGAGAAGTATGTATGTGGGGGAGACTGAGGGATAAGACAGCAACTAGTGGTTCTTGAGTGAGTGTCTGTTTTTGCGCCATTGTAAGGTTTTTTTTTTTGTTTTTTTTTGCACTGTTCTAAGTACTTCATCCTTGTTAATTCATTTAATCTGCACCACAATCCTTAGGAGCACTTATTATCCCCATTTCACAGATAGAGAAACTGAGGACACTGAGGGGCTAAGGAACGAGTTAACACAGACATAAGTGATGGCTCAGCGAGTCCTGGAGCTCAACTATGGGGTTTAGCTGCCTGGAGGGAAGGGAGGAAGGGCCGGCATCAGAAGGCAGAGAGGAGGAGAGTTGAATTCTGTAACATGAGTTCTCCTGATGTTTAAAAACCTCTCCAGCCTTCCACACACGCTTTCTCCTTAGCTCAAAAGCTAAATTAGAGTGGATTGCACTCTCCTCACTTTAGTAATTTAGATAAAAGTAAAATTTTGTCTGAGAGCAGAGGCAATTATAGTGCGGGTTTTGTGATTAACTTGATTAACACTGTTTCACTCTAAAAATGATGCCCCCTCCCTTTGCTGGCGAACTGTAATCAGAGCTGCGTCTTTCAACTGTGCTACAGCTGCTCCTTCTCCCCCACACACCCCAAAAAAGGATTTTGACATAAATACTTATTAGGGAGGACTCCAGTCTCGCTGGAACAGTTGAGCAGAAAGAAGGAAAATGCCTCTCTCCACACTAGCATCTGTAGCTGGCGACCCACCCCCATCACTGACAAAGATCCTAATTATGCAGCAATGAAATACACATACACCATACAGGAGGGTTTATACATTTTTAATTTTTTTCAAAGGGAAAACGTTCAGAGAAAACTCCAATTAGAGGTTTCATTTCTCTAAGAGGAAAATGATAGGTGGTTTCAAGAAAGATTATTTTGGGTTCTTATTGGGCAATTGTTAATCTTTCTAACCCCAGGTTTCCATTCTTGAGCAAGGGACTGAAGCTGACTGGCCAGTTATGGAAAGGCTGAGATCTCTGTCCTACGGAGCTGTGAAACTCAAAGCTCAGGTGGCCTTGGGTTTGAGCCGTCCCCTCCCTGAGACACTGGGCCCTCCCTGAAGTTGCTGCTCTGACTTGTGGCATTCTCGCTGTCCTCCCATCCTAGAGCCTGTCCCGCGGAGTCTGAGGCCAGCTTCCAGCCCTGCCTGCCCAGGCCTTTCCGATTGTCACCATCACTGTCACGTCACCGTAGCAGCTGCTCCTTCTGAAATCCCCACTCTGAGCCACACGCCCTACAGAGTCCTCTCACTCAATGTCACCTGCAAGCCTAGAATGGGAAACTACTACTAGCCCCATCGTGGCATGTAAAGACACTCCGAGGGACCAGGTCACCTCCCACAGTCACAGAGCTGTGGGCGGGGAGCTGGATTTGTCCCCACATAGGCTGGTGCAGTGGTTAAGCACTCAACTGCTGAGCAAAGAGTCAGTGGTTCAACCCACCCAATGGCTCCGAGGGAGAAAGATATGACAGTTAGCTTCTGTAAAGATCGCAGCCTTGGAAATCCTGTGGGGTAGCTCTGTTCTGTCCTATCAGGTTGCTACAAGTCAGAATTGACTCAAAGGCAGTGGGTTTGGTTTGAGTTTAGAGGCTGTTTCCGGAGTCCCCGTCTATTCTTCAGCTGTAGAGGTGCTACAGGAAGCCAGCTAGAGAAAGGGAACAAGGTGGGAGGGGCAACTCCATCCCCCTCCTCACTGCTGCGGGGCTCAAGGTTGGGATACTCCCAGAGGCCTTCTCTGCCCTAGCCCCGTCCACACACACACTAGCCCCTACTTCCTTCCCCAAGCCCCTGACTTCTGCTGCATCCTTGCCCATCCCCACGCCTCTCCTGCCAGCGACCACAGGTAAGGGTCTGGGGAGGAGAGCTCCCGGTGCCTCCAGATGCGTTGGAACGTCTTTCCTTTCCTTAGTAGCCGAGCAGCACCCAGGGACCTTTACCTTCTGCTTTTTCCACCTATTACTGTGAATAGATTACACGAATCCTGCAAGGCAGGCTAAACTGCTAGTGCAAACACCATTTCATAGAGTTCAGGAAATTGTACCTTGGATAAGTTCACTGACTTTACCCAGCCACCTGCTGGCATCTCTGTGTGGACACCAGAGAATCCCAGACGTTATGGCTAAGAGGGACTAGGGAGAGAGGCAAGTCACCCACTCTGCAGCCAGGAAACAGAGACCAGCCCCCCCCAGGAGAGGAAGGGATTTGCCTGGGGCCACGCTCCATTGTGAGGCAGGCTGGGAGGCCTGCTTCCTGGCAGGAGCCCCTCATATCACCTCTCAGGTGGGCCAGCTCCACCCATCCCTCCTCTCTACTGACCTCTATGACTTCCCTCCTTCAATGCCTGGCCCTCAACGTGTGTCAGAAAAACCAAAAGGGGCTGGGAATCTTCAAGATGGTTCCTTTTCCTGGAACCCATGGCTTTTCTTAGACATGACCAGCTTCTAGGTCATCTCTGGAACCTTTCTGGGATCCTCTGACACCATTCTGTGCACAAAAATCCAAGACACTACTATTTTCACCTTTTGTCTCTGTAGCCTACCTGGAGCTGCTCAGTGAGATCAAGTTCCTACACATTTTGTGTCATTAATGTGTTCAGATTTTGCAGTTTTCTCATTTGTATCCCACTTACCCTGCACCTAGGCAATGAAATCTGGAAAACTAAGGCCTTCTCTCTCTTTCTCACCCCACCCCAGACATGATGGCAGCATCCTTTCAGGGAAGGCAAAAGCAAGCCAACAGTGATGTCCTGATACGTGTATGTAAAACCAACTACTTGCTGTGAGCTGTCTCCAACTCCTGGTGACCACATACATGTCGGAGTAGAACTGTGCTCTAGAGGGTTTTCAATGGCTGATATTTTGGAAGTAGATCCCTAAGGCTTTCTTCCGAAGTGCCTCTGCACGGACGTGAGCCTCGGCCTTTCAGGAGTAGCCATTTTTACCACCGAGGGTGTGTGTGTGTGTGTGTCTGTCTGTCTGTCTGTCTGTCTCTCTTCATACATATATTTTGGATAAAGGGAGAGAGGAGCTCTGGGCTACCCTGGCTTCAGATCCCAGCTTAGCCTTCTTGTCAGTTGGATGACCTCAAGCAGGTTCCCTGACCTCTCTGGGCTACAGCTTCCCCATTTGTAAAATGGGGACTACAAAAATGGCATGAACCCCATAGAACTGGAGTTTAAATAAGGTGCTTAGTGGAAAGCATCTAGACCAGAGCATACAGTAAAGGCCCAGCAAATGTGGCCATCATCACTGCATGCATAGATTGAACCATATAAAACCACGTAGAGCTGGTCCCATAGCAGCCATTTCATATGTTCTAACCTAACATCTATGGAGCACTCACACTGAGCAGACCCTGCACTTCATGGGCACCTTCTAGATGAGGTGGCCAGGAAAAGGCAGGTCTCACAGCTGGCAGAGAGTGAGCTGGGCTTCAAATCCAGGCCTGCCGGTTCTCAGCCTCCTGGACAGCAGAAGTTATCGCGGCAGTCCAAGCCACGTCTTTGAAACCCACATCCAGCTCTCCCCTGCACCTCCCTCCTTGGTCCGGATGGAAGCAGACAGCCTGTAGTTGGAGAGATGGGACTGGTCCTCCTCCTCTAGGTCCCACCAGCCTGGAGCAGGCTCATGGGGGGGTCCCTCTCCGCCACAAGGGTCCTCCGGTTTCATTGGCCCCCTCCTACCCTGCCCTCAGCTGGCCGCTTGATTTCCCATCCTATGCCACCAGCCTCCTTCCTGCCTTTCCTGGGGCAGGCTCAGGCCTGGCACCACTCCAGAACGGCTTAATCAGAATAAATCCTGAGAAAGCACATGTATTATTTATTCCAGCAAAGGTTAAATAATTTGATGAATTTCTCAGGACGCTGCCGGAATGCTGATGGCCTCTTGGAAAACACACACACACACACACACACACACACAAACCACCAAATTGCTCTCTTTCTCTTTCCTCCAGCCTCTCCACACACACACTCAGCACAGCTACTGCCACTTGCCCAACGCCAGCTCTCCCAGGTGCTCAACCTGGTGGGCAGCCCTGGGTGACGCCAGCACCGGGGCCAAGGAGACAGAGATTTTTCTCCTCACTGACTGGAGATGACAGCTCCCGCCCCCTGGCCTCTCTGGAATGATGCATTATCTGGAGCTGACTATGTCTTTGATTCTGCAAATGGCCATGGAAAGCCGATTGATTTACAGGCCACATGATGGCTTCACTTTAAACGGATTTGTTTATGGAGCTCCCTGGACTTGGGGCTCTGGGGGCTGCTGGGATCAAGGAAGGGGCTGTCAGGGGAACAGGATGCATGGGGTGGATCTCCCTGACTGGAGACCATGGGGCACAGGGTCCTTCTTGCCCGTGGCTGACGTGGCAGATCAGCTCACCTAAGCCAAGTGGGAAGGAGCTCTGGTGGCCTAGTGCCTAGGACATTCGATAGTTAACCAGAAGGTTGGTGGTTCAAATCCATCAGCCACTCCTTGGAAGGAAGATGGGCAATCAATTTCCGTAAAGATTTATCACCTCAGAAACCCAATGGGGATTGTTTCTAGCGGGGGCTAGAAACAAAGGCAAGTCGAAGCATGTAATGAATGTCCTTATTCTCCTCTTCCTTCTCTTCCTCTTTCTCCTCTTCCTCCTCTTCCTCCTCATGGTTGTTCTCCTCTTCCTCCTTGTCTGTCTCTTCCTCTTCTTCTTCCTCCTTGCCATCATAGCTGTCGCCTGTCATCTAGCACATACAATGTGCCAGGCCTAGGGCTGAGTGTTTGACATAGATTCTCTCCTGAAATCTTCTCAACAGCCCAGTGATTTGGGGACTTGCACTTAGATCTCCATTTTAGAGATGAATTGTCCCAGAGAGGTTCTGTGAGTTGCCAGGAGTCACAGAATTATTAGCTAGAGCCAGGCTTCATACTCACCCATCTGGGCATCCGGCCCGCACTCTTTCTGCTCTGCCACGTAGAGTGGATGGAAAAGAGCTTGGGCTCTGAGTCAGATTCTGAGTGTGGAAGTAGGCCTGTGTGTGCAGCTGTGTGACATCCTGTGCCCTTCCCTGTAAAGTGAAGCTGGGGCCAGAGCTGAGGGGTTCCTATCATGAACTGTCCTCAGCTGTGCCCAGTACCTACTAAGAGCTGTAGTGATATTCACCACCGTGGTTCTCCCCACATCAGCTCTGACTGGTAGCCATTGTCCCAACATAAACTAGGATAGTGCAGTTTACTTGACAAATGCTTCTTTGTCACATTGATTCCCAAACAACCCATTTTGCAGACAAGGAAGCCAAGTTGCCCCAGAGAGGTCTGGTTATGTATTGCTGGCTTCAGAGCACCCCAGGGAGGCAGTAGAGTTAGGGTGGAGGGCACAGTCTGCAGGTTCCACAGACCTGGATGGGAGTCGTGGCCCCAGCACCAGCTCATTGGAGCACCAGGGTCTCGAAGCTCTACTTCTCTGATCTTCAATTTCTCATCTTAAATGCAAAAATAGGGAAATATAACCTAATTCATAGGGTTGTTCTTTCCATGTACCTGTCATTTTCTGACTTCGCCTTATACTTCCAGAGTAGACCTGTACTTGTAAGTACTCAGCAAACATCAGCCGTTACTATGTTCTCTCTGCACTGGCCTCTTACCATCCTAAGGTCTCTGGGCCCTAAAAAAGTGACTCTTTCTCTGCCAACTTGATTATTTCAGTCCAGCCTCTACTTTACCTCCTTATCCCTACCTACCCAGCTGACGTCCTGCTCACCAACTCCACCCACAACAACAAAAAGTTGCTCTAATTCTCTGGCCCAGTGTTTTCCTTTCACTTCTCTTGCATTTGTTCAATCTTTTGCACATGACCCTTGAGACTGTCCTTTGGTTTGGAGTCTCCTGTCCTCAGGGTCACTGCCTTCTATTCCACTTTGCTCAGTGTTCTGTTTCCTGTCAAAGGAGGAAAGCGTCTTCCTGCAGTTTGCCTGGGTGAGGTGATGGTGGGGTCAACAGAGACGCTCTATGAGCCTGCTGGGCTTCTGAGGGCAGAGGATGGAAGCTTCATAACCTCCTCCAGACTGGGTGATGTCTGAGGGCAGATATGGGTCCTTCTCCACCTCTGTGTCCCCAACACCCTTCACGGGGCCGGCGCACAGTAGGTGCGTTTTTGCCAAGCCCCAAACTAAGCCTGGATCCTGGTCCCTAGTTTGGTTCCTGCAGCTGCTAACCTTTCTAAACAACATTGTGCCCTGACCGCAGGGGAGAGTCATGTATAGAATTGAAAGCATACACTGGAGTGATTTCGGGATGTGGTTGTGTATTTGCTTTAGTCGTGAACACTTCCAAGAGCTGACTCTTGGGGTGGAACTGAATGTTAATCCACTGATCATGCAATCAGAGCTGCAGCTCACTGAGAAACACCCACATTCTTTGATGTCCATGGAGGTCTTTTTCCATGCTCTCAGTCATCCATGAAAATTGAGGGGAAAATGGTAGAAAACCTACAAGGATGGATTTGAAATCAGTGCTTAGAACTGGAGAGACTGCTGTGGGAATGGTGTAGATCCAGGGGCATTGCCCCTAACTCTGGGTGAATAACATGGACACCTGGCTTTCCATCCATCTGATCATTAGCTCACCCACTCACACACCTATCCACCCATCTATGCATGCATCCATCCACCCACTTACTCAGCAATCATCTACCCATCCATCTTTCCATCCATCTACTCATCTACCCACCCACTCATTTATCCATCTACTCATCAACCATCCATACATGCATCCATCTACCCACCTACCCACTCAAACAACCATTCATCCATCCACCCATCATTGATCCATCTATCCACCCACCCACCTACGTGTCCATCTACTTATCCAATGCATGGATGCATGCATGCATCTATTTACCCACCTATCCATCCATCTACCTACCTATTCATCCCTATCCATCTACTTATCCATCTATCCCTCCCTTCCTCTTTCCTTAACTCCCTCCCTCCAGAGGACAGATGAGCTATAGTCCCTGCTCACCACAATGCATTGGTCTTAATGCTTCAAAAAGATTATAAGGCCCCCAAGGGCAAGAACACATTATTGAGTTTTCTCTCCCACCTCCATAGCCTGCTGTGTTGTTATGTGCCATTGAGTCGGACCCGACTCATAGCAACCCCTCCTTGGATTTCCGAGGCAGTATCACTACGGAAGTAGATTGCCCCATCTTCCTTCTGAGGAGTGGCCTAGTAGGATAGATACCAATAGAAAATACCTATTAGCCCACTATTTGGTCTTGACAAATGTTATCTCAAAAATTCATGGGGAGTAAGAAATGCAGGATTAAATAGTTGGAGTCAAGCAGATTTGAATTTGATCCCAGGCTCTGCTGCTCAGCTGGGTGAAGTGTAGCATTTAGTTACCAACAGCTTCAGTTTCTCTATCTAAAAAAGGGGATAGTCCCCACATATACTTATAAGGTAGGATCCTCCACGTCAGGTGCATAGTAAAGTTACTAGAACAGAGTAAGTGTTTAACAAACGGCAAAGCTGACTAGTATTAGGAGGACGTCTAAGGCATTTGACTGCTAACCAGAAGCCTGGCAGTTCAAACCCACCAATCACTCCTCGGAAAGAAGATGGGGCAATCTACTCCCATAGTGATACAGCCTCAGAAACCCAAGGAGGAGTCACTATGAGTTGGATTCAACTCGACGGCAGTGAGTTTCATGCTAGGAGAGAGCATTTCAGAAAGGTGAGAGGCAGTTGAGTATGGTGGGTAAGGGGTGGGCTTTAGAACCAGACCACCCATATTTAAAGGCTGGCTTTGCTTCTTCCCAGCTGCATGACCCTGGGTCTGGGCTTCCATTTCCTCACCTGGAAAAGTGGAGCTAATCATGGTAGCTGCCTTATGGGGTTGTTGTGAGTTAATACCTGTAAAGTTCTTATAACAGTGCCTGGGATATAGTAAATAATAAAAGGTATTGGCTATGATTATTTGAGAACCAATAAATGGTGACTCATCTCCAGGGGGTGATGTTGTACCCCTTTGGTGCACTTTTTAACTAACCTACATCACTTGCTAATGTATGAGAGAGATGGGTTGCTCCCTGAGGACCAGGGTGGCATTCTCATGGCCTTCCCCCCGCCCCATCTCAGCCCGGGCAAGCTCTGGTCAGGGCAGGGGCCTGGTCCCAGGGCAGGCCCCCCAGAAGCTCCCGGATCCTACTGTCAGCGGCCAGGCCCCACTAGGAAGATACTGTTGGAGAGATTGCATGCTGCTCCCCCCTTTTAATTACTGCTTCCTTAATTGAGTCACAAGTGGTGTTTGTGTTGCCATCAAATCCACGAGGACCTTGTTGTTTATGTGAATGACTCTCGGTGGAGTGACAGCTCCAAAATGTGAGATGTTCTGTTTGTACCAGTTTTAACTAAGTGGCGGGTGTTGGTACAGATTTCTTTCTTAATGCATGGCCTGGGAGCCAATAAAAGGGGCTAGTACTTCCTTTGCAAAGAATGACATGAAGCATAGAATATTCAAGCCACAAAACGCTACTGTC
Source organism: Orycteropus afer afer (assembly GCF_000298275.1). Lineage (NCBI taxonomy): Eukaryota > Metazoa > Chordata > Mammalia > Tubulidentata > Orycteropodidae > Orycteropus > Orycteropus afer. The sequence continues at coordinate 13,493,787 of NW_006921624.1, forward strand.
ACAGGACCCTGGAGGCACGGGACATTAGGTCATGGAGCCTTAGAGTCTTTGAGCAGAGGGTCTCCCATCTGCAGCGTTGAGGCTCTGAGAGGTGGTGAACTTTGTGCTGGTGTACTTTGTACAGCCCATTTCCTGGTGAGAGCATCTGGCTTCTGCGAAGATCTTTCTTGCACATTAGAGAGCAACATTATATCCCATTGCTCCTAGGTAGGTCCTCTGAGCCAGCTGGAATGGGAGACAGTTGGAGCGACCATGAGACAGTCAGACTTCAGACTTCTTTTATTCTGTCAGGTTATTAGCTATACCGTAAACACCTCCTGTGGGCTGGCCGTATGCTGAGAGCTTCCAGGAGGGCAAGACAAGGTCCTGAAGGGGCTCTGCCTTTGAGCAGTTTGCACTCAAGCTGGCAGAGGCTTTCCCCACAAAACAATAGGGTTATTGCTCTAGAGAACTGAGAGTCAAGTCTGGTGGCACATAAGCTGCAAGCAACCAGGCAAAGCTGCAGTCAGGGAAGGCTTCTTGTAGGAAGAGGTGTCAGGCTCAGGGTTGAGCTCCAATGTGGAAGGATGGGGAGGAGGAGAGCAAAGGGAATGGGCAACTTCTCCTGCCCCCAGTGGGTTCCACGCAGCCCCAGTTGGCCCTCCCTCCCCTTGCGCTCCCTAAGAACCCAGCCCTACACAAACCCAAGAGGAGGCTGTGTCTGGGGGAGCTTCCCACTTATTTATTTATTTTTTTTCCAGTTTATGAAAAGATAATTCTGGAGACATTATTTCAATCAGACCCCTACGCAGTTTAGGAATGCTAATGCTTCCTCTATTAAAAAGGTGTGGAATAATTAGGATGCTGATGAATACTGGGGGCAAACTCGGGAGAAATCCATTACCCAATGCTCAATGTTTTTCCTGTCCTCTCTGTATCCCCGAGTGACAAATTAACATGTAACTGAACAGCGGCTGCTAACACTTAGGGCACATTTAGCTCAGATTGGAAGCTTGGTTTTTAAGCAAAACCTTGGAACCACTTGGAACAATTTGGGCTCACAGAAAGGAAGTAGCAGAGAGAGGAGGCCTAGAGGAGCAAGGGAGTGGGACCAGCACTGGTTTCAGGAGAAGGGGTTTGGGTTTTAACCCTGTGGATTCACAGTGTCACCCTGGGATGCCACATCCTTCTAATTGGGGGGCAGTGAAATGGTGAGTTTCATGAAAGGGGAAGAAAAAAGGGGACTTTGAGAAACATAGAAGTATTAATCATTAACATTCACTGAGCACTTACTGGAGTCCCTGGGTAGTGCAAAAGATGAAGGGCTCAGCTGCTGATGGGAAGGTTGGGAGTTCAGTTCACCCAGAGGTACCTTGGAGGGAAGGCCTGATAATCGATTTCCGACAAATCAGCCCTTACACCCCATGGAGCACAGCTCTCCTCTGACACACACGGGTATCATGAGTCAGAATCAACTTGACGGGAACTGGTTTTGGGGTTTCTTTGAATGCTCATTATTAGCCATGCACTACTCAAAGGGCTTATGGAGCTTGGGTAGCGTAGTGCCTAAGGCACTTGACTGCTAACCAGAAGGATGGAGGTTCAAACCCACCAGCCACTCCTTGGAAGGAAGATGAGGCAATCTACCTCTGTAGTGATACTGCACTGAAAACCCAAGGAGGGGTAGCTATGAGTCAGGTCCGACTGGAGGGCACATAACAACAACAACTCCTCAGAGGGCTGTACTTACACGAATGCATTCAGTTTCCCCAACAATCCCTCTGAGGTAGGTACAATTATTATTCCCATTTTATTATTTTTCAAACTTTTCATTGTGATTTGAATGAAAGTTTATACAGCAAATTGGTTTTCCTTTCAACAATTCACACTTTGTTTCAGTCCCCACAATGTAACGGCCCTCTTTCCACTTCTTCCCTGTGTTCTCCGTTTCCTTTTGTCCTTCTTTCCTACCTCTTCCTGCCTTCTGAGCTTTATCTCCCTGCAAAAGCTGCTCTTTGGATTGTTCTAAGTAGTGTGTACCCGTCTAGTGTTACTGTTCACCCTCTACACCTGTCCGTGGTTGGGCTGAAGGTTGAGCCACAGGAGTGAGCTCATTCCAGGCATGAAGGGTTAATTGTTCTCCTTTTAGAGATGAAGAAACTGAAGCACAGAGCAGGTAGTTAGGTGACCTGAGGAGTGGCAGAACAGGCATTTGAACTCAGACATAACTCTGGGAGGCACCTGACGCTGTCGGCCAGAATTCTGAAGGCACGGGGCTTGTCCTGGGGACTACTCGGGATAGAAAGTGGACCAGACGATGAAGGGCCTTAGAAAACAGAAAAGAGGAGATAGGCCTCAGTGACCTGGGCAACAGGGCGTCTTGGCGACTCCTGAGTGAGGATTCACATGCAATTGGTTTTCTGAAGAAGTCACTCTGGTAGTGTGTATACCTAGGCTCCTAAAGAGTGGACTTGTTGGAGGCAGGGGAGGAGCTACTGTTATCATGTGTGAGAGGATGTGAAAACTGGCTGGGGGCTGAGTTGAGGGGCAGTGGGGTGGGGAGGGAGGCTCCATGAGATTACCAACAGGAAAGGGAGAGTCCCTGTTGCAAGGCTACAGCAATAATGACATTTAATAACTTTACTCACTAAATCAACTGCCCCCCCATTGCCTCATCCTCAGGGGAGACTGAAATGCTCTGAGTTAATATCTAAAAAGAGAAAGGGGGAAAAAAAAAAAAAAGAATTCAGGGATCAAACAACTTTTTTGATGAGAGAAGTGTTATTTCTACCATGCTGAGACATCAAAGCCTGGGAATGGTGCTTTTTAGGTAATCTTAAAGTGAGCTCTAAATAGTGTTTGCATATTTCTCGGCCTTTCCCAGGGGTCACAGATAGCCTTGCCTAGAGGTAGCATAGTAATGATGTTCCGAGACAGCCTCCTCTCCTGGAGAACATGGGTGTTTTCCTAGCAATGCAACACTTGTGTAAATAGGGCTTAAATTTCTTTTTGCATTGAGCAGCCCAAGCATTAAAATTCATTGTTCTAGGCATGACATGTATTTCTGTAGATTAAATTGGCTAAAAGCCTGACAAACGATTCAGCTGCATTTTGACAGCTCTATTCATACAGATGGCCCTTGCAGCAGGAGATAGATATGTGTTATGGCAAAGCCACCTATAAAGTACATTTCTGAAAAGCAAATCTTGTTTACCCACTGATTTCTATTATTAAATAGTAGATTGCTTTTCCAATACTTGTAATAGTGAGCGTTTGCTGTGTAACAAACCACCCCCAAACTTAGTGGCTTTCAAGGATGATCATTGTATTAGTGCTCATGCATGTGTGGGTCAGCTGGGTGGTTCTGCAGTCAGCTGGTGGACGGTGGCTCTAGGATGGCTTCACTCACATATTGGCTAGGGTGCACAGGTGGGGGAACTAACCGCGTGTCTCTCCCTATCCAGCAGGCTACATCTGGCTTGCTTGTGTGGTCATAGGGTTCTCAGTGGCACTTTTCCAGTTTCTGCTTGGGCCACATCTGCCAATGTTCCGTTGCTGTTGTTTTTAGTTACTATTGAGTCAGCACTGACTCCTGGGGACCTTATGGGTAACAACGGAAGGCTGCCCAGGGCTGTGCCTTCTTTGTGATCTTTGATCTGTGTGAGCCATTGTGTGGCTATTGTGTCATCCACCTCATTGAGGGTGCTCTCATTTCCCCTGACCCTCTACTTTACCCACCACAATGTCCTTTCTGGGCATTGGTCTTCTCCTGGTGACATGTCCAAAGAAAGCAAGACAAACTTTCACCATCCTCACTTCTAAGGAGAACATTGGATGCATTTCTTCTAACACTGATTTGTTCATTCTTCTGGCAGTCCATATTCTTCACATATGCCAAAGCAAGAGTCTGGTCTCTGGATGGGAGATGTAACTGATGTGTAAGTTTTGGGCTGTCTTTGTAATCTTACCATACTCATCCTCCTCTTATAAGAAAAATAAAGGAGGCCATCATATTTTAACATATTGTGTGTCAGGCACTGGGCTAGGTTCTTGTAATTTATATTTCACTTAATCAGGGAAGTTATATAAGTTCCTCAAGGTCACACAGCTAGTCATCCCTGGAGCCCAGATTCAGTCTCATGACTGTTTGAGTCTAAAGCTTATGCTGTTTTTCATTCCCTCTTTCTGTCTATAACTTGTGGAGGGGAATTTGTCATTTCTGGGTGAGAGCACATTGTTGTACTGTATTCAAGTCAGTTATTTTCTCTTGTTCTCCCCATTGTTAGGCATCCAACGTCTACTTACCTACCTCTGCTAATGGGCAGCTGATTTGACAGCCTCTCTTAGTTGAAATCTCCTTCTATTACGTTTAAGTCAAATGGAGACGTGAAACTACCTAGATGGGAATGAGAGTGCTCAACAAGTGACATTTTGTTTGAATTTTATTTTCTGCTCTGAAATCTGATGTTTGTCTTTTTGACTTGTCTGTTGTTCTGTTACCTAGTACCGTTCTAACAAAAATACCACAAATGGGATGGCTTGAGGAAACAGGAGTTTATTCTCTTACAGTTTGGAGGCTTTAAGTTCAAGTTCAAAGTGCCAGGTTCTAGGGGCTGGGTGAAAGCCCCTCAGCCTTGGGCTTCAGCCCTGCCTCCTGCTCCCAGCCCACTGAAGCTAGAGGCTTTTCTTCACTCAGACAGATGCTGGCTGCTGAGACAGACAAGTCCAAGGTTGACTAGTAAAAAGGCACAGTCCTGATATTACCAAACCACATGGCAGGCCATTAATTCAAGTCCATTGAAAGTCCCAAGGTCAGCAGAGCATGGCAGGCTACTGAACAATGACATGGCTACATGCAGAGTTCAAGCGTGCCATAAGCTAGAGACTATTCCCAAAGATGCTTCTTATATATGGGAAGCAGACCATATCCCTAAAACAGCTACTGAGCTGTTCCAATAGATTTCACCATGGAGTTAATTACCAGTCTCACCATAGGGAATAACTACATCCAGCTGCCCAGCCACTCAACCAGGCCCAGCCAAGTTGACACACAAACTTAACTACCACATCTGTTTTTGTAATTATGGTTATCTTTGCTCTGTGTCATTTGGAAATTGCAATTTGTATTGGAAGAAGCAAAGTAGGAAACTTTTAATTAATTAGGCAATTTTTTTTTTCTCCTTAAAGAGAATGAAGATAAGAAAACAAATGTTTAAAAGCCTTATGAAACAGGAGCAATGATAATCTCCTCCCTAGAAGTCCTGGGGCCATCACAGGTGGTCGTACATGTTCCGGGAAGGCAAGGCTGAGTGTAGGGGATAATGTTCATGGAATCATTCATTCATTCACTCATTCGTCAAACACTGACAAGAGCTCACTGTATTCAAGGTTCTCTATTAGATAAAGCAAGGAGTATAATGATGAATTATATACAGTCCTTCACTCAAGGCTTTCCCAGTCTAGTAGGGGATAGAACAGATGAATCTGACTCAAGGAGAAGGTGTGAGGGGCTTGTTAAAGGTACAAAATGCAGCAGGAAGGAGTTCCGAGCTGGGAGTAGTCACATGTTGGGGAAGATATACGGAAGGCTTCCCAGAGAAGATGGCTTTGGAACTGATCCTTGAAATGAACCCAAAGTGCATCTTGGGCAAAGGGATGACAATAGGAAAAAGAGAAGATGGGGTACAGTGAGTGTTAGGGTACAACCCATTAGTCTGGAGCATGGTAAGCCTATAGGTAATGGGTGGTGGGAGGTGAGGCCAGAGGGTTGGTTGGGGCTATACTTATGAAGGGCCTTGTAAGCCACGACATGGACCCTGCTGGAGTCTGAGGCTGGACAGACCTTGACCACTCTGGCAGGAGAAGGGCTCAGCTGTCTCCTGCTGGGCCCTCAGTACAGTTCCATTATCCCCATAGGAACTCCACTCAGTGTCATTTTCCCTGTAGCCTCCTGGCCTCTTCATCCTCCTCCACCATCACCACTATCACCACATTTCCTAACCTCCTGTCGAGAGCCACCATGGAAACCACAGGTCTCAGCTGAGCCCCTGAGCCGAGGAAAGGACTCTGTTCTAGTACCACAGGAATGCCCTGGAAGAAAAACATTCAGGCCTAAAGGAGTTGAGTTTAAGCAGAGACAAGTCAAGGAAAAGACATTCGGTTAGGGGCTGCTAATTAAGTGTTCTTTATTTTCCCTGTACTCTCTTGAATCTGAGTCTGCAAAAACATACACACATTTTCCCTTACAAGGCCCACACTAACCCATTCAGAGGATTTTGTGGATAGAAGAAGGCACCCCATGCTCTGGGTGGATGCCACTCCACACCAAGGTGCATGGCTTGGTGAGCAGAGAGTGGCCTGGCGTGCAGTCCCCATTCATCTCCTCAGCTGTGACTTCTTGAGCAGTGAGCAGTCTGCTCAGTTCTACACAGTGGTCCCATGTCCTTGCCCCTCTTTCCCTCCCTCACCTTGCTGACTGTGACTCAACTTCACATCTCAGCTGATCACGCGTCCAAAGAGCTCATCTCTCTGACTCATCAGCACAGTCAGGGAAAGGGCAAACTGGGCCTGTCTGGAATACACCCCCTATCCTGTCAATTTCTCCCTTTTCCAATGCTTATCACACAATCCACGACCCGAGTAGGCTGAGAGCTCCCTGAGGGAGGGGACTGTGTCTGTCTTGTTCATTGCTGTGTTCCCAGGACTTAGTACAGGGCTTGACACATACATTACCCTCAATAAATGTTTGTTGAACAAGTTAGTGAATGACCACAGGCAGAAAAACACCTTGGATTCTTAACACTAAAGAAGACCTCAGAAATGATCTAGTCCAAATTACCCACTGGACAGATGGAAAGACTGAGGTCAGGGAAGGAAGCAGTGTGGCCCATAGCAAATCAGGCACAGCAGTAGGACCACAGCCTAGGTCTCCTGATTCCCAACCCGGTCCCTTTTCTGTCGAACCAACTCTGTGTTGTTTCCCTTCATCTAAAGGCAGAAAATGAGGTAACTATTCCGCGGCAGCAGAGAACCCTACCTCTTTCTGAAGTCCCCTCTGACAAAAAAAGAAGTGCACAGTGTGGAATGTAGACAGTTAAAGCTGTTCTGAGCAGATTCAAAACTCAAAAGGACCCAGAGATGAGCAACCCTGCTGCCTGCCTCCCACGGAGAGAAGGAGTAGTTCTGGGTGGTGGGGATGTCAGGAAAATGGGTAACAGAGCTGGGGTGTTCCACTGGCTTCTTCAATTTCCTCCTTGTGGATGGTTTCAGATGTTCTCTCAATAAAAATTACCACTGGGCAAACACAAATAAACTTAACGGATTTAACTGACAGAGTTAAACAAGCAGAAGATAGGATTTCTCTTAATGAGGATGAACTACTTGCATATGAAAAAGATTTAAAACTGAGCATACAATAACCCACCAGGAACTTGGAACAGATTCACAGAATTGGGGGTAAGGGGGCCCAGTGGGCAGGAAAACTCTGTCTGGAAGCTGGGCACTGGTGAAGGGAAAGGTCGAGCAGCAGGAAACAGTGGGGAAGGCGTGGACGATGATGGAGAAGGGGCCTATGCTGGCATCTGGTCTCCGCAACTGATGGGGGCAGGCCCGTCGTAATGTCAGTTGCAGCAGAGTCAATTCTGACTCATGGTGACCCCACATGTGCAGAGTAAGACAACTCCATAGGGTTTTCAAGCCTGTGATCTTTGGGTAAGGAGCCCTGGTTGGTACAGTGGTTAAACACTTGGCTGCTAACTGAAAGGTCAGTGGTTTGAACCCACCAACTGGAAGAAAGGTGTGGCAGTCTGCTTCCACAAAGATTACAGCCTTTGAAACCTGATGGGGAAGTTCTATTCTGTCCTATACGGTTGATACGAGTCAGAATCACCCAATGGCAACAAGTATGGGATCTTTTGGAATCAGATGGCCAGGCCTGTCTTCTGGGACCCCTTCAGGGTGGGTTCAAACCGCCAACTTCTGGGCTAGGGGTTGAGAGGTTAACCATTTGTGCTACGTGGGGACTCCTGGCAGAGCAGTAGACAGCAGTAGAGTTTGAAGCTGGGGGTGATTGCATTAAGTCTGTGCTTTTGAAAGATCACTTTGGTTCTCTGCATGAATAGAAGCAAAGAGACCAATTTGAAGGGGACTGCCAGGCTGAGAGATGAAAGATGGTGGCATAAGTGTGATATAAGAACTGACTTCTGTCACTGTCTACCTGGGTGACTTTAGGCCCTTTCCTTACCATTTGGAGCTTCAGCTAATAAAGCCTCCCACTTAGGTTTTGTGTAAAGATTCTAGGAAGTAATTCTCATGTATTATTTATTCATTTAACAAATATTTACTGAGTGCCTATGATGAGCCTGACACTGTTCTCAGCACTGGACACAACAGTGAACATGGCCTGCCCTTGCACAGCTTATGTTTGAATGTACCTGAGATTCTCAGGTAATTGAGCTTTTTGATAGCAAGCAACAGAAACCCAACTTGCTTAAAGGGGGAACAAAGGAATTGGTTGGTTCCTAAGGCTCAGTGCATAATGAGGTAGCCCATTGAAGGTGAGAAGAGCTATAGGGATCAGAGCCTAAGCATCTAGGAACTATGGACTGAAGACTGAACCACATAACTCTCCTTTGGCATCTATCTCATCTCTGCCTTCTGCATGTTGGCCTCCTTCTCTCCTGTTGCAGAGAGGTCTTCTCCGTGTGTAGGAACATGGCTACCAACAGGCCCAGCTTAGCAAACCTAAGAAAGACAGTGCTTCTTTCTCTCAGTATCTGTATGCAATCCCAGAGAAGGTCCCCTTAGCCTCTGCCTGGGTCACCCGACCACCCATTGAGTTAATTAATTATTATTGTTGGGAAGACGAGAAGTGGCTTGGGTCATGTAATTTGAGGTTTCCTGTGTACCATGATTAATTAATTAAGCTCCACCCAAAACACATAGAGAGGAAGAAGAGTGTTCCACAACAAAAACAGCAGATGTTCTGCCATGTAGGGCACTTAGTCTAGAGCCTGGCAGGTAGTAAGTGCACAGTAAGGGTGACCTTGAAGTGGTGCCCATGCTCAATAAGCTTTAGGAGAAACAGTCCACACCTGCGTTTGCCACCTTCACTCTTACTTCTGACTCTAATGCTATGACAAGCAGGGAAAATACCCATCCTCAAAGCTGGGCAGCACTCTTCTAGATTGACTTTAAGACTATGAGCTGCCTTCCTTCTAATCTGGAGTGAACATCAGGAGCTCTGATAGTACCTGCAATCTTGCCAACCTCTAAAGTGGGAGCTCTCTGCATTTCATCCTCACCTGAGGTTGAATATATCAAGACAATTATTTAGGGGTGAAGTGGGGCTTCCTTTCTTCCTCTTGCTTGAGCCAATGGTGACTGGAGTAATGATACCCTGGTTATAAACCAGAGCTACCCACCCACAGGCCTAGCCACTTGCAGACTCTGAGTATTGAAAATTCTTGGTAACTCAACTTGATGACAGTCTTCATGGAAATGGGTAACCCTGCAGGCGCAGGGGCCCAGGCACAGTGGTGATTCTTTGTGTTCCATTGCTCCTTCATCAGGACATCTTCCATGGGCTCTAAAATTGGGCTACAGTTTTGAATCCCTCTCCAATATGTGACTTTGAATGTTGTGGTTTTATTTTTTTAATATGTATTATGAGAGAAAAAAAAAAGCAGAAAAGTTCAGAGAATAATAAAAAAAAGTCACCTTCCAGAATTAACAGATGCTAACATTTTATTGCATGTGCTTCAGATCTTTTTTTTTTTTTTTTTCTTTTAAGTTATTTGTTGCAGATAAAGTTGAAGCTCCTTTGTACCCCACCTGGTCCATTCCCTTCCCTTCTTGCCCAGAGGCAACAGTTAACAGGAATTGGGTGTGTATCTTTACTACTCATGTTTACATACTTTAATCCCAAGTAGGTATCCATGACAATGTAGAAAGTTTTGGGTGTGCTTTTAAAATTTACATAAGTGTCATCATACTGCATTTATTTCTGGAAATTGCTTTTGTCATTCAATATTGTTTTCAAGACCAATCTGTTTTTTTTTTTTTTTTACACACATGTACAGTTAATTCATTTTAAATGTCATATAACATTCCATCCTATGACTATACACTTTGTTTATCTGTTGCCTTATCAATGGGCAAGTAAGTCATTTCCACTTTCTAGGGATTGCAAACAATGCTTTGGGTTTATTGCCTAGCAGACCGGTTAAAACCTAGTCTAAAGTGCACCAACCCTCCCTTGGCAGCAAAGAATTAGAAGTATGTGCCTAGATTTCTTTCTTTTCTTTTTTTTTTTTTTTCAGTTACATTGTGACAAGAGTCCTTCACATGTGCTTAACCCAAACTTTACAGATTTTGATGTACTTTCTCATCTGTGATTTAATAAGATGTGCACAGCAGCCCAGAGTTGTGGTCAGGGCAGGTTTCTTTACTTGTTTAGCTATCAGGGAAACAAAAGCCCAGAGAAGGAAAGGACCTCTCCCAGGCCCAGAGACGCAGCCTTTTATGAAGAAATCAGTTGATAATTTCAGTTCCCTCCTCTCTGCTTAACCGCTTAACCGGCTGAGTTACCTGCAGTCGGCTGCCATCCTCTGAGTTTCTTTATCTCATTCCCAAATGGAGCCATTGATAGCCACCCATTGTTACTCACACAGACACCATAGGATTAAGTAAGATGATGACTACAACACATAAACACGAGGCAGAAATTGAGTGCTGGCAGCTGCAGCTGGGTCTGGTCCACAGATGTTTTGTTTGGCTCATCCAGTATTTTTAAAAAGTTGAGCCAACATTTAATAATTGGGAGATTTAACATAAAAATGCAGATTTCTGGCTTCTTTTGAAAAATCAGAAGATCTGACAACACCAGATCTGAATTTGCACATGGCAACAATCAGCTGAAACTGAGTAGCTGCCTCCTGTTCAGACAAGGCTTGTGCTTTCCGGTCCACCACAGTCTCCACCACTCCTTATTGTTCCTAGCACCAAGGTTGAGGCACAGCCGCCATTTACAACTGTGTTTGCAAGGCTGTTGTTCCTACAGCAGAGAATATTTCCCTGTATCCATTTCTCTCTTAAAATAGAAAACCAAATAGAGTCTAGGAGATCAAACAGCTTTTCTTGCACCCAGCCCACTTCTCATTTTGGTTTGTGAGCATTGTTGTAGGGGATTATAATTTTTATTAGATCATGATTTCCCAACCAAGAGAACAATAGGCAGACATGGCAATACATTTCTGGAAATAATAATAGCAAGCTATTTCCCAGCATTTATTATATGTCAGACACTGTTGTACCCTTTATGTATGTTAATTCAGTTATCCTCAAAAAAAAACACACAAAAAACCATGAAGTAGGTATTATTACTACTCTTATTTTATAAATGAGGAAACTGAGGCACAGAGAGGTTAAGCCCAAGGTTAGCAGATGCCTGGATCCAGAATCTGGGCTGTCAACTGCTAAACTATATTAAGATTGCTGGTGCGTGTATGTGTATGTATGCAGACAAGTGCAATTACACACAAACACACACAAGTACAAGCTGTGATACTGTATAGTTTGCAAGGGTAGGCACAATGAATGGCTGCATAGAAAGAAATGAGACATTGGAGTTGAGGACTAAACTCTGTTCTGGAAGCTAGATTGGATGAGTCTTGGTCTTGAGTCTACTACTCACTTGGGCTATCTCTCCACCTGCAGTGCAGTGAATTCCTAGGTGTGACTCCCACCAGATGAGTGGGAAGGACTATGCAAAAGTGAGGTGCTTGTGGCCCACCAAGGGGATTGGATAGCTTGCTAATAATGTAAATAAGGTAGTACATGGCACTCTTGTTGGGGGAGAAAGCTGAGTGCCTTCCACCTGAGGCTTTTTGTCAGAGTGGGGTGCCTCTAGGCCTTTGTTAGCAGAGCTAAAAGAGCTTGGTAAGACTTGCCCAAGCAGGGCAAAGGACAGACCAAGGGGCCGAGGGCCAGAGAGAGAGACCTGCCTTTGGGCATGGCTGAGAGGAGATTGTCCTGATGGAAGAACTGTATCTTGAGGGTTCCTAATCCTGAATTGTAATCTGTTCCTTCCCATAATCATGAGTATTGTCTGTGAGTTCTGTGTGGCCATTGCAACAGATTACTATACCCAGCAGAGAAGTATAGAGTGCTGTGGGAGGGAGAGTTGGTGTCAAAATTAGTTTAAAAAAAAAAAAAAAAGGTTGGAGGGTGGAGGCATGTCTGACCTCCATCTTATAGGAATCAGCCTTGGGCTGCTGATCTTGATCCTTTTCCCCCCTTGTGAAGTGAGAGGAGGACAGATGACAGCGCTACACCTTTTTTCATACCACCCTCTGGGCCTCAATTTTCCTATCTCTAAAATCTGGTGAAGGGTTTTGGACTAGATGATTTCTAAATGGCCTCCCAGATCTACCATTCTGTGGTTCTCTGACTCTCTCCTCCCTTTCAAATTGTTACCCAAAGACGAACAATGGCCAAGTCAGAGCCAGCTGTCAGCTTGGAACAGGTAGGGAAGCATTGCCCAAGCTGATCTCTGCATTTAGGCTGGGCCAATGACTATAATGTGCCAGTCATTATGGGGGTTCTGCCACGGTAAATTCTTAGCAATTGGAGCCCAGCTCCAAGAAAAGCCTGCCAAACTTTCCACTGGCTTGCTAGCTTTACTCTTAGGTTTCTCTTGGAATGCTAGAAGATATGTGTCTTAGCTACTTGGCTTCTGGTTGCAGGGAACTTCTCAGATTTGGAAAGAGTGATAGCCTGGGAATCTGGAGACTTGAGACCTGCTCCTGGCCTTTGCTGGATGACCTTGCCCCTTGTGATAGTTAAGGTTGTGTGTCAACTTCACTGGGTCATGATTCTAAGTGGTTAGCAATTATGATGCAGTCATCCCCCATGATGAGAATGTAATCACTTTCATGAGGAGATATGCTATGAGCAACCAATCAGTCAAAAGGGAGGTTCCTCAAGGGTATGGCCTGCTTCTGACATCCTGGGAAAATCCTCTGGCTTTCTGCCAGATCTGGATCCTGAATCTGGCTCATCATTATCTCTGGTTCCTGAACTTGAACAAGGAGCCCACTGTATTGCCTGCTGATCTTGGGACTGTTGCCTTCGCAACCTGTGAGCCAACAATCTGTCATTTTACCTTCAGATCTTGGATTCATCAGCCTCCAAAACCAGCAGCCTGCTGTGTTGCCTGCTGATCTTGGATTCATTAGTCCCTACAGCCGCATGAGTCAGGAGAAGCCTCCAGCTTGACAGGTCATCCACAGACTTAGCACTTGCCAACCTCTACACCTGTGTGAGTCATTTCCATGAGATACATGTCTCTCCCTCTCTCTAAGCTTCACTGGTTTGGCTTCTCTAGAGAACTCAGCCTAAGACCTCCCTGATCAGTGCTCTCCCTTGCCCTCTTTGAGCCTTGGTTCCCTCATCTGCCTTGCTTTATCAACCACAAAGTGATACTGAAAAAGGAGATATGATTGACATTATTTCTATAGGAGCCAATTTTCTCTTAAACTGGGACTGGGACCACGAACCCCAGAAAGAGTTCCACAGAATGAGGAAGGGAAAAGCCAGGTGGGAATATCGGGCCCTGTGCTAGACCTCATGAGTGAGACAGTAGTGAGGAAGGCATGATTCCTGCCTTCACCCTTTGTGGTAGGCAGAACAGCCCTCCAAAGAGGTCCGTCCTAGACCTTAGAACCTGTGAGAAGGATAGGTTATGCGTCAAAAGGAACTTTGCTGATATGATTAAGGTTACAAATTTTAAAAGGAGGAGATGATCCTGGATTATTCAAGTGCATTCAATCTAGTCACATGAGGGATTAAAAGCAGAGAGCTTTCTCCGGCTGAAGTCGGAGAAATACAGCAGAAGTCAGAGAGATCCAAACTGTGAAAAAGAGTTGACTTACCATTGCTGGATGGAAAGCATGAGAAGGAATGCAGGGGGCTCTGTCAGCAAAGACTGGGCTCTGACCAGCAGCCAGCAAGGAAATGGGGCCTCAGTCCTACAAGCACAAGGAATGGAATTCGGTCAATAAGTTGAATGCGTTTATAGGCAGAATCGTTCCCAGAGTCTCTGGACAAGAGCTGACACCTTATGACACCATGAGCTGAGGACCCAGCTGAGCTGTGCTGTCCGGACTTCTGATTCATGGAACTGAGAGATAATAAGTGGGTGTTGTTGTAAGCCACTCAGTTTGTGGTAATTTGTCAGGACAGCAATGGAAAATGTACATAGCCCTATTGTTGCAGAAACTAAACTGCAGGTTGAGACTAATGAAAGAAGATGACAGCATGTGGTCTCAGGAGGTTCTAAATTGTGTAGGGAAGTGGATTAGAAAAGGATGTCAATGAACACTAGCTTGACTGGGGGTGTTACTCAGGAATCGGTTCTTGAAGCATTGGATTTGGAGATGAGGGAAGAGGGAGTGCTTCCCCTAGGTGGGCAGATCTTTTCCGATCCCTGGGGAGCACCTGTGTTAGTGGCATGAAGAGCATTTGGGGGCTTGAGGTAATACTGCTGAGGAGGCTGGGGACGGGTCATAAGAGAGCAATCTTTCCGTGCTGCAAGCATCCCCAGGCTTGGGAGCACTCAAGAGAATCAATATCTTTCTTCAATGAAAATGATAAATGATTTTCCTAGCCTTTCACATTTTCATCCCATTACATGACATTTTCTCCAAGCCTGAAAGGTTATAGAATCAAAATCGGGCATGTAAATGATCAGAAAAAGGGAATGTTTATATAATAAAATTATTTCCTCATAATTACAAAATTGTGATGAATCAAGTCCCTCCATAAATTTCTCCTTTGTTACATTTTTATTCCAAAAATCTAGGCCCTTTCAGGGCTCTGGAGAAGCAGCTGCTATGGTCTTTTAGGCTGATTCAGTTCAGTCTGCAAATGGTTAAAGCACACAGCTTTGAACCAAAAGTTTGGTGGTTTGAGTCCACTGAAAGGTTTCTCAGAAGAAAGTCCTGGTGATCGGAAAACTCAGCCACTGAAAACCCTATGGGGCACAGTTCTACTCTGACACACAAGAGCTAACCATGAGCTGTAAAGGACTTGACAGTAGCAGTTGTGTGTTATGCACTATACAAGAAAAGTGGCAGCTTAGGGTAAGGACATTTAGAAAATCAAGGCAGAGCTGAGATTGGGTGCTGAAACAAGAAGACTGCCACTGCCTTGCTCTCATCACGACCAGAGTAGACAGAATATGGCATTTTGCCTGTCTTCAAAGTAGATTAGTAAGCATTGATCCACCTGCTACCTTCCCTGCATTCATACTTTCACTCATGCTGTTCCTGTCTTCTGGTATGCATTTCCACTACTCATAGCTTCAGCTGTAGTTGAAATCTGACCTGTTGGTCTTTAACAGTCTATAGACTTCAAAGTCCTACCACAGTACACAAAGATGCACGTACAAAGATACTCATTACAAGGTTGGAACCCACCTGAATTCCTATCAATTAAAAACTGGTTGTACAAATTACATATCCATAAAGTGGAATATCTATGTAGCCATGCAAAGTAATGTAGACCCACATTTATTGTTATGGGAAGAGAGTCATATTATAATGCTGGAAGAAAATCAGTTACAAAATAATATTATTCTTACAATGTTTTTGTAAAATATTCTACATACAAGAAGTGTCTAGAAGTGTGTATAGGCAGTCCCCAGATTATAAACGAGTTCCATTCCTAAGTCTGTCACAAATTTGTACTTGGATTGGAACAGTTAGGTACGGTTCATATCTAATGCCAGTTAGTCATATGTTTCTCTTAATATATAGTGTATATTTCGATGCATAAAAATCATTAAAGAAACACTTCCAGATACACTAAAACATCTTTAACATAACAATATAGTTATAATAATAACAATGGTTTGATGCACGTCACAAAGTAGTGCTTGTTTGTTTTTATGAACTATTGTTGATGTTGTTAGGTGCCACTGAGTAGGCTCCAACTCATTGCAACCCTATGCACAACAGAGCCCAGAACTGCCTGCTCCTGCGCCGTCCTCACAATCCTTGCTACACTTGAGCCCATCATTGCAGCTACCATGTCAATCCATCCCTTTTAGGGTCTTCCCCTTTTTTGCTGACCCTCTACTTTATCAAGCTTGATATTCTTCTCCAGGGAATAGTGTCTTCTGACAATGTGACCAAAGTAGGGAGATGAAGTCTGGCCTTTCTCATTTCCAGGGAGCATTTCGGCTGCACTTCTTCCAGGACAGATTTGTTCATTCTTCTGGCAGTCATGGTATTTTCAGTATTCTTCTCTAACACCACAATTATTCTTCCATCTTCCTTACTCATCGTCATATGAGGTGATTAAAAATACCATGGCTTGGTTTAGGTGCACTTTAGTCTTCAAAGTGACATCTTTGCTTCTAAACACTTTAACTCATTTGCAGCAGATTTGCTCAGTGCAATACAACATCTGATTTCTTGACTGCTTCTTCCATGGGTCTAGACTGTGGATCCAAGTAAAATAAAATCCCTGACAACTTCAATCTTTTCTCCATTTATCGTGATGCTGCTTATTGGTCCAGTTGTGAGGATTTTTGTTTTCTTTATGTTGAGCCACAACTCTTTAGATGGGGTTACAGGAAGCAGAGTTTAATAGGAGACTAAGGAGAGATGGCCAGAGAAGTATGAAGAAAAACAAGATAGAGGGGAGTCACATAACATAGGGAAAGAGTCTCTCTAGAATAAGGGCAACTAGCCAGCAAATCAAATACTGCTGAGAAGCATTGAAGAGTGTCCACTGGACATGGCTAGTGACCTTGATAAGAGCATTTTCAGTGGAATGGTGGGGATTCTGGTGAGATTTTGAGGATGAGAGAAAGGTTATTCAAGAAGGAGGAAACTGAATCAGCCAAAGGAGATGGGCAACAAAGGATGAGGTATGTTTAGGGAATAGGAAGAGAGAAGTGAGGCTGAAAACCTAAGTGAAGTCCTTGGAATTTTCAAGTTCAGTAGGTTAGATGATATTTTGTAGACACTGGAGAACCAAGAACATAAAAAAGCACAAGTGAAGACTATAGTCTTTGATGTTCATCAATAAGTGCTTCAAGTCATCTTCACTTTCAGCAAGCAAGGTTGTATCATCTCCATATTGCAGGTTGTTAATGAATCTTCCTCCAATCCTGATGCCATGCTCTTCTTTATATAGTCCAGCTTCTTGGATTATTTGCTCAGCATACAGATTGAATAAATATGGTGAAAGGATACAACCCTGACATACTCCCTTCCTGATTTTAAACTATGCAGTATCTCCTTGTTATGTTTGAATGGCAGCCTCTTGGTCTATGTACAGGTTCCTCATGAGCACAATTAAGTGTTCCAGAGTTCCCAGTCTTTGTGTTGTTATCCAAAATTTGTTATGATCCACACAGTCAAATGCCTTTGCATAGTCAGTAAAACACAGGTAAACATCTTTCAGGTATTCTTTGCTTTCAGCCAAGATCTATCTGACATCAGCAATGACATTCTTCATTCCATGTCCTCTTCTGAATTTAGCTTGAATTTTTGAAAGCTCCCTGTCAATGTACTCCTGCAACTGTTTTTGAATTATCTTCAGTAAAATTTTATTTGCATGTGATATTAATTATATTGTTTGATAATTTCCATATTCTGTTGCATGACCTTTGTTTGGAATGGGCAAAAACATGGATCTCTTCCAGTCACTTGACCAAGTAGTTGTCTCCCAAATTTCTTGGCATAAATGAGTAAGTGCCTCCAATGCTGTATCCATTTGTTAAAACTTCTCAATGGATTTTCCCTTAGTTCCTGGAGGCTTGTTTTTTGCCAATGCCTTTAGTGCAACTTGGACATCTTCCTTCAATACCATTGGTTTCTGATCATATCCTACCTCCTGAAATGGTTGAATATTAAGCAATTCTTTTTTGTACAGTGACTATTTATTCCTTCCATCTTCTTTTGATGCTTCGCGCATCATTTAATATTTTCCCCATAGAATCCTTCAACATTGCAACTCGAGGCTTGAATTTTTTCTTCAGTTAGCTTGAGAAATGCTGAGTGTGTTCCCTTTTGGTTTTCTAACTCCTGGTCTTTGCACATTTCTTTATAATACTTTGTCTTCTCAAGCTGCCCTTTGAAATTTTCTGTTCAGCTCTTTTATCTTGTAGTTTCTTCCATTTGCTTTAGTTACTCTCCATTTAAGAGCAAGTTTCACAGTCTATTCTGATATACTTTTGGTCTTTTCTTCCTTTCTTATCTATTAAAAGACCATTTGCTTTCCTCATGTATGATGTTCTTGATGTCATCCCACAACTTGTCTGGTCTTTGGTCATTGGTGGTCAGTGTATCAAATCTGTTCTTCAGATGGTCTCTAAATTCAGATGGAATATAATTAAAGTCATATTTTGGCTCTCATGAACTTGTTTTAATTTTATTCAGCTTCAACTTGAACTTGCATATGAGAAGTTGATGGTCTGTTCCACAGTCAGCTCCTGGCCTTATTTTGGCTGAAGATACTGAGCTTCTCCGTCACTTCTTTCCACAGATATAGTTGATCTAATTCTTATGTACTCCATCTAGCAAGGTCCATGTGTATAGCCACCATTTATGTTGTTGAAAAAAGATATTTGCAGTGAATGAGTCGTTGATCTTGCAAAATTCTATCATGTGATCTTTAGCATCATTTCTATCACCAAGGCTGTATTTTCCAACTACTGATGATTCTTCTTCATTTCTAACTTTCTCATTCCAATCACCAGTAACAATCAATACATTTTAATTGTATGCTTGATCAATTTCAGACTGCTGAAGTTGGTAAAATCTTCAATTTCTTCATCTTTAGTAGTTTGTGTATAAATTTGAATAATAGTAGTATTAACTGGTTTTACTTGTAGGTATATGAATATTATCCTATCACTGACAGCATTGTACTTCAGAACAGATCTTGAAGCATTCTTTTTAATGATGAATGCAACACCATTCCTCTTCAATTTGTCATGCCAGGCATAGTAGACCAGATTATTGTCTTATTCAAAATGGCTAATACCAGTCCATTTCAGTTCACTGATGCCTAGGATGTTGATCTTTATGAGTTCCATCTCATTTTTGACAACCTCCAGTTTTCCTAGATTCCTAGTTTGTACATTTCATGTTCCAATTATTAATGGATGTTTGCAGCTGTTTCTTCCCATTTTGAGTCATGCCCTATCAGCATGTGAAAGTCCTGAAAGCTTTACTCCATCACCATAATTAAAGTCTACTTTATTTTGAGGAGGAAGCTCTTCCTCATGCATATTCTGAATGTCTTCCAACCTGAGGGGCTCATCTTCTTGCACTATATCAGATAGTGTTTCAAGGCTATTCATGAAGTTTTCCAGCAACGTATCAGTGTTTCACTGCTTTCATAGGTCACTTTTTTGAGAAGTAGATGGCCCCTTCCTTTTTCCCAGTCTGTCTTTGTCTGGAAGCTCCACTGAAACCTCTCCACCATGGGTGACCCCACTGGCATCCAAAATATGGTGGCATAGCCTCCAGCCTCACAGCAACATGCAAACCACCACAATACAACAAACTGACAGTTGAATGGTGAAACCATCGTATGTACCTTGAACTTGTAATATAAAAATAGGCATTATGGGGGTTGGTCCATAACTAGGGGTTGTATGTAAGATGGACATTAGTAACCCAGGGACTGTCTATACTTCAAACTGTTAACAATCATTATTTTCTTTAAATTTTACTTTGTTTTATAGATTGAAACAATGAAATTGTATTAGTTTTAAAATGGGAATTAGTAATAGAACTGACTTTGAAAAATCCTCTCTTTATGTCTTCTGAGTTTATCAATGGAAAGAAGAGAAAGTCAAAAAGGGAGAGAGAATCTCTCATAGACAGAAATTCTCAAAGGAAGGAGGTTCCCAGACTAAGCCCATCTCTGGGCAAGACAATAGGCTCAGTTAAGAACCAGAGTCGTAAAAGAATGCAAATCTCCCAAACAAAACATAATTGAGCAGAGAGATGAGACCTGATCCCATAAATAACCCTCCGTAATTAGAACATATCAACAGTTCCCATTAAAGAAACATCAGGCAGTCAAGTACTGAAAGTCTGGGAAAATTGAGTTCTTAATTAAATCCTCATCAGAATTACTAGTACCCATATCCTCCACATCCCATTTCCCCGAGTCTCAAATGTAGGTGCATCAGGAAATGTTTTGGTTCCATGTAATCATGTGAAATGAATTTTCCCTTTGCTCGGTCTTAACAAGGACTGATACAAAGTCACCAGGTCCTAATTCTTAAAACACTAACCGTCATAGAAACCTGACTGAATCTTGACATTGCCAGAGAGGAGTCATGCATGTCATTTCCTTTAAAAGAAATATTTATCTTGTTTTACTTACATTCCTGGGCTAAGCACCCTTCCTTGGCTCTCCAGTGTCTACAGAATATCATCTAACCTACTGAACTTGAAAATTCCAAGGACTTCACCTGGGTTTTCAGCCTCACTTCTCTCTTCCTATTCCCTAAACATACCTCATCCTTTCTTGCCTACCTCCTTTGGCTGATTCAGTTTCCTCCTTCTTGAATGACCTTTCTCTCATCCTCAAAATCTCACCAGAATCCGCACCATTCCACTGAAAATGCTCTTATCAAGGTCACTAGCCATGTCCAGTGGACACTCTTCAACCCTTCTCAGCAGTATTTGATTTACTGGCCAGTTGCCCTTATTCTAGAGAGACTCTTTCCCTATGTTATGTGACTCCCCTCTATCTTGTTTTTCTTCATACTTCTCTGGCCACCTCTCCTTAGTCTCCTATTAAACTCTGCTTCCTCTGACCCCATCTAAAGAGATGTGGCTCCTATGGGTCCTTTCCCTCTCACTGCATCATTATCTCCACATCCCATCTCTCTGTCAGTGATTCCCAGCTCTGTATCTCCAGTCTTCATCTCTTTCCTTAGCTCCAGATCCATATATTTAACTTTTCCCCCAATTTTTATTGTGCTTTGGGTGCAAATTTACATAGCAAACTTGTTTTACATTCAATAGTTCATGCATATGCATCATGCATGGCCCTGAGTACTGCCCCCAACTGTAAAAAACTCTCCAACCCTCTCCCCCCATGACCACCTCCACCCTGTGCCCTTCTTATCCATGCATTCCTGTCCAGTTTTCCCTCTGTGAGTGATACCCCTCTGGTGTCTCATGGCCGATTGATCCAAGGGGTCCATCTCCCTAGTGTAGGTGGGTGCATCAGCCTGGGGTAGTGCTGTATATTATGGTCTTTCTACTGTTGGGCTGAGAGCCAATTCATGTAAGTGAGCCCATTTCTAGGCCTGAATGGTAACCCAGGGCCATAGTCTAGGGGGTTCCACCAGTCTCTCTCTGACCAGCAATTCTGGTCATTTTTGTGTTTTTGAATTTTTCCTCCTTCTCTATCCAGGATCTCCAGATTGATCCCTTTCCAAGCAGCTGGCATTGGTAGCCAGGCACCATCTAGTTATGTCACATAGGCTGAAGTCCTTGTGGTCCTTCTTATCTTTGGACTAATTGTTTCCAGATGACTTTGATCTTCACTCTTCTTTGCTCCAAATGAGAGGAGACCAATAGTTGCATCTTAGATGGCTGCTCAAAAGCTTTTAAGTTGAAAGCTTTTAAGACCCCAGTCACTACTCACCAAATTAGGTTGTAGAACAAAATTTTTATGAACTATGTGTGCCAATGAGCATGATGTCACCTAAGACTATGGTCCTGAGCCCCCAGGCCTGGTGATTCTCTCTCACAAGATGTTTGGTTGTCTCCGAGAAGTTACTCCAATCCTGTCTTCTGTTGCTTCTGTGATGTAATGCACCTCCCTGCTCATTGACAACCATTGGATGAGGAAAACCACCAGCATGTATTCAATATAGAGGCTGAGGGAATCTGCTGAACGTAGTCATGGTATTCATTATATATGACAGAGAAGGAAGGAAATCATCAAAAGATCACAATTAGTGGCAGGTCAATTCATCACTGTTGCTGGTGGGACTACAGAAGTGGGGAAAGGACCATGATTCAGATATGTTCATAGCTGCAAGTTAAAAAAAGGTTATTACAAGATTGGCTATTATTGGTAAATCATTAAGGACATGGCCAGGCAAGTTCTTTATGTAAGAAGGACATGCCCAGGCAAGTTCCCTGTTCTGTGTGTGAGCAATTTTCTGCATAGTAGTTAATCTACTTTCAACCACACTCTTCCTAAAGGCAAACTGCTTTTCCCTGGGCTTGCCTGGACTTGTCTAAGCATAGTCATATTGTTGGTTTAATGGCTAGAAAGTGTTGGGGAAGTAACACAAAGAACTTAAATGGTGTTTGAACTTACGTCAAGACTCAAAGTAGAGTTAGGACTCCCACCGTAGACGATAGCCTTCCACAAACCAAGCGCTTTAGAATTTAAACTCTCGTACATTCCCTCCTCTTGATCATGAATTTATTTAAAATCCTTTGATCACATTAGGTTGGGTGTACTTTTTCTGCATGGACTGATTAATGGATCATTTAGATGGCTAATTGTTTTAGGACAAGCTTTTAAGACCTAGACACTATCTTTTTGGATAGCCAGGTACCATCTAATTTCTTCACTGGCTTTACTATAGCACTCAATCTTCA
The DNA here is from genome assembly GCF_000298275.1 of Orycteropus afer afer. NCBI lineage: Eukaryota > Metazoa > Chordata > Mammalia > Tubulidentata > Orycteropodidae > Orycteropus > Orycteropus afer. Next base: position 13,516,424 of record NW_006921624.1, read on the forward strand.
GTGATCGTCTTATGAGGGTAAGTATGGAGTGGGACCACTGCAAACTACTTGGCCTATGGTTAGGCTACACACCTTAAAGTGGGAGCTAAAGTCCATCCATACAGTATATCTGGTCTACATACATGAATCACTTCATGAGCAGCACATTAGCTTTCTGAGAAATTGCATTAGAAGTAACCTACAACATATAATAATTCTAATAATATTAACAATTACAATGGATATCATTACTCCAGTCAATAGTATAGATGAAAACACTAATAAAAAATTTTAAAAAAGGAGTTTTTTTGGTTAAAACACATGGAAAGTTTTCACTATACAAATAAAGAAAATTTAAGTGATAGAACAAAACTACTTCAAAAACAATGAGGGTTAGGCCCAAAGCAATAATTTCAATAGCATTTATTCACTAAGGGAAAGCTATTAGAAAGTCTACAGACCCTAAAGGCATGTAAGATAAAAGCAATGAATATGAAAATAGATAGCAAATATATGGATGATCTGTATGGAAAATTCTTACCAGCCAATAAACCCAAGTTGCCAACATGAAACGACTTCAAAGGCAATCAACATTTAAACAAAGTCCAATGACTACAGGGGCTTGCATTCCACAGAATGGATGAGAGGTAAAGCTGTCATTTGCTTCCACCCACCAGGGTGTTTCAGCTTTAATTTTAAGTTTCCAGATGATTGGCAAGTCCCAATGAGTACTTTAGTTCCAAATGTACCTAAGGCTTAGTATCTTCCAGCTCTAATGAGTTATTTTACCTGATGTCTCCTCCAATATACATAATACTTTAGGCTAAATATCTGAATTTTAGGGTGCCCTCACACATCTTCCCCTCTTCTGATCATGAATTTCTGTAGAAATTCTTTGGTCATCACTCTAAGAGTCTCTTTTTCCACTCTGACACTGTGCTTCCGTGATTTTAAATTAGGGTCAATGCAGGTCAAGGCCGCATTGGACGGATCATGTGGTGTCCCAAAAGGCTGACTCAAGGTGTGAGGTCGAGCTCCTCTGAGAACAAACTTTCTTCAAGATATGGAATTTCCTGATAACAAGGCTGTGTGTGTGTGTGTGTGTGTGTGATAGTTTGATTACAAGTGTAAGACAGACATTTCATACAACATTTTCTTGAAGCCCAATTAAAATAATTAGTGATTTACCCTAAACATAGGCCCCAGTCTGATCTTCGGAGTCTCTTTCTCCAAACAGACTGAATTCAAAAAAAAAAAAAAAAACATGATGCACAGAGAAAAAAAGGGTCTTACTAGTTTATCTGGACCATTGTTTGACTTAAAAGTAGCTTTTAGGTACCAGTTTTTCCAAGGCTCAAGGTTCAAAAGGACACTTAAGACAATGGCCTTTGTGGGTTACTCCAGCTTCTGGATGGTGAACTAGGAGGTAGAACAGAGATATCAATAACAATATTAAACCGTTTCTTTGAAATAACCTACCAATTCCAGACCCTAAGGTTTTTGTACCAAGCAAACAAGTCCCATGAGGCTTTGTTTATCCATAACCAGCATCAGTAACTGCTTCATGTGCGTCAGGCGTAATGACATTCTGAAAAACCTCAGATTGCATAGTAATAGAAGCACAGCAATGTTCATCTGTCAAGGCACAAAACTGCTCCTTTCTTGACTTACCAAGAAATCTTAATGTCATTCCATTTTGTAAAATCATAGCTTGAACTTCCAATACTTCTCTAGTTACGGTATTCATAACTTTGCTAAGCTTACCAACAAAAACTTCTAATTCGAGAGTTATAATATCTAAACTCACTAGTTAGATAATTTAGGAGAAAGGAGGAAAATGGTTTCTTATATCCAGAAAATAGGATCTTACAACATCAGCAATATTCCCACATAAAACCCATTGTAATCCTTTACTCTACTCAGTCCTAATACATAACCTTTTTAAAATACTGCCGTCCCATCTTTCTTCTTCTTAACTATCTCCCCATTCATATTCATATGGCATTGAGCCTCTGATTTGGTAGAACCAGTAGACTCTGCGTTCCCTATTAATTATTTTATTTAACTAGTCTGGCTTTTCTCCCTTCAACTGCAGCATAACATTTCTTACTTCCTTTTGGTCATTACAGATAATAACCAAAATCTCAGAACCAAAAGTTTCAATTCTATGCCCTTTCATTCTTTACCTTACAATGCTTCCATCCAGTGTCCATGAGTCTGGAGCCGTTGCAATGAATATTACTTCTGACACCAACTGTAAAAATGGTGGCTTGGCAGCAGCGTCAAACCCGCCCCCCCCCCATAACTTCACTAGGAGGAGAAAGAATCATTATCATTGTAAGTCCAAGGCTGAATCCTAAGAGGTGGAGGTCAGACATGCCTCCTTTCTTGAAACTTTTTACCAAGTCTGACACTAACCCTCCCTCCATAGCACTCTCTACTTCTTTGCTGGGCTCAATAATTCATTGAAATGGCCGCACAGACTCACAGACCATACTCAATGATTATGGAGTTTATTAGGGAAGTAACAGACTACAATTTAGGAACAGGATCAACTTAGAAGTAAGAGGAACAACTCAGAATACAGTTGTTAATCAAGACAGCTTCTTCTTGCCCTTTGCTGCTGGGCCCTGCTCGGGGCCTTGTCTGGCAAGTGTTAGCTCCGTGGGTCAGCAAGCCCCAAGGCAGCCATCTTGCACAGGTCTCCTGGTTCCTCCCAGTCTCACACAGCTAGAGCTCTTGCTACTGCTGCACCATCATCTCTGGCATATTACAGCCCCCTCCCTCCACTCACCCATTTTCTCTTTAAGCCCAGCAGGATGGAAAAACTGGCCAATCCCCTCACTGGGGTTTCATAGACCTTATTGCATGGCCACACCCCCACAAAGGGTGCCACGCATCTTATTTACATTATTAGCAAGCTATCCAATCCTTTCTGTTAGTCAAAAGTACATCATTTGCATAACCCCACTCAGTCACATTGTGGGAGTCACAAAGATTATGGCTAGATGGGCCATACTAAGTAATTAATTGCATCACAATTGTTTTTCTCTTGAGATTTTTTTCTTTTGCTTCATATGGAAATAATTTTAGATTGATCTCAAATATTGTGAAAGTTTTATTGTAGAGATCCTGGATTCTTTCATATTATTCCAAAGAGTGTTAGCTTTTTGTTTTAGCAGATAGTTAACTGAAATCCCAGTTCAATTCTTTCATCTAGGCAGCTTGGACTCTGTTCCATTTATGCGTGGTTCATGGTTCACGGTTTAGCCAGAGATTTGAGCAGTTATACACTGAATTTGGCACTCTGCTCTCTGGCTTTCTCCTCTTAGATCTCCTCATTTTATAGAAGCTTGGTTCTTGAAATGCAATTTCTTATGTTGGTATTTTAGCCATTCTACATAGAACATGTTATAGCCTTCTCTCAGATTGGAAGCCGAAAAAAAAATCACAAACTCACCTCTCACTGTTTTCATCCCCCAGCTACCAACTCTCTGCCGGAATCTGCCTGCTTTTACTCACTATTCAGCATCTTCAGATAATTGGTTTGTCTTTACTTTTAATTTCTGTTTATTATACAGACTCTATAACTTCTATACATGGGAGGGTTGGTCCAACAGGAGCTTAGTTGATCATATTGACAACAGAACTTCTGCATAATCCATAAATTTTTATATGTGATATTTTCATCACCAAGTTTTGAATATTTCTTAATTTTCATTATGATTTTTTGACTCATGAGTTTTTTACAAGTGTGTTTTTAAGTTATCAAATTTGTGAAATTAAAAAAATATTTTTTCTTATTTATGTCTAATTGCATAATTAAGTAACATAGTCTGTATACAGATTCTTTGAAATTTAAAGAGATTTGCTTTGTAATCTAAGGAGCTCTGGTAGCATAGTGCCTAAGGCACTTGACTGCTAACCAGAAGGCTGGCAGTTCAAACCCACCAGCCACTCCTCGGAAGGAAAGTTGGGCAATCCTACTTCCGTAGTGATACTGCCTCGGAAACCCAAGGAGGGGTCGCTATGAGTCAGGTCCGACTCGATGGCACAAAACAACAACAACAATCTTTGTAATCTAGTGTATATGATACATAGTCACAAATGACCCTTGTGTGTTTGAGAAGAATAAATACTTTCTGATTGATGAGTACAGGGTTTTTTATTCATATATCCATTAGGCCAAACTGTCAAATTGGTTGTGACTCAGTGACCCCATGTATGATAGAATGAAACAATCGCAGCCCTGAACTATCCTCTCAGCAGTAGGTACGTTTGAGCTCATGGTTTCAGCCACTGTGTCAATCCATCTTGTTGAAGGTCTTCCCCTTTTTTGCTGACTCTCTTTCACCAAGTATGATCTGCTTCTCCAGGGATTGGTTCCTCCTATTAACATGTCCAAAATAAGAGAGACAAACTCTTACCATCTTTGCTTCTAAGGAGAATGCTGGTTGTCCTTCTTCCAAGACAGATTTATTTGTCTTTTTGGCAGTCCATAATAATTCAATATTCTTCACCAGTGCCATAATTCAAATTCATCATTTTTTCTTTGGTTTTACTTGTTCATTGTCCAAATTTCACATGCATATAAGACAATTGAAAATACCATGGCTTGGGTCAGGCACACCTGTGTCTTCAAAGTGACATCTTTGCTCTTTAACATTTTAAAGAGGCCTTCTACAGCATATTTGTCTGATGCAATGCTTCCTTTGATTTCTTGACTGCTGTTTCCATGGGCATTGATTGTAGATACAACTAAGATGAAATCCCTGACAACTTCAATCTTTCCTCCATTTATCATGAAGTTACTTATGGGTCCAGTTTTTTTTTTTTTTTTTT
>NW_006921624.1:13536064-13537216 GCF_000298275.1 Orycteropus afer afer
AAAAAAAAAAAAAAGCCTATAAAAATTGGCCAGAAAATATCAGTAGACACTTCAGCAAAGAAGATATTCAGATGGCCAACAAACACATGAAGAAATGTTCACAATCATTAGCCATTAGAGAGATGCAAATAAAAACAACAATGAGATACCATCTTGCCCCAGCACTAGTAGCAAAGTCCACCAAGACAGAAAATAACAAATGCTGGCAAGGATGTGGAGAGATTGGGACTCTCACACACCGCTGGTGGGACTATAAAATAATATAAGCACTGTGGAAAGCGGTATGGTGATTCCTTAAAAAGTTGAAATTAGAAATACCATTTAACCCAGCAATTCCATTACTAGGTATATATCCTAAAGAAGTGAGAGCCAGGACAAGAACAGACATATGCACACCCATGTTCATTGCAACATTATTTATAATAGCAAAAGATGGAAACAACCTAGGTGCCCATCAACTGAGGAATGGATAACCAAACTATGCTACATACACACAATGGAATACTATGCAACCCTAAAGAATAATGTAGAATTTTCAAAACACTGCAAAACGTGGATGAAATTGGAGGACATTATGCTGAGTGAAGTAAGTCAATCACAGAAGGACATATTGTATTAATCCATTATTGTAAAAACTCAAAGATAGATTTATATATGGAAGGAAACTTTCTTTGTTGGTTACCAAGGGTGGGAGGGGAGGGGAGAGAACACTACAAAAATAAAAATAAAAACAACAAAAAAAGTAAGGTAACATATTATCACTCTAGTTGCAAGGGAGGCTGGGGAAGTGAGATTCTGCCCCTTAGCTTTTATGGTGAGAGGTGGACTCTACCTCATAAACATGAAAACCCTCCAACCATATATAATAGAATGTGGAGTGCAATTAGGGTCCCAAACTGAGGATATAATTAGCACGAAGCACTCCAAACTGGAAGGAGCCAGGAACAATTGGGGCAGGACACTCCCTCAGGGCTTTTTAAAATGACAGCTAGCTATCCTGTCCCATCTAAGCCAGGTAAGTGAAGATGTTGTTGTTGTTGTTGTTGTTAAGTGCAGTCGAGTCGTTTCCGACTCATAGCGACCCCATGCACAGCAGAATGAAACACTGCCCAATCCCGCGCCAGCCCCACAATCCCTGCTATACTTGAGCCC
>NW_006921624.1:13538676-13544122 GCF_000298275.1 Orycteropus afer afer
ATCCCCTTTCTCCTGCTCTCCAGTCCTGCTGCTTTGGGTGGGCCTGAGTTTCCTCTCCTCACCTAATCCCTTCGGCTGACTGCTCTTCTCTCTGGCTTCCTGGCTTTTAATTCCCTTTCTCCTGCTCTTCCCACTGGCTACTTTGGGTGTCACTGAGTTGTCTCTCCTCACCTGTAACCCTGGGGCTGAGTGAAGATGGGGAATTATTGGAGTAATTTTTTTTTCCTAGTAGGAAAGACTCAACTTACTGCCATTGAGTCGATTCCAATTCATAGCAACCCTCATCAGGTTTCTGAGGTGGTAAATCTTTATGGAAGTAGACTGCCCCATCTTCCTTCCACAGAGCAGCTGGTGGGTTTGAACTGCCAACCTTCTGGTCAGCAGTAAAATGCCTTGGGCACTGCACCACCAGAGCTCCTTAGTAGGAAGGACAGTAGGATTTTTATCCTCTGCCCACTTTCAAGATAGGAGGAGGTAGACCAGAAAGCCAGAGGTTCTTTCTGTGACGTCACTGAGATCTGCTGCTGGACTCAATGAGGAAGAAAATAAAATTGTTCCATGTTATCCACTCCATAAACCAGTCATACTTAGGAAGGGGTTTCAAAGTGCTAGAAGGCAAAAACAATGGCAACTGCCCCCTCCAGTGTAGAACTGTTCATTCTCTCTTTTGAGCAAAAGTAGTCAGAGGAGGGAAACTCTGAAAAGTGTGCTTCACAGAGCTGGGTTATTTAGCAGATGTTTTCCAAGGCTAGTCACTCACAGACAACAACTTCCAGGCCAACTGTCTGTATCTATGGCTAGGACAAGTCTGAGAAATGGATGAGGAAGTTGATCGGCAGGAGGGATAGCATGTTGTGATAGTTGGAGCTGTGTGTCATTGGCTGGACCACAATTCTGCGTGGTTTAAGCAGTTGTGATGTGGTTATTCCCATGATGGGATTGGATGTATATGTTTTGAGCAGCCAATGCATCAAAAGGGAGTTTCCCTAGGGGTGTAGCCTGCTTCCAATATATTTATAGACATCCTGGGTAAAGAGACACTTCTGTGGATTGGGATCCTGTTGTGCTGTGTACAACTGTCAGTGAGTGAACAATCCACCATTTGGCCTGGAGATCTTGGGTTCGTCATTTGTTGGAGTCAACAGCCAGTATACTGCCTGCCAACCTTGAGCTTGTCAGCCTTGCAGCTGAATGAGTCAAGAAAAGCCTCCAGCTTGATGTCTGATCCAAGAACTGGGGACTTGCCAGCTTCTATAAGTGTGTGAGCCATATTCCTAAGATAAATTTCTCTTTCTCTATATGTATATATAAGCTTTACTGGTTTTGCTTCCCTAGAGAACGCAGCCTAACACACATGCGATGAAAATTATAGGGGTAGTGGCAAAAATAGTCAACACTGGACAGCTTTCTTCAATGGGAAGCTAAGCACGGCCCCAAGACAGGCAAAAAGGATGGCCAGGGCTCAGTGAGACAGGCAACTTCACCTGTCAGCAGGATGGGCCCTCATTGAGATTTTTCTACGATCTCCCCGATGAGTGCTGTAGCATGACTCCTCTCCCCTTGCAAATCATTAATGAGGGTCATAACACAAGTTAAAAAAAGGGGTCTTTGAATCCATGTATTCACGTAAGTCCAGATTCTTAAACTATCATGACTCTTATAATCAGCCAGTGGATCCCAGTGGTCTGATCATCAAATCGTGGAGATGGGGCAGGATCAGGCAGTGTTTCCTTCTGTCGTCCGTGGGTCACCAGGAGGCAGGGGCCGACTGCGCTGCAGCAACAACAAAAACAAGGAAGAGAAGAGAAATGGCCGGGACACCACCTGAAGGAATGTCATGGCCCTTCAGCCTCATTTCCTGGCACCGTTAGACTCAGGGCTGCAAATTGCCCTGTGGATGTGCTTGGGCTGTGGAATCACACAGGCTTGGTTTGGAGTCCCACTTTGACAGTTTCTAGCTATGTGACCTAGGACGAGTCACTGGCTAACCTCTCTGGGCCTTAGGTTCCTCAGTACCAATACAGGGATAATACAAGCACTTCTCTCATAAAGCTGTAAGAGGTAAACGCAGTCATATTTGGCAAGCTCTTGGAGTGACCCACAGCAAAGAGGAAGTGTCTGGTTATTGTTTTCATTAAGAGCAACTCCCCTATTAACCTATGAGCCAGGTAGGAACTTATATGTTGCTGATTTTTTTATTTTTTCCTAATTGAAAGTCATTTTAATCACTTTCATAGTAAAAACAAACTATTATGTAACAGAATTCAAATTTGCATTAATTTTTTTTTTGTTGTAAAGACACAAATAACAAAACATTTGCCATTTAAACATTTTCTATGTGTCCAATTCCAAAATCCACTGCTGTCGAGTCAGATCTGACTTACAGTGACCCCTCCCTTGGGTTTCTGAGGCAGTATCACTATGGAAGTAGATTGCCCAATCTTCCTTCCAAGGAGTGGCTGGTTGGTTTGAACCACCACCAGTCTTTTGGATAACAGTCAAATGCCTTAGGCACTAAGTCATTCAGTGACATTAATTAAGTTCATCATGTTGTTCATTACCTGTGATGGTTAAGGTTGTGTGTCAGCTTGGCTGGGCCATGATTCTCAGTGGCTTGGCAGTTATGATATAGTTTGGCAGTTATGTAATGATATAGTCATTCCCATGATGACATCTGCTGTGAGCAGCCAATCAGTTGAAAGGAAGTTTCTTTGGAGGTGTGGCTTGCATCCAATATACATGGACATTCTGGCAAAGCTCTCTGGCTTTTTCCTCACTCTGGATACTGCATCTAGCTCATTATCATTTGACTCCGGTTTTTTGGACTCAGGCCAGCAGCCTGCCATACTGCCTATCAGTCTTGGGTTTGTCAGCCTCTGCAGCTACAGGAGTCAGGAGAAGCCTCCAGTCAACAGCTGACCCATAGGCTAGGGACTTGCCAGCCTCTGCAACCACGTGAGCCATTTCCTTGAGATAAATCTCTATGGCTCTCCCTCTCCCTCTCTCTCTCTAAGCTTCACTGGTTTTGCTTCTCTGGGGAACCCAGCCTAAGACATCACCACTACCCATTTCTACATTTTTCTGTCACTCTTAACAGCAGCTCAGTATTCCCGAAGCAAAGAATCCCTTCTCCCTCTCCCTCCCACCTGTCCCTCGTAACCACTAATAAACTGTTCTCTATACACTTGCTTATTCTAGATAAAGTGGGATCATTCAATATTTGACTTTCTGTTAAACTCACACTAATGAGCCTCAAACACCATCACGTGACCCCATGTGTCCAGGGGTAGAACACTGAGAGCAATAGAGTTTTCAATGGCTGGTTTCTAAAAAGTGAAACACCAGGACTTTCTTCTAAGGCACCTCTGGGCGGACTCAAACCCCTAAACAAGGCTTTGAAGCCATTTCCACTTTGCGATGGTCAATGTGGGCACGGTCCCTGGCTCTGGGTGGAGGTGGGGAGAAGGAGCTGTGTAGGTCTACTTCTTAAAGACTTACATTCCTCTGCCATCAGGGAGATTTGAGTGAACAAGTTAGCAAAGCACAGATTTAATTCTTACAATGACTTGGCTTAGTGCCTAAGGCACTTGACTGTTAACCAGAAGGCTGGTGGTTCAAACCCACCAGCCACTCCCTGGAAGGAAGACTGGGCAATCTACTTCTTTAGTGATACCACCTGGGAAACCCAAGGAGAGGTCACTATGAGTCAGATCCGACTCCACAGCAGTGACTTTGGTTTGGTTTTTGGAATGACTTGCTACCACAACTCCATTTTAAGGACAAAGAACCACAGTCATAAAGGAACTTTGCCGAGGTCACCTGGCTAGCGGTGAAGCCTGGATTCTAAACCCTTTCAGTCTGTCCCAAAGCACAACGCACTGCCCTGTGCACTGGGCGTCGATCCTCTGCACCCCAGCTGGGCCAGCTCCAACATCTGCAGAGGGAGATGCTGTGGTTAGTTTCCAGGACTCTTTCCTTTCGGTGTCTGGGGCTTGAAACCCAGGCTCCTCCTACTATGACTTCCTCTTCACTTGAACATTCATTTCTTTCCTGCAAATAAGCAAAACACACTCTTTTCCTTGAAATTCTGCTTGTTCAGCAGGATATTTTTGGGCATTGAGGTGGATTGTAATGCAAATGCCCTTGATTTTCTTGGGACTCTTTCTCCGGTGAATTTCAGTGAGTGGTAGTCCCCCCCCACCAAACCCCAAGGAAATGCGCTTTTGATAGATGAAAATTCCCCTTTCCCTGTGAAATGTGTTTGGTAGCAGATGCTTCCATTTGGCAGAATTTGTTTAATAATTCAGGGTCATGTGGGGCTCAGCTGAGCAGGCCTGTAAGATGAAGTGAAGACACAGAGAGGGCTAGGACCCAGACATGGCCCGGTGGGGCTGGAGTCTGAACCAAGATACAGAGAGCTAGAAGCTGGGGAGGTCCCCACATCAACCAAGAAGCAGGAACTGGAGTGAAGTGGCAATTCCAAGGTGCAAAGAACATAGACTTAGAGTCAAGGTTAAGAGAGAGTGGGTGAGAAGGACACAGACGGCAGAACTCAGGGGTGGACCCACTTTACCTTGTCCCTTGTGTTGGAGCAGCCACTGCTACAGAAGTCATGAACAGTTGTGGTTAGTTGCCATCAGGTCAATTGTGATTCATGGCGACCCCACGTGTGCAGAGTAGAACTGCTCCAAGGGTTTTTCAAGGCTGTGAACTTTTAGAAGCAGACTGCCAGGCCTGTCTACCCAGGCACCTCTGGGTAGGTTTCAACCACTGTTTCAGCCCCTTTTGGTTAGTAGTTGAGCACTTAATTAGCTGTACCACCCAGGGACTCCTACACTTAGCATCAAACATGCTTGTTTGTTAGAGACCTTCATGGCAAGCAACCTATTGCCTCTTCACCAGAATTCCTGGGCATGCCGTGGTTTCCCACTCCCAGGAGAAGCTTGTTTCAGATTTGCAGCCAGTCCAGCAGCACCAACAGCATCACGGATCCCTATCAGTGTGGTCCAGAATCAAGGGACTCGGGGGCTGTTGGCCCAGAAAGGATAATACGCAAAGAAAAAGCAGAACTGTTTACAGAGGTAATCTCAGCCCATCATAACGAAGAGTTTCCTTCTAGTCAGAGTGACCCAGCAATGCTTACTATCAAGGGGCTGATGAGCTACGTTTCACCAGAGGTGTGCAATTTCTGGCAGCTGCTCGTGCAAAACAGGGTTGGATTAGGTCCCTGGTGAGTCTCTTCTGCTGAAATGCTATGGTTTGGCGTCTGCCTGTGTCACCTCCCCACCCCCCAGAACACCTTTCCATGTGTTCTGGTTACCTAGTGCCGCTCCGACAGCAATCTACCACAAATGAGATGGCCTTAACAAACAGAAGTTTATTCTCACAATTTGGAGGCTTTAAGTCTGAGTTCCAAGTGCTAGGCTCTAGAGGCTGGGTGAAAGCC
>NW_006921624.1:13544492-13545793 GCF_000298275.1 Orycteropus afer afer
TCCACCATGGAGCTGATTACCAGTCTCATCATGGGGAATGCTACATCCCGCTGCCCAGCCACTCAACCAGGCCAAGTTGACACACACACTTAACCACCACACCATGGCTCCCCATTGCCCACAGGTCATTTTCTGACTTCTGCTACATCTTCTTAGACTCTCCTTGACCCGGGCCCTGCGCGCCTCATCTCTTGTCCTTTCATCGCACTGCCAGCTCTCCAGGCTCCCTCTAGAAGCCCCTAGAATTATCTCAGCGTGTTCTGTTCCCTCTTCATCTGGGCCCTCACCCCTATATCTTTAACACTTCCTCTTCTTTGTCCTTCATCTGGTTAACCTCTGATCCTCCATCAAGGCCCTTGTCCTGAAAGCCCCCATCCCTGAGCTCTGAGAATGGGTCACGTGTCTCTGCTAGGCTTCCATATTTCCTTGCCCTTCCCATTTCATAACCCTTAACACCCTGCTCTGTAATTGCTGGATCTCAAAACACTGCGAGCTCTAAGAGGGCAGGGAAATGTCTGCCTTGTTCATCTTTGAATCTCCAGTGCTCAGCACCCTGCTTGATACCTGGTAAATATTCAATACAAATCTTTTTATTTTGAAGTGGCTCAATGTCTACAATCACTGAACCACTGTTGCACTATTCCCACCTCACCCTCATCTCAGGCCCTTCCAGGTAGTCCCTTAGGCTGCTTGCAGTGCTGGGATTTGGTTTTATGGCTGATATAGGAACACTGGGGCCTGGAATTTAATTAATTTTTTTAAAAAATCTGGTTTTCCTTATATTAATTCTAAGAGTAAGGAGATTAACCTTCTGGTTAATTGAGGCAAAAATAGGAGAGAACATCTGTCTTTTACTCCCAGTGAAAGGACCCAGATATTTTGCATGCAGAGGCAGAGTTGCTAATGAATTTAGTTTGGAGCTAGCAGGATTGTAATTCTAAGTCTTTCATTAAACTGCTGTGTGGCCTTGGGCTAACTGCCTACCCTCTCTGGGTATCATTCATTTTGTTAGCTTTTGTAGCAGTCCTGTGATGTTCCCAACACTTTGATAGATATTGGGTAGAGAGAGAGATGATTGATGATGCAGACCCCTGCCCTTGTGGAATTTAAAATCTAAAGGAGAGGCAGACAATAGGTCACATAACCAAATAAATAAATATCTAAATATAAATTCTGAGTACTGCTACAAAGGAACTAAACAAAGTGTAGTAACAGAGATAAGGAGGGTGAGTGTAGAGGGGGCCTATTAGATACTGAAGATTTAGGGGAGAGTCTTCCTTTACCTCTTCCAGCTTCTGGTG
>NW_006921624.1:13546803-13548294 GCF_000298275.1 Orycteropus afer afer
GGTTCAAACCCACCAGCCACTCCTCGGAAGGAAGATGGGGCAATCTACTTCCATAGTGATACTGCCTCACAAACTCAAGGAGGGGTTGCTATGAGTCAGGTCCAACTGGATGGCACATAACAACAACAACAACATAGTCTATGACAACTAATAAATATGAAAGTAATGATAGAAGTGTATGGCAACAAACTGAATAACCTAGATATAATGGGCAAATTCTTAGAAGTGCATAACCTACCCAAACTGACTCAAGAGGAAATAAGAAGTCTCAACAGACTCATAGCAAATGAAGAGATAGAATCAGTCATCAAAAACCTCCCAACAGCAACAACAACAACAACAAAGAAGGCCTGGACCAGATGGCTTCACTGGGGAATTCTGTAAAACATTTAGAGAAGAATCGACATCAACACTGTTTCAACTCTTCCAAAAAAGTATAGAAGGAAGAAATACTCCCTAATTCATCCTATGAAGCAAACATAACCTGATAGTAAGACTTGACAAAGATACCACAAAAAAAGAAAACTACAGGCCAATATCGCTTATGAATATAGATGCAAAAATCCTCCACAAAATACTTGCAAACAGAATCCAAAAGCATATAAAAGAGACATATAGTATGACCACGTGGGATTTATTCCAAGAACGCAAGGATTGTTCAACATTAGAAAATCAATCAACGTAATATACCACATCAATAGAATGAAGGAAAAGAACCATATGATAATCTCCAGGAATGCATAAAAAGCATTTGATAAATCCAACACCCTTTCTTGATGAACACACTAAAGAAGATTGGAATAGAAGGAAAATCCTCATGATTCAGGGCATATATGAAACGCCATCAGCCAACCTTGTATTTAATGGAGAAAGACTGAGAGCATTCCCCTTGAAATTGGGGACAAGACAAGGATGCCTGCTCTCACCATTTCTATTCAATATTGTATTAGGAGTCCTAGTGAGAGCAATTAGACAAGAAAAAGAAATAAAAGGTATCCAGATTGGAAAAGAAGAAGTAAAATTATCTCTAGTCACAGATGATATGAACCTATATACACTTACTTCTCACTTATCAACATGCTTAGGTTCCAAAGATCAGGTCATGATGCGAAAATTGGCATTATGTGAATATTAAGATGACTAAATTAGGTCATGAAATAGATGTGGATCATGACAAATTATGGATAACATTGAGAAGAATGGGAATTCCCAAACACTTGATTGTATTCATGAGAAACCTGTACCTTGACCAGGAGGCTGTTGTTTGAATGGAACAAGGGGACACCACATGGTTTAAAATCAGGAAGGGAGTGCATCAGGGTTGTATCCTTTCCCCATACTTACTCAATCTATATGCTGAGCAAATAATTCAAGAAGCTGGACTATATGAAGAAAAACGTGGCATCAAGATTGGAGGAAGAATCATTAACAACCTGAGATATGCAGACAAATACAACTTTGCTTTCTGAAAGTGAGGATGACTTGAGGCAC
>NW_006921624.1:13548790-13551070 GCF_000298275.1 Orycteropus afer afer
CCTGGAGAAGGATGTCATGCTTGGTAAGGTGGAGGGTCGACAAAAGAGGGGGAGGCCTTCAACGAGATGAATTGACATGGTGGCTGTGATGATGGGCTCAAGGGATCAGGAAGCTGGTGTGGGATCGGGCAGTGTTTTCGTTCTGCTGTGCATGGGGTTGCTATGAGTCGGAGACGACTCGACGGCACCTCGCAACAGCAACAAACATCGTTACAGAACTGCCAAATTACATTATTGCATAAGTGCCAAGTTACATCAGTACATAACTGTCAAATTGTATCATTACATGACTGCTAGTTATACCATTACATAACTGCTGAACCACTGAGAATCATGACCCAGCCAAGTTGACACATAACATTAACCATCACAGCCAGTGTTACTCTTGTCTCACACCTCAACATTCATTACTGCCAGATGAACGTTGTTAACACACAAAATAGTTGAATAGCATATCTTTCACTATTGTGGTAAATGAGAAACATCAGATAATGACATAGTTGATAAGTGAGGAATAGGTATACAGAAAATTCCAAAAGAAAACTTCTAGAGCTAATAGAGAAATTTTGCAAGGTTGCAGGGTACAAGGTAAACAAATAAAACTCAGTTGGGTTCCTATGCACCAGCAATGAGAAATCTGACATGGAAATTAGGGGAACAATTCTGTTTACAGTAGCCTCTAAGAGAATAAAATACCTAGGAATAAACCTAATCAGGGACATGAAGGACTTACACAGTGAAAACTACAAAATGCTGCTCTCTGGTAGCTCTGGTAGCATAGGGCCTAAGGCATTTGACTGCTAACCAGAAGGCTGGTTGTTCAAACCCACCAGCCACTCCTCAGAGGGAAGACTGGGCAATCTATTTCTGTAGTGATATTGCCTTGGAAACCCAAGGAGGGGTCAATATGAGTTGGATCTGAGTAGACGGCAGTGAGATTAAAGAAGACTCATATAAATGGTAAGATGTTCCATGTTCATTGACTGGAAAACTTAATGTTGTTAAGATGTCAATACCACCCAAAGCAATCTATAGATGCAATGCAGTTCTGTTCAAAATTCCTAGAGTCTTGTTTACAGAAATAAAAAAAAACTAATCCTCAACTTTATATGGAATGGCAAGAGCCCCTAAATAGCTAAAGCAATGTTGAAAGAGAAGATAAAAGTAGGAGGACTCACACATACTGATTTTAAAACATACTACACAGCTTTGGGAACACTGGTGGCATGGTGGGAGCTCTGATAGCATAGTGTCTAAAGCACTTGACTGCTAACCAGAGGGCTAGCAGTTCAAACCCACCAGCCACTCGCTGGAAGGAAGGTTGGGCAATCTGCTTCCATAGTGATACCACCTTGGAAACCCAAGGAGGGGTCGCTACAAGTCAGATCCAATTCCACGGCAGTGGTTGTGTTTTGCGTTTATACAGCTATAGTAATCAAAACAGCCTGACGCTGGTATAATAAGAGCTACAAAGACTAATGGAATCAAATTAAGAGTCAAGAAATAAACTCTTAACTCTTTGATTAATTGATTTTTGCCAAGGGTGCTAAGTCCATTTGATGGAGAAAGAAGAATTTCTTCAGTAAAGGATGTTGGGAACATTGGATTTCCACATGCACAAAAATGAAACAGGATCCATGCCTCACACCATACACAAAAACCAATTCAAAATGGGCCAAGTACCTAAATGTGCAAATTAAAACCACAAAATTCTTAGAAGAAAAAGCAGAGGCAATGCTGTCAGGCCTAGCTTTTAACCAGGGCTTCAATCTGGCTCGGAACAGTTGAGTCACGGCCAACAAAGCATACCACAACCAAATCTCTTGCATATGAGATTTTGACCAGAGTAAAAGATAGGCAGAGGTTCCCTGCTCAAAGCTGGTGGCTGACACACATTAAAAGTAGCATGGTCAGCTACCATCTTTGAGTGGGGCGCTGAATGGGTCAGACTCTCATGTGCAAGAGATTTGGTTGCTGTGCAATATGTGTGCTCTGTCAACCATGACTGAAATGTTTCGAACTGGTTCAAAGCCTAACTTTTGATAATGGATTATCAAATACAATTAGAAAAGTACAAGCAATAAAAGACAAAATACATAAATAGGACCTCATAAAAATTAAAAACTTTTGTTCATCAAAAGACTTTACCAAAAAAAGTAAAAAGATAAGGTATCAACTGGGAGAAATCTTCAGAAACCATGTATCTGATATGAATTTAATAACCAAAATATATATGAAACTTTGACAACTTAACAAGAAAAAGACAAATAACCCTCATAA
>NW_006921624.1:13552089-13557890 GCF_000298275.1 Orycteropus afer afer
TAGAAGCCATTATGCTGAGTAGAAGTAAGTCAATCACAAAAGGACAAATATTGTATGATCTCATTTATAGAAAAAGTCAAGAAAAGGCAAATGTATGGAGAATAAAGTTTATTGGTGGTTACCAGGGACAGGGGAATGGGGAAACAGGGGCTTGTTGGTGATGGAAATAATGTGTTGATTAAGGGTAGAGTTGCATAGTTAATTCTTATCATTGCTGTCAATAAATTGTACACCTCTAAAAAGTTGAATTGGCAAAAGCTGTGTGATAGATATATTTACAACAATGACCAAAAAAAAAGTGCACCTGCTGAGGCTGCTTAATTACAACAGAAAACCTCACGGGATTTGGTTTCTTGGTTTGGAGGTTTAGGGTCATGGTTTCCTGGGACATCTCAGTTAATTGGCCTAATTACATGTTTACAGCTTCTGTTGTACCTTCTAGTTCATTGCATAATGCCTGAGGTCTTAAAAGCTTGTAAGTGGCCACCCAAGACATAGTAATTGGTCTCTATTCACCTGGAGAACATAGAAAGGAGAGTCTGGAATATGAGAAGGATGTGAAATGTGTGCCTAATTGCCTCCATGTACAAATGCCTCCTTTGCCATGAGACCAGAAGAACTGGATGGTGTTCAACTATCAATACTGAACATTTTGATCAAAGAGTCCATAGAAGAATCCTGGTCAAAAGGGGAGAAATGCCAAACAGATTTCAAATACTCATGGACTCCAGACTTCCTAGAGCCATGAAGGATGGATGAACTCCTGAAACTATTGCCCTGAGATAATCTTTTTTAAAAATTTTAAATTGTGATCTGGGTGAAAGTTTACAGAGCAAATTGGTTTCCATTTAACAATTCATACACATTTTGTTTTGTAACATTCATTGCAATGCCCACAGTGTAACAGCACTCTCCCCACTTGCATTTCTTTCCTATCTCTCCCTGCCTTCTTGGCTTTATCCCTGGCAAATGCTGCCTTCTTGATCTCATATGGATTGACTGTTCTAATGTGGCTATACCTTCCCAGTGTTATTGTTCACCTTTTAGGCCTATCCTTTAGCTGAAAGCTGCCCCACAGGGGGTCAGTTCAGTTCCAGGCTGAAAGGGTGTCTAAGGACAACATCTCAAGGGTTCCACCAGTATTCATCAGACTAGTAAGCATGTTTTGTTTTTTAAGATTTTGAGTTTTGTTCCACATTTTTTCCCACTCTATCCAGGATCTCCTATTAAGCCAGGCACCATCTAGTTCTTTTGGTCTTGGGGTAGTGGAGGCTTGGGTTCACGTAGACCAAAAATATCCCCTGAAGTCTCCTAAAACCAAATAATAGTTTAGCTTAACCAGTAAAAATGGTCTTCCTTGAGCATTATACTCTTTTAAGAACTATCTGTATGGGATCAAATTGATAACACCAACTCTAAAGATTAGATAGAAACCTTAAGGGACAGTGAATGTATGTCAACGGAGGAAGAACACCTCAGAAAAGAGGGTGAGGATGGTTGCATAAGTTGAAGAATGTCATCAATTCACTGAATGGTACATGGAGACACTGTTGAGTTGGTGTGCATTTTGCTGTGTATTCTTAACAACAACAAAATAAATAAAATTATATAAAAGAAAAACAATGTAATTAAAGAACTAAAACAATCACTGTTTTGGAGGGAGGGACATCAATATAATATAAAATCATTGGGAGAAAAGTTGGAAAAGATAATATTCCCACTGTACCAAAGTACTGCCCCAGAAATTGTTTGTGTTGTTGTCAGGGGTCATCGAGTTGATTTTGATTCATAGTGACCCAGTGTGACAGAGTAGAACTACTCCACAGGCTGTAAACTTCTCTGGGGACAGGTCACCAAGTGGGTTTGAACTTCCAACCTTCCTGTTGCCAGCTGAGTGTTCAACCATTCTACCACCAAGGCTCCTTTTTTTTGCTGACTGCCAATAGCTAAATGTGCTTTATAATGGAGGGATCTGCTGGTTACTCTATTAAGCAAGTGATCAAAGGTATCACTAGGAAGTCTTACATTTCTGAGTCTTCCTATGTGGGGTTCAAATCCACCAGCTGCTCTATGGAAGAAGATGAGGCAATCTACTTCAGTAAAGATTTACTGCTTTGGAAACCCATGGGGGCTCACTACAGAAACCCATGAGCAATCATCAGTATGCCTCAATGACAGTGAGTATTTTGTTTTTTTAATGTGATCGTATATGATATGTGAATCATCTTTGCCAAAGATGTTTTATTTGAATTGCATCAGGTCATTAGCCTTAATTTCCAGTTTGTGAAAAATACAAGGGGTAGGGGAAAAGTTAAATGATACCACCAGAAAACTCCAGGATGCCAGACATTCTACAACACAGCTGGCCTAGCATTTCCAAGTCAACAAAGACACAAAAACATGTGTGAGAGATGTTCTAGATTAAAAGAGAGATAAGGGCTGTAACAACCAAATGCAATATATACCTTGATTGAGAGGAAAACTATCAAAAAATTTGGGGGGATAATTGGAGAATTTTAATGAGAACTGGATAATAGACGATAATATGGAATTATTAACATTCTTAGGTACAAAACGGCATTTGGTTATATGACAGAATTTTCTTATTTTTAGATGCATGAGGGATGAAGAATCATTATGTCTGCAACATTTTTCAAATAGTTCACCAGTAAAATAAGAAAAAAAGAGAGACAGGTAGATAAAGCATATTTGGTTAAATATCAACAGCTGTTGTATTTAGATGGTAGATTAAAAGGTAGTTCAAACAAATTAGTACAGTTGGATAAGTAAATATTGCACAAGACTTAGATTTCACGGTCATTTCTTGAATTTCTATATATACCAGTTCCTCTGCCTACACTTTTACATGTACAGTTGTTATTTAACTCTCCTAACTGTCCTGCAAGGTGGGTGGTGGTAGTGTTGCTACCTGCCGTCCAGTCAGGCCAGACTCCCAGAGACCCATACACAACATCCCACACCAGCCACCTGATTGGTTGGGGGTAAGGCCATTGTGATGCACAGGCTTCTCAATGGCTGATTTTAGGAAGTAGGCTTCCAGGCTTTCCTTGCTGGTCTGTCTCACTCTGGAAGACTTGCTGGAACCTCTTCAGCATCACGGCGACACTCAAGCCTCCACTGACAGATAGGTGACGGCTGTGCACGAAGTGATGGCCGGGAGTCAAGACCAGGTATCTTACCCGGAAGCCACGAATTCTACTGCTGCAACACCACTGTGGGTGTTACTCTATTTCATGAATAAATAAATGGAGAAGGCTAGCGGTTCAAACCCACCAACCACTGTTTGGAAGGAAGGTTGGGCAATCTACTTCTGTAGTGATACTGCCTCAGAAACCCAAGGAGGGATCGCTATGAGTCGGGTCCGACTGGACGACACATAACAACAACTCATGACTAGTGTGTCACAGAGCTCATTCAAACCTGAGTCTGTCTGACCTCCCGCCCAGAGTTCTTTAAACTGCGGCTTCATCGACAAAGGATATTGACTTGTCTTTGATGTGGTGAAAATCATGTAAAAGCGTTCACTACAGATTAGTAAGTAAGCACAATAAGCCTGTGTTTACCTTGCTTATTGGGTAATCTGACACTGCTTGAGTGCCACGCTGATAAATCTTGCTGGCAATAAGGAGCCATGGAAGGTTGGCATACAGGGGAAGGATATGGTTAGACAGTGACATGGTCACCCATTTCATCCTCCCCAGTGGGAGACCATTCTAAAGCAAACAAACAGACAAGCAAAACCTACAGAAGGAATTGGAGCAAAATTTAAAGAACATGTTTTATTTATGAAGCACGCATTGGTCAAGTGGGCAAAAACTTAACAACATTAAAAATTGATGTACAAAGAGCCACTCAGTGGCTTGTAATAGCCCTTAGTAGACAGAAAAGAGTAAAATGCTATTTCGTAAAGGATT
Source organism: Orycteropus afer afer (assembly GCF_000298275.1). Lineage (NCBI taxonomy): Eukaryota > Metazoa > Chordata > Mammalia > Tubulidentata > Orycteropodidae > Orycteropus > Orycteropus afer. The sequence goes on from NW_006921624.1 coordinate 13,556,025, forward strand.
GAAAGTCCAGGGTAGTCAAGGTTTGAGCACAGGCAGAAAGCTCTCCTGGCACCACGGTTCTTTAAGACAGTGGAGTGCAGAGTGGGGTGGGTCCTGGGGAAGAGGCACTTTTTGTGCTGGTTGGAGCACTGGCCTTGGTCCAGGCCTTGGTGAACCACTAAGCCCGGACAGGGCACTTCTACTCTTTCACCACACCACTAGCCTGAGGTCAGGCCAAGGGACATCACAGAACCAGAGTGTCCCAGACTCAGAGCTAAAACAGGCACAGTGCTCGGCCTCTGGTTCTTGAATCCAGCCTGATCAACCCCATCAATGGACCACCTGCATTTTCTTCTTCAAAAGCCAACCACACCGGCTTATCAAAGAGGCAGCCAGACATTTTGGACTAGGAAGAATCAATGATCACTTTTCAGAAGATGTTTATGGACCACAAGTATATTACGGAGGAACAGATTTTGCTGAGACTTAATCTAGTTTTATAACTCAATCATGGATCACTCATATGTAGCTAACTTGCAGTTTAAAGGGATCCCATCAGTGAAAAAAGATAGAAAAGATTTTTAAAAACTGACTGCTTTTAGTTAAAATGAAGAAAATCATCTCTTGTCAAAAGGTTTAAACTTTCCCACTTGATCTTAAAAGCATGTCAAACAATCCATATCAGATGCCATAAATATGAATGCAAGGGAAAGTGGTACAATCTAAGTGAATGGGAATTGGAATCAAAAAGGTTTGCTGTCCTTCTTAGAATGTTCTAAAATGTCAAGGCAGTTGCTTGTGCTTAACTGTGAACAAATAAAAATTTATTGTTTTGTTAAAAAAAAAAAAAAAACAACAACCACACCAACGTTTTGCTATTCATTCATTTCTGAGCATAAAAATTACACATGCTCACTGGTAATTTGGAAAAAACACAACAAATAAAAATCCCTCATCATTTTATCATCCAGAGATAGATAAAAATATTAATATTTTGTATAAAAATGTTGAGTGACTGTTAAATTCTTTTTACAAAATGTAATCACATTGAATGTTATTTTGTAAGCTGCTTTCCTCACCTAAGGAGCCTTGGTGGTACAGTCATAAAGTGCTTAGCTGCTAACTGGAAGTTTGGTGGTTTGAACCCACCAGCCACTCTGTGGGAGAAAGACGTGGCAGTCTGCTTCCTTAAAGATTAACAAAACAAAATAAAACCCACTGCCATGGAGTTGATTTCGACTCATAGCTATCCCTCCTTGGGTTTCCAAGGCAATATCACTACGGAAGTAGATTGCTCCACCTTCCTTCCGAGGAGTGGCTGGTGGGTTTGAACCACCAGCCTTCTGGTTAGCAGTCTAAGGTGGCCTTAGGCACTAGGCCACCAGAGCTCCTTTCTTAAAGATTACAGCCTTGGAAACAGTATGGGGCAGTTCTACTCTATCATATAGGGTCACTATGAGTTGAAATAGACTCACTGGCAATAGGTTTTTTGGGTTCTTCACCTAACAATGTATTACAAAATTTTACCCATAGAATGAATAATCTTCTATGACGTCATTTTAAGCTGCATTTTAAGTAATGCCTTCTTGTTGGACATTCTACTTGTTTCCAATTTTATTTTAAGGACAAGCAATGCTGTAACAGAAGGTGCCCTGCTGGTGCAAATATTTAAGTACTCAGCTGCAAACTAAAAGATTGGTGGTTCAAACCCATCCACAGAATGACCTGATGATCTGTTTTGCTAAAGATTACAGCCAAGAAAACTCCACTCTGCCATTTGGGGTTTCTAAGAGTTGAAATCAACTTGATAGCACCTAACAGTGAGAGCAAGGGCTATAATAAATGCCCTTGAACACAGATATTTTGTGCCTCCTGATTATTCCATAG
>NW_006921624.1:13560980-13574514 GCF_000298275.1 Orycteropus afer afer
AGGAAGCCAAAGAGAAGAGCAATCAGCCATAGGGATTAGGTGAGGAGGGGAAACTCAGGGACGCCCAAAGAAGCAGTCCAGAAGAGCAGGAGGAAGAGGATTAAAAGACAGGAAGCCAGACAGAGGAACAGTCAGAGACCTTTAGCAAGGCTTTTCCTTATATACAGGAAGCAGACCACATCCTTAGGGTGGTGCCTCAGCTGCTCACAGCAGATTCCACCATGGAGTTGATTACCAGCCTCATCATGGGCAATAACCACATCCAGTTGCCAGCCACTCAAAACCAGGGCCAGCCAAGCTGACACACCACCTTAACTATCACACCTGGCTCTCTACTTTGGGGATTTGAACCTGGGGCAAGGCATCCTGTTTATCTCTGTCACTCCAATCTTGCTCCCTTTGGCCCATCTCTCCTGGCTGTTGAGATTTCTCTGACTCCACACACTGCCACCCAGCATGTTGTTCTCAGGCTAGTTCTCATGGAAACCAAGGGACAAAGGAACCCCCATGGAGGATCCTCATTGCAGTGAGTGTGCATTGCCCGGTCCTCTGCTCACACACTGAGGTTCTTCTCTTAGTGTCCAGCAAAGATGGGAGCCCACCAGTGTGTGATAAACACCACACTCTTCAAAGAATTATTGCACATCTGTTACATGCTAGGCATATGAGTGTAACAGATCCTAACCCTCACTTAACTCACTGCGATCGAGTCACATCCAACTCATAGCGACCCCTCCTGGGGTTTCCAAGGTGGTATCACTACGGAAGTAGATTGCCCAACCTTCCTTCCGAGGAGTGGCTGGTGGGTTTGAATCACCAGCCTTCTGGTTAGCGGTCAAGTGCCTTTCTATTCCAGTGAGCACAGGGGAAAACACACAAGAAACCGTTTTCTGTACTGTGGTGACTTGTGTGTTGATGTGATGCTGGAAGCTATGCCACCAATATTTCAAACACCAGCAGAGTCACCATGATGGACAGGTTTCAATGGAGCTTCCACACTAAGACAGTAGGAAGAAAGACCTGGTGATCTGCTTCTGAAATCACTGGTCAGTGAAACCTTATGGATCACAACAGAACACTGTCTGACTCACTTGCTTTGGATACATCACTGGAAAGATCAATCACTGGAGGACGTCTGGTGGAGCAGAGTGCTGATGAGGGTCGCGAGATCCTCAGTGAGATGGACTGGCACAGGAGCTGCAAGAATGGACTCAAAAAGGCCAGTGCTTGCAGAACCAGGCAATGTTTAGTTTTGTTGACTATAAAATCGTTGAGTCAGAGCTGATTTAACAGCAGCTATCTATCTCTCTGTTGTTGTTGTTAGATGCCATCAAGTTGGCTCTGACTCATAGCGAGCTTATGTACAACAGAATGAAACACTGCCCAGTCCTGTGCCAGCCTCACAATCCTTGCTATGCTTGAGCCCATCCTTGAAGACACCTTGTCAACCCATCTTGTTGAGGGTCTTCCCCTTTTCTGCTGACTGTCCACTTTACTAAGTGTGATATCCTTCTCCAGGGAATGGTCCCTTCTGATAACATGACCAAAGTAGGTGAGATGAAGTCTGGCCATTCTTGCTTCTAAGGAGCATTCTGGCTGCACTTCTTCTAGGACAGATTTGTTCATTCCTCTGTCAGGCCATGGTATTTTCAGTATTCTTCCCCAACACCACAATTCAAAGGTATCAACTCTTCCTTGGTCTTTCTTATTCATTGTCCAGCTTTCACATGCTTATGATGCAATTGAAAATACCATGGCTTGGGTTAGGTGCTTAGTCTTCAAAGGAGCTCTGGTGACATAATGCCTAAGGCATTTGACTGCTAACCACAAGGTTGGCAGTTCAAACCCACCAGCCACTCTGTGGAAGGAAGACTGGGCAATCTACTTCCATAAAGATTTACCACCTTGGAAACCCAAAGGGGTTTGCTATGAGTCAAAATTGACTTGATGGCAGTGAGTTTGGGTTTTTCTTTGGTGAGTCTTCAAAATGACTTTATCTATAGTGAGTTAAAAATAAATAAATAATTGTATTTTGTGTTAGAAGGCAGTAGGGACTGTAAATGAGAGAAAAAAATAAGATTGGAGTGCTGGTGAAGAGATGGCATTTCTTAATATGGTGGTCAGAGTACACATTATTGAGGTGGCATTAGAGTGAAGACTTGGAACAAGTGAGGGAGTAAGTCATATGAATATCTGAAGGGTGGGGGACAGTGATCTAGGCAGTGGGAACAACAAGTACCTGCCTGATGTGCTCAGGGAAGAGTAAGGAGGCCAGTGTTGCTGAAATGAAGCAAGTGAGGAGCTGGTAGTAGGAGATAAGGTCATGAAGTCCATGCCATGGGTCCTCTCTGGGTGAGGTGGGTAGCCTTGCTGGCAGTGATAGGATCTGCCTGATGTGTTGAAGGGCCACTCTGGCTGCTAGGTAGAGAATGGACTCTAAGGGGGCAATGGTGGGACAGGGAACAAAGGCAGAGAAACTAGAAACGGAGTCCAGAGACAGGTGTGACCCATCCAAGGTCACACAGGAAGTAGAAGGAAGAGGCATGGAGATAGCTCAGTTCTCCTGGTGCTGCTGCCCAGGACTCTTCACTTTGCCCCTCACCACATTGGGGCCCCCAGTCTTCAGATTAAAGTCCACCTGATCAGAGGAACGTCAAGCCAGTCCACAAACCCGAAGTGAGGCTGTCATGAAGAATGGCTAGAGCAGCTCTGTGATTACAGCCTTAATTTTGCTCTGATTCAACACAGCTCTCCCCTCTGGCATGATTAGTCAGGTACCATTACCACTTTGTAATGAGATTAATGAGAGAATTCATTCAGAAGTCATTATCTTACCTAATAATGACCTTACTGATTACTGTATCTCCTTCAACTAGGTTACTGATTTTGATGAAAATATAATAAATATAGCTTGCAGCACCTGGAAATTTGTTCTCTGCCTGGAATAGTTCTGAGGTGAAGACTTATTTTTAAGAATTTCTTGAAAGTGATTAAATATTTTGGTTCTCCTGAGGCGGTATTTCTGTGTTTTCACAGATGACATTTTTGAAATGTATGAAATATTTGATGATAAAATATTTAATAAGCCTGGCGTTCATATTTTTCAGACATCTGTTTCTACTTTGAGACTGTCTGAATGTGATTTTACATGAAATTTCTATTTGCATGTTGTGTTGGTTTAAGAAAAGGGCTTGTGCTATGCATGACATATGCATCTCATAAAATAATGAATGCCCGCGCCTCGCAGTCCAGAAGATATTGTACAAGAAGCATTATGGTCTGCATATTAAAATGCATCTAAGCAAATCATTAAATAAAAACATAACCATTTCCAGGGGAGAATGATTCAATTCAACTTTTATTAATTGAGAACCTACTAAGTACAAAGCAAATAAGGGAATAATAAGACGTGGGTTTTGTCCTCAAGCTTCAGATTCAGTAAAAGTTTATTAAGCGCCTACTCAGCGCCTGTTATATTGAGACTTGCCATCTCATCTATGAGCTGTACAATGGTACAAGGACACAGGTTCTGGATCTCAATATAGAGGTCCAAAGCCTTGCTTCATCCCTCGCTGGTTGCATTACCTTTGGTAAGTCTCTTAACTTCCCTGTGCCTCAGTTTTCACATCTGTAAAATGGGGATAATAAGTCATTGGTTTATTGTGAGAACAGACTCTAAGGGGTTAAGGGGTTGCTCAGGGACAAAAGGCTGGCAGGTACTGAAGCTGGGAGACACAGCTCCTCAGCCTCCAAGCTTCAAAGCCTTTCTACTGTGACATCCTGTCTCTCGTTCCTTAAGTTCAACCTTGCAGTGAAAACAGAGCAGACTTCGACTTTGGGACTTAGTGCAAGCTCTTACGTGATTTTCATAAATCTAAATAGTTATTCTATGATACCCACTTCACTCCCTGTTCATCTTAATCCATGTGTCACCTGTAAAGATGGATGAGTAATTTGGGTGTTTGATTGATGTGTGTTCTGCCTTATGACTTTCCTCGAAGTTAATGGGAGCCATGCAGTCCCAGAGCCATGAATCACCCCAGCTGGAAATGCTCCATCCGGAGAAAGAACAAAAGAGCAGCAGGATGCTGGGAAAACAGTCACACGCTGGGCTAGGATTTGAGGGACATGAAACTGTGCATTGGGAAGTGTGCGGGGGTACAAGAGCCCTGGAGATGGAGTTGGACCTGGGCCCCTGTCCGCCACTGGTTCTTATTGTGGGACCTTGAGTGCAAGTTGTTTGTCCTCATGGGGCCTCAAGTCTGAATCTTTAAAACAGATAGTAACTCACCTTCCCCACAGGGGTGAGTAATCAGCTGATTACTATGAGTGCCAACTATGGGTCAGGCACCAAGTGCTTCACACACTCATTTAATGGTTCATTTAATTTTCACAAGGCCCTTATAAAGTATCACTATTTGTAGCGTAGTGCCTAAAGCACTTGACTGCTAACCAGAAGCCTGGCGGTTCAAAGCCATCAGCCAGTCCTCGGAAGGAAGATGAGGCAATCTACTTTCGTAGGGATACTGCTTCGGAAACCCAAGGAGGGGTCGCTATGAGTCGCATATAACAACATCCACATTTTGCAAACAAGGAAACTGAGCACAGAGAGGTTAAGTAACTTGCCCAAGGCCACCCAGTTAGGAAACAGTGGAGTCAGATGGGCAGTCTGATCCAGAGTCCCGGTCCACAGCCCTTTAACTACTATCTCACAGATATTAAAGCACTTCATGGTATCCTCATCCAGGTTCACAGTGAGAAGGGAATACTGAAGAAATTACCTTCTGTGACAGCGCAAACCAAATCAGGGAATAAGTGTGGCAGACACAGCATTAACACACTACCTCCTGGTTGCCCAACCGGGGAAACAGAAATAGCGGAGATGGAGCAAAGCCAGAGAGAGAGGCCCTGCATGAGCAACTTGTAAAACAGAGCGGCACAGCCGTAAGCACACCCTGAGCAGTCTCCATTTGAGTCAATCTGACTACATACCGGCATGCAAAGCTGAACGGGAAAACTCCTGGATGGGACCAATAGGTCAAGCCTTGCTCTTTGAATTGTGGGTCGTGGACCAGTAACACTGGCATCGTCCGCAGCAATGTTAGAGGTGCAGACTCTCAGGCCCCACCCCCAAAGCCACCTGAATCAGCATTTGCCCAGGTGACTCCTTTGCACATTAAAGTTGGAGAAACCAACAAGTAAAAAGAAAAAAAGAAGTTGCCAGCTCACAGTGACCCATGTGTTGAAGTGAACCGTTCTTCAAGGGGTTTCCATGGCCGTAATCTTCCCTAAGCAGATTGCCAGGTCTTTCTTCCAGGCTCTTCTGGGTAGGTTTGGATCCCTTTGTGTCATCCTGGGACTCCATTCTAAAGTCACCTGCTGACAATCCGTGGGCTTGTGCAGCATGGTCCAGGGGTGGGAATTGTGATGTGGGAAGCAGACTGTGTCTGAGAGATGCCTAGTTTATGTTTTCTCCAAGGTAAAGGATGCAAACCCATGGAAATTAAGTCACAGAAGTATAAAAAATATAGTAGTAGATACGTATATGGCGTGCGGCTGGAGTGAGCCCTGGAGCTGGAACTAACAAGACGTTTAAATCAGGGTGTTGAGAACTCCTAGAGCGCTAGGGCCCAGCCCAACAGGAACCAGACTGAGTTCTCATCTGAGCCCTGACACTGCTGCCCTGGGAGACTTTGGAAGCAGCCTGATGAATGGGTGGACACCTGGACAACTGCCCAGGGCACAAGTCCAGGATGAAAGCTAAAACCTTGCTAGAATCAATTGGTGAAATGCAACATGGTTCCACTTCCACTAAAGTAGACAGCACCCTCAAGTGGAAAATCAAAATAAAACACTCCTCCCAAGTACAGCTCTTTCTTGAGTGGGCAGGTCAGGGTAGCCTACAGTTCTGTAAAGGGGTGTTCCGTGGAGAAGGGCTGTTTAGTAGGAAAAGGTGACTTATTTTATTATCTAAACATAAAACGTTTTGTCTGTCCGTAAAGTTATTCAGTTTAGTAAATTGCAAAACAAAGCTGAAGGAAGGACAGGAGCCACAGAAAAGTGGGAAATACTTGGCAGGTGTTCTTCAGAATGATGATACCAATTCTGCCCGAAGAGGCAAAATAGTTAGTGAATTTCTTTTTCTGTATAATTTGTATTAATAAAAAACCATCTCTCCCCACCCTCTTGAAATACACATTGGACAAATATTTGAAGATATTCTTTTGAAGAGTTAACAACTGAAGCGCTAGCCTGGGCCACCCATGATGCTTAATCGCACCTGCCTTGAGTGATTCTGTTCGGCCAGTTCTTCTCTCCTCATGGGTAGGAAAAGGCTCAAGGAAGAAAGCGGATTTTGAAAAATGGGACAAAGTACCTCAAAGAATAAACCAAATAAAGGAACACCCAAAATCAGTAGCTGAAGTTTTCGGGCAGCATCACTGGTTCCTGCTCCCTGGGGAAGTGTTCTGGTAAAGAAACTTGGCTGACAAGGACAGAGAAGACACAAACATGGCTCAGAACCCCCGGCCTTTGTGTCTAACTCTCTGCCATGAACCTTTTAATAAACTGATACTTTGCTAGCAGCTGTATTGGGGAATATGGTTTATTTAGATGCTTCCTTCAAAGAGTTTACAAGCTGCTAACTGGGTCCTTTGGGTTTGAACCTCTGCTGAGAATTTGCATTTCCACCCCAGATGGACTGAATCAGAACTACATTTTACCAACATCCACAGGTGATTCTTTTTTCTTTTTTTTTAAAAAAAAAAAAGGAAAGAAAAATGTTTTATTGTGATCTGAATGAAAGTTTACACAATAAATTGGCTTTCCATTCAACCATTCACACATACTTTGTTTCCTGACACTGACTGCAATCCCCACAGCGTAACAGCACTCTTCCCACTTCCTCCCTGTGTTTCCTGTCCATTCATCCTTCTTTCCTGTCCCTTCCCGCCTTCTGAGCTTTATCCCTGGGCAAATGCTGCCGTTCTGAACTCGTGGTTGATTGTTCCAAGGAGTTCAACCCTCCCTGGTGTTACTGTTCACCTTACAGGCCCTTCACCACGAGTCAGCACCTAACAACAATTGTTTGAAATTTGAGACACGAGGGTGAGTTCACTTCCAGGCTTGAAGAGTGTCTAAGAGCCACAGTCTCAGGGGTTCCACCAGCCTCTACCAGACTAGTAAGCCTGGTCTTTTTATGATTTTAGGCTTTGCTCCACATGTCTCTCCCACTCTATATGGGACCTTCTACTGTGATCCCTTTCAGAGCAGTTGGTAGTGGTGAGAATCATCTGGGCGTCTTGTTAAAATGTAGATTCTGATTCAGTGTATCTGGGGTGGAAAAGCCATGGGTCGATGATTCTTAGCTGGATATGCTTGAGCCAAATCTGGGGAGGAGAGGGAATGGTGGCAGATAAGGCTGAGAAGGGGGCAGGGCCCAGACCATTCAGGGCTATAGAATTTGGACTTCATTCCAAAGGCAATGGAAGTGTTTCAGGCAGGTGAATGACTCGAATGTGGTCTACACAAGACAATGCTAGCCCTAACTGGGCAGACTGGCCCTAATGTGGTGAGGCCTACAAAGGGAGTCTTCTGAGCCTCAGGACAGCATTGCCCATCTGCCCCTTGAGGCACATTCCACTCACTTCTCCAAGATCTTGTCTCCTAACTGGAGAGAACTCACAGACTAAAGAGGAGGTTTTGTTAGGAAAGGCCTTTGCTGGAACTAATGTCTATCCCTCTCTCAGATCTCAACATTAAAATACCTGAATTTCTGCACCCTTAGGAGCTAAATACCTAGCCATTTGATTATTATTCTCTCCATTTCTAGAACATTGATTTGATCCATAGAAAGCTAATGGGACTAAGGGAAGGGGTGGGCACAGGGAAAAAGTGGGAAGAATGTCATTACTGTGTGATTGGAAAAATAAAGATAAAGGCCAATGGGAAAAGTCTTAAATGAAGCCACTAATTGTTGACTCCTCATTGGGCCTCCACAACGTGGTGAGGCTTGTTCCTCAGTGTTCTGCTGCTGCATTAGCATCTGATGCTCACCCTGCCCTCACAGACAAGTTCACCGGAGGGCACTGAGCCAGAGAAGACTACACTGTGTGCCCTCAAGTTATCTTAATTCCCCTCCTCTCTTATTGGAGAACAGGAATGGTATTCATTCATTTCTGTAATCCTCCCAGTGCTTGTTGTTGTTGTTGTTGTTGTTATGTGCCGTCGAGTCGGCCCCGACTCATAGCGACCCCTCCTTGGGTTTCCGAGGCAGTATCACTACGGAAGTAGGATTGCCCAACCTTCCTTCCAATGCTTAGGACAATACATTTCACCTTGTAGAAGTTCAGTAAAACTTGATCTAATTGGATCAGGCTAGTCAATTCCTTAAACTTTTAGTTAGTAAAGTTTTATTCAGTTGGACATGACTAGTTTTCATTCAGGTTCATACGTATGCCTACATGTATTATAATTGGATAGAATCATGGTTTTTCTGGGAATTATTTCTATCCTCTTCAGAGTCTCATATTTATCCTCATAAAACATGCTTGACAAAAGAAAAGGAAAATTTCCTTGTTATGATGATTGGTGCCTTATTGCTTTGTTTTCCCAGAAAGCAAAATCAAGATAAATGTGTGGTGTATTTATAAACTTGTGTAAGCAGTAGCACTCGTTTTCTCAGAGAAGCATGCTCAGGAGTACTGTGCCCAATGTATAAGCATGCCATAGACATATATTGTCATTTTTAATCATTTTAGCCTAATTTCCTTGTCTATCATGGCAGAGAGTCAATAAATACCATCTCAGGTTGACAAATGGTTAAAAAATTTAAAGATGGCAAATCTTACACAATGCATAGTCAAGATGACATCATTCATAGTCAAGATGACATCATTCATAGTCAAGATGACATCATTCATTCATGCTTACCCAGCCCCCAACTCCCAGGCCTTGTTGCTCTAAATACACAGCAGCATTAAATAAAACATAAAGTGAGAAAATGAAAAAGACATATACCTGCTCAAAAACAAGAGCATCTTTAGGGACTAGAACAAAAAGAACTGTAAAGTGAGAAGAGGAAACTACAGCAGTAGGTCTCCTGGGCTCCAGATTGGGAAGTAAAGAAAGAGTGGAAGTTGGATCGCAGGATGTGGCAGAGAGTAACAGACTCCAACATGAGGTGAGGCACCATAGCCAGGGTCACTGCTCCAAACTATGGATCCTAAGTGTTACCTCCTGCTCATGAAAAATATCTGCTGACAATTTCTAGGGTTACATCTCTTATGAAATGGCATATAAGTGATAGGATGAGGACAAAGTGCCACAACCAGTACCTCAATCATGCTGTTGACTTAGGGAAGATATCTGGGACATCGCTAATACATTGTTGGGTTGGAGTCACAGGCTGCTAATGTTTTATTTGTTTCTGAACCAAAATTCCCAAGAATCTACTAAACAGAGAGGAAGAAGGAAGAGAGAAAGAGTTAAAGACAGAGATAGCCCACTCAAGTTCAGTCAACAAAGCAAAATTCAAAAACACATGAAGAGATGACATCAGTGAAAATGGCAAAATAAAGATCTCCAAAAGTTCTCTCCTCCATAAAAGCAATCAGAAAATTGGCAAAAAAAATTTCAAGATCAACTTTTTCAGAGTTGTGTAAATTAATAAAAGTGTGCAGTAATCCAAGGAAAATTTATATGAGAAAAACAGCTACATCTCGTTAAGAACTATGAGCACTGTGACATTTTAATTCACTCAATTCCTGTCCATCACTCTCCAGTTCCATGACAGACTTGAAATTCAGCAGCCTCCAATTATAGTAAAAACTAGCATCCTGGAAGCCATCAAAGGGACAGGACAGAGTTGGAGCTTCTTCAAAGCCTCATTCCCAGAGAATTGACATTATTTGAACTTTCTAATGGTTTCTGGTAGGAGCTCTGGTAGCATAGTGTCTAAGGCACTTGACTGCTAACCAGAAGGCTGGCAGTTCAAATCCACCAGCCACTCTTTGGAAGAAAGGATGGACAACTACATCCATAGTGATACTGCCTTGGAAACCTAAGGAGGGGTCACTACGAGTTGGGTCCAACTTGTCGGCACACAACAAAAACAACAATGGTTTCCTAGAAGATTCCACTTAAGAAGCCATCTTTATTTGAGGTGACTTGAAGCTCACCCACGTGAAAAGCCTTTGCCAAAAACATTTAGTGACAATTAATTAATTTCACAGCTGCCTGACATGCTGTATAGCAATTGTGGCAATCAAAACCCAAAACCAAACCCACTGACATCAAGTCGATTCTGACTCCTAGTGACCCTATAGGACAGAGTAGAATTGCCCCATAGGATTTTCAAGGTTGTAAATCTTACGGAAGCAGCCTGCCTCTTCTTTCTCCCAAGGAGTGGCTGATTGGTTTGAACTGCTGACCTTTTGGTTAGCAGCCAAATACTTTAACCATTGCACCACCAAAACTCCTAATTGTAGCAAACAATAGGCTAATAAACAAGATTAGAAGGAAAATCTGGGGAATGAGATGTCCATCCAAAAACTAAGGTAAATTCTGACTCATAGCAACCAAGTGCTTAACCACTGTGCCACATCCTGAGATGTTCATACAAACAAAGACAAACACATTCCAACCCATAGTGACCCCCTCCTTGGGTTTGCGAGGCATATCTCTATGGAAATAGATTGCCCAGTCTTCTTTCCAAGGAGTGGCTGGTGGGTTTGAACTGCCAGCCTTCCGGTTATAAGTCAAATGCCTTAGGCACTATGCTACCAGAGTAGGAGCTTTAAAAAATTCTGACACATTCCTGGGAATCTAGAAGACCAAGCATATGTGTACAACTGATGGGAATACCTGAGGCTGTGTGCATGCTCAGGAAAGATATGAGAAAACCCAAAGAGCTCACTTTAGGCTAACCTTGCAACTTTGCACAAGCAGGAATTTAAGGCTATGGCAGAGTCATCAACTTACTAGTTCAGTGATAAAGGTAGTCCCCACCCCAACAAATACAGAACTCATCTGTAAAGACTGGGAGATTTTATTATTGTTATTGTTATTATTATTATTATTATTATTATTATTATTATTTTGCTTCACTTAAAAATGTTCAATGAGCTAAAGGAAACCATGTCCAAAAAATAAAAAGAAAGTAGGACAATGATGTCTCACTAAATAGAAAATAATAATAAAGAAATAGAAATTATAAAAAGAAACCAAATAGAAATTCTGGGGTTGCAAAGTAAAATTACTGAAAGGAAAAGTTCACTGGAGGGGATCACAGCTGATTTGATCAGATAGAAGAAAGTATCAGTGAGTTTGAAGATATGTCAATTGCGATTATCCATTCTGGGGACCAGAAAGAAAAGAGAATGAATAATAAAGAACACACCATCCAGCACACCGACACATAATAGGAATCCAACAGGAGAGGAGGAAAAGAAAGGGGGGTAGAAGTAATATTTGATGAAATAGTGGCTGAGAACTTCCAAAATTTGATGAAATGCTTCAATCTGCACACCCCAGAAGCTCAACAAACTCCAAGTAGAATAAACTCAAGGATAAGGGGAAAATCTTAAAGCTAACAGAAAAATACATACAGGAATTTTACTGAGATCTGATTTCTTAGTAGCCAAATTAGAAGCTAAAAGAAAATTGGAAGATTCCCATAAAATTATGAGGAAAATAGTGAACAAACTAGAATTCTATAATCGGCTGAACTATCACTCCAGAGGGAGGGAAAAATAAATATTTTTTCCCAGATGTATCATTTTCTATACATTGACCTTTGTATCAAAAATAAATCTGAAATCAAAGGGAAGAAGAGAATGTAAAGAAAATGATAAGCACAGAAACTCATAAAATACATTGGTGAAGGTAATTAACTATTGACTGCATAGTAATAATCATATTATTTCTTTGTATTTAAATAGAGTGAAATTAAATACCTAGAATGCAGTAACAAGGAAGATTGTTGAATAAAGACAAAAAGTGTTGCAACATCCTAGGCTTGCTCATAAGATGACTAGAGATACTGAATAATTTAGATAGTATTAGAAAAATTAATCATTATATAGGCATTAAAAAGGTAAAGGTAACCACTAAATGAATATAAATAAAATCTAAGCATCCAGGTCAGCAAGGCAATAAAAGCAGAAGTTATATAGAAAATCTTGTTAACAAGGCAGGAAATAAGAAGCAAAAAAAAAGAAACAAACAAGCAAACAAAAAAAAGATGATGAAAGTAAGTAAAAAAATCAGTGATCAAAATAAGTATAATAGATTAAACTGGCAGCAACATCAAAGACTACCAAATTTAATTAAAAGAAAATAAAATCAGCTCCAACCTCTTAAAATTTTTTATACCTTTTCCCTTAGTTTCCTATAATAATGTATAACAAAATTCCACTAAATTGGGGCATTAAAGAACAGAAATGGATTGTCTCATAGTCTGTAGGCTAGCAGTCCAAATCAGGGTATTGGCTGTGTTGTTTCCTTCCAAGGGTTCTGCATGAGGAACGGTTCCATGCCTGGCTCCTAACTTCTGGTGGCTGCCAGTAATCTTTGGCATTCCTCGGCTTGTAGATGTATCTTCACATGCTGTCTTCTCCCCGTGTCCAGTCTCCTCTTTCATAAGGACAGGATCAGTTATAAGGATTAGGACCCTCTCTACTCCTGTATGACCTCAAGTTAATCCTCAAAAACCCTATCTCCAAACAGAGTCATGTTCACACGTACAGGGGTTAGAACTTCCAAGTACCTTTTTGAGGAGACACAATTCAACCCATAACACCTTTAATCCCTTAACTTTAGAGGAATATTTGGCAATCAATAACACTGTTTTGAAAAATGTTTATCTGAACTTCCATTTCAGTTTATTTTCTTCTATTAAATTTAAGTATAATTAATTTTAATAATTTCATTTGTAAACTTGCTGGAAGAGAATAAAGCCACTGTTGTAAAATTCTTTATACCTTCTTTTTCTCTCTTCCCCTCTCTTTCCTTTCCTCTTCCCATCTCTCTATCTCCCTCCCTCTCTCCCCCCTTCTCTCCCTGTCTCTCTCTCCTTTCTTCCTCTCTTTATATATTTACATACAGTTGCCTAAATAGCTGTAACCCATATGCTATCTGTCCTTTTGGGAAGCCTTGATTTCTGACTGAGGCCAATTTGTAGTAAGACTCAACATTACTTCCAGTTCATCATTAAGAATTCCACTTGCTCCATAGGATTCAATTATGTGGCTCACAATTTGGTAAGAGAAATAGAGACATTGTACACAAAACAGCTTCACAAATCACCATCAGATGTTTTCCTCCCTACAGTCCTTCTTTGGCATGGCAATCACCTGGGAGGGGTTGTGTGATAGTTGAAGATGTGTCAACTTGGCTGGACTCCAGTTGTGAGTGGTGGTTCCCATGATGGATCACATGACTGCGTCCTAAGCGGCCGGTCAGTCTAGGGGGAGTTTCCCCAGGGGTGTGGCCTACCTGTAATACTATCCCAGGGACAAACTGGAAGAACGGCATT
>NW_006921624.1:13580374-13594406 GCF_000298275.1 Orycteropus afer afer
CCTGGGCCCCATCCCCCTCCAGAGACGAACTTTTCAGCTTGAACTTGTTGGCTTCTACACGCTTGTGAGCCATTTATCTAAGATAAATTTCTCTCTCTCTCTTTCTCTCTCTATAAATATATATATATATAAACTTTGCTGGTTTTTGTGTTTCTCTAGAGAACCCAATCCAACACAGGTTGCTATCTCTCAATCTTCCAGGAGCTGACTCTAGCCTAGCTCCCAGATACCTGTCCCCTTAACCTTGTTTCCTTTCTAATCCACAACAATATAACTTTGTGGCAATCCTTCTGAAATTTTCATTACCTGTACCTGTCTATCTATTTTTCAAAGTTATCACCTTAAGCCCCCAGTACCAGGATGCCCTCTCATTAGAAAGTAGTAATTATGAATAACAATTAACTTCTGTCCTTTTACATAAGAAATGCCTGAAGTGAACACAAAACTTGTAAAGTTTCTCATCTTTGATATTTTCAATTGAATCATATTGCTGAAAGAAAATTTAAAGTTAGGGTTCTCAGATGCCTTCTTCCAGACAGAGAGGGAAAATAAAAACCAAAGTTAAAGAGAATTTTGAATAAAAACACCCAAAATTCCACCACCCTAACATGGCATTTTGTTGTTGTTGTTGCAATTTTTCTTCAATTTTCACAGGTTTTAGATCAATTCACCTACAACCAGTCCCTTAAGATGAATTCACCTAAAATTTGATGGTGTTGAGACTGTTAAATCCCTTTTGGTATCATACTCTTTCTTGTCATCTTTTTGCCATTTTATACTGATCACATTTTAAGCATTTCATAAAAGATACTTTAATCTTTTAGAACCTGTCTTGCTTGATCCATAACTTTGGTGATGGGCTTCTCTAGTGAAGGTTTAAGACAGAAGGAGGTCTTACACTTGATTGTACTTAGCGTCTTGTATTGAAGAGTATTTGTTAGAAATATTAAATTTTGAAGAAAGGATTCTGAACAAACAGCCTAACAAGTCCTTAAAGTATTCAAAAGTAGATTGAAAAGGAACAAACCACACGCACAAGGATTTCATAATCAAAGGATCGTGCAAATGTTTAAAATAACTCTTAGAAATATCAAATTATCAGAAGTACACTTAGACAATTAGATAAAAAATACTTAACATATCAAAAAAGAGGGCAAAATGAAAAAGAATATGATAATTCAATAGACACAAAAATACCTAAAGGCAAAGGGGTGGATTTTCAGAGACTTGGTTATGAGATGAATTGATAATTAGGGAAAGCAATTTTCAGGGATTTGGCCTGTTACCATTTCAGCCTAGTTACAATCTGAATATTCATCCCATGTTCTCTTTCCTTCTCATTTCACACCATAACTGAACCACTTCCCTCTTGGTCATGTATTCTTTATAAAATTAGCTGCTATTTCAATGGCATTTGTTTTTCCTGATTATAAAAATAATGTGTTTTCATTATAGAAAATTTGAAAAATACATAAAAGCATAAACAAAAATCAACCATAATTCCATTGGCCAGAAATAACCATTGTTTCATTTTAATGAGCATCATCGTCTCAGTCTGGGTGATATTGGGGTGGGGGGGAAGGGACTTATATGTGGCAATTATTATTTTTAATGTCAGTTTCCCATTCTGCCATAAAATTGTTCCATAATTTTATCAGCTACTGTCAATTTGTGGCATATTTTTGTTGTTTCTGGTGTTTTCACCTTTGCAGATGCTGCTGCATTGAATAGTTTTAAACATAAAACTTTCTACCTCTGTTGAATTTTTCCCCCCTCACTTGACTGCTAACCAGAAGGCTGGTGGTTCAAACCCACCAGCCACTCCTCGGAAGGAAGATGGGGCAATCTACTTCCGTAGCAATACTGCCTTGGAAACCCAGGGAGGGGTTGCTATGAGTCGGTCCGACTTGACAGCACATAACAACAACAGGAAAAATTCCAAAGCATGGGATTATGGGGTTGAAAGTAGTTATTAAATAAAAATTCAACTTCCAAATTGTTCAAAAAAGAAAACAGAGGCCCAAAAGGAGAAGGGACTTGCCTAAAGCCACTTAGCACTGAGGATCCTAGGACCCACGTCCCCCAATGCCCAGCTACCCCACGGTCTTGCCTTTGCACGACCTGCCCCTTCAGGACGGCAAGACATCTCAGACACAGAGAATCCATTGTCGTTGGAGGCCATTCCTCTCCCACTACCTCAAAGAGGCTTTCATTTTGTTATTCTTCTCCCACTAAATTAAAAAGGCTACAGAAGTTTTCTAACAACCAAATCCTTCCAAAGGAACTGTTCAGAGGCTCTGAAGCCCCACCCTGGGGCAAGACATTTACTGAGCTAAGAAAAAATCTCTGAAAAGCCTTTGTTGTTGTTGTTGTTGTTGTTGCTGTTATTATATGCCGTCGAGTCAGCCCCGACTCATAGCGACCCCTCCTTGGGTTTCCGAGGCAGTATCACTACGGAAGTAGGATTGCCCAACCTTCCTTCCGAGGAGTGGCTGGTGGGTTTGAACTGCCAGCCTTCTGGTTAGCAGTCAAGTGCCTTAGGCACTAGGCTACCAGAGCTCCTTTATAAGATCCTTAAAACCCAATTCCACAGCAAAATTCTTGTTTTTATTATAAATTGAGTTTTTAATATCAGCACGAATGCAAACAGATCTGCTGTCATGGTAAATATGCATAAAGCATATGAGGAGTCATAGATATTCACATAAACACACAGCATAGGAGGAGTCATAGATATTCACACACCTTGGGTAGAAGTAATTGTTACTTCTGGTCAAATTTGGGTGGGTGCTACCAGAGAAATGGAGCATACAAGCTGTGAGATAACCCCAGGCCCTGTGGGAAAGGGCTGAGAAGGGTGAACATCATGGTGGCTTCTCCTCTGAAGGCCCAGGGAGCTCCTCTGTGGGAAACATGAAAGACCAGGGCAGAGGGGTCTCAACTGCTTGCACCCAGCAGCAATGTCGGATGGGGAGACTGGAATAGCCCTGCTACTCACCCAGGTGTTATCACAGATACCACCCTGCTTTTCTTTTGTTTCAAGTGAGGTAAAATTCACATTACATAAAATTAACCATCTTAGAGGGTCAGTTTGTTGGTACTTGATACATTCAGAAGGTTGTACAGTTATCACAGCTGTCTAGTTCCAAACATTTTCATCACCCCTGAAGAGAAACCCCATATCTATTCAACAGTCACTCCCCATTCCACCTTCATCCCAACCCCTAGCAGTTGGGTGTCTGACAGTGTCATTCATGGGACAGGCGGTCCAGAAGGAGAAGGTGAACGTGATGAGATCAGTTTGGGGCACGCAGAGGTGGAGGTATCTGGGTCATCCAAGGAGAGAGAGTTCCTGCAAGACAACTCCAACTTTCTTTCTCCACCCCCAAGAGCCAGGCTAGTGTGCTTTCCTTCCTATAAATGGCCTGGCCTCAGTGGGGACTCAAGGAATATTTGTTGATTGAATAAGTGAGTAACTGGCAGCTGGCCACATGAATACCCTGCTCAGTCTGTTCTCTGTTCACTTATTTTTCCCCTTTATAGAAGTACATCCTTCCCATCCCATTAAGAGCCATCTCTTCCCGGAGCCACCTGTACAATGTCTCTATTGCTCTTACCAAATTGTGAGCCACATAATTGTGCTCAGGAATCCTATGGAGCAAGTGGCCAATCTGCAGACCCCAAGGCAGGAGTCACAAATGGAAGGACACACAGGTGGGTGCCTTATCTGGAGACAGCCTGCAGAGGCCAGCACAACCAGCCTCTCTGCTTTGGCCTGGGCACAGGAACAGAGGGGAGCCTCTGGGACAGGGCCCAGGCTCTGAGGAAACCTCAGTGGAAGGGGCCAGGAATGCTCTTCCCTGGCCAGGACAGTTTCCTGTCTGCCCACTCAAGCATAAGACTTGGTAGAGGAAGCTATGAAGGCAGCAGGCACTGCCAAGGAGGCTGGAATGGAGTACACAGCTGTTTGTGATGTGGGTCAGTGTGTCAGAGGCCAAATCCTGGGAAGGAGCCAATAGGGAAGAAGCATGCATCCCACTTCTAGGGCTAAGGAACAAGCAGTGCTGAAGGAGCTAGGATGGCAGCCTGGATGTTCTGCCGGCTTCTCAGGCCTGTTTGCACCATCAGGGACTCCTGTTCCCAAGAACACTCACCCACAAACCATCTGAATACAGATCTCCACCTCAAAATGTGTTCTGCAGGAACGACCTAAGCTAGTCTGCCAGGTGCCTTTGGGAGGCTTGCCCCAGTGGCCATTTGTGGTGATTCACTGAAGAGTTGAGGGGTTCCTGTGCCTCTGTGGGACTCTGTCTTCTCATCTGTGTAGTG
Source organism: Orycteropus afer afer (assembly GCF_000298275.1). NCBI lineage: Eukaryota > Metazoa > Chordata > Mammalia > Tubulidentata > Orycteropodidae > Orycteropus > Orycteropus afer. The sequence goes on from NW_006921624.1 coordinate 13,584,704, forward strand.
AGGATCCCACCTTCCCAGTCCCACTCAGCTCCCACACCCTGTGGATCCCCACAGGTGCCCCAGCATATGAGGAGAGAAAAAGACCCAAGAGCCTTAACCCAGTCTCCACGGAAACAGATGGGCCTAGGGTAGGAGCTTAAACCTGACAGTCCTAACTCCTGTTTTCCCTTTGACGACCTTCATGGGACTGTATTTTGAAATTAGTCTTTGTTAAATATAAATGGTTTATGACAAATTATTATTCTTCTCCAAACAAGTACAGTATGGTGGTCATCAGTAGTCTACATGCCACATAACATTTGTATCTACAATCATTTCCTGTAAATAGGCGTTAAAAGAGACACCCTTCAGGAGCCTCTGTAGTTATGATTAGCAACATCTGCTAGTGTTCACAGGAGGCCCTAGATTAAGTTAGAAAATATCAGAGCAGAGAATGTATGAGAAAACACCCCTCCTTCGGTCTTCACTTTTATCCTCAAACTTGACGCCACACACAGAACATAGCACTTCTTGTGTGGCAAGGTTCATGGTCATTAGGGGATGAAGTCAATGTGCCAAAGGGCCCCTTAGAGCAGCAATCCCCAAAGCATGTTGGGGAGCAGGGTCTTTCCTTGGAAGTAGGCTTGTTTCTAAAGTCTGGCGCTTCACCAGAACTGGGTGTGTCTGGACACAAAAGTGTAGCCTCCAAGCATGCTCCAATTTCTTAGGCCTTGCCAAGTAAAAGAGGCCATGCGTGTGACCCAAGGGGCCCCAGGGAAACCAGTGCCCCAGCGACGGTTGAGCTGGCCTGTGGCTTGGAAGGAAAACTATGCCTCTGTCAAATGATGTCATTTCACCCAGCATGTCTGACGTGTCTCATAATATTCTGAGGCCAATCTTGACATGCTTGATCAAGCTTCTGACAGAAGTCTCCCTTTCTCTGCATTTATTTAATTAATTTTTACTTTATTGAGCGGAAAGGAAAGCTGACCCTGGGAGACATTTGACAGGAAGTGTATTCCATCTGGGTTCCTTAGTGGGTTAATTATTGTACAAATGAAGTGACTCTTAGAGGCTCATGGTAGTTTTATGTTTGTAGAAAATTACTCATTTTCATGAAAGTGCTTCTCATGTATTACATGAAAGGGACCTTGATTAGGTTTGCCAGAGGTTTGTATATTTTAGGAGTCTTTTTTAAACAACTAGGTCTTGGCTTTATTAATTCTTCTTTTTTTGTCGTTGCTATTGTTGTTCTCTAATTTATTTACCTTAGCTTTAAATGTTGTTATATTATTCTTACCGTTTTTTCTCCCCTTGGGTTGTTTTTGTTCCTTTTCCAGTACATAAAATTCTTCCCTTTTTCTCTTTTTGATAACAATATTGTTCAAAGTTGTGAATTTCCCTATAAATACTGCTATGTCTGCATCCTATAAAAATCACTCTATTACTTTGATTGCCTGTTCCGGTTACCTAGTGCCATTCTGACAGGAATATACCACAAATGGGATGGCCTTAACAAACAGGAATTTATTCTCTTATAGTTCAGGAAGCTAGAAGTCTGAGTTCAAAGTGCCAGGCTCTAGGAGCTGGGTGAAAGCCCCTCAACCTTGGGCTTCAGCTCTGCCTCTTGCTCCCGGCCCACTGAAGCTAGAGGCTTTTCTTCACTCAGACAGCTGCTGGCTACTGAGGCCGACAAGCCCAAGGTTGACAAGTAAAAAGGCACAGTCCCGATGCTACCAAACCACATGGCAGGCGATTAACTCAAGTCCATTGTAAGTCCTAAGGTCAGCAGAGCACGGCAGGCTGCTGAACAATGACACGGCTACACACAGGGTTCAAGGTGCCATAAGCTAGAGACCATTCCCAAAGCTGCTTCTTATATACCGGAAGCAGACCACATACCCAAAGCAGCTACTCAGCCGCTTGTGGTAGATCCCACCATGCAGGTGATTGCCAGTCTCATCATGGGGAATAACTACCACCAGCTGCCCAGCCACTCAACCAGGCCCAGCCAAGTTAACAAACAAATTTAACTACCACATTGCCCTAGATAGGTTTTTATAGACAAAGGAGATATTTTGGGAGAGAAATAATGATAAGCAAATATGAAAAACAAACAAAACTACCTAAATCATCAGAAGAAACCCCACCTCTAGAGAGAACCGATACCGGTATGTTAGAGCAAGTTTCGGGACTTCTCCTTTGCAAATGTATAGCTATGCAGATTCTTATTTTTTACAAAAATGGGGTCACACTGTTTTGAAATTTGCTTTATATAGCTAACTAATAAATTGTGAGCATCTTTTCTTGTTACTAAGGCTAGATCTTCATTGCCAGTTTCAATGGCTACAGAGGATGGATTCTGTGGTGGAAATAGTACATCACTTGCTTCACCAATTACCTAGTATTAGACATTTAGGTTGTCTCCGTTTATTCTGTCATCATAAAGAGTATTGTAGTGTATAGTTTTCTTGCTGACTATCTGCATATATATATATATATAGAGAGAGAGAGAGAGAGAGAGAGAGAGGGTTATTTCCTCAGGATGGAATTGTAGTCGAATTGCTGAGGAAAAGAGGTATGTGTGGTTTGGGCACTTTTTTCTTTTAAATAGAACAAGCCATTTGATTTTTTTATTCTTCAAAAAGCTTTTTTTAAGTTTAGCTTTCTGGCTGTGGTTGTGCTGTCAACACTTTTACAGCAATTCCCTGCTGCTCAGCGAGGAGGGTGCGCTCAGTCCCATCATGGCAACGTTTAGTACATGGGCCCACCGTGGGCCCTGCTGACACGTTTGTTTGTATTGGACAACCTCATGAGAACTCTGGGTCTCACAGCACGAACCCCTCGAAGTCGGCCTGGGCACACACAGCATGGAGACTTTACCAAGCTGCTTTACCTACCTTCTTGATATAAAAGCAAGGGGTTTAGGACACCCTTATCTTGTAGAGCTGTATTGCAGGACAGCCTAGGATGGTAGTCAGACACTGGATCATTCTGAATGCCTCTACTCAGTTGCCCCAGAAGAGCTGGTTTTGCAAATTTTGGTGAAGCATGTATCAGGACAGGTCTGTCCTGGAGGAAGTGCAGCTGGAGGGCTCCTTAGAAGCAAGAGTGGCCAGACTTCATCTGACATACTCTGGTCATGTTGTCAGAAGGGACCATTCACTGGAGAAGGATGTCATGCTTGGTAAGGTGGAGGGTCAACGAAAGAGGGGAAGGCCCTTAATGAGATGGACTGACATTGTGGCAGCGGCGATGGGCTCAAGTATATCAGGGATCGTGGAGCTGGTGCAGGACTGGGCGGTGTTTTCGTTCTGCTGTGCATAGGGTCTCTATGAGTCGGAGACGACTCGACGGCACCTAACAACAACAACAACAACAACATGTTTCAGACACCCTCAGAGCAGCTGTTCCAGCAATTTTCTGTCCAGTCTGAAAGCTTCCATGTCCATCCACACTTACCAATACTGGGCGTTTTTATTTTTGACTATTGGTAGAAGAAGAAATGATTATTTAAATCTGAGTTCACTTTATCATTAGCAAAGGTGGGTATTTTTATACATTTATCGGCAATTGGTATCTCTTATCCTTTCATCATTATTCTTATTAATTTGTAAGAATCCTTTGCTCTTTGCCATATATGTTCCAAATATTTGGGTACTTTTATGATTAGACTTTCAGGTTGGTTTAGACTGTTCTTGCCTTCTGGAATTTTGAAAGTTTTATTCAGTTAAATACGTCAGTCATTTTTCTTTCATTGTTTTTGTTTTTGTATATATGTTTAGAAAGGACTTAGCCAATGAAGATCAAATTATTGTGCATGTATTATACTGTTTATTTGTTTACATTTCAATCCTACAAGCATCTGGGATTTGTTTTAGTGCGTGGTATAAGCAAGAAGGAGCTCTGATGGTGTAGTGGGTAAGGCATTTGGCTGCTGACCAGAAGGTCTGGAGTTTCAACTCACCAGCTGCTCCACAGGAGGAAGATGGGGCAATCTACTTCTGGAAAGATTTACAGCCTTGGAAACCCAATGGGGGTCTCTATGAATTGGAATTGACTCGATGGTAGTGGGTTTGGTTTGGTTTTGGTTTTATGGTATAAGGAAATTTTATGTTTTCCCAATAGCCAATTCAGTCACATCCTATCCTTTGCCCACGGAAATGACAGCTTATTATATTAAAAATGTATACTTATGTATATACAAAATCACACCCTTGCATCTATTTCTTGCTGTCTACTTTTGTAACATTGACTGTCTGTTGATTCATTGCACAGGTGGTTCCACTGCAGTGCAGTGGCTGCAAGAGCCATCTATAGCCATTTCGCCAACCCTTGACTCTGTTGCCCCCATTGATAAGCTCTATGACCCGAGCAACTCACTTAACTTCCCTGAACACTGGTTTCCTGTAGGGCTGTGAGGGTTAAATAGGAGAATGTTTGTGGAGCTGTTGGCTTGGCGCCCAGCACATTTAAGGATTTGATGATGTAGATGTTACGGCCATTTCTGCAGATAGAGTATCAGTGTCACTCAGAGGTCCGCTGGGTACCTCCTACCCTTTAGGGTAAATATGGTTTAATCTCCCAAAGGGAGTGGGAGGAGAGAGCCGTGCAAGTCCAAGGCCCCCTTAAGATTTCAGCAAGTTCCTCTGGAGCCTTCCCTGCTGTCTCTGTTCTTCACCACTGAAACCAGCCACCGCAGTGTTCCCTGTTCAGAGTTCCATTCCCTTCACCACCGCCATCTTTTCCCTCAGCACTCGTGATCACACTGGCATGGGCTCTCTTCCTTCTCTGCATACCCTCCCTTCTCTCATCTCTTTAGTTTCCCTACTGCCTCTCCCCCAGAGCCAGAAACAAATTCATAAATGCCTTCTTGTGCCTTGGAGAACAAAGCAGCTCCTCCAGGAAGCCCTCCCTGATCTCCCTGCTGACCACACTCTTTCCCTCTACCATCCCACAGCCGTCACTCTCCTACTTTGGGTGCTGGGTCATCTTTTAACTGATTGGCGCTCTAGCAACAAGAGGACTGATCGAGGACTGATCTATGCTGTGGTCATGACTTTGTGATGGGCACCCACTATTGAGTGCAACAGGGGCCAGCACTTGACAGTTGATCCTTAACAAGACCTAAGAGTCTTCAGGGCAGAGACTACCTTCCCTTTGCAAAAATGGAAAAACTGAGGCTCTGGGTGGGACAGTGCCAGCCAGGCCTAGGTCACTCGGGTGTTATCCAAAGGGTCCTGTTCTCTGGACTTTACTTTGAGGTGTCGATTTCATACACAGGCCGGGCAGTGATTGACTCCAAATACATATTTAAAGATTTGTCAGTGTTGCAATAAGCCCTCAATCCCTGTCTCCCTGCACAAAGGGACCTCATGAAAGCCAACGAAGTCACACTTCCTGCACCCAGAGCCCCTGCCAATGGGCACCAGTGCTGTCCCTCCAGGGGTGAAATCTCACTGAATATATTCCCACCACTTGAGGGCGGGCAGCAGGCTAGGGATGGCTGGCTCATGCTCCAAGGGAGGGGGCAGTGGACCCCATGTGACCAGTGAGGAAGCAAGGAAAGAGGAGTGAGGGGAGTTTCTGGATCTCGGGGCACGTTTATGGCAGGGCCTTTCTAATTAAACAGGGAGAACTTGTTTAGGGTACAGAGCAGGCTACAACTGCAGCCCCTCCCATGGTCTTTGGCTCACTCTGTATGTTCGCCATGATAGTCTGGGTTATATAGCAATAAACAATCCCCAAATCTCTGGGGCTTAACACAACACAATTTTTGCTCAGGACAATCCACAGTGGGTCAAGTGAAGTGACTCTGCATTGTTGGGGCTCTGGTGGTGCGGTGCGTAAGGCATTTGACTGCTAACCAGATGGCTGGTGGTTCAAACCCACAGCCACACCTCAGAAGGAAAGTTGGGCAATCTACTTCCATAGTGATATCGCCTCAGAAACCCAAGAAGGGGTTGCTATGAGTCGGATCCGACTCGACAGCAGTGAGTTTGGTTTTTTTTTTTTTGGAGGGGGGTGATCTTGTGGCTCTCCATCTCAACATGAGACCCCCTCCATGATCAAGAAGGAGCTCTGATGTCATAGTGCCTAAGGCATTTGACTGCTAACCAGAAGGTTGGTGGTTCAAACCCAGCAGCCACTCTTCGGAAGGAAGGTTGGGCAATCTACTTCCATAAAGATTTACCACCTCAGAAACCCAAAGTGGGTTGCTGTGAGTCGGAATTGACTTGATGGCAGTGAATTTGTTGAGGTTTTTTTGCCATGATCGATGTGGCAGGGGAAGAGATAGACTAGAACTGCACTGGACTTACACTGTCTCTGCCTGAAGGTGTCACACGGTGCTTCCATTCCTATTTTATAAACCAGAAATATGGCTCTGATTAACTGCAAGAGATCTAGGGAGTTTCCTGTGTCCCAAGAAAAACAAGTGTCTGGGCCAGTAATGTCTATTACATTCTGTTTCCAGGAACCCAGACATTGTGGTTCTCCCACTTCCCCTCTGCTACAGCCATTTTTAAAGTTCTCATTTAGGGGAGTGCATTAGTCAGTGACTGCTGCGCTAATGATGCATGACAAACCACTCCAAAACTCAGTGTTTTACAGCAATGAGTGTATGTCTTGCTCACAAGTCCATAGATTGGCTGGTGTGGCCCCAGGATGCAGGTTGTCAGGCTTTGAGTTGGATTCAATCTCCTTTTTGATTAGAAGCTATTCTAGGTATATGCTTCTCAAGAACCAGAGGAGTGCAAGAGGCCAATCAAACCACATGTGCACATTTAATCACATCTGCTGACAGTCCATTGGCCAAGCAAGTTGCACAGCCAAACCCAAAGGCAAGGGATGGGGTGATGTCCTCTTCACAGAGGCATCTGCCCCGCCCCCAATGGTGTCCCCTGCCCCCTCTGTGGCCTCCCCACCCATTGCTTTACTTCCCCAGAAGCCTGAGGTACACTCTGGTGGATTGAGTGCCGTGAGGCCACTGCCTCAAACATCTGCAGCTGGAGCTTCCACTGGTGCTGTGCTATTTTTTTGTTTTCTCTCTCTTTTTATCTCCCTTCCCCCTGTCACTTTTTTTTCTTTCTTTCCCTCCACTTTTTTTTCCCCATCAAATGGGAGCCAATGATTCTGCCCAGCCATACCCACCACACCTGAGTATTTGGCAGCTGGAGCTTGCACTGGTGTTGAGCCACTTTTTTCTTTTCTTTTTTTACCCTCTTTTTCTTCTTGTTTGTTCCCTCTTCTCCCCCTTTTATTTTTTCTTTCATCTTTTCTTGTTTTTCTCTTCCTCTTCCTCTTCCTCCCCTTTTTTTTCCTCTTCTCCCCATTAGTCAGGAACCAGAGACTCTACCCAGACATCCTCATCACACCTGCTGCCTCACCTGGTGGGTAAGTGCCATTACCCACTACAGCACTGGATTGACAAGAAAGGGCAGCCAACACCTGCCTAGCCTGGCCTCAGCTGCCCTATACTACCAGTGACCAGAGGCTTGTGCCCAAACTCACCAGCTACCAAATCTACCAGAGACAGGTGGTGAGCACCCCAGTGCTACCACACTAGTGGGGAGAGTAGCATGGCTGATCCATTGCCCGGATGTACTGAAACAAAACAAAACAAAAAAGCAGAGTGAAGCAAACCAACAATACAATCAACAAGTAAATATAACACACAATGTCTCAGAGACAACAGAAGACTTCAAACCACACAAAAAACAGGACAAGATGGCTTGAGCAAGTGACCAAAATACATGGCCAGAGGAATAAAGGGTATTGGAACGACTTGATAATGAATTCAAAAGATTTATATTTATGACGCTTTAGCAGATTGAGAAAGAGATCAAGGAAAACAAGCATAACACCAAGGAAATCATAGAGAAACTTTAAGGAAAACACAGACAAAACTCTAGAAGAATTCAGGAAAACAATGCAAGAATAAATTGATTTAAAATTAGAAAATTAGACACCAGACAAAACAAGCAAATAGAAATCCATAAAATTAATACTAAAATTTCAGAAATAACATATTGGAAGGGCAAAGGAGTAGAATTGAACCAATGGGAGATAGACGTAGTTAATTTGAAGAAAAATCTCTTAATATTAATCAGAAAAAAGAATGAAAAACAATGAAGAAAGCCTAAGAGTTATGTGAGATGCAATCAAGAGGAACAATTTACCTGTGACTGGCCCTTCCAGAACAGGAAGGGACCAATAAAAAGCACAGAGGAAACTGTCAAAGATTTGTTGGAAGAAAATTTTCCTAATATCATGAAAGATGAGAAAATCTGAATTCAGGAAGCTCAACAAACTCCACATATGATACATTCCAAAAGAAAATCACCAAGATGTAACATGATCAGACTTTCCAAAACCAAAAATGAAGAAAGAATCTTGAAAGCAGCTTGTGAAAAATTAAAAATGGCCTACAAAGAAGAGCCAGAAGAAAAAAAAAAAAAAAGAAGAGCCAGTATGGCCAAACTCTGATTTCTCTGGAGAAACCATGCAGGCAAGAAGGCAATGGGATGATATATACAAAATCCTGAAATTTAAATAAAAAAACAACACTAACCTGGAATTACATATCCAGCAAAATTGTCCCTCAAATACAATGGTAAAATTTGTTTATCCAGATACATAGAAATTAAGGGGATTTGTAAAAACCTGACCAATCATACAAGAAATGCTAAAGGGAGTCTTCAAGGACAGAGAACCAGAAATGGCAGACCACAACTGGAGATTAAGACACACAACAATACTACCCAGAAATCAACCCAAATATAGAAGTATCGAAAATGAAACTACAAGATTGAAAATAGGGAACCAGAGATGTCGATCTGCAAAGGATGATAACTACAAAGCAAAAACAAAAACCCAACCCACTGCCACTGATTATATTGACCCTATGGGACAGAGCAGAACTGCCCCATAGGGTTTCCAATACACAGGCTGATAAAGTGAACAGTAATACCAGGGAGGGATGTGCTCCTTCATCGTTCAAGACCCAAAGGGCAGCATTGCCCAGGAATAAATCGCAGAAGGCAGGAATGGATAGGAACGGAAATGGTAAACACAAGGAGGAATGGGGAAAGTGCTGGTACATTGTCGGGACTGCAGTCAATGTTACCAAACAAAATGTGTGTGAATTGTTGAATGGAAATCCAATCCTAGCTTTGTCACTCACTCACTAACTAGCTCTGTGTCCCCTGGAAGCCACTCCCGCTCCAAATCCCAGTTGTCCTGTTGGTAAATAAAGATACTGCCTTCCTTCAGGTTGTCCGGGCTTAATTGAGAGAACTTCGGTTAGGTGCCTGCTCACAGTGATTGTTGTTGTTAGCTGCTGGGGAGTCAGTACCCCATGCACAACAGAACTGAACGAAGCAACTGTTGTCTGGTCCTGCACCAGCCCCATGACTGGCTGCAGATCAGATTGTTACGCTCCATGGGCTTGTCATTGGCTGATTTTTCAGAAATAGATCACCAGCCCTTTCTTCCTCGTTCACCTTAGTCTGGAAGCGCCACTGAAACCTGCACAGCATCATAGCAACACCGAGGCCCACTGCTGGTGGCTGTGCAGGGGCTGCATGGGTGGCAAACTGAACTCAGATCTTCCATAGGGGGAGCAAGAATTGTACCACTGAATCACCATCCTCCCTGTACCAAAAACCCCTCGAGTCAATCCCAACTCATATCGGTCCCGTAGTTTCCAAGGCTGTAATCTTCA
>NW_006921624.1:13597586-13601741 GCF_000298275.1 Orycteropus afer afer
TTGAACCGCCAGCCTTCTGGTTAGCAGTCAAGTGCCTTAGGCACGATGCTACCAGAGCTCCCTTACAAATGCCCTGTAAGAAGCAGGAATGTCATTCCTTGGGTTAAAGGGAACCATTGCAGGCGTGAACAAGAGATAAAATTAGACATACAGGCAGTTGTGGCAGCAACTTATGAACAGAGAGCAAAGCAATGAAGTTGCATCCAGCATCAACTGGCTGCTCAGAGCTCTGACACCCGGACCATCAGAGCAAACTTCTCCACCGTGACCCAATTCCCTGCTGTAAAGAGGGAGGGCGAGGCCTGGGAGGGAACAGGGATTGCCCACAGAGGGAACCACGGGCCTTTGGTCATGAAGCTGGTTCCCAAGAGTGTGTGTCTGTGAGGCATGTGTTTGACATTGAGGAATGTCTTAGCAGCACAGGGGGCAATGATTGACAGGTCTGATGAATGCATCCCCATTATTATTGAAATTTATACACAGTGCCACCGATCAGATAGAAGAATCTCGTTACATGCGTCTTATTTCGTATTCACAGCTGTTGTTTTTCAACTGGAAACCTGGGCGTCTGACCCCTGGATTGACAAACCTGAAATCTGGGGCTTCTACCAGAAAATAAGTTCTGAACATAAAGCCCCCATTTGGAAACTGCCCTCTGCTGCTACTTTGCTTGGGATCTGGGTAAGGTATCCACAGTCTCTGAGCCATGTTTCAGAAGGTTGAACCAGGTTATGACGTCCCACAGACCAGAAGGGCTCCAATTCCCTACCTCTGACCATTCATGTGGTCATTTACTCATTTACAGATAATTTTGGACACCTACTCTTACGAATTTATTTGTGTCTCCCCAAAATTTATGTTCACGCCCTAACCTCTAGTACCTGTGAACATGACCTTGTTTGGAAATAGGGTCTTTGAAGATGTTACCAGTTAAGTCAACATGAGGTCACATCAGAGCAGGGTGAATTCTTATCCAATCTGAATGAATCCTGCAAAAGAGAAGAGAGACGCAGAGAGACAAGAGAGATGGTGGCCATGTGAAGGCCTGTCTGGAAGCCAAAGGACACCTGGGACTCTAGAAGCTGAGAGAGCCAAGAAAGGATCTCTCCCTCGAGCCTTCAGAGAGAACATGGTCCTGCTGACACCCTGGATTCAGATTTGCAGGCTCTGGAACTGTAAGACAGTAACGTTCTGTTCTTACAGGCCACTGGTCTGTGGTATTTTGCCATAGCAGCTCTAGGGAACTAGTACAGAGTGTATCATCTCCATCAACCACAGGTGACACCACAGGCTACAAGAAGTTAGAAATGTGTCCCGATACAGAGCTGGGATTCTAACTAGGGGCTTTGAGTAACCTGGATTAAGGAGCCCAGATGTACCAAAACCTGTGGTCAAGTGGTAAGAAGAAGACTCTAGAAGAGCTGGGAACCCGCTGAGGAGGCCTCCCCATCTGATGGGACTTGAAGTGAAGGAGGATAAGAAACTGTACCAAAAGTTAGCAAATTTTGAATGTTTGTGCTGCCACAATTTACAGACTAGACGCCATGGTGAGAGGAGGGAAGCAAGAGACAATCACAGTACAAACGAGTGCAATGCTCACTTTCCTGCATGACTCCCCCGCAGTCCACAACAACACCCGGAGGAAACGCAGGACACCAACACTGTTTATAAAGCTGCATCTTACTGACATGAGTAAATCAGAGCTGAGGAGTAGTGGCAGAAGGAAGAGCCAGGTTTGTGATGAAGTGGGCCTGTTGCCTGGGAAGCCACAGGTTTCCGGCAGCCCTGTGGGCTCTGAGGGAGTGAAAGGAATCATTTGGCCCACTCTGGATGTGTGTGTCTATGTGTGTGTGCATGTATGCATGTGTCTGTGTGTGTACGCATACGTTTGTGCACATGCACACATGTATGTCCGTGTGTATGTTGGGGAAAGTCTTCCATTGTGTAGAAATAATACGTACATCTCGTAACCTGGAAAATGTGTCTATCATGTCACACAGCAGGCTAATATTTAACTAAGTCAAGCCTACCTTTGGCTCTTTTTCCCAGGGTACCCACCAAGAATCCCCCAAGATACAAAGAGTTTAGGACTAGGGTTTGCAAGTGGGATTCCATTTTCCTTTAATAGAATATCTGCTTTACCCGCAATGCCACCAGAGCTCCTTATATCTAAGAATCATTGCTCAACTCAAGGTCACACAGATGTACCCACGTGTTTCCTCCGAAGAGTTTTACAGTTTTAGTTCTAACATTTAGATCTGGGGTCCATTTTGAGTACTCAATAAATATTTGTTTAGTAGCTATTATGTGTCAAGGAGCTCTAGTAGCATAGTGCCTAAGGCACTTGACTGTTAACCAGAAGGCTAGCAGTTCAAACCAGCCTTGGCGGTTCTGAGGAGCTCAGAAGGAAGGTTGAGCAATCTACTTCCATAGTGATACTGCCTCGGCAACCCAAGGAGGGGTCGTTATGAGTCTGGGCCCACTTGATGGCACATAACAACAACATTATGTGTCAGGCACTGATTTGGGGCTGGGTATACCTTGATAGAAGGAGCCCTAGTGGGACAGTGGTTAAGCATTTGGCAGCTCACTGAAAGATCAATAGTTGGAACCCAACAACTGCTCTGTAGGAAAAAGGTGTGACAATCTGCTTCCTTAAACATTTATAGCCTTGGAAACCCTATGGGGCAGTTCTAATTTATCCAGTAGTGAGTCAGAATCAACTTGATGGCAATGTGTTTGGTCTGGGTTTGGATACCTCTCTATATAGGTGTTCTGGTTACCAATGCTGCTCTGCCAAGAATATACCACAAGTGGGATGCTTGAAGAAACAGGAGTTTAATCTTACCATTTGGAAGCTTTAAGTCCGAGTTCAAAATCAGGCTCTTGGGGCTGGGTGAAAGCCCCTCAACCTTGGGCTTTAGCTCTGCCTCCTGTTCCTGGCCCACTGAAGTTCGAGGCTTTTCTTCACTCAGCTGCTGGCTGCTGAGACTGACAAACCCAAGGTCGACAAGTAACAAGGCACAGTCCCATATTACCAAACCACATGGCAGACCATTAATTCAAGTCCATTGAGAGTCCCATGATCGGCAGAGCATGGCAGGCTACTGAACAATGACTCGGCTACATGCAGGGTTCAAATGTGCCATAAGCTAGAGATCATTCCCAAAGCTGCTGCTTATATATAGGCAGCAGACCACATCCCTAAAGCAGCTGCTCAGCTGCTCCAATTCATCCCACCATGGAGTTAATTACCAATCTTACCATGGGGAATAACTACATCCAGCTGCCCAGCCACTCAGCCAGGCCTAGCCAAGCTGACACACAAACTTAACCACCACAATAGGTGACCAAAACAGGCAACCTCCCTATCCTGGAAGAACTGACACTCCAGTGGAGGAGACAACAATAACCAAGAAAATCAACAGGATAACCTGAGCTGTGCAGAGACCTGAGCAATGAAACCACATGGCATATTGAGGAACACAGTAGTCCCAGACTACCTGGAACCCTAGAGCAGGTGTTGTGGACAGCAGCGTGGACAGGAGGTCACTGAGCCTGGCTAAATGGCCTTCTTAAATCTTATTCCATTTACAAATGGGCAGACTGAGGTCCAGGGAGGTGAGGTGAGGTTCAAGGTCCCACAGCAAGGCAGTGGCAGTGCCCAAACAAGGCCAGACTCCAAGGCTCGGATTTCTCCCAGCAGCCTCTGAGGGTGGTGGCAGGCTGTGGCTGGAGGAACACAGTGGATTTTCTGTGTGGTGGGGTTTGTATTTCCATGCTGGTGTGGAGGGTAAAGCACAAAGTACCCTGACGGTCCCTGAGCAGCGTGTTGCGTTCAGACTGAGAGCCCCTTAGATTAGATAATACGCATGATTTTTGTGGGCAATCCCCTCAGGGTCGCTATGAATGCTGTGCTTTTAGGTGAACTATTCCTGGCTTCAGTTTTGATAAGATAGCATCTCAGTTAATCCATTTCTCTGTTGGGCTCTGCAGAAACTTCTCTCTTCATCTTCATTATCTCCTCCCATGCACTTTTACTGGGATGTCAGTGAATCAGATCTACCCCAAGTGCTTCTGCAACATTATAATGAGGAGATGAGACTCGGAGGAACTCAGAGTATTGTCTGTTTTGGGGGCAGGTCGCTGCTATTC
>NW_006921624.1:13602031-13607105 GCF_000298275.1 Orycteropus afer afer
AATTAGCTACCCTTGAGCAGGGGGTGGGGTCTTGGGTGGTGCAGTTAACCCACTTGGTTGAAAGGTTGGAGCCTTGAGTCCACCTACAGGCACCTGACAATCTACTTCCAAAAAACCAGCCATTGAAAACCCTATGGAGCACATGGGGTCTCTGTGATATGAGGTCGACCAGATGGCAACTATTTAACTGGTTTGGGGGTGGGTGCTGGGAGAGGTCTGGTGGCTGCCCTCCCTGCTGGTGGAGGCAGCGTTGCACCAGAAATCAGGGGACCTGAGTTAGGTATGTCATTGGGCAAGTCATACTGCCCTCACTGGGTCTGTCTTTTCCATACCCCCCCCCCAAAAAAAAGGCAGATTTGGGTTGGACAGTCTCCAGACTGGGCTCTGAACTCATGGACGCTTGAGCTTCAGTGACTGCTTGGAGGCAACGTGCTCCCTGTGGTGGGGGTGGAGAAGAGATTTACTTCCCAACAGGCGACCCCTTGTTAGATCACTTTTAGATCTTACGCTCCACCAGTCACCACTGGCCACATGTGGCTATTTACATAAGATAAAATAAAAATGCAGTCCTTGAGTTGCCTTGAGAACATTTCAAGTGTTCGATAGCCACCTGTGTCTCTCTGCTGCTGTGTGGACAGTACGGATAGGGAGTCTTCCCATCACCGCAGCCAGTGCCAAGGGAAGCGCTGTGGAGGCAGTGTTTCCACAGGTCATCTCCGTCCACTTCCAACCCAATGAGATCAGGGGAAGGACACTAACAAAATGGAGAGACTCAATTCCTACTGTCAACACAGTGGCAGCCGTCGGGTCAAGGGCTTTGAACCCCCTCAAGAACTCAGAGCTAGTCCCCTGCTCTGACTCGCCCTCAAACAGACTGGAAAGGGATTGGAAGCTGAGACCAACAAGAGAGCCAAGTGGGGCACCCTAGTGTGTTTGACACAACCCTCTGACAGGAAGTGTTACAGAAGGTGTCCAGAGACTGGGGCTTTGCCACCGTTCACCTATGAACTCCAGGTAAGACATGGAGAACCTGGAGCCTCACTATCCCCACCTGCAAAATGGGATGAGAATGTTGTTGTTGTTGTTATGTGCCATCGAGTTGGACCCGACTCATAGCGACTCCTCCTTGGGTTGCCAAGGCGGTATAACTACAGAAGTAGATTGCCCCACCTTCCTTCTGAGGGATGAGAATAACAAGAGACAAAACTTAATGGGGGTCTGTATCAGACACTCTTCTAAGCATTTCTCATGTATCAGTACATGTGATTCTCAAATTAACCACAGAAAGTGCTGTAGACATCACTCCCTCTTCACATGCTGAGAAACTGAGGCACAGAAGAACTGAGTGACTCACCAAGGTCATGCAGCACTGGGATTAGAAGCCAGGTAGCTTCAGTCTTAATGACAGGAGCTCTGGTAGCATAGTGCCTAAGGCACTTGAATCCTTAGAAGGAAAGTTGGGCAATCTACTTCCATAGTGATACTGCCTCAGAAACCCAAGGAGGGGTCGCTCCGACTCAATGGCACATAACAACAACAACAACAGTTCACTTCCAGTGCACATAAAGACACTCCTCCCCTCCCCAATAGTGTAGGTAATGTGGGACCTGTACCCCTGATGCCCAGCAGTGCTTGGTAAAGCTGGAACGCAACCAGCCACTACCGTGGAGGACCCCACTCTTAGTGACCTCTCCTTGGGTTTCCGAGGCAGTATCACTACGGACGTAGATTGCCCCATCTTCCCTCCCAGGAGTGGCTGGTGGGTTTGAACCGCCAGCCTTCTGGTCAGCAGTCAAATGCCTTAGGCACTAGGCTACCAGAGCTCCTTGGTAATGGTGGAAGGGCAACAAATATATGCTGACTGAGAAACCTGAGCCCCTCCACCAATAGAAAAACGTGTAATCTTTGCTTCCAAGTGACTTTAACAAACACTGGCTCCTTCTCTGTTGTTGTTGTTATGTGCCGTCGAGTCAGCCCTGACTCATAGGGACCCCTCTTGGGTTTCCGAGGCAGTATCACTACGGAAGTAGGATTGCGAAGTAGGATTGCAAAGTAGGATTGCAAAGTAGGATTGCAAAGTAGGATTGCGAAGTAGGATTGCAAAGTAGGATTGCCCAACCTTCCTTCCGAGGAGTGGCTGGTGGGTTTGAACCGCCAGCCTTCTGGTGAGCAGGCAAGTGTCTTAGCCACTATGCTACCAGAGCTCCCATAGTTTTCCAAAGAGGAAACAAGACCAGAGAGGGGCAGGACTAACCCAAGGTCAACAGCAAGTCAATGGCAAAGCGGGGTGTAAACGCCTGGTCAAGTGCTTCTGCCCCTTTTACCCTTAGTGGGGTGCAGGTGGGGAGGAGGGGGGACTATTTGGGTTGGGGACTACCCGGGCAAGGAGAGCAGGCTGGAGCGCAGGGCTGCCCGGAGGCACTTTCCCTCCTTTCCACCCGCCTCTTCTCTCTGCCTCGAGCCTCGCCCACTCCCCGCCAGTCGGAGCCGCGAAAGGCTGAAGCGCTGAGTCAGCAGTTTCGAGCGCCGTACCCAGGACCGGAGATAGCGCTCCGCACCTCGCGGCCTGGAAACGAGCGCTGTAACACCCGCCCGCCCCTGGGCGCGTTTCTAAGGGAGCCAGGGGCTGGAGAGATCCTTGCAGAGGGGCCCTCAGGGCCCAGAAAAGCAAATGGGAATCCGAGCGCAGAATTACTAGAAGCCAAGAAGGAAGGTGGCAGCGATCCGCCTGGTGTGGGTGTCTCCAGAGCGGCGCCATTATCTCCTGGAACTCCACTGGTGTCTTTAAGCTGCACGGTGTCTATAAACTGCGCTTCTCACTCTGCAACCCCTACCCACGCACGCACGGACGCGCATGCGCGGGGACACACACACACACACACACACACTCACTCACTCTCTTTCTCTCTCTCTCTCCCTCCCTCCCCCCCCACACACCGTCCCTCCCCCCAGCTCCCAGAAATCCCCCAAACTAGGAAGCCGGGGTGGGCATGTTAGACAGGCTTTCTAGTCCAATCCACCCTACTCAAAAGCAGAAACTGAGGCCCAGGAAGAGGAAGGGACCCAGGGGTCCTCGTTCCCAGGCAGAGGGTCTTGGGAAGGGGAGTGCCACTCTCTCCTTTAAAAGGTGAGGCAGGGCCAATTCCCACATTTCCTTCTTCTCTCTCCCTCCACTTGCCCACCTTCCCTCCTCCCTCCCTCCGTTTTCTTAACCCCCTTTCTTCCCTCCTCCCTCCCTCTGTAAACTGCAGCCTGCTTCCTCTGGTCTCAAGGCCACCACTGCCATTCCCTCACACCCTTCTTCCCTTTCCCCTAGTTAACATCTACCCCCTGTGTGGGTCTCAGGGCAGTGGCCACTTCCTCAGGAAAGCCTCCTGACCTGCCCGGTCTAGCAGCTTGGTGCCCCTGAACTTCCAGCCTGTTCTCCTCCCACTCCAGTTACACCATATGTAAGCGCCATGTCTGTCGCCTCTGTTATGCGGAGTCTGAGGGCAGGGCCACAGCTCCCTCTGCTCACTGCTCTATCCCCAGTGCCTACTCCAGGGACTGGCATAGAGCAGGGATGGGTGAGTGAATGAACAAACTCCCAGATGACTGGTACTTACAATGACAGTGCAATTACAACCCTTAAACCTTTTGGTTTCTCCTTTTGTCACCTCCGCATTCAGTCCATTTGCATATTCCTTTGGCTTTAACTCCAGAGTAGGCACCGATTTGCTCACCTTCATTTCCACCACTCTCACCCTGGTCAAAGCCACAGTCATATCTCACGGCAGTCAGCAGCCTCCAACTGGTCCCCCCTCAATCTCTCTCATGTTCCCCCGTATAGATGATTCTCCACACGATGGAAAAGAACAGTGCGAGACCTTTTTGAAACATGCAAAATCAAATTCCGCTGTGACCCTGCTTAAAGCCTCCCACGGGGCTTCCTACTATACTTCAGATAACATCCAACCTTCCAGTAGCTTCCAGAGCCTCACAGGGCTTGGCCCACACCTTCTCTGCCACCCACACCACACCGCAGCACAGCTCTGCTCCAGCCACACTGGCTTCTGGGTCCTCTCAAATCGAGATCAACTTATTCCCGCCCCAGAGCCTGGCATGCTTCCCCCAGATCTCATGGGTCTCAGCTCAGGTGTCACTTCCTGGAACAGGCCCTCCTTGGCCACACATCACCCTGTTTACTGTCTTCCCAGGAATTATTATTAATTGGTATCTTTGACGTGTCCACACACCTGCTGTCTGCCTGCTGCCCCACCTCCTGCCATAAACTCTGCCCTCCTTGCCACCAGGGACCTCGCTCAGCTGGCTCTCTATTAGACCCCCAGCACTTGAACAGGCTGGTGCCTAATAGGTGCCCAAAATATATTTGTGAAATAAATGAAAAGACCTCCACGTCTTTCTGCATCTTGTACATCTGTTTGGAGCTGCAGTATAGACCCAGATGTGTTATTTTCCCTTGTTAATTACTGCAGAGTAATTACAGGCAGAAGTGTAAGTACAGAATGCATTAATGGGAAAAAGATAACAGATTTCATGTGCTGGCTTGAAGAATGCTCAGATGGGAGCTAGGTGCCCCACGACCTGCTGGAATTCTGGTATGGGTCCTTTGGCCTCCTTGAGCCAGAAGTCCGAGCCTCAGCCACTCTCTGCTTTTCTGGAAAAGTACCAGGGGCCATCTTGGTCTCAAGAGAGGCAGTGATGGGGCTGGGGGAGCCTGGGACCGTGCTGAGTTAAAGTCTGGATTCTGTGTATTGCTGAAGAGCTGGGTGGCACTGGGCAGATGACTTAGCTTCTCTGAGCCTTGGTTTCCTCACCTGTAAAATGGGGAGAGTGGTACCTCCTCCCAGGACTGTTGTAAGCTGTAAGAAGATGATAGATGCAAAGTGAGTGCCTGTAATGGAGTTCCCCTCTCACAGGAAAAACGATTCCTGTTTCCTCACCATCTCTCTGTCATCTCCTCCTCAGGAGATAGGATGACAAGTCATGTGCTAATTGGTTTTACCTCCTCTACTCTAAACACCCAGGATAACCCAGATAATTTTGACGAGACTGGTAAAAAAAAAAAAAAAAA
>NW_006921624.1:13607422-13609615 GCF_000298275.1 Orycteropus afer afer
GAAGCTGCTCACTGGTCATTTGCAGCCACTAGGGGGGTGGGAGTTTGAGCTCTTGCTGCTTTCGCCTTACTGATGACTCTTGGCCGCCCCCTCGTGGGCCACACGATAGCTGCAGGTTTTCCTACTTGTCCTGCCTTCTGCCGGATGGAGCCTCTTTTTTAAAAAGTATGCTTTAATTTAGTGCCACACTTTTTATGACTATAGGACCTCAAAATCACCACTTTTCTGTTTTCCAAAGCATTGACAGATGAAGACTGAGCCTTATTATTGACACTACTTTAAACATTTGAACATTTATTTTGTTTTTTGAAGTTAGGCCCAACCCTAGTCCCAGCAATGTTCTTTATTGAAATGGAAATACTAATATCCAGCTTTATTTGAAAAGGAACAAGGCCCTGAATAGCTAAAGAATTACTGAAGAAGAAAAGCAAAAAGTAGGAGGCCTCACGCTTCCTGATCTCAAAACTTACTGGATGGCCACGGTAGTCCAAACAGCCTAGAATGGTTCAAGGACAGACAGACACATCGAACAATGGGACAGAATTGAGAACCAGAAGTAATCCATCCATCCATGTGCAACCAATCTTTGACAAAGGGTCAAAGTACAGTCAATGAGGAAGAAATGGTCTCTTTAACAAAAGGGGTCGGCAAAACAGGTTATCCACAAGCAGAAAATGAAGCAGGATCCAATTCACATCATGCACAAAAATTAACTCCAAATGGATTAAATACCTAAATGTTAAAGTTGAAACTGGAAGATAAAAACGGAACAAATCTACAGAAACTAATTTTTAGCATAAAAGACTATTAAACACAAATAATAATACACAAATAACAGAAGATACTTGAGATAACAGGGACCTCCTAAAAATGAAATATTTATGCTCATCAAAAGACTTTACTAACAGGGTAAAAAGAGAACACACAGACTGGGAAAAATCTGGAGCAAAACCTATCTAACAAGGGTCTAATCTCTAAAATATACAGAAAACTCCAACAACTCAATGACAAAAAGATATACAACCCAATCAAAAAACGGGCACAGGACATGAATAGACACTTCACCAAGACAACATTATGATGGCCAACAAATGCATGAAAAGATAGTCATGATCATCAGCCATTACAAAAAAAACCAAATGCACTGCTGTCCAGTTGGGCCCAACTCATAGCAACCCCTCCTTGGGTTTCCGAGGTAGTATTGCTACAGAAGTAGATTGTCCATCTTTCCTTCTGAGGGGAGGCTGGTGGGTTTGAACTGTCAGCCTTCTGGTTAGCAGTCAAATGCCATTAGAGAGATGCAAATCAAAATGACAATGAGTTGCCACCTCACCTCTGTAAAAATGTTAACAATAAAAAACCCAGGAAACAACAAATGCTGGCAAGGCTGCAGGGAGATTGGAACCCTTATCCACTGCTGGTGGGACTGTAAAATGATGCAATTACTATGGAAAACAGAATGGCACTTCCTCAAAAAACTACAAATAGAAAAACCTTGTGATCCAGCAATCCCACTCCTAGATATATGTCCAAGAGATACAAGAGCAGTAACACCAATAGACATACACACCCTAATGTCCACTGAAGCACCATTCACAATAGCAAAAAGATGGAAACAACCTACATGCCCATCAATGGATGAACAGATAAACAAACTGTGGTACGTTCATACAATGGAATACCACTCAAATAGAAGAAACAATGAGGAGTCCACAAAACATAACACGGATGAATCTGCAGGACATTACGCTGAGTGAAATAAGTCAATCACAAAAGGACAACTATTGTATGGTCCCACTATGACAGAAAGTTAGGAACAGATACATACGTAGAAAGAAACATTCTTTGATGGTTACCAGGGAGGGAGGGGGATCACTTCCTAGATAGTAGATACTTGTTATTTTTGGTGATGGGAAAGATAATACCAAATAAAGGTGAAGTCCACACAAACTTGACCAAAGTAAATGAAAACACTAAGATGTAAACAAGGAAAAGGAACAGCTTCAGTATTTATGTTATATGGTGTAGGCTATAACATATTCAATTTTGCAACAACAGTAATAACCAAAACATATGTTTGTGGTCATACAGGTAGAAGTATATGCATATATGGCCATAGGAAGGCATATGTGAATACACCACATGTTGTTGTTGTAATGTACCATGGAGTTGGACCCGACTCATAGAGACCCC
>NW_006921624.1:13609938-13610458 GCF_000298275.1 Orycteropus afer afer
AATGTAAATACATGTTTGTGTGTGGTGTATATATATCCATAGATCTAATAAAGAAAGCACAGTTACAGAGACTTCCTAGACATATCCAAACAACTTGAGGAATTGGTCAGCTGGGTGAAGGGCTTAGGGCCATAATCTTGCAGGATAACTTAGTCAATTGGCAGACCATAAAGTTAATGCTCTAGTTTGGTGAGTAGCGCCTGGGGTCTTAAAAGCTTGTCAGTAGCCATATAACTATTGGTCTCTATTCATCTGGAGTAAAACGGAACGAAGGAAACAAAAGACTTAAGGAAGAAACTAGTTCACAGGACTATAGGTTACATGCCTCTTCTAACCTGAGATTAGAAGAACTAGATGGTGCCTGGCTACCATGACCAACCATTCAGACCAGGGACACAGTAGAAGGTTCTAGTTAGAATGGGGAATAAAAGTGTCACAAAGAATTCAAATTGAGAAAAAAAAAAAAAAAAGACAAGACTTACTGGACTAATAGAGACTAGAGGAACCCCTGAGACTATTG
>NW_006921624.1:13611222-13632488 GCF_000298275.1 Orycteropus afer afer
AATAAACAAATAGAAGCAGTTTGACCAATATTTTGCCAATCTGAGTTCAATTCCAAGCTTGTGAAGGAGGGTGGGCATCTGGATTGGGGAGGAAATCAGCTCAAGCTGCTGACCCTGTGACTGAAGGCATTTAATGAGCTCCTCCCCCCACACCTCTTTTTCCCTTCCAAGTGAGACCCCATGTATTTACCACAGTTGAATGCCATGAGTGCTTGGTTTGTTTATCCAACAATGTTAATTGACCATCTATTTTGGACCAGAGTCTGTGCTGACCCCTAGAGATACAGAGAAGACTTAAACACAGTCCCTGACACTCGGGACTCACTGTCTAGCCTGGACATAGTTAGGTAAAAGAACGTTTAGTTACAAAGTGCTCTTTGATGAGGGAGCAACAGGGCACTATGGAAAAGTAGAAGCTAATCCTGGCTCTGTCACTGGACAAAGGGCATCTCCTGTTAGAACCTCAGTTTCCTCATCTGTAAAATGGGGATAATAATAATACTTACCTCAATGACATTCAACTGTGTGGATCATAACAAATTATGTGTAATATTTCAAAGAATGAGAATCCCAGTACACTTCATTGAGCTGATAGGAATCTGTACCTAGACCAAGAGGCTGCTACTCAACTAGAACAAGGGGGTACTACATGGTTTAAAATCAGGAAAGATGTATGTCAGGGTTGTGTGTTTCACCACACTTATTCAATCCGTATGCTGAGTGAATAACCCAAGAACCTAGTCTATGTGAAGAGGAACGCAGCTTCAGCATTGGAGGAAGACTCATTAACAACCTGTGATGTGCAGATGATACAACCTTGCTTGCTGAAAGCAAAGAGAACTTGAAGCACTTACTGATGAAGATCAAACACTACAGCTTTCAGTACGGATTACATCTCAATATAAAGAAAACAAAACTCCTCACAACTGAACCAATGAGAAACATCATGATAAATGGAGAAAAGTTTGAAGTTTCAAGGACTTCATTTTACTTGAATCCACAATCGGTGCCCAGTGAAGCAGCAATAAAGAAATCAAATGACATATTACATTAGACAAATCTACTGCAAATGACCTCTTAAAAGTGCTAAAAAGCAAAGATGTCACTTTGAGGACTAAAGCATGCCTGACTCAAGCCATGATATTTTCAATCACCTCCTATGCATGTGAAAGCTGGACAATGAATAAGGAAGACCAAAGAAGAACTGACGCCTATGAAATATGGCGTTGGCAAGAATATTGAATATACCATGGGCTGCCAAAGAATGAACTAAACTGTCTTGGAAGCAGTACAGCTGGAATGCTCCTTACAAGGGAGGATGGCAAGACTTCGTCACTCCTACTTTGCACATGTTGTCAGGAGGGACCAGTCCCTGGAGAAGGGCATCATGCCTGGTAAAGTAGAGGATCAGCGAAAAAAGGGGAAGACCCTCAATGAGATGGACTAGTTCAGCAGCTGCAAGGATGGCTCAAACGTACCAACGGTTGTGAGAACGCTGCAGGACCAAGCATTCTACGTTGTGTCATACACACAGACAACATGAGTTGAAAGGGAGTCAGTGGCATCTAACCATCACCGTGTTGAGTTATGGTGAAGATTTAAGGGAGATACAGTACACATGTAAAACACCCAGCACACAGAGCAGTCGCTACTATAAATGCTGGCTCACTCTGTTGCTGTTAGGTACCACTGAGTTGGTTCCAACTCATAGCAACCCTACGTACAACAGAATAAAACACTGCCTGGTCCTGCACCATACTCAAAATCATTGCCATGTCCAAGTCCATCACCTCAGCCACTGTGTCAGTCTGTCTCATTGAGGATCTTCCCCTTTTTGTTGACCCTCTATTTTACCAGGCAGGATACCTTCTCCAAGGATTGGCCCTTTCTGACAATATGACCAAAGCATAAGAGACAAAGCCTGGTCATTTTCACTTCTAAGGGAAATTTCAGCTGTTTTTCCTCCAAGACAGATTTGTTCATTCTTCTACCAGTCCATGGTTTATACATTTTATATTCTTCACCAGCACAATTCAAATGCATCTGTTCTTCTGCGGTCTTCCTTATTCACTGTCCAGCTCTCACATGCATATGAGGCTACTGAAAATACCAAGGCTTGGGATGTGCCTTAGTCTTCAAAGTGACATCTTTGCTTTTTCACACTTTAAAGAGGACTTTTGCAGCAGATTTGCCCAATGCAATACATTGTTGGATTTCTTGACTACTGCTTCCATGGGCATTGATTGTGGTTCCAAGTAAAATGAAATCCTTGACAACTTCAATCCTTTCTCCATTTATCATAATGCTGTTTTTTGGTCCAGTTGTGAGGACTTTTGTTTTCTTTATGTTGGGGTGTAATCCATACTGTAGGCTTTGATCTTTGTCAGTGAGTGCTTCAAGTCCTCTTTACTTTCAGCAAGCACGATTGTGTCATCTGCATATCACAGGTTGTTAATGAGTGAGTCTTCCTCCGATCCTGATGCTGTGTTTTTCTTTATATAGTCCAGCTCCCCAGATTATTTGCTCAGCATACAGATTGCATAAGTATGGTGAAAGGATACAATCCTAACACACACCTTTCCTGATTTCCAGATTTCTCATGACCACAATTAAGTGTTCTGGAACTCCCTTCTTCACAATGTTATCCATAATTTGTTATGATCCACACAGTCGAACACCTTTGCATAGTCAATAAACCCAGGTAAACATCTTTCTGGTATTCTTTGTTTTCAGCTAAGATCTATCTGACATTAGCAAAGATATCCCTTGTTCCACATCCTCTTCTAAATCCAGCTTGCATCTCTGGAAGTTCCCTGTCGATGTACTATTGCATCCATTTCTGAATTATCTTTAGCAAAATTTTACTCACATGTGATATTAATAATATAGTTTGGTAATTTTCACATTCTTTGAAATGGGCAAAATATGGACCTCTTCTGGTTGGTTGGCCAAGCACCTGTCTTCCAAATTTCTTGGCATAAATGAGTGAGAGCCTCCAGTGCTGCATCCATTTTTTGAAACATCTCAATAGGTATTCCATCAATTTCTGACCTTTGTTTTCCTCCAGTTCCTTCAGTGAAGCTTGGACTTCTTCCTTCAATACCATCAGTTCTTGATGATATGCTACCTCTTGAAATGGCTGAACATAGGCCAATTATTTTTGGTACAGTGACTCTGTTGTTCTCTCCATCCATATTAAATTCTCTTTCTTCAGACTCTTGACCAAACTTGGACATGACCTCTTTTGAATACTTGCTGGACTTTTGGAAAGATGGCAGAATTCTATATGTAGTCAATACTAGACAGGGTCTTAGAAATAGCGTAGTGCCTAAGGCACTTGATTGCTATCCAGAAGGCTGGCGGTTCAAAC
The DNA here is from genome assembly GCF_000298275.1 of Orycteropus afer afer. Taxonomy (NCBI): domain Eukaryota; kingdom Metazoa; phylum Chordata; class Mammalia; order Tubulidentata; family Orycteropodidae; genus Orycteropus; species Orycteropus afer. The sequence goes on from NW_006921624.1 coordinate 13,614,593, forward strand.
CCACCAGCCACTCCTTGGAAGGAAGGTTGGGCAATCTACTTCCATAGTGATGCCACCTTGGAAACCCAAGGCAGGGTGGCTATGAGTCAGGTCTGACTCGACAGCACATAACAATAACAACAACAAGCTCTATATTCTAGAGAAGAGGAAAATGGGGCCCAGAGAAGGGAAGAGCTTACCTGAGATCACACAGCAGTTCTGGAAGGGCACTGTGCTTGATCATTAATATCCCAGCCTCTGCCATGACTGTATATAAGTTTGGCAGATGACATTTCTACACACATATTTGTATGAGCCATATGAATGTCCATATATAAAATAGGGGCAAAGATATGATAACTTATTAGCCACAGCCAAACACCTTGAGGGAGTGAGTTGCTGGGCCCATGGGTCTGGGGCCATGGTCACAGAGGACATCAAACTCAAGTGGTATAACATACTATACAAAAACATTGCTTTACAACCTATTTTGGTGAGTAGCGACTGGAGTCTTAAAAGCTTGTGAGTGACCATCTAAGATGAAGTAATTGGTCTCTCTTCTTCTGGAACAAAGAAAAATGAAGAAAATCAAAGACATATGGAAATGATTAGTCCAAGGGACTAGAGGACCATGCAAACCGCAGCCTGCATGACTCTGAGACCAGAAAAACTAGATGGTGCCCAGCTACCCTGACAAACACTTGGAAAGGAATCAAAATAGGAGTTCCTGGATAGAGTGGGAGAAAAATGTGGAACAAAATTCAAAATCACAAAAATGACTAGGTTTACTGGCCTGATAGAGACTGATGAAACTCCTGAGACTATGGACCCCAGTCACCTTTCACCTGGAATTTAACTCACTCCCATGGCTTCCAGCCAAACAATAGACAGGCCTATGAGGTGAACAATTACACCAGGTAGGTACACTTTTTGGAACAATCAATGATGGGGGATCAGAAGGGCAACATTTGCATAGGAAGACAGTTCAGAGGGCAGGAATGCAGAGGAAAGAAGGACTCACAGAAAAGGTAACCACGAGAAAGTGAGAAGAGAGCTGTTACATTGTGTGGATTTCAATTAATGTCATGAAACAAAATGTGTATGAACTATTGAATAGAAAACAATTTTGCTATGCAAAGTTTCACCAAAATCACAATTAAAAAAAAAAAAAAAGATCCTAGTCTTTGGACAAAGAGCAACTATGTTTAAATGCAAGCTTGTTGGCTTGGGCAAGTTATTTTAACTCTGCAAGTCTCAGCACCATCATCTGTAAAATGATATAGTAATAACCTTCCTCCTAGGGTTTCTGTGAGGATCCCATTAGCTGACTCACACCCCCGTGTTCAATCTGCTATACTTAGAATTTACACAGCTCAGAATTTGAAGAAAGCATTCTAGCTCCAAAATCCAACAGAATTCTCTATTTGGAATCTGTACATTTTGCATCCAGAGTTCATGGGTCAGGCTTATCTCAAGTTTGCCCCCAATGTAAAGGCCTCTTGCTGAAAGTCTTGAACAAGGTCGAATTCCAGGCAGCTTACAAGTAAATGGTGATCAAAGAGAGTTAAGATCAAAGCAGTGCCACCACCCCACCACCACCCCACCACCACCCCACCCCAAGATTAACTTCCTTCTTTCTACATCAATTCAAGAAAATGACGGGGTCATGTTTTTGTTTTTGTTTTTGTTTTTAAAAAAGTCTGCTTCTTAGTCACTGGTAGTTCATTGTCTTTCTTGACATGCCCAATAATTCCAAAAACAACAACAAAAAAAACCCCAACAAATTGCATCAAACATCAGGTTAAATGAAAATCAAAATAAGCAAACATCAGAATAAATTAACATCTGTGTGAACTATTGCTAATGATGGCCACCCCTCAGCCTTTCCTTTTTCTCTTTCAAAAACAACTATGTGCTCAAAAGCCTTTCAGGGGCCACCCAAATGGAAAAGAAGTCCCTTGAGATTGGTTGTACATGCCAGCTGTATCCATTCCTCTTTGGGTATCACAGCGGAAAATCACCTGGCCACAGGGAGGGCTATACCGATTCTCTTTACACACGTGTAAACAAAAGAACATACAATTTGCCTTTTTTTCCCTCAGAAGAGTGTTTTATTTTTCTAGCTCAGGGGAAAGTGTTAACATCAGTTTGGGGTTTTTTGAAATGTCTTGAAATCAAAGACAATATTAACAAAAATACTTGGAGAAGAAAGAAGGCGGCTGAAGGACTGTTTGAAGCCAGTTGCTTGACTTCATTATGAGGTATTTTCAGGAGGCAAGTGCAAGGGGGAAGGGAGAGGTGGAAGCCGCCAGAAGGGATGAGTGCCAGGCTGATGGTCAGTCTGCATCATAAATGAGCAATCTATCAACTGTTCCGAATGGTAGTCGCTCAACTCCGTAACCCTGTGCAGTGGTGGCAGGCCATGCGAGGCAGTGGAGGGAACTCACCTGTCAGTTCGGACAGACATGGGCCTCCGTGTGGCTCTGCCATCCCTGGCAAGTGGCCCTGAGCCAGCAGCTTCGCACCCATGAGCTCGGTCCCTTGCCAGCAACGTGATGTTTACTGTGATGTTCATTACAGCAATAATGTCTGAAAAGTACCTATAACGAGGCCACTGTCCCTCCTCACTTTACTGTTGTCAACATTCTCTAACAAACATTCAATTCCCCCAAACCCTCTAGGGTCCTAAGAGCTGAGATCCTGTTTCTCCTTCACAGAAAAAGAGCTTGTAGTCCCCTAGAGACAATAGACTTCCTAGTTTAGAGCATGAGCGGTTGGGGGAGGATGGGGAGAACTGGGTTCAAATCCTAGCTCCACAGGTGACATCACCCAGTGATGACATTATGCAGGTGATTTTACATCAGTATGCCTCTGTTTTCTTCTCTGTCCTGGTCACTGGGTGTGACACCCCTGGATGCTGCAAGCTCTTAGTGGATTCTAGACACCAAACAGTCTCTGTGCTTCAGGGATGGACCAAAGAACATCAAAGCACCCAAGCGTGGCCACCAAGGAAAGTAAACCCCCACAGTATGGCAACTTCCCCTAAGCATTGCGACATCAACAGTATTTCGTAAGGTAGCTCCCCACCCTACGCCCTGACCATCACACTTTTCTTCCTATGTTGTGCTTTGCCTTTTGTCCTAAGCAGCCGTTTCTCACATGAGGTGGTGGGGTTGGCCTTGGGGAGAGGTCATGGAACATGACTGCGGTGTGATCCCTCAGCAAGACTCCCATGTGGGCAGCGGACGGCACAGAAGTTCCAGGCTCTCTTTATCTCAAGCATCCAGGTTCATCTTTGTGGTGGTGGTGGTGGTGGTGGTGGTTAGATGCTGTCAAGTCGGTTCTGACTCGTAGCAACTGTAAGCGCAACAGAACAAAACACTGCCCGGTCCTATGCTGTCCTCACAATCATTGCTCTGTTGGAGCCCACTGTTGGAGCCACCATGTCAGTCTACCTCATTGAGCGTCTTTGTCTTGGTCTCCGACTCTCTACCTTACCAAGCATGATGTCTTTCTTCAGGGACTGGTCCCTCCTAATAACACGTCCAAAGTACGCCAGATAAAGTCTTGCCATCCTTGTTTCTAAGGAGTGTTCTGGCTGTACAGATCCATTATGCAGTCCATAACTCAAACGCATCAGTTCTTCTTAGGTCTTCCTTAGCCATCACGGCCTCCCAAATCATAGGTACTTTCAAGCCAGGTTTGGCCTTAAAAAAAAGAGAAAGAAAATCAATGATGGGAAAGGAAGTGAAAGAGTGCTATGCATGAATCAGGAGACCACCTCCACCTGGACGAATTTGAATATGACCTCATTTCCCCATTTTTAGAATAGGCTGTTGGACTGGGTGGGAGCTCTGGTAGTGTAGTGTCTAAGGCACTGACTGAAAACCAGAAGGCTGGCTGTTCAAACCCATCAGCCACTCCTCGGAAGGAAGATTGGGCAATCTACTTCCATAGTGATACTGCCTCAGAAGCCCAAGGAGGGGCCACTATGAGTCAGGTCCAACTCGTCAGCACATAACAACAACAACTGTCAGACTGGGTTAATGTTTCTGATTGCCTGTTAACAGAACATCACTTTAAGAAGGTGTCTCTCAGAACGAGAATTCTTGGGATCCAGTAACTGGGAAACACTGCATACCTCACCCTCTTTTGGTGATGGATGCCCATTAGTATGTAAAGGTACTGAGAAGTCCTACAGAAAAGAAATTCTTCAACCTTTTTCACTAGACCCAAACAGGGATTTTTTGTGGCATAGTGCCTAAGGCCTTTGACCACTAATAGAAAGTTGGTGGTTCAAACCCAACAGCCACTCCTCCAAAGGAAGACTGGGCAATCGACTCCCTTTTAAAGAGTTACTGCCCGGAAAACCCAAACAGGGTCGCTGTGAGTCAGAATCGACTTGATGGCAATGAGCTTGGTTCGGTTTTGGTTTTGTTCATTGAAAGAGCCCTGGTGGTGCAGTGGCTAAAGTGTTCAGCTGCTAACCAAACGATCAATGGTTCAAATTCACCAGTAGTTCCCTGGGAGAAAGATGTAGCAGTCTGCTCCCTTAAAGGTTCACAGCCTTAGAAACTGTTCTGGTTCCTTAGTACCGCTCTGACAGGAATATACCACAAATGGAATGGCCTTAACAAGCAGGAGTTTATTCTTATCATTTGGAGGCTTCAAGTCCAAGTTCAAAGTGCCAGGCTCTTGGTGCTGGGTGAAAGCCTCTCAGCCTTGGGCTTCAGCTCTGCCTCCAGCTCCCAGCCCACTGAAGCTAGAGGCTTTTCTTCACTCAGACAGATGCTGGCTGCTGAGGCCGCCAAGCCCAAGATTGACAAGTAAAAAGGCACAGTCCCGATGTTACCAACCCACATGGCAGGCCATTAACTCAAGTCCATAGTAAGTCCCAAGGTCGGCAGAGCATGGCAGGCTGCTGAATAACTACACGGCTACATGCAGGGTCCAAGTGTGCCAAAGGCTAGAGACCATTTCCAAGGTTTCTCTTTATATACAGGAAGCAGAACACATCCCAAAGGCAGCTACTCAGCTGCTTGTGGTAGATCCCACCATGGAGTTGATTGCCAGTCTCATCATGGGGAATAACTACCACCAGCTGCCCAGCCATTCAACCAGGCCCAGCCATAACTACCACAGAAACCCTGTGGGACAATTCTACTCTGTCCAATAGGGTCTCTATGAATTGGAAGAGACTCTACAGCAATGGGTTTGATTTTGGTTTTGTTTCTTGATATGTCCTTAGCGCCTATAACACTTGCCATGCCCTGAAGAGCACAGAATTAGAACACTCACCAGAAATATCAGGCTCTGTGACTTTCCTCTAATAGGCCGGTGACTGATGGTTTTTAGTCATCTGCTTCACAGTCCATCTCAAGGACATTTCTACGTGGCCCAGAATAAAAACCACTATCACACCATTGCTATTGAGTTGATTCTGACCCGTGGTGATCTTGTGTATTACAGAGTAGAACAACTCCAAAGAATTTTCTGGGCTATAATCTTCATGGAGGCAGATCTCCACATCTTCTGTGGTGCCGCTGGGTGAGTTTGAACCACCAAACTCTCATTTAGTAGTCAAAACACAAACCATTTGCAACACTCAGAGAGCTCATATAATGTCCTCCAGCTGTGGGCCTGGCCTTGCCCTGAGGCAGAGGCTTGCTACGCCTCTCCTGGCCTCAGCCAGCCCACCGCTGGATAAGGCTTCCCCAGCAACAACAGCCCTGCCAGGTCTCGCTGGGCCCAGCCCCATGGGGAAGGGTCAGTACTCAGTCCCTGGAAGAAGGAGACACAGCACATGTCCCTCCCACTGTCCCATCAATAGTGGCCCAACTGAAATCTTAGATGAATGGGAAAGGGGTTTGATAGTGAAATAACCAAGGAAATGCTTCGGGAAAAAAATTCAAAATTCTGAGTAATTGGAAAGTAATATTTATGTTAATCATAAACCTAACAGCAGTAATAGGTCAAGGGATAGGAGGTCTCTTAATATGGGTGAAAAAGGATGAAATCCGTAAATGGCTAGGTCCTGAGGGGAGTGCTAGGCAAAGGCTCTGCCCCACAGCTTCCGTCAAACTCCGAAACACTTCAGCATTTCTGAAAAGACCTAATCCTTACCTCACAGGGCACCAGCGCTTTGGGGCATCCTGGAGTCTCCTTTTGTTGTCTGGATTCAGAGGATCCAGTGAGTTGGCCCCTGACTCACATCCATCTCTGCCACAACAGAATGACTGGGTTTTTATGATCTTGCTGGGGCCAGAGAACAGATCCTCACAGATCCTCACAGATCCTCACTGGGAACAGCCTGTAGGGCTAGGGGCCATTAGCAGACGGCCAAGCTGACAGTATTTGTTATTTAAATTAATGGTCAGGCCTCTGGTTTTCATCCACCTGAAGGGCCTCTTGATGCATACTGTAATTAGCCAGAGGGAAACTGGGCGGGGGAAGCCTGTGTTGTCTGAACGTTTATCTTGTTTCTATCTAATAGGACCCAACAAGGTCAGGCATGTGTGGAAATCAAGGAACACAAATGGCTGCTTCAGGGGAACTTGCAGGGAAAACAATTGCTATGGAGATGAGTTTGCACATCTGAAAAGGCTGCAGCACCCTGGTGAGTGATCCTTCTTCCCAGCCTGTCTGCTTTGGGAACACTAATCGTACTTTCCTGCCTGGCACCGTAGGCTTTAGTTTTGTGTCTTAATAAGTCTTAGCATTCAGAAAGAGAACAGAACCAGTGGCCCACACTGGTGTCCATTGGAGGATCGCCCTCCGTGGACCAAGGGCTTTAGCTTTGCAGCTTCTATCTGGCAAGTCCCAGACCTAACACAACACCCACAGGGTTCCAATGCATCGAGGGAAAAACTTTTTGTTGACTTGAGAGATATTTTTCCTTCCAAGAAATGCATTTGTGCCCCCAGAATAACACTGAAGATGAGTCCCCAAGGACACAAACTCACTCATTCATTATTTGTTCATTTATTGAGGCAGTTGGTGTCTGACATCTCTCTCTGAGCACTGCCAATGAGCCAAGGCCAGATATAGTTATCCAGCCAGGAGCAAGACAGGCTTGAACTTTCCCTCAGGACACTGACAGCCCAGTGGGGGAGACATAGATTGAACAACTAATTACTAATCATGACTGGGGGGTGGGTATTGTGAAAGGCAAGCACATTTACAGGGTGAGAATGAACACAGAGTTGGGTTGGGAGGAGGTCAGGGTTCCAGATGTCCTAAGGAAGTGACTTGTAAGCCAATGCCACTGGGGGTCCTGGGACGCTGAGTGAGGGCCCTTGCCCTTCTACTGACAAAAAAGAGCCAAAATGTCCACATAAACCAAAGTTTATTAAAGAGAAAGGAGAGGAGAGGGGCTTAGGAGGGAGAGGAGGATAGGGGCTTTGGCCTACACTAGCCTCCAAAGTCTCTCCAAACAAAGGAATTCTTAAGGTTTATGAAAGGTGGGAAAAAGGCATCATCTTTATTCATAAAATAGGTGGGTTATGAAGATTAGATGTACATGCAGGAAATAGCCAAGATGGATTCTACTGCAAAGGCTTTCAGAACAAAGATGCAACCCATCACATCACAAAGGCTGCTGGGATGCCTGACATGACTTGCTCTGGAATGTTGTCTCTGGACCCTGGTTTGAGTCCCAGCAATGCACTCCTGTTCTTGACTGCCTCTGGTGGAAGGCTACTTTGTTGGTCACACTGACTTTTACATGCTCTGCACCTTGTGGGCACCTGGTAAGGAACCTGAGAAGCGATTCAGCATTTTACAACTAGTCAAGCTTGTAAGGGTTTTGAAGTGTGGCCTTATCTTGTCTAAAGGCCTGGTTTGCTCATTGCAAGTAACTCTCCGGTGCCAGGAGCAAGAACACTGAGTTAGAGCTGCTTGATTCAGCCAACTTGATTCTCTACCTGTCTCACCAAGGCTCCACTAAGGAAGTGACTTGCAAGCCAAAGCCCTGATGAGGAGGAGGGGGTGGAAGAACATTTTTGACAGAGCAAGCTGCATGAGTAAAGCCTCCACGGTTGGCACATTGGAGGAACGACTTTTCTCCGTGACTGGAGACTTTGAGCACGAGAAGAGGTAGGAGCAATCAACAGGGCCCAGTTCTTGTGGGGCCTTGTAAGCGCCATCATGAGGGCAGCGCGGAGCCACTGAAGGGTTCTGGGGAAAGAGACAGCATCAGATTTGCTTTATCCAGGAATCCCTTTGGTTCCAGGATAGTGGATGGATTACAGGGCATGAGATGTGAGCTGAGCCAATGCAGAGGCTGCTCCAGCATTAAGGCTGACTCTTTGGTACTCAATTGCTGTTTCAGGCTATTGGGCTGCTTTTGAATAGAATAAAGGAGTTGGGTCACAAAACATCAATTGGGAAAGTGGAAAAGCATTACACCCCTTAAGAGATTCTCTGATGGCAGCTGACCCAATCACTCAGAACAAACGGAAATGGGTTAGTCAAGAGGACATCTGAATTAACAAACAATCCCCACGTATCAATGGCATAGCACTACCAAAGTTTATTTTTGTTTATACAATCGCCTAACAGGTTGATTCTATTTTGGAAGCTCTTTTGGGAGGCTTTCCTCCAAGTAGTGACTGAGAGACTCAGGCTCTGAGGGACCCTCTGAAACCAAACAGAAGATGGAAGAACACAGAGAATCATGGGGAGGTTTTCATGGACCGGGGTCTGGAAGTGGAGCTTATCACTTCCCTCTACACCCCAGTGATCAGAAACCAATGACCGGTTTCCAATCATTCTGCTCACTGGCAGCACCAACTGCAAGGGAGGCTGGGTAACTGTGAGCCCAGGAGGAAAAGGAAAACAGCCCACCTCTGTCACTGAGGAACTCCTGGAAAGAACACTGACAGTCACTCACCAAGTTAGTAGCAGAACCCTAAAATCCTGATTCTAAGCTTACATTATTTTCAGCTTCATTGTGATTGGCAAGCTTGACAATGTGTGGTGGTCTCTGAAGGGTAAAGAAGCAGAAAATCAATCCAGCAAGTATTTGTTAGGGCCTGCTGTTTGCAGTAGGTACAGAGATAGACAACAAACACACGGGTGTCCATCTCCAAGCTGCTCCCTGTTTCCGAGGGAGAACAAAGCATGTGCTGGGGGCACTCAGAGGAGAAAAGGGATGGTGGCCAGTCTCTGGGAGAAGGTGTGGGCTGAGACTCAAAAGACAGGGAAATATTGCTTTTTTGTTCTGTTGTCTTTGTTTTTATTAGACTGTAGATGCAACAGCCAAGACACTCATCTCCTCTGCTCCCGGCACACTGTCACTGCTGAACTGTGTGAGACCTTTCTCACAACTTTGTTTTTAAATGTTTTCTCCTTCATTCCTGATTCCCACTCCTATTCCCCTCCCCTCAACAGGCATCCTTGCTAATGTATCTGATACATGTTCTTAAATATGCACAAATCCCTATAAAACGTGCCTTGCGGTGCTGTGTATGTTTTTAATTAACATGACTGACTGTGTGCTGTAGATCTGTTTGGTTCTTACTTTTCTCCCCTCAACCCCAAAGTGTCCAGAGCCATGTGCTAGCTGCTTCGTGTACAGTATTACATGGTGCGCACCAACCACATTTTTCTCATCCATGTCCCCAGTGATGGATACCTGATGGCCTCCAACTCTCTGCTCCTCCAAACTACGATGTTGTGATTCGCTTCATTGGGCATGAGAGAGACATGGAGTAGTCTTGTTGGGTCATGGATAAATATTCCATTTTATTACCTATAGCCAAATGGGGCCACGGTGGCACAACAGTTAACCACTTAGCTGCTAACCAAAAATGTTGGCAGTTCAAACCCATCCAATGACTCGGTGGGAGAAAGACATGGTGATCCACTTCAGTAGAGATTACAGCCTAGAAGACCCTCTGGGACAGTTCTACTGACACATGGGGTCTCTACAAGTCGAAAGTGGCTCCACAGCACCTAACAACAACAACAGCTTGGCCAAATGGTTTTCCAAAGGCCAAGGCCTACAGCCCACATGACACCTTTATGCAAACTAGAAAAAGGAGCCCCTTCCAGGTAAATGCAGCCCCACAGATCCATGGCTTGGCTGGCAGGTGGTAACTGGTGATTTTCTCCAGGGACACTCAGACTGAGGCCAGGGGGAATGGCTCGATGTTGGGGGAGTGACTAGCTTTCAGCCATGGTTGCAGAGCTGTGCTCAGCATTGAGAATGGCTGCCAGCAGGAGGACTTGAGTATTCCCTTGGAGACACTGCCTTTCTACATATTGCCATTCTGAGGCTCATAAGGCGGATTCTACATGTTGCTTCAATTTGCACTGGTGGATTTTAAGTGTGTTTGTGCTTCTCTTCACAGACTTGTTGGCCATTTGGTCTTCTCCCTCAGTGAGCTGCTTAGTCATATCCTTTGACTGTTTCTATTGAGTTTGTTGGAGTTTTTAACGTTGATTTGAAGGAGTCCTTTGTATATTATACTAATAGTTGGTTTTGATTCTAGATGTCACAATCTTCTCCTAGCCTGGCATGTATTTGCCTGTTTTGTCTACACTGTCCTCTGCTGAGCAGAAATCCTTAAGGTTGATAGAGTCAAATCCAACAAATTTTCACCTCATTTTTTGTGTCTTTTCCATCTAAGTTAAAGAAGTCCTTTCCCACTTGTGAACTCAGAAGGGTATTATCCCTAATTTTCTTCCATTCCCTTCAGAGTTTTAACTTCATGTTTTTATTTGATCTGAAATCCACCTTTGGGTGGCCAAAGACAGGAGTTAGCTTTATTTTTCTCTCTATAGCAAGCCAATTTTCCAAACACTAAGTGAGCTGCCCTTTCTCAATTGCTTTGTGCCCCCACCTTTGTTGTTGTTGGGTACTTTCAAGTCAATTCTGATTCACAGTGACCCTAGTAGACAGAGTACAACTGCCTCCTGGGGCTTCTTCGCCTGTGATCCTTATGGGAGCAGACCACCAGGTCTTTTCTCCCACAGAGCCACTAGTGGGTTGGAACTGCCACATTTAACTGAGCTCTTAAACACTGTGCCACCAGGTCTCCTTAGCACTCCTTTACCATAAGCTAGTCTCTAGTTTCGAAGTATCTGGAAGGCTCATTCTGAGCTGCCTAGCCTGTGCCACCATCCTGTTGACTTTCCTGTTCCTGCGTGGTATTTTTATTGGTATTTTTTTATTGCATGGCTCTGCAGTCTGCCTTAGTATCTGATAAGATAAGCTCATGCTTATCTATCTTTTAAGATAGAAACAGGGTCAGGGCAACCCAGGTCGAGAGTATGGCATATGAACCAAGCTCTGAAAGCATGTGCTTCTACACTTCAGCTCCTTCTTTACCCTTCAGATCTTGACCTCAATGTCAACTCCTCGTTGTTGTTGTTGTTGTTGTTATGGGCTGTAGAGTCGGACTCGACTCATAGCGACCCCTCCTTGGGTTTCTGAGGCAGAATCACCCTCAGAGAAGTTGAACTCACTTCAATGTGGAATAGATTCAATGTGTAATTAGAAATGGGCTTATTTATAGTCTCTCTCTCTTGGCAGTCAGCAAAGGGCAGGACCTCAGTCGGTCTTATATAGTACCTAGCACAATGCTAGACCCACAGCTGGAGGTAACATTTACTAAGTGCTTAAGTTCTGCACTAAGCACTTAATATGTAATGGCTCATTGAACTCCCACAACAATCATATAAGATAGGTATTGTTACTATTCCCATTTTATAAATGGGAAACTGGGGCACAGAGTCATTAGGTAACACTGTGAGAAAGTAAATGAAGTGTTTGGACCCAACCAGTCTGGCTCTAGAGTTCATGCTTGCATCCACTTGCTACACCACCCTTCCATACACCACAGAGCACATGTGTATGAATGAAAGAAAAACAGAGAAAGACAGGATAGAGTGGGTGTGAAGATGACAGCAGCATTAACAGCTTCTTTTCCCTATTACTATGCTCCCAATAAGTGCTATTTTTTCTCTAAGATGATGATTTCCATGAATTATGGGCAACTCTTTGGCCGTTGCCTTTTATGTTACGGCCTGGGCAGAGCACAGAGAAGTGAGGAATGACTTTTGTAATTCCTTCACACTAGGTTAGAGGATTCTCTAAGACAAGACTGCATGTAGAATCCACAGTTAATTATTATTCACACTTAATGTAGTTAGATAAAGTGAATACATACTACCCATTAATTCATGTGGCTGATTCCCCATCATTTTCCCATAGGTATAGTTCACTGATTTCTCAAGTTATTAAAAATTAAAATTCATATTAGGGAGTTGGAGAAGCTTGGTGCCCCTGTAACTATTTTTATTCTAAAGTCACATGCTGGGTGGTGGAGGGTGGTGGAATTCATTGCCACTGCTTCCTTCTAACTAAAACGGGTGGGCGCATTTTTGTATTTATTAATTCCTCAAATGCTGGTTAGCAGTGACTTTGCCGGTGCTGGGTTGCCTGGTTGGGGGCATACAGAGAGGAGGCAGCAGGTCTCCATCCCTAGTGGGCTCACCACCACCTAGGGAAGGTAGCTAAGTGGCCAGATGGTAAGAGGCCTGTGGGATGAGGGGGCTTAATGTCACCTGGAGAAGGGGCAGTAATGAGTGATGCCTGAGCTGACCTTTCGAGAAGAGAAGGAGTCAGACAAATGGAGAGGGCAGGAGAAGTCATTCCAGGGAGAAGCAACAACACGTGCAAAGCTCTGGAGGCAGGAAAGCACACGCAGTTTCTAGGAGGACAAAGAGCTGACCGGGGAGATAGATCATGAGCATGTAGGGAAGTGGCAGGAGTGATGCTGGGGGGTGACAGGGCAGTGGCAGCATGTACAGAGTACTGAAGACAGAGAGGCTGAGACTTTCTAGAAGGCTCCCTATGGGGGTCTATACAGCAGGGTTATCACAGGACTTTGAAGCTCATTGAGGGCACCCATTTGAAGGTGAGAAAACTGAGGCCCACCTACTTTAAAAACAAAAACCTTTCAGATCAAATCATTTTATCCCCGTCCAGGTATTTCTCTCCACATGGCGGGGGTATTTACATTCTAGTTCCTGAATACACCTTTTAGAGAGAAACTACCAGCCACTGTGGTACTGTGGTTAAGGCACTGGACTGTTAACCAAAAGGTAGACGGTTCAAACCCACTAGCTACTCCACAGGAGGAAGATAAGGCAATCTACTTCTGTAAAGATTTACAGTCTTGGAAACCCAATGGGGATCCCTGTGAGTGGAAATCAACTCCACGGCACTGGGTTTGGTTTTGGTTTTGGTGGCAGTGTGAACAGGAGCCCAGCACCCTTCCTGCAGCCCACGTCATGCAGGAGCTCTGCACTGATCTGAACTTTTCAGATCAGAGAATCCCAGTGGCTGTAAGGAGCTCTGGTGGGGCTGTGGCTAAAGCACCGGGCTGCTAACCCAAAGGTCAGTGGTTTAAACCCACTAGCCACTCCTTGAGGGAAAGATGTGGCAGTCTGCTTCCATAAAGATTTACAGCGTTAGAAACCCTATAGAACAGTTCTACTCTGTCCTATAGGGTCACTATGGGTCAGGATTAACTCAATGGCAATGTTTATATATATATATACATACATATATATATATATACACACATACATATACATATATATGTACACACACATTCATATGTATATTCATATATACACACAAACACACACACACATACACTTATACACAACCAGAGCCACTTCTGATTTGCATATTCTGCATAACTTTGCATAAAGCATTGACAAGTCTCAGAGCCTTTAAAATAAAACTAATTAGAGCAGCATCATGCCCTGGTATCCAGACTTTGCATCTAGGGGGATGAGAGGGGGCATCTTTGTCCTCCTTAAGCACTTAAGCACAACTGTGGGGAGCTGGGACTCCTCTCCAAGGAAAGAGTTAAGGACAGTTAAGGACCGACTTGAAGTCAGGTTGGGTTCTAATCCCAATTCTGCTACTTACTCTCTGTGTGACCTTGGGCAAATTATTGCCCAAAGACATCTAAAGCTCATCAATAAAGGGCTAGCGATCCGAACTACAGAAGAATGGGCAGAGAAATACGCATTACCGTGTCCTACGTGTCTGTGACAATGCCTAACATGTACTCAACACTCAGGAAATGTTTAGACATGTGGATCTAATCCAGGTGCAGCAAAACTTCCCACCAATACTCAGCACCAGCACATTTTCTTCTCACTTTTGAACCAATTCCATGCCAGTCCCAGCCCACCCCACCCTCACGCCGGGAACGGAAAATGACCCATATCCCTCAAACAGAAGGGAAACCCCAGGTCCCTGGAAATCACCTTCCACCGAGAGTGAGTCATAATCTTTGTGCTGAACATCAAATCTAACTGGATGATAAACTTGAAGCCGGGAGGAGAAGAGTGAACAGCAAGGGCTGGAACCCAGGCTTCCCAACCTCCTGCTGGAGCGCCTACAGCTGCCCCTGGGGTAGGGGGCCCGGAGTGAGGCAATTCCGTTTTCTCATGGCAGTCACCGGGACCCCAGGCCAGCTGTGGGACAAATCTGGCTGGAGTCGCCAAAGGTCGACGCCGCTTTCGATACCCTCTCCCTGCGGCAAGCTCCCGACATATTTTTTTCACGAGTAATAATTAGCGACAGAAATATCTGACCTACTTACAACTCCACAAATACACACACTGGCGGCTTCTGCATCAGCTCGGAGGCCGTCAGAAGGCGCCTGGGTGGGAATAGCTTTTTTTAACCTGACTGAGTGACAATTCTGCAGTGGGCAGTTGGCACGTTCTTTACTGCCACCCTGCAAGCAGGCACTGCCCCCTGCACCCAGTCCCCCCTTACTGAGGAGACGTTCAGGCCCTAAAGCCGGTGATTATTTTCACTTCCATTCCCATGAGCAGAAGGGGATTGAGTTTCTGTCTTTGGAAAGATGGATTATGCAGAGACCTTTTCAGATTTCTAAAGCAATTTAAGCCATATGCTTTTAAAAATAATAATAATGCTATTTAGTAAATGTCCACACGTATAATGTTAGTTCTGCCCTTTCATTTTCTAAACCCAGCCCATCGGGGCTCTGCCCATCACCACTGGACACCTTTACCTCATCTCAGGAGAAGATGCCTCCCTTTCTTTTGCCCTCAAATGCCTTCTTGGATTCTCAAATGATCTGAGCACTAACTGAATGGCACAGGCTGAGCAGTCAGGGCAAGGAAAGGGCAGAGCTGAAGGACTCGGTCAGATGGCCAGGACATCCCAGAGCGGCCCTGCTAGAGGCAGTGGTCCCTCCAGCAGCCTCTTGCAGAACCCTAGCACCACAACTAGTGGGGTTCCATCTTCAGATGACATTTATCATAGTGCTGCCTCTTTTGTCAGTTCTGAAAGCATTTATTGAGCACCTACTATGTGTCAAATCCTCTTCTGGGCCCTGAAAACACATTGAATAAGACCTGCTGCTCACAATGCAGTATAAGAAAGTAGCCACAGCATAAAACCAAACAGGATTCAGTAAACATGTAGGGAATGAGTAGATGAAAGGATGCAGTATGGTGAGAGGGCAAGGGGACCCCAGCCAGCCACCTGAGCCCTGTCTGGTTAGTCTTCTCCAGGTAGAGACGGGGTCACGGGAAGAAAAGCCACTGAAGGCCAAGGGAGCAGCTTGTACAAAGCCACAAAGATGTGTGGCGAGCAGGGCATGTTCAGAATGCCACAAACATTCAAGGACAGTGTGGGGACCTAAGGCTGTGAAGCAGGGCACAGTGAAATGGACGAGAACGTTGGGATTTAGGCTCTCACCCGAGGACAGTAGAGAGTCAATAATTTGCTTTAAGGAGGAAGCCACATGACTTGGTTTGGGTTCTTGGAAGACCATGGTATAGGTTCCCTGTGAAAGGAACCACCTAAATAAGAAAAGTAGGAAGATGCTTCATGACTCTCCCACCCTCTACTTCCTGGTTCAGGGCCTGTGGCAACCAGGACACTGGAGGCTGCCCTGCTCTACCTTTCAAAAATTCCACAAAAGTTGAGGAGAGCACTGGCAACAATGCAGTCTCCTCAGAGATGAGGCCCATGAGGGGCAGGGGAAGACGTGAGAAAGTGCCGTGGCAGGGTCCTCAGGGGTGCACCTGTCCATCCAATCTTGCTCAGAAGAACAGGAGAGCAGATCATGAAGAAAAGACTGAAGTTGTCAGGGATTTCATTCCTTGGACCCACAATCGACACCCATGGAAGCAGCAGTCAAGAAATGAGACGTCGTATTGCACTGGGTAAATCTGCTGCAAAAGACCTCTTTAAACTTTTAAGAAGCAAAGATGTCTCTTTGAAGACTAAGGTATGCCTAACCCAAGCCATGGCATTTTCAATAATCTCATATGCACGTGAAAGCTGGACAATGAGTAAGGAATACTGAAGAAGAGTTGATGCTTTTGAGTTGTGGTGTTGGTGAATACTGAAAGTACCATGGACTGCCAGAAGAACTAACAACTCTGTCCTGGAGGAAGTGCAGCTGGAATCATGCTCGGAAGTGAGAATGGCCAGACTTCGTCTCACCTACTTTGGTCATGTTCTCAGAAGGGACCAGTCTCCAGAAAAGGTAAAGCAAAGCATCTGCGAAAGGGGAAGACCCTCAGCGGGATGGGTTGACACAGTGGCTGCAATGAGGGGCTCAGGTGTAGCAGGGATTGTGAGGCTGGCACCGTACCGGGCACTGTTTCGTTCTGTTATACGCAGGGTCGTCAGGGGAAGGAGCTGACACAACGGCACCTAACAATAAGACCAGAGACCATGGAGGTAGGAGGAAGTCACAGAACACAGTTTTATTTCATGAAAATGTCTTAGAACTGGAGACCCGGTAGCTCCAAACATCAACTTGCCCTGCAGCTAATGGTCTGGAGGAGTAAACCACCAAACCAGTAAAGAGAAAGCAGATCTATGGTCTGGCTTCACCTGAGGACAAGTAAGGAGAAAAAAATACGGAAGCTAGGAAAGAAACAAGTGTAGTGTAAGGGAAATGGAGATGGTGTCTGAGAGATGAACAAATAAGAGAGTCCACCACAAGCCATTTTAGGCATCCTCACTAAAGCACAAGAAGGCGTGGTTAGTTGCCATTAGGTCGGTTCTGACATGTGGCCACCCCATCTGACAGAGTAGAACTGCCCCGTAGGGTTTTTGAGGCCATGACCTTTTGGAAGCAGACAGCCAGGCCTGTCTTCCGAGGCACCTCTGGGTAAGTTCAAACCCTAGACTTCTGGCTAGTAGTCGAGCACTTCACTGTTTGCAGCACCCAAGAACTCACAAGAAGACATAGAGCCTATAAAAAGCAATAGGATGAAAAAGAAGGGTGAGGTGAGGAAGAATTGCAAGGAAACTAGAAACACAGTATCTGGATCAAAGTCCACACTGGTGGCAGTAAACAGTGGAACTGACGTGGCAGATAACTGAAAGATATCTCAGAAGACAGACCAGTCAAGCTACTTCCAAAAAAGTTAGCTATTGGACCCCTCCGGAGCACAGTTCTACTCTGACACGTCCTGAGTCACCAGGAGTTGGAGCCGACTCAAGGACAACCGGTTGACTGGTGTTTGTTGACTAATTTACTGTCCGTCTCCCCTTTAGAATGCAGTCTCCACAAGGGCAGGAATTATGTCTATTTCATCACTGCTCCACGCCAGCACCCTGGAACAGTAACTGGCACGTGATAGATAGATACTCAAATAAAACGGCTTCCATGAATTCATGACCAAAGGTCAGAGAAGACACCCTTCTCCTTGCCCGACTGAAAAACTAAATGCTTCCCTTCACAAGGCAGTGAGAGAAACATTCAGAACTCCAAGAGACAGACACCAGTCAAAGGGGGTTTTCTACACAGTCCCTTCTGTCATCTACTCCAAACAATATCAAATAGTAATCCCATGTTATTAGCACTGGCTTTTCAGTCCTCTGCTAGTAAGGTTT
>NW_006921624.1:13634178-13661487 GCF_000298275.1 Orycteropus afer afer
TGTACTGAGAATCCCAGACTCTCAGGATCAGAAGGGGTTTTAGACATTATCCAGGCTAACACTCCTGTCCCTCACCCCAGCCCCTCAGCATGGCCCTGCAGCTGACGTGACTCCAGAGAGAGCTCAGCACTCCTGTAGACAGCTCATTCCGTTGTCGGCCAGCACCGACTGTTAGAAAGCTTTTCTCCTTCAGGGGTGAAATCTGTCTCCTTATCAACTCTTACTCCTGGCTCAGTCCTCTGGAACCATCCAGAATCAATCTACCCTCCATTTCTTGTGACACCCTTCAGATATCTGACAAGTTACTGTGTTTGCCTAAATCCTCCCTGGGATCCACAGCCCGAGTTCCTTCACGTGTCCCTGACCGGCTTCAGAACCAGAGGTTCTAGAGACAGGAGGAGACAGAAATGGGAGGACACTGGGTTTGCAGGAAACCAACAGCCCTCCCCCAGCCACCCTTCTGTGTCTGCCAGAAGAGCCACACACTCCAAGGGACTCGTTCCCTGGGTCCTGAAAACACACCCCTGCCCTACTGCCTTTGAGACTTTGTACCGCCCCCCCTCCATCACCTGGGTGCTCTCTCATCCCTCCCTCCCTCTCTCGCTCTACCTCTCCCTTCTTTCTCCTTCCTTTCCTCCCTCCCTCCCACATTTATTGAGCACCTGCTCTGTGCCAGAGGCCATGTGAGGTCCCCAGATACCAAGATGAGCACAATAAGGTTCCTGTCCTAAAGCAGCTTGTGGAGTGTTTTTCCCAGCAGAGCACACAGCACTGTGAGGTGAGTGGTGTGGAGTAGAGCACATTACAGCAGGAATGGACGCACTGGGTGGGGCAGTGGGCAGAGGTGGGTCTGTCCGCCCATTCCCAGCTCTACTATTTACCCACAATACCCAGCAAAGCCACCGAACTGTTCCAGGAGGTGGTAAGACTCAGAGATGGCTAAAGTTGCCCGGGTGCCATCTGGATTATGACTGGGACTTGGCTGGGACTGGAACCAGGGAAAGGTCTCGGCTTCCCACGTGGTGCCGTGTGGGCAGTGGCCACAAGGTGGCAGCAGAGGATCAGTGGTGTCGCCTGCTCAGTACTCCTCGGGGCTGTGACTGTGGCTGTGGTTCTGGCTGTGACTCAGTCTGTGCCAGGCCCTGGGGCAACATGGTCCCTGCCCCAGCAAGGGAAGTAAGGTCAACAAGAGTCAGGGTGTCAGAAGTGCGTTTGTGTGCATGCATATGTATATGTGTGGGAATGTATGTATATGTATGTGTGTGCATACACGTGTATTGGGGGCATGTGTGTGCATATGTGCAGCACACACCAGGCATTTGCATATACATGTATGTACATGCATGTGTGGGCACAGGTGGGCACATGTGTGTTGTATACGTGGGGTGTGTGCACACATTGTATGTGTGCATGCATGTGTGTGCACGTATGCATGTGTGTGTATGTGTGTTTTAGTGATTCTTGGGCCTCCCTGCCCTGCCTTCTAGGGGTGACGAGGAAGCCAGAACAAGGAGCCCTAGAGCTGCCACTGGGGGTTGCACAGGACTTGGCCACGCAGCAGTCAACAGCCAAGAACTACAGTGTATGTTAGGACTAGTGAGCACTGAGACCTACTGTGCACTAAGCCGAGCACATGACCTGTCTCTCCAACTCCCCACAACAACCTCAAGAGCAAAGCACTGTCATTGGAGCCATTTTACAGAGCAGGAAGCTGAGGTTCAGTGCTGGGCCCGGCGGAGCCTCAGGCCCAGGCCCGACAGGTTTCTGCCCAACCACCTCCCCTAGCCGACTCTCTGCCTTCAGTTTGGTCCCAAAGTCAGTTCTTCGGAAAGGTGTCCCTTGACAACCCCAATCGCCTTATAAAATAAACTTCCAGTTAATTTCCTCTTCCGGTTCTCCATCTTTTCCTTTACAGATCTATCATAAACTCTAATTTGAAGTTCTTTTGTTCTTTATTTCCTGTGCATAATGTGAGTTTCCTGCATAGCGCTCGCTGTATCTGCCCCTCAGAGCAGGGTCCCTGTCTGTCTTCCTAACGGCCGTGTCCACCACAACTCCCAGCTCAGTGCCAAGGATGTAGCTGGTGCCCAAGAAGTACATGTAGAATCCCTGACAAGCTGTTTCACAGTCGTGTGGACATTTTCACACCTCCAGGTCTTTGCACATGTCCTTCCCCTTCCCGGGGGTGGGTTGAGGTGTACAGAATGAGATTGGGAGGGCAGGGAGGGCCCTGGAACGCCAGGTAGTGGAGCTGCGCTTTACTTCTCTCTATGGAAGACTTTTTAAGTAGAAGCACAGTGGGTACTCTGATATGATTCCTGACTGATCCAGAGCAATGAGCGCATGATAACTGAATTATTCACCTAGCACCGATACACTAAGTACTGAACATTCCTCAAGCCCAGGCCTCAGCCAGTCCCTGGGAGCATGATACTCCACACAGTCCCTGTCTTCATAGATCTCGGAGTGGTGTGGGAAATAAATGAAAATGCCATCGCGGAATAACATCACAAATCTCATCCAAACAGCCTCACATTCCAGGTCGGTGGGGAGAAGGGGGTTTCAGGGCCTGCTCTTACCTCGGGGGCTTAGAAAACACTCTGCAAAGGGTCCCCTCTGAGAGTGGGTCACTGAACTGCCGACAGGAGGCAGGTGGAGTGGATGGAGGCCCCGGAACGGCCAGCCCCAGCAGGATTAGGAGCTTCAGTCCTGGGGAGTCTTCCCTGAGTCCAGAGCAAGGGGGCAGGGGCGGGTTCTCAGAACACAGTAATGACACTCCTTTGAGCCTCCCCTGAGCTCAATTCCGATTAAGAGCAGCAGCAGCAGCCCCCCGGGAACACTCACTTACCTGGGAGGCAGGAGATCTGAACTGAGACCCCAGGAAAGTCACAAGCCTGTTCTGGGCCTCAGGGTCCCTTCAGGGCAAAGAAGGGATCAGACCAGCGCTGACCCTGTATTCCTGATCTCTGCGCTTCACCTTACTCATCTGTAAAATGGAGGCGATCACATTAGCCCTGCCCTGATTCAGCTGCTGCCGGCTGAGCACAGCCAGAAACATGTGAAATCAACTCCAGCATCGCCTCCACCTCCTCCTCCATCTTCACAGCCGTGTCGCTGCCCACCATCGCCGGGACGTCACCCTCACTGCTTCGCCACCACCCATGGCCATCACCGTGCTAACAACCAGCGGCTCTGGGTTTCCTCCTTGGCTAGCCTATGAAGTGAGTTCTATCGCCCCCACTCCGAAGTTGAGGAAACACAGAACCGGACAGGGACATGACTCGCCCAAGGGCACACGATAACGAGTAGCAGAGGTGGACCTAACTCACGCATTCACTCATGTACCTAACAATAATGTGTGGGGCACCTACCACGTGCCAGACACTGCGCTAGGTGAACGAGACGGAACACGACAGACAAGGCTCCCGCGGTCAGCTCGAGGTGGGGTGCGGAGGGACACTGTTGAGTGTGTCAGATGAAGGCTAGGGGGAAACACGGCTGGCTGTCGGGGAAGACCTCGGTATTCCGTGACATTTGACCAGAGACTGGAAGGAAGTGAGGCAGCTCGGCAGTGTTCCAGGCAGTTCCGGGTAGCAGTTTGGAGGGTTCCAGCAACATCAAGTGCGGGAGAGAATGAGATTAGCGGAGGAATCAGTCAGCGAGACCAGACCACGTGATCGCCAGGCCTCCTCGCCCAGCCCCTTCCACTCCCGCCCCTCCGCAGCCCGGCTGCTTCCCCAGCCCCTCCCTCTTCCTAGTCTCAACTAACGTGAAGCCCCTCCCACAACGCAACCTAACCTCTCTCCAGCCCCTCCTCCTAACACGAAGCCCCTCCCACAACGCAGCCCCGCCCTCTCTCCCAGCCTTCCTTCTGGGCAGCCACCCCTTCCTCAGCCCCGCCCTCTCCCCGTCTCCTCCCTCCCTGTAGCCCCGCCCACCCACAGACACACCTTCTTCAACACCCCGCCCCTCCGAAGCTCCACCCCTACGAGGCCCCGCCCTCTCCACAGCCCCTCGTTTCTCCTCAACCCCTTCTTCGTGCCACCCCTTCTCTCCGGAACGTCTCTGTCTCTCACCCCTGACCCTCCACACACCCAGTTAGCCCTCACGCCTTTCAACCTCTGAAAGAGCCTTCATCTCTGCCCTATGGCTGTCCTTGCCAGTCTCACTTGGACGCCGGCAGCATCCCTCAAATCGATTTCCTCTTTCAAGACTCACTGCCCACCAGTCCACCCTCCACTCTGTGATCACAGGCTTCTCCGAAGGCTCGCTCTGACCTCGTCCCTTTTCTCAATGGCCTCCCCAGCCCACAGCAGTCCATACTGCTCAGCCTGCAGCCCTCAGCCCATCCTCAGCCTGACTTCGCCTCTGCGCTTTAGCCCGCCCCATTCCCTCGGCTCCGCCCCCTCGGTGGTACCCCCGGACTCCTCCTGGGCGGGGCTGAGCCCTTACCCCTCACCCCACACCCTTCGGAGAAGCCGTCGCTGGACCTCTGTATTCTGAACCCCCACCTCACAGCGCGGCAGGATTTGTTCTGCTCCCACGGCCTGCCCGTCGCGCACTCTGAGAACTGGGGCCGTTCCTCGGCACCCTCTTTTCTCCCCATTCTTTCCAGGTGGTGGGACAGGAGGCTACTGAACTCGTCTTGGGTGGTTTAGAGACAGACACTGGCCAGGATTACTCTAGGGTAGGAGAGAAAGTGGCACTGCAGCCCTGGTTATCAAAATTCCTAGATACTCTGTCATGCAGTGGTGAGAAGACAGGCTCTAGAACCGAACTGCCTGAGTTCAAGTCTTGGCTCTACCATTTAGCAACTAAGTGACCTTGGGCAAGTACACACCTCTCAGTGTCTCAGTTTCTCCATCTGCAAAATGAGGACAACAGTAGGGTTGTTATGAGACTAAAACAAGTTGTGTGTGTGTGTGTATGTACGTATGTGTATGTGTGTGTGTGTGTATATATATATATATATATATATATATATATATATATATATATGTATGTAAAAAGTAGTAGATTTGGCACCTGGCACAGAGCTGGGCTTACGGAGTTATTAGCTATGATAGTTGTCATAGATTCAATTGTGTGCACCTCAAAATATGCAACAACTCAGCTGGACCCTGATTCCTAGGAATGTGTGGTTGTCCTCCATTTTGCGATCTGATGTAATTATCCTCTGTTTTTGATGTTATAAATCCTGACCTCTAGGTGTAAATGAAGGCACTCTGGTGGCAGTGGTTTGAACCCACCAGCTGCTCTGCAGAAGAAAGATGGGACAATTTGCTTTCATTTAAGATTTATAGACTTGGAAACTCAATGGGGTTTGCTATGAGTCAAAATCCACTCCATGGCAGTGATTTTGGTTTTTGGGTTTATGTGTTAATGAGGCAGGATTAGGTTATGTCAATGAGGATTAGGTTTGTTATGTTAATGAGGCAGGATTAGGGTGGGATGTCACACCCTTATCACAGGTCACAGGCCTGATCTGATGTAAGGGGAGTTTCCCAGGGTGTGGCCTGCATCACCTTTTATCTCTTAAGAGATCAAAGGAGAGAGAAGCAAGCAGAGAGAAGGCACTTGACCTCCACCAAGATTGGAGAGCTGGGAACAGAGGGCATCCTTTGGACCCAAGGTCCCTGCACTGAGAACCTCCTAGGCCCAAGGGAAGATTGATGCCAAGACACATGGAGAGCTCCAAGGGATGCTGGGCCCACAGATGTTGAAAGGACACAGGAACCTTCCCCCAGAGCCTTACCCTAGAGCTGGTGCCCTGGATTTGGACATCCTAAACTGAGAGGAGCTCTGGTAGCATAGTGCCTAAGGCACTTGACTGCTCACCAGAAGGCTGGCGGTTCAAACCCACCAGCCACTCCTTGGAAGGAAGGTTGGGCAATCCTACTTCCGTAGTGATACTGCCTCAGAAACCCAAGGAGAGGTCACTAGGAGTCGGGGCCGACTCGACGGCAAAAACAACAACAAAAACTGAGAGAATAAATTTCTGTTTGTTAAAGATATCTTCTTGTGGTATTTCTGTAGTAGGAGTGCTAGATAACTAAACCAAACCAAAAACCAAACTCACTGCCACCAAGTTGGATCCAACTCATAGTGACCTCTCCTTGGGTTTCCACGGTGGTATCACTATGGAAGTAGATTGCTCAACCTTCCTTCTGAGGAGTGGCTGGTAGGTTTGAACCACCAACCTTCTGGTTAGCAGTCAGGTGCCTTAGGTACTATGCCACCAGAGCTCCTGCTAGATAACTAAGAGAATAATGATTACGAGTGGGTTCAAATCTCAGCTGCCTCTCTGTGACCTTGGACAAGTCCTGTAATATCCAGGCCACAATGTTCCAGCCACTGTCACCCCTGGCCTGGAGAACCCCAGTGGCCTCAGTGGTCTTTGAAAGCTTAAATCAATCACTCCCTTGATGAAAACCCTCCTGTGGATTCCCCATCACACCTCACACCAAATCCAAGCTTCTGATCATGACCAAGAAGATCTGGCCCCTGAAGCCCAACACTTCCCCTCACCCACGACTCACTCACATACCCCTTGCCCTTCGTCACTTCCTTCATAACACTTCTACTCCTGGACACTTGATATGTATATACATACATTAGATATGTATGTATATGTGTGCATACATACATATCATATGTACATACATTAAAAAAAAAAAAACAACAACTCACCACCGTCGACTTGATTCAACTCATAGTGACCCCTCCTTGGGTTTCTGAGGCAGTACCACTATGGAAGTAGATTGCCCGCTCTTCCTTCCAAGGAGTGGCTGGTGGGTTTGAACCACCAGCTTTCCGGTTAGCAGTTAAATGTCCAGGGCTTCTTTGTGTATACATACATATACATATATTTATATGTATATACATACATGTCCTGGTGGAGCTCTGGTAGCATAGTGTCTAAGGCATTTGACTGCTAACCAGAAGGCTGGTGGTTCAAACCCACCAGCCACTCCGCGGAAGGAAGACTGGGCAATCTATTTCCATAAAGATTTACTGCTTCGGAAACCCAATGAGGGTTGCTATGAGTCATAATCAATTCTTCCTCCTGCAGAGCAGCTGGTGGGTTTGAACCACTGACCTTCTGGTTAGCAGCCAAATGCCTTACCCACTGCACCACCAGAGCTCCTTAGCTCTTAGCAAAGTACCTGGCAAATAATAAGTACTTGATAAATCTTTGCTGAATAAATGAAAAGTAATGGCCTTTCCTCATTGATAAAACAGACCATAGTAATCCGTATTTCACAGGGTTAGGTGAGAACAGTGGGAATGAAAGCATCCTGTCCCGGCCCTCTCCCAGGTAAAAATGCTCAGTTAAGACCTGCGCTCGTTATTTGGGAGAAGGGTCTGGGGAGTGTCATCTTAGAAGTGAACAGCAGGGGGCAGCACAGGACCAACTCGCCAAACTACTTCACCCTCGCCAAGGGTTTCCAAGCTGCCAGCAGGACGAGGGAGCAAGAAAAGAGGGACTCTCCTGCATCTCCTAAAATAGGTGGTGCCCCGGGCAGATTCACCAGTCAGCATGGCAAGCACCAGCTTACAGTAAGCAAGGTAGGCACTCACGTGCCTTAGTGCTCCCTTAGTAACCCGTAGTGAATTTCACCGGGCGTGCACCATGCCCCAGGTGAAATCGTTCACCACAGATGAATCAGTAAGCACAAGCAAGCCGGAGCTCCTCTGCTTCTTGGGTAATCCTGGCAGCTGGGCATGTTTAAATGTTCCTCTTATGCCCAGGCTTCCAGGGAGCTGTTGGCTCTCATAGAAAATCATTCACTCCTTCAGCAATTCTTGATTAAGACACAGAGAGGTGAACAGACAGATTTCCACTTTCACGGAAGTAAAAGCCTAGGAGAGAGACAGTCTCTGAGTAATTATGAAGGTGTCTTCTCTGAAAGCGGCATGAAGGATCAGGATGTATGGAACATGTTGACCCCGTGTCTTGGCTGAGACGTGATGGTTGAGTTACCAGGTGAAAGGGAAGGGAGAGGATAAGAACTGTCCTGGCAGAGGGAATAGCTCATGCAAAGGCCCTGAGGCAGCAAAGTGCAAAACTATTTAATCTTCCGCCCAGCGAGGGCAAGTGGCTTGCCCAAGACCACACAGGGAGAAGCAGAGCCAGGACTTTCTGGCTCCAGGCTCCTTTCTTCCTCCTTGGTTTCCTTTCCAACAAACTTCATCTCTGATGTAGCAGCAACAGCTGCACTGGAAGCAATGGAATTTTGGCCCTGATACTGCCTGACCCAACTTCCCCAGAATATGAGCTGATAAGAGATTTTCATTTTGATGTCTAGACTAAGACAATGACCAAATGTCCCGCAGCAGATGAGGCTGATAGGAGCCTATATTGGGGGGAATGAGACGGGCCCTCTCTGTGTGACCTTGTTTCACTGGCCAAGGCTGGCAGAACTGAGCTTAGCAGCTCCTAACAGGATGAAGACATTGGCTGGATGTCAGACACGCTTGGGAAGTTTCAGTTAAGATTGACCTTCATCTTGATGAGCATTCCATAGAGGCCTAGCCTGGGACAGGGCAACCCTGCTGTATCAGGCAGCATAGATAAGGTTGTGCTGGAAACAAAACAACTCCAAAATCCAAGAGGCTTGAAACCACAAAGATGAATTTCTCACTTTGCAGGGTCCATGGTGGGAGCAGGCAGGACCTTTAAGCTGGCTCAGGGTGACCCTGCATATCAACACAGGTTCCCTAATGTACAGATGAGGAAGAGAGCAAGGGGGAAAGCCAAGCACCTTCTATTAATGCCTGTACCTAGAGATGGCGCCTTGCTTCTGTTCACATTTCATTGGCTGTAGCAAGTCACATGACCATGCCCAACCTCAGGTGATGGTTGGTGCCATCATCCCATGTCAATCACCATGTGCCAGAAGAGGAGGGGCAATGATGCCTGTCTACCCAGCACTGGACGGAGGGTCAGAGGTGCTTGCGAAGCCACAGCTGGTCCTGTTTAGTTGAGCATTCCAGAATGGTGGGGGCTGGGGCTGGACAATCTGCCAGGAACACAATGTCATTTATTGAGCACTTATGGAGTCCTACTTATGGAGCCCCAGTGGGCTCTGCCAGGAGAATGATACCCCAAAGGTACCCTACTTCAAAGGGCTGACTTGGGAAGCTCTCAAGAAATGGAGAGGGAGCTAGATTTTCAAAGTACACTCTCTGCTGTCCTAGAAGACATTAGGATATTATTAGCCACATTTTTCAGATGGAAAAACTGAGAGGGGAAGCAGCTTGCCCAAAGTCACACAGCATGTCAGAGGCAGACTCGAGACTTGAACTCGGGACTCTCAAACCCAGGTCAGAGGTGTCGCTCTCAAAAGACCCACCATAAGGAGCATTCAGGAAAGGCAGTTTCTCCTTTGCCTTGGAGATAAGTCTGTTTTGCTAGTAGCTGGTGAAGCTGCCTTTGTGGCTTTGGGGGAGGAACTAAGCTGACTGAGCAGGTGACATTCAGTATCTTTCTCCTTCCTGGAATGGCCGAGGTGTCTCTTTTGGAAAATCTCCTGGTTCTGAGGCTCACAGTCAGATTAGACAAGAAAGGTGCCCGTGAGTGTCTCACCAGAGGAAGACTGGGGTGCCACTCACTGCACCCTCATCTCTCTGATCCTAGTTAGGATCATCACCCTAACGTGGGTAGCCTGCCGTGGTTCACAAAGTGCTGAGTGACCTCAGACA
Source organism: Orycteropus afer afer (assembly GCF_000298275.1). NCBI lineage: Eukaryota > Metazoa > Chordata > Mammalia > Tubulidentata > Orycteropodidae > Orycteropus > Orycteropus afer. Next base: position 13,643,884 of record NW_006921624.1, read on the forward strand.
AGTCCCTGTCCGTCCCTGGGCCTCGATTTCTGCATCTGTAAGATGTGGCGGGGATTGAGTGTTGATGTCTAACTACCTTGGGCTCAGAACCAGCTCTGGTGAACACAAAAGCAAAATGAAGACTTGATTTCCTTCCTAAGTGAGCAGATTAAAATATTCAGGTGGGAGGAGCGTCCCTCTAAGGCCAGTAGCCACCCCAGTTCCAGCAAACAGCATGTCTTCCCAAGCCTGACTGCGGATGGACAGGCTCCTATGGGTGCTGGGCCAGACGCAGCGCAGCCACATCTGCTTCCATTCAACATCCTCAGCCAGCCGCTCTGCCAAGGACTTGGCCCGGGGCCTGCCAGGCTCTCAGGGGCCTGGGGAAACCACTGGGTCCCCATCACAGGAGAGACAAAGGCCCTGCTAGGGTGACATTGCAGCTGTCATGTCCCTGTCCCGCCTGCACAAGTAGCCAGGCCCGCTCTAGGCCCAGACCCTGGGTGACCAGCAGAGCAGTTGCTCAGTGACTCGGGGCTCTCATGGGGTGAGGAGGATGCTAAGCAATGCCTTGAGTGGTGGACACAGACCCCACAGTGGCCAAGGAGCTGGGAGGAGAGGGCAGGGACAGAGGTTTGGTCCAGGCCCCAGGCTGCCAGAGGGAATAGCTCATGCTTGGTGGAGGAGGGTATTGACTTCAATATTAGACAGATCTGAGTTCAAATCCCCACTCTGCCGCCCCCTAGTGGTGGGATCTCAGACAAATCTCTCACCCTCTGGCTCCTCATCTGTTAAATGGGATAGTAAAGGTAGCAGGCCAGAGAGGCATTGTACAGATTAAATGAGGTACGCAACGTGTTTTAGCATAGTACGTGTTCTATATACAGTACATGTCAAGTAACCAGTGGTCACCGTTACTGACATCAGTGTTGGGGAGAATGAAAGAGGCCCCTGTTTGATAAGTCACTTCTAACACATTGTCCCAAATGGTGAGCTGGGCAGGGATGCCCTTACAGCTGTGACATAGTGTAGGTCCCATGGGGACTTGATGGGGGTGGGATAAAATAAACCCTGGGAGACGGAAGCAGGCAGGGTTCAAGGCCTGTCCTGCCAATGTCCTGCTGATCAGCACTGCCAGCTTGGACCCCCACAGGGCTTAAGGACCTGTAGGCTCTGACCTTCCAGGGAGCCTCACTCAGCAGAGCTAATAGCTTTACAATCTATTTTAAGAGTGAAGGAGAGTGGAGTGAGGTCTGCATGTCTCCTGGGGCAGAAAGGCTCAGTCCTCCAACCAGTACAGAGTTACTTCAAGGCTGGAGAGTGAGTAGCTCCCAGCCTGTGTCAAGAACCTTGCTGTTTAAGGCGAGGGCACCTCATGGCTGCAGGATGCCTCAGAGAATAGGGCACAGGCTGAGGCTGTGAGCTTGCCTATAAAGCCCCATTTCGGCATAGTGACTCAGGGGAAGGGACAGACCCTGCAGAGGCCAGCATCAGTCTCCTTTCTCCAGGAGCATGACCATAATGCACGGTTCACTAATTGATGCACAAATGTTTATTGGGCACTTACTGTGTGCCAACCCTGGCTGGGCTTGTGGACACAAAGGGCACACAGACATATGCCCTGCCCTGTGGCACATACAGGTCCGTAGAGAAGACCCAGCCTGTGGGAAAAGAAAGGAAGAAATTATGGAACGTGCTGAGGGCTGGGAAGGAGGCAAATCAGGGCTGTGACTGAGAAAATAAATGGAGGACAGACTCGCTCCAGGAGGTCAGGGAAGGTTTCTCCAAGGAGGTGATGCTGAAGCAGAGGACTGAGCGTGAGGAGAATCAAGGTGGAAAAAGGGGCTTGGGCGAGGATGTCCCAGTTCTCTCTCTCCCTGTGTCTGCATCTCTGCCTTGTGACCTGCAGTGCCTCTTGCTAGAGAGGCAGAGTCTATTCCCCAGTCTAAACCCAGAATCTGGACTTGTCCATTGTTTTGGACGATAGGATGTTAGCAGACTTGACTAAGCGAGGACTTGGAAACATACTTCAAAGTTCTGCTTTCTTTCTTGGACTCCTTGCTGCCATTGCCCCAAGGAGCCTGATGGGGACATGGGAGAAACACCTGCAGGAGAACTGCTTTGTTCCAGCCATTCCTCAGTGACGTGGGTCCCTTAATGACATGTAGAGTTAGCCTGAATTTCCCAATCCTGCCTGTGCCTTCCATGTTTTTCCCCTTCCTGCCTTCTATGAATAAAAAAAAAAAAAAAAAAACAGAACTCACTGCCATCAAGTCAGATCTGACTCATAGCAACCCCTCCTTGGGTTTCTGAGGTGGTATCATTAGGGAAGTAGATTGCCCAATCTTCCTTCTGAAAGTGGCTGTTGGGTTTGAACCGCCAGCCTTCTGGTTAGCAGTCAAATGTCTTAGGCACTATGCCACCAGAACTCCCGCCTTCTATGAATAGGTTCGGGTTTAAAAACCCTTGTAAAATGAAACATAATTGAGCTATTGCTTATGTGTGATGAAATGCATCCATTTAAATGTATATCCTCAGCATTTTAACAAATCTATGTATCTGTGTCCCCACCACCACAATGAAGACACGGAACATTTCTGTCACCTCCAGAATCCGTCATGACCCACCCGAGCCAATGGCTTCCACTCCTGCCTTCAGTCATCACTGAGGTGCTCTCCGTCACTTAGATTGTTGTTAGTTCCCCTTGAGTCGGTTCCAGTCATGGCAACCCTGTGCATAACCACAGAATGAAATGTCGCCTGATCCTGCACCGTCTCCATCGTTGGTGTGTTTGAGTCCATTGTCATGGTCACAGTGTCAATCCACCTCATTGAGGGTTTCCCTCAACATTGCTGCCTCCCCCCCCAACACTTTACTGGGATGTCCTTCTCCAGTGATTGATCCCTCCTGATGACCTGTCCAAAGTAGGCAAGTTGGAGCCTCAGACAACGTTCTGTGATCCATCGGGTTTTCGTTTGCTAATTTTTGGAAGTAGATTGCCAGGCCTATTTTCCTAGTCTCTCTTAGTCTGGAAGATCCTCTGAAATCTGCCCACATGGCAACCTGCTGGTATCACATATTGCTAGTATCACAGCAATATGCAAGACACTACATTATGACAAAATGCAGAGGCGTGACAGACTGGGCACAGTTTGAATCATCCTTGAGAATCCCTTATGGAGGTGCCGTCTCGGACATCAACATTCTATACCTCTCACTACGTCCAACCTAGCTGGCTTGGTTGGACGTGGATCTGACTCTAGTTTCTTTGGTTGAGCACAAGAGGAGATGGCTTTCTGGGGCCTTGTTACACACCTGCACACATGTTTTTAACACTAGATGCATACTCAAGTTAGAAAAATGCTCCAGCTTTGAGCAGCACATAGGAACTGACACCTACTGGGAGAGTCTCTAACCCCTTGCCCACCCCCAGCCATAGCCCACTGAGTGGAATGGGAGGCAGAGTTATTCACAGTATTTAACATGCTCAAGTTCTCTCTCAGCCTCATTTGTTTGTTCTCTGAGAGCATTTACACGATTGTGGGAAGATCAGTGTATCCATAACCTCACTGAACAGGAAGAAAAGTTTGGGATACAGAGAAGAAGAGAAGGCACAGTTCCTGCCCTAAGTGTGTCTACAATGTGGATGGGGAGACAGACACATTGACATCATCTCCGGTCCAGAACTAAGTGCTGTGAAGGAGGACACAGAGAGTTCAGGGATAAATAGAGGGTCATGTGTGTGTGTTTTCATGTTAATGTAACTTGGGTCAATTCTAAAATGCATGTGGAAATTCAAAAGCCTCACACTTTTGAAGAAGGGAGCTAAGGTAGAAGACTTGCTGCACTGGATATCTGTATTTATCTCAAAGTTATAGAATAGGAAACAAAGGTGTTGTTAGGTGGGCTGCTGATGCGAGAACAGGCACGCTGTCCAACAGAACAGAATAGAATCCAGAAGCAGATTCAGGCATAGATGAACTTGACTTATGACAACGATACAGGGCAAACGAGGAACATGACTGTGATTCCGATGGATGGTGTTGAGTCAGTTGGTTATCCCCATGAAAGAAAAAATAGACCTTGATGCCTAGCTCACAATTTTTTTTGAAAAATTGACTCCAGATAGATTGTAGACCTAAATGTGAAAAGCAACTATAAAGCCTTTATGATACATGATGATATTATGAACCCAAGATAGGGAGATTTCTTTAAAAGAACTAAACATAAAGGAGAAGTTGAATAAATTCATTACATTAAAGTTGTAAACACCTGACCACCAAAAAATACAGTTGTTGTTATGTGCCGTCAAGTCGGACCCGACTCACAGCGACCCCTCCTTGGGTTTCTGAGGCAGTATCACTACGAAAGTAGATTGCCCCATCTTCCTTCCGAGTGGCTGGTGGGTTTGAACTGCCAGCCTTCTGGTTATGAGTCAAGTGCTTTAGGCACTACGGTACATAAAAAGACAAACCCCTAGGTTGGCAAAGATGTTTACAACACGTCTAACAAAAGACTCTTATCAGAATAAATTCTTATAATAAGTAAGCAAAGGAAAGACAACTCCACATAAAAGGACAAAAGACTTAAAAAGACACTTCCCAAAAATGAAATCCAAATGGCTAATGACAATGTGAAAAGATGTGCAAGTTCACTAAGAAGGGAAATGCAAATTTGAAATCACAGCTAGATATAATAGCATACCCACTGGATGGGCGAAAATTTTGAAATCTGGCAATAACAACTATTGGCAAGGATGTGGGCAAGGGCAGCTCCTTCCTACACTGCTGAGAGGGTGTAAACTGATACAAACACTTTAGAAAACAGGTTGGCATGATTTAGTGAAATTGACAAAATGCATATTCTATGACTCAACAATTCCACTCCTGGGTCTCCACTCTAGATAAATAAGTCCACATGTGCCCTAGGAGACGCAAACATTCATAGCAGCACAGTTCAAATGTCTATCAGCAGTAGAATGGATAAACAAATGACGGCACGCCATAGAAGGAAGGCACCCCGGTGGCATGGCGGTTAAGCACTTGGCTGCTAACCAAGAGGTCAGTGGTTCCACCCACCAGCTGCTCTGTGGGAGAAAAGACCTGGCAGTCTACTCCTGTAAAGATTACAGCCTAGGAAACCCTCTGGGCTGGTTCTATTCTGTCCTGCAGGGTTGCTAGGAGCCGGCATCGACTCCGGCACACACCAACAACATGCAATAGAATACCATACTGCCAAGAAAATGAATGGACTCCAATTACATGCCACAATACCAACGAGCCTCGCTAACAGTATTGAGTCCAAGAAGCCAATCACAAAGGAATGTGTGCAGTAGGAGTCCATGCATTTAAAATTCAGAGACCAGCAAAATTACACTCTGGGCTTAGGAACGTCTGCCTCAATAATAAAATATAGAGAACGTGATCAAAATCAAGACATTGGTCATTTTAGTGGGGTGCACCCAGGAGGTTCTAGGCTCTGTATCTTGGCCTGGGAAGCAGTTGAGTGTTTGCTTTAAAATTAGTTGTTAGCCTGTGCATATGTATTTATGCACATTTCTATACGTGTAAAGTATTTTAGAGTTAAAATGTCATAACCCGTTGTCACCAATGCTATTCTGACTCATAGTGATACTATGGGACAGAGTAGAACTGCTTCATAGGCTTTCCAAGGCTGTTATCTTTATGGAAACGGACTGCCATATTTTTCTCCCATGGAGCAGCTGATGGATTCAAACTGCCCACCTTTCCTTAGTAGCAAGTGCTTACCACTGTGCCACCAGGGCTCCTTTAAAATATCATCAACACAACAAAACAAGAAAGAAAATGTGCAGAAAACATAGACTGTTGGCACCCAGGGAAACAAGAGACTACTTCACGGAAGAGGGAGTCGTTTAGCAGATGTGTGCCAAGAGCCCTCCACGTGCCAAACCCTGAGACGACAAAAGTGACCAAACATATATACACCCTTTTCTCATGGAACTTATGTTCCAATGAGGGAGACAGGCAGGAATCAAATAAATAGGCTCTAAATGCTTGATTACAGACCTCAGAGACAGCCTTGAGGATAACAGTAAGGCACTCACTGTTACAGGCATACTTCATTTTATTGAGTTTTGCTTTATTGCACTTCGCAGACCTTGAGTGTTTGTGTATTTTTTTTTTTTTTTTTTAACAAATTGAAGGTTTGTGGCAACCCTGTGTTGAGCAAGTCTCTTGGTGCCATTTTTCCAATAGCTTGTGCGCATGTTGTGTCTCTGGTCACATTTTAGTAATTCTCACAGTATCTCAAGCTTTCTCATAATGCTATTGCACACTTAATAGGCTACAGCGTAGAGTAAATACAACCTTATATGTACTGGGAAACCAGCAAACAACCACGTGACTCACTTTATGGCAATGTTTGCTTGGTTGCGGTGGTGGGAGCCGCACCCACAGTATCTCTGAGGTGTGCCTGCATATGGGAGGGGCATCGAACTGAGACCTGAAGGCTGAGTATGAGCCACTCAGTAACAGTGGGGTGGGAAGGGGTGGAGGGGAAGCACCAGCGAAGATCTACAAGAGGAAGTATGCGAGGAAATGCCGAAGGTCACAGGGTCATGTGAGAAAGTGGCATAAGGTGAGTAAGGTGGAGAGGCGAGAGAGGATATTTGAACTGGTTCTTGAAGGATGGACAGAAGGTCGTCAGGCAGAAACACAGATCCTTCAGGGCTGGGATTCTGTGTCTTGTTCGTCTATGCCTAGTGCCTAGTTGGTGTTCAGTAAATACATATGGATTTTTCTCAGAAAGTGAATAGCCGGTGGATAGAAGAATTTAGAGGTCATAAAATTGGGACCACTGGTCTTGGCCTCAGAAAAATGGGGAGTACGACAGGGTCTGGAGCATAGCCTGGGGTACAAGGTTAGGGGGGAGAGTTGGAAAGGCAATTGCCAGAAACAAGTCACCTGCTCCTGTAAGCCGCTGACACTGTTGGCCCTGCTGTCACCACCATGGTCCCACCCCCAAAACTGGCTTGCTCCGCCTCCTCTCCACCCTCGCCCCAAATCTGGGGGTCCCATAAGGGTGGCTGCAGCAAGGCTCAGGGATGCTGGAGCCAGATGCAATCTGAGCGCACAGCCGTGGTTGTGGTGGCTCTGGAATCTGGTTGTTAGTGGGCAGCTGAGGGAGCCGCGTTGTCTCCCCAGTGTTTATTTGGCTCCATTGAGGGACTGGGAATTTGATCTCCGTGGGGACCGAGTCCTGGCCAGCCCCTGCCTGGGTTCTCTGATCAAGCCCTGCGCTCTCAGAGCTGCTCAGAGGCAATCCTGTAAACCGAGGAAACTGAGACCAGAAAGCAGGTGGAGCAAGGACTTGCCCACTCATTAGCAGTGTGCTAGTGGCTCCCACTGGCGGGGGCTTATGATGTGCCCGGCTCTGGGCTGAATGTTATACATGTAACAGCCCTTCAGAGAAAAGCATCTTCATTACTGTTAGGGAACTCAAGGCTCAGAGAGGGAAAGTAAGTTGTCCAAAGTCACACAGAGCTATAGCTGGATTGGAGACCAGCTCTCCCTAACTCCAAAGCCATTCCTACCTACTCTGCCATTCTGCTTCCAAGGTCCATGTTCATTGTGTGTCTGTTGTTGTTGTTATGGGCCATCGAGTCGGACCCAACTCATAGCGACCACTCCTTGGGTTTCCGAGGCAGTATCACTACGGAAGTAGATTGCCACATCTTCCTCCGAGGAGTAGCTAGTGAATTTGAACCACCAGCCTTCTGGTTAGCAGTTACATGCCTTAGTGTCTAGGGTGCCAGAAACCCAGGGACTCTGCAGAGGTCTCTCCCCTGTGGACCTCTTATCTATTACTGATCCTGGAGTTGGGAGCATCTGTCCTCACCTAGGCTGCCCACCTGCTCACAGAGAGCTTTGACCGCCTGGTGCCTCTTTGAGCTCTCCTTCCTTGAGGCCCCACAGGCCTGGTGTTCCCACGACCTTGAACGTCCCTGAAATGGATCTGTGGATGCCAGGAAGCACTCCTTTGAGTGGGCAATAGTGGTAAGACTGTGTGGACAGGGTTTGGCCTGTTCTCTGTAGAACCTCCACCATGTGGCATGGCTCCTGGCACATGATGTACAGCCAGTGGGGAGGGCCAGCTCCCCCCATGCACACACCAAAATAGGGGCATTAATAGTATTCTCTTCACAGAGTGGCTGTGTTCCATGATCTCATTCATGGAAAGGACCTGGCACCCAGAAAGAGCTCAATCAATATGACGGCCTGGATTGGAACTCAGCCTTCTTTCTCCCTCCCTCCCTCCCTTTCTCCTCCCTCCCTCCCTTTCTCCTCCCTCCCTTTCTCCTCCCTCCCTTCCTTCTTCCTTCCCTCCCTCCTCTCTTCCTCTCTCCCTTCCTACTTCTTCCTTCCTTCCCTCTCCCTCCCTCTCTCCTTTCCTTCCTTCCTTTCACTTAGTGGCTTTTGATTCTCAGTTCCTTCTTTCCAGCAACATTCCACAAGTTTCGGAGAGACAGGGCCAATGTCCCTACTGCCCAGCCTCCCAGCACAGCCCCAGGAATAAGACTGATGCTTAGAAATCTCTTGTTAATTGGAAAACTGACCTTCCCCTTACTTGTCCAGTTTTTGCTCCATTTCTATGGATTTCTTGTTAAATCTGTTCACAATTCCAGCCCAATCCCTCCCAGCAAATGGAGATCCAAGCAATTCCTTGACCCGGTTGAGCCACGTATATAACATTTTGTAATTCTGTCAATTTTCTCACACTCTGTCTGAGGCCGTGGGGAGCAGCTGTTCTTTTTCCTCCCAGAGACCACGTGTCCTAAGCAGGAAGAAAGAGTCTACCTCCCCAGCCCAGAGTCTCCCTGGTACCTTTCCTAACGGAAATATCTGCTTTCCTTTTCTTTGATGCAATAATGCTTCTTTGGGTCAGTCACTAACCCACCAGGCCTTTTAGGGGCATGCTCTTGAGGCTTCCTGGCTTGGGAAATTCCTAGGGATTCGAGTCAGAGCTCCAGGGTCCTCTAAATCCCGTGGATTCACAGGAGCCTAGCCTGGGCCCCTTCTGATGCAGACCTAGAGCTGGTGGTTCAGCAGGTTCCTGACTCGCTGTCTCCTCTCCCAGGCTGCTTTTTTTCCCAGTAGTGATCCCAAAGAACAAAAGTCTCAGACCTCAGAAAACATATTGCCCCGAATTTCTCAATCAGATGTGGCATGGATTGAATTGTGGCCTCCCAAAAAGTGTGTCAGTTTGGCTGGGGCATAATTCTCAGTGGTTTGGCAGTTATGTAATGATGTAATTTGTCAGTTACGTAATGATGTCATCATCTCCATGATGTGATCTGATGTGATCAGTCAATCAGTTGTAAGGGGCTTAGGGTGGGATGCAACACCCTCACTCAGGTCACAGCCCTGATCTGCTGTGAGGGGAGTGTCCCTGGGGTGGGCCTGCATCATCTTTTATCTCACAAGAGATCAAAGGAGAGAGAAGTGAGCAGAGAAGGAGAAACCTGGCTACCACCAAGAAAGAAGAGCTGGTAGCAGTGTGTGTCCAACCCAGGGTCCCTGTGTTGAGAACCTCCTAGACCCAAGGGAAGATTGATGCTGAGACACATGGAGATCTCCAAGGGATGGTAGGCCCACAGATGTTGAAAGAAGACAGGGACCTTCCCCCAGAGCCTTACCCTAGAGCTGGTGCCCTGGATTTGGACTTCTTGCCTCCTAAACTGTGAGAGAATGAATTTCTGTTTGTTAAAGCCACCCACTTGGGGTATTTCTGTTATAGAAGCACTAGAGGACCAAGATAAGGCCCTTATAATGATGGGTGGTCATTGTGTGGAACTGTGTCATGCTTTGGAGGGAATAGCATGCCTGGCTTCCTAGCACTAAATGCCTGTAGCCCCCAACCCTGACCCTATCATTGTGACAACCAAAAATGCTCCCCACATTTTGAAAACTCCCATCTCTGTCTCTCTCTCTCTTACTTACACACACATACATATTCATACACAAGCATATGAACACGTACACACACACATACACACACACATACACTCTGGGTGAAGAACAACTCTCCTTATTTTATGTGTAGACTCATGAGGCCCAGAGAGGCATAGGACTCTGCCTGAGGTCACACAGCCAGTGAGGTTAGAACACAAGTCTCCTGCCTCCAGAAGTAGGCCCTGGAACCGGGAAAACTTCCCCTTCCATCCGGAGGTTGATGTTGTCCTGCCTCCAAGTCTGGGTGGTTGGAGACAAGGTGTCTCTTTCATACCCAGATGCAGATCTCTGCAAACCCCATTCCCTGGATCCCTGACCAGGACCAGCTGGGTGCCAGACAGATAACCACAGAGAAAACCTCTGGCTCGCATAGTATGAGGATTCTGCCTGGCTCCCAGAAAACTAGGACCATCAGTGTCAAGTGAGGGTAATGTGGAGCACTGCCTGAGAAGGTTGAGCTAGCCAGACCTCACCCCAGCCTGGGACCCCTCCAGCCCGGCTGCAGGGATTCCTGCCGTCAGCTGCTCAGTCTTTGGGGCTTGGGAAGGGGAGAGGGCGTTTCCAGAATCCCAAAGCCGGAGAGAAGGGAAGGGAAGACAAGAAAGGGGGTGGGGGGAGAAAAGAGAAGGGAAGGAAAAGGAAGAAGGAGGGGCGGGGGCAGGGAGGGGCTCTCCAGCCAGGGAAGAGGGCCTGGGTGGGACGGCTTTGAGGAGCACCAGGGTAAGCTGTACTCCAGGCACCCGAGCAGGGGCAACAAAGAGGCCCACTGAGGGGAACGAGGTGGCCGGGGGGTGCCCAGTGTACAGAGAAGAGAAAGGAGCCCCAAGGTGACAGGCTGAATTTCCCACTGGTCCTACGGGTTGCGATCTGACTCAGATCTAAGGTAAACTTTAAACTCAAGACAAACATGGCTTCTTACACATCTGAGTTTGTGGTTCATACCTGTCCTGCTGTACACTCAGGTGTTCCAACAACTTTTAGAAAATTACAGTGTTTATAGATTAGAGCACACACCGTAGCTGGGTCGTGTGCTGGGTGTTCTTCCCTTTGCTAGGTCAAAGCATTCTCTTCTCTTATTCACTGAACATGCTTGAAATACCTTTTATTATTGATATATATATTTCACACAGCATAAACCCCACCATTTTAAAGTGTATAATTCAGTGGTGTTTACTACGTAGTACAGCCATCACGGTGCTCTCAGCCAGAGCCTTCCCATCACTGAAACTACAAACCCCATGCATGTTACAATTGCCTCCCCGGCCACAGTCACTTCCCTTTAGATTTGCCTGTGCTAGACATTGCCCATAAATGAAATCATAGAATGTGTGGCCCTCTGCGTCTCACTCAGCAAAACGTTTTCAAAGTTCGTCCATGTTGTAGCAGGTAATGGAACGTCATTCCTGTCATGGCTGAATAATATTCCACCGGATGAATATACCACATTTTTTAACGCATCTGACACTTGATGGACATTGGGGTGGGTTATACTGAATAATACTTCTATGAGCATTTGTGTACATGTTTTTGTGTGAATATTCTTTTCTCTTCGTGTACACTTAGGAGTGGAATTGGTAGGCCATATGGCAAGTGTATGTTTAACTTTTTGAGGAACTGCCAAATTATTTTCAATGTCATCTGCCCATTTTGCATTCCCACCAGCAATACACAAGGGTTCCAATTTCTCCACATCCTCCTCAATACTTGTTAATGTCTGTTTCTTAATTATAATCAATCTAGTGACTGTGAAGTAGTATCTCATTGTGGTTTTGATTTTCATTTCCTAATGACTAATGTTGAGCATAATATGCTTTTAATTGTGATCTTAATGGCCATATTAATTTCATTATACATTACTGTAATGTATTTTTTCAATTGCTTATTATTGAATATCACTATATTTGTCTTCATTTTACTAATTTGTTCATATATAAGCCTCTGTATATTGTATTCATTTTTTATTCAACAACATTTCCATGAATTCATTCAACAAACCAAAAAACAAACCCAGTACTGTCAAAGCAATTCCGACTCATAGTGACCCTACAGGACAGAGTAGAACTGCCTCATTGAGTTTCTGAGGCTGTAAATCTTTACAGAAGCAGATTGCTTTATCTTTCTTCCGTGGAGCAGCTGGAGGGTTTGAACCGCCAATCTTTTGGTTAGCAGCAGAATGCCTTAGCACAGCACCATCAGAGCTCCTATTCATTCATCAGCTATCGACTAATCCAGGCTTTAGTAGAAGTTGGGAGTGAAAGTCAAAGCTGAGAGATACCAGGAGGTAAGTAAAGAGATACTATCAGACTGCAGAGGCTATGAGCTCACATGCATCAGAGAAATGATGAGAGAACAGAAGCCATTGGGTGGCAGGAGCCACTAGGACGCAGAAACCATGAGACAGGAAGGAGAGGGGGAGATCCAGTAGGCAGTAGGGCCAGTAAGAGGAAGAGGCAGACAGGAGCAGAGAACCATAATGGGTGAGCACTAGAGAAGGCTACTGGAGAAAACAAGTTAACCTGAGTCTGAACAACTTTCCACTTCCCCAAAGATCTTTCCAGACTCAGAAGCCTGGCTGGGCTGCAGTTGAGATCCTGTTTTCCTCATTTCCACATGTATCCTGTTTGCTTGAGGTGACCTGGCAGTATCTCTGCTCCTTACACATGTCTCATGTTCCAGGTATGTGGACGTGGGCCTGGCTCAAGAAATCCCAGCCCCACTGCAGAGGGGGAACCTGGAAGTGAGACAATGCTCCTTGGGAAGGCATTAGCATGAGTGGGCGGGGCAGCAACCAAAAATAGAGGTGCTGGGGTGGGTGAGGGGAGGCAGTGGGTGCCACTCAGATCTAGGAGCCGAGGAACCCAAAGCCAGCTCTGACCTTGAGGAAATCCTGTGCCCTCTCCGGACCTCAGTGGCCCCATTTGTAAAAGCAGGCGATCTCTATGTCCCATCTGTGACACGAGAAGCAAAAACCATCTTTTTTAAAAAAGTGGAAACTTAAAAGTCCAATGGGCCAACAAACAGTGCTGTCATTTGTTTGAGAAACATAACATCAAAAATTTAAGCTAATACAATTTTTATTTTTGAAATATGAAATGAAAAATTGCACAAAATTGGGATAGTTGAAATACTGGGCTCCAAGTCTGATGGGAGGAGAGGAGTCAGGTCTGTTCTACCTAAGAGGACACTTCCTGTCCTAAGATCAAAAAAGCCCCAAGTTCAAGTCCCTCAACATCCCAAAATGTCAAAAGGGCCCAAGATTCAAAAAATTCTCCAGATTTCACAACACTAAGTTTCTGAAATTTCCAAGATTTCAAGACTTCTAAATTTTTCAAGATATAAAATTTATAGGGAATCTAAGATTCCAAACCTGTGACCACTCCAAGATCTTGAAAGTCCTAAAGTTTGAAGATTCTCAAACTTCCAAAGGCCTCAACTTCCCAAATTCTAAAAACCCAAATACCTATTGCAGCCTGACTGAGGATCTAGCTTGAGAAGCTGGACAAGAGCAGGGTCACCATCTGTACCTCCTGCTTTTTTTCGGACAGGGGTCTGAGGCCATCCCCTTTGGTCATGGCTGTCCCTGAGGGTCAGAGAAGTGGTCACTGCTTTCTGAGTTCCGAGTGGGCTTCATGATAAGAAGCCTAGGAGATTGCTGAGCTGAGGGAATTGGGACTTCTCCGTGTCACTCTCAGTCTCTACCCTACTCCATGGCCCTCTGCACCTCGCTCTGCTCCATACCCCTCAAGGACCCTCATCCTTGTCTAGGAAAGGAGACCTGTTATCTAGGGCCAAGTCCCATCTCATCATTTATTCCAAAGTGCTCTGCCCTTAGAGAGCTTGCAGTCTAGTGGAGAGCACAGACACTCAGGCAGCAAGGGGCCCTGGAAGGGCTCTGCCATGGCCAGGTTCAACTCCCTTTTGGGGGCCCAAGCTCCTGTCCTGCGACTGCCTCCCTGTCTGCACCGAGGGCTCACCCCAGGCTCTAGTCTGAGGCAGGGCGGCAGGCGCCATTGCCTCCTTGACTCTGACCCTGCTGCCCCATCTCCCACTTCATGTCCCACTGGGCCAGCTTTTGTTCTGTTGCTCCTTCAACTGGGCGCCTCCTCCCACCTCTGATCTTTATGAGAGGACTCCATCTCCAGGTCTCAGGGAGACAAACCTGCTAAGGCCAGACCCTCCCACCCCCTGTCCCCAAGTCAGAATCCCTTCCCAGGGGCTGTTGCATGCCAGCAGGTGGAGGGGGGAAGAGATTGGGGGGATGGGGCCACAGATCCAGAACCGAACCTTGAATATATATAGCCCTTGGCTATGAATTCCATCTCCAGCTTCCATCTCCTCCACTGGAACCAGTATCAGTTGCTGCTGAGTTTATTCTGACTCACTTCTGACTCACAAAGTTGTAGGATTGATTGTCGGAATGCTTGTTCCTTGCCTGTTAAAAGAATTCATCCCACCCCTCCTCCGCCTCCGCCTCCACCACACATAGTTCCCCAATCTGACTGAGTCCCCCTCAGGGCGGCACAGAAGGGGGGAAGCACGGGGATGGAGAGCCAGAGGCGTGGTTTTAACACAAACACTAATTGCGGCCTCAGAACAGGCCCTTCCCTGGCTCCATTCATGAAAGTGCTATTTTTAGCCCAGGACTGGCTGCCTGTGGTCCCAATGGGGGTGGCCAGGGCATGTGTCATGTCTGAGTGACCGTGGGCTTACTCAGCTCAGGAAATAGGCCTCCAGAGGCCAGCTGAGGAGTCCCAGGGCAGCTGCTGCATCTGGGAGGAGGTAGATATTCAGCAGGACTGGAAGTGTAAAACTTCTCCCCTCCAAGGTGCTCACAGAGCATGGGAATGGAAGGTAATAATTACCCCTGAGTGAGAACTGACCGGTGTATCTGGGTGGTGCCAACGGTTAATGTGCTTGGCTGCTAACTGAGGGGTTAGAGGTTTGAGACCACTCAGAAGCACCTTGGAAGACAAAACCCTACGTAGCACCTTCTGACAAACACAGGGTCATCATGAGTCAGAACTGAGTCCACAGCAAGTTACACATTTACTGGTTGAACACTTACTAGGTCCCAGGCTTTGTTCCAACTTTACACATATTCTTGTTCCTAGATGTGCCATTGAGTCCGTTCCTACTCTTGTTGTTGTTGTTGTTATGTGCCGTTGAGCGGGACCCGACTCACAGTGACCCCTCCTTGGCTTTCCGAGATGGTATCACTACAGAAGTAGATTGGCCAACCTTCCTTCCGAGGAGTGGCTACTCTTGGTGACCATATACACAACAGAACGAAACACTGCCTCACCCTGCACCATCCTCACAATCGTTGCTGTGTCTGAGCCAGCTGCTGCAGCCACTGTGTCTGTCCATCTCACTGCAGGTCTTCCCCTTCTTCACTGACCTTGTACTCTACCATGCATTGTTCTTCTTCACGGACTGGTCCCTCCTGGTAACATGTCCAAGGTACGAAAGATGATGTCCCACCATCCTCACTTCTTCAGTCTTTCTTATGCATTTTACTCTCACACATATATGAGGTGATTGAAAATAGCATGGCTTGGGTCAGGCAGCTCCTTAGCCTTCAAAGTGACACCTTTGCTTTTTAACATTTAAAGAGATCTTTTGCAGCAGCAGATTTGCCTAATGCAATATTTTGTTTGATTTCTTTACTGCTTCCATGGGGATTGACTATGGATCTAAGTAAAATGAAATCCCTGACAATTTCAATATTTTCTCCATTTCTCATGGTGTTGCTTATCAAATATCTGGTTGTGAGGGTTTTTGATTTCTGTATGTTGAGGTGTAATCCATACTGATTGATCTTCATTAGTAAGTGCTTCAAGTTCTCATTACTTTTATCACTAAGGCTGTATCACCTGCTTATCACTTGTTAATGAGTCTTCCTCCAATCCTGATGCCATGTTCTTCTTCATATAGTCCTGCTGTTCTTCTTCATATAGTCCTGCTTCTCGCTTATTTGCTCAGCGTACAGATTGAATAAATATGGTAAATATATATATATATATATATATATATATATATACCTCACACACACCTTTCCTGATTTTAAACTATGCACTATCCCCTTGTTCTGTTTAAACAACCGCCTCTTGGACTATGAACAGGCTCCATGTGAGCACAATTAAGTGTTCTGGAATTTGGCACTGTTAACCATGATCTGCCATGATCCACACAGTTGAATGCCTTTGCAGAGTCAATAAAACACCGGTAAACATCTTTCTGGCAGCCCTTGCTTTCAGCCAAGATCCATCTGACATCAGCAATGATGTCCCTTGTTCTGCTGCTTCTTTTGAATTTAGCTTGAATTTAAGGCAGTTTCCTGTCGATGTACCACTGCAACCATTTTTAAATTATCATTAGCAAAATTTTACTTGTGTATAATACTAATGATACTGTTCAATAATGTCTACATTCTTTCTTTGGAATGAGTACACATATGGAGCTCTTCCAGTAGGCTGGCCAGGAAGCTGTCTTCCAAATTTCTTGGCATAGGTGAGTGTTTCCAGCATTGCATCTGTTCATTGAAACATTTCAGTTGGTATTCTGTCAATTCCTGGAGCCATGTTTCTCACCAATGTCTTCAATGCAGCTTGGACTTTGTCCCTCAGTACCATCAGTTCAGCATATGTTGTTGTAGGTAGATACTGCTATTTACAGGTAAGAGAACTGAGGCTCAGAGTAGTTAATTGTAGAGTAGTCCATAGGGTAGTAGCAGGTTGAGCAGGGGAATTTGAAGCCAAGCAGTTGAGCTCCAGAGTCCATGCTTTTACTGCTGTTCACTTGGGATCTTGGCCATGGGTGACCAGTCATCTACTGCTAACAGGCCTTCCTGTCACAGACTTCATGCCCAGCCCCACTCTTAGGCCACTGAATTCTGTGGATTGAGCGGAATAGCCAGTCCAACTCTTTTTGGGAAGTGAGGAAACTGTAGCCCAGGAAGTTCTCAAGGTCATAGAGCCAGTTGACTCTAATTCCCAAGCCACAACTCTTCCTGGTGAATGATTCCAATGGACATTTTCATCTGTTACCTGACATCTTCCTCACCCTATCCTTGACTCTGGAACCCAGCACCTGCACTCAGCTTAGCTTGCTTTGGAGAAAAGCGCCTTGGCTGTGGGAGCAGACTTCAGCCCTGCTCCTGACTTACTGTGTGGCCTTAGGCAAATCACCTCATGTGTCTGAGCCTCAGTGTCATGGATTGAATTATGTCCTCAAATTATATGTGGCCACTTGGCTAAGCTAAGATTCTCAGTGGTTTGGTTTGGAAGTTATATAATGATGTAATTTGGCAGTAATGTATTGATGTAAGCATGCCCCAGGATTTGATCTGATATAATTATTCTCCATTTGTGATGTGACCTCTAGGTGTCAATGAGGCAGGATTAGGTTATGTTTGTTATGTTAATGAGGCAGGATTAGGTTGGGATGTCACACCCTTACTCAGGTCACAGCCCTGATCTGACGTCAGGGGAATTACCCTGGGGTGTTGTTGTTGTTTGCCGTGGAGTCGGACCCCCGACTCATAGCGACCCCTCTTTGGGTTTCCGAGGCAGTATCACTACGGAAGTAGGATTGCCCAACCTTCCTTCCAAGGAGTGGCTGGTGGGTTTGAACC
>NW_006921624.1:13662162-13679536 GCF_000298275.1 Orycteropus afer afer
TAACCAGATGGCTGGCGGTTCAAACCCACCAGCCACTCCTCGGCAGGAAGGTTGGGCAATCCTACTTCCGTAGTGATACTGCCTCGGAAACCCAAGGAGGAGTCGCTATGAGTCGGGGCCGACTCGACGGCACATAACAACAACAACAACAATGGTGGCATTGTATACACTGAGAATAGCTGTTGGAGAGATATTTGAAGCAAATCATGCTGTGCCAGCATCTGCCTGGTCCTTAGACGCCCAGCAGAAGATAATCTGGCAGAGAAGAAGGAAGGAAAGCAGGGGAGAAGGGAAGGAGGAAGGCCAACGAAGAGACAAGACAAAGCCTGTTCATCCTCTGACTGGGCTGTCCAGAGAGGAAGGCAGACCACGCACGCTGGAGTCAGGGCCAGTGTAGCCAAGCTGCTCTCAGTGACCTTAGGTTAGCCTGACCCCACCCAGACCCTCTGTCTCCCCAGATGTAGAGAGGGAGCAGGTCTCTTTCAGGGTTCTTCCTGCCCTGATTTTCTGTGACTTGATGAAGGCAAGCCCCTCCCCTCAAGGGTGTGGAACTCTTGTAGCCTCCCTCCACCAAACACCCACACACATGCGCACAGACATACACACACATCATGCATGCACATATACACTCATGCACACACGTGCATGCACACACATACAAATGTACAAACACACACACACACACACACACACACTGCATCTCTGCTCAGAGAAGCTCCACCGCCTGGCTTTTGGGCTTGTCCATGGTCCATGACGGTGGCTCCTAATGGCAGCCCCAACCACTGAGTCACATGACCTATAAACTCAGCTCCCCATACGTGAGAATCTGATTGGCCCAACTAGGATCAGGCGTCCAGTTGGCTGGGTGCATGTGTGGGCTCGGCATGAAGGAGCTTCTCCAAGAATAGGGTGTGGATGAGGACGAAATGAAGGCGTCTCTAATTCAGCCACAAAAAAATCCACCTGGAATGTGAATTAGTTACATGGAGAAATTTATCTCATTTATCGGGAAAGCTGTCTGTAGGCATCTGGAACTGGATAGAAAATAGAAAAAAAGGACCACTCTCCACTTCCAGGTGCTAAAATAAATATCAGAATCCATGCCCTTATTCGAGAACAGTTAATGTAATGGTAAACATGACAAACACATTTAATGTCACTGAACTGTACACATGAAGGTTGCTGAAGTGGCATAAGTTTTGTTACCTATATATTTATCACAATATAAAATCTTATGAATTATAAAAGAAAGCAAAGTCTACACCCTTGACTCTTCTCTCATTGTCTGTACCATTGGAACATGTGTTATTCACTGGGTTTCCACTAGAGGGAGACATGATGATCGTGGTGAGAAGTAATCACTGACTCACTGATGGTGAGGGGGAATCTTTGTTAAATAATAATAATTTTAAAAAGCAAAAAATTAAAAACCAGACACAAGCAGCTTGGGTGATGCTCAGTGCCCAGGCCCAGCAGCCACACCGCTTAGGGACCTCTAAACCATCCATGCATCCGATAGTCTACGCTCACAGTGATAACCCTGGGGCATCAAGAATGGGTTCAATTATGTCCTGTGATCTCCATTTAAGATGGTAGAAATAGGCCACTCGTTGCGAAAGGCTTTCACTGAAAAATACACAAATAAACGTTTTAAGTTGTTAACAGGAATAAGCCTCATCTGGAAAATGCATTCTTGTGGAATAATGCATTAGAAATGACGTATAACTGCGCGTGGGTTTACAAGCCAGGCCAACAAAAATAATAAATGGCATAATTTTGAAACCAAACTCTGTAACTAGCTGCTACAGTTTCATCGCTGGAGGAATAAAGTGCTTTTGCAGTGGCTTCAGTTGGATCAAGGACCTCAGGGACTCTGCCAAGAACTTGAAGGCAGGTAATTTTCAAGAGTGATGGCCAGGCCCAGTCCACCACCCTCTCTTACCCTCTCGCCTCATGTGAGCTTGTCGTATTTAGTTATGAGGGGGAAAAGGAGAGCTTGTGCCAAAAGTTACGTACATCAGAATCACTTGGAAGCTCATAAAATCTTCACATTCCCAAAGATTTGATTCAGGAGGTCTGGGGGATGGGGACTCTGGAAGATGATTTTAAACACATCCCCTGAGTGATTCTGATGTAAGTGGTCCATGGATCACATGTTGAGAAACAGTGACCATCTCCCCCATTTCACGGATGGGGAAATCAAGGCCCAGGAGAAGAAAAGGACAATGGCTGGAAGTCACACAGCAAGTCAGAGCTGAGCTGGCCTCTGCCTTGTCCAGAGCTCTTTCCACCAAATTCCGCCTGCCCACGGACTGCATCCCGGGGTTAACATTCCAAGGAACCATGTAACAGGGAAGGAAGTGTCCGCTGTGCCTGTTCCGATGTTTGAGCAGGTGCCCATTGTGAGTGTGTCTCCCCCACACACAGCCCGCAGAGCTGGGGGCCAAGTTCTGTGAGCCTGGTTTTTCCAGATGGGATTGGGGATGAGATTACAAAAGCCAGCATTTATTTTCATTTCCCCGAGAAAATAAATTGGCAGTTTTGCTCCAAGAAAAGTGGTCAGAGGAAGCATGTTCATAGACAGGAGGAGGCCCTGGCCCCCAGCCAGCCCCCCAAGGCCCCTCTCTGGCTGTCCTAACACCCTAGAGGTACCTGACATGGAGTCCTGTGCTGGGACACAGTGTTGTTTGGGCTTTTGACTCAAGGACTCTCTCCTGCCTACAAAAACAAATTCACGTCGATTCGATTCCGACTCATTGCAACCCCTCCTTGGGTTTCTGAGGCGGTATCTCTACAGAAGTAGACTGTCCAACCTTCTCCTGCCTACAGTAGTGACTAAAGGGGTAGGGGGTAGAGGGTTACTTTCTTCTCAGGGACAAGGGGGTTGTCCCCATCTCTCCTATTGGACCCCTAAGCGTCCTAAAAATGGAGGGACATGGACTGTGTTCTACGACCCTACCAGTGGCTCTCCAGAAGGAATGATTTTGTTATCCTCCAGTCCCTAGGGGGAAGCTCTGGTGGCGTAGTGCCTGAGGCATTTGCCTGCTAACCAGAAGGCTGGCAGTTCAAACCCACCAGCCACTCCTTGTAAGGAAGATTGGGCAACCTACTTCCATAGAGATACCGCCTCAGAAACCCAAGGAGAGGTCGCTATGAGTCAGAACTGACTCAACGGCAGTGAGTTTGGTTCTTGGTTTGAGCCCCTAGGGACATTTGACAACGTTAGGAGACATTGTTGGTTATCCAATGTGGGGAAAAGTGCTATCTAGAGAGCAGAGTCCAGGGATGTGACTAAGTATGCTACAATGCACAGGACAGCTCTCCCAACAAAGGCTTATCCAATCCAGAATGCCAGTATGGCCAGGACTGAGAAACCTGAACTAAAGGGAAGTGGCCCAGGGTGTGAAGTGTCTGGGTGTGAGTCCACATTTTGCCTCTAAATGCTGTGTGATCTTGGGCAAGGCCCACCCTCTCTGGGCCTCAGGTACCCATCTGCACAAGGAGGAGGTGGGGGAGGCTAGTCTCTGGGGCTTTCACAACTTTGGTCCTCCCAGGCTGAGGGAGTCCAGGAAGCCTGAGACAATGGCCCTGCCTTCAGCACCTCAGAAGAGGCTGTCTGAGGAGAGGTGTCCACCCAGGCCCTTTGCCTGGGGGTGAACAATCAGTTCTCCAGAGCCCCTTCCCCAAAGCACAGTATCTGAAACTCCTGCTCCACCAGAAACGGAAAAACCATTATCTGCAGAATGACATCACTTTGCAAAAATTCCAGTGGGTGGTTGCCAAGCCCAGGAGAGGGAGGGAGGAAAGGGCTCCCAAGCTACCAACCACCCGCTGAGCCAGCACCTTCACAGAAGGAAGGACAACCCAGAGTAAGTCACTCAGCTTCTCTAGACCCAGCTTCTCCCAGCTCTGCAATGTGAGGCTGGACATGGGGACAGGGGGCTGGAAGCCGTGCCCATGGGGATAGTCTAGGATCCCGTGCCTCTTCCAAGCCAAGCTTCAGGGGGACTCTGGGCTGTAAATGCACAAAGGGTGATTCCCAGGCATGGGGAGCCCAGAGTTGGGGGCTGGGAGGAAAGAAGGTGTCTTCCCTGACCACCTGATCCACCCAGATGTCTCTGGTGTTCATCAAAGTGCTGGGAAACAGGCTCTCCTCCTGGATGCTGGTCCCCTGTCCCATTGTCCACCAGCACAATTTAGTTCTTGGTCCAAAGAAAGTGTCCTCCTCGTCTAGAGTTTGGTAGGGTGCCCTGATCCCGCAGAACGCTGCAGATAACAGCCCAAGGGAACCTGCATTATGGCTGGATGGGAATGGCCCAGCAGAAGGGTCTCTCCAGCACTAGGTCCTGGGAGAGAGGCACCTTACAGAGCACACTGGGGGAGTCAGGAGGTCTGGGTTCTCTTCCCAGAGGGGAGATGGGGCCTCAGTTTCTCCTTCTGGACAATGGGTTTGGCCCAGAGAGTCCGTGAGGCTCTTTCAATTCCAGGATTTCGTTGGCCTGGTGCACCAACATGGCCTGAGCCAGAAATTGCTGGTTCTTTAGCAAGGTGACAGTTCTCTCCTGTCCCTACCCTCATCCAGAAGAGAATCGGCCTTTAGAGCCTAGGCTTTCTACGTGGGAGAGGAGGAAGTGGGAGCAGGCGGATCAGCCCTGGCCATGCTCGAGGGAGGGGCTAGCACTGTGGCTGCTGGAGCCTCCAACCCCGCCCAGTACTGTCCCTGCTGGGAGGCAGTGGGGCTTAATGGTTGGGACACTCAGACTGGAGTCAGGGAGTTGTCATCAAGTAGATTCCGACGCATGACACCACTCGGTGGGTAGAACTACACACACAGTTTTCAAGGCTGTGACCTTTTAGAAGCAGGCTGGC
Organism: Orycteropus afer afer; assembly: GCF_000298275.1. Classification (NCBI taxonomy): domain Eukaryota; kingdom Metazoa; phylum Chordata; class Mammalia; order Tubulidentata; family Orycteropodidae; genus Orycteropus; species Orycteropus afer. The sequence continues at coordinate 13,667,032 of NW_006921624.1, forward strand.
AGTCTTGCCTGTCTTCCAAGGCACCTCTGGGTAGATTCAAGCCACCTAGGGAGCCCGGTTCAAATCCTGGTCCAATCACTTCCAAGCTACGCCAAACCTAAGTTTCCATTCTCTCAACTCTACAATGGAGTTAGCAACATACACTTCTTTTGGTGGTAATTCTGGTTGTCCCTACCCCTGCCCCTAGATTCGTCTCCCCCATCCCTGTCCAGCTCTACACCCCAGGAGGCTGACCTCACCCAGGCAGATCTCAGAGAGCTGGAGAAGAGAGTTGTCAAGAAGCGGTCCCTGCACCTTCCCTGCCTGGCCAGAGGGCCGTGACTGTGGCCGTGCCCTTTACCGAGGGTCACTGCTCTTGTCCATGGCTCCCCTCTGGCTGGGAACTGGTGACTCTCCATCCTTCTCCTGCCCCTTCAGGCCTGGAGTGCCTACAGCTTCCCACCTGGTGCTAGTCCTGCTTCAGACTCCCTGCTGGGCTCTCTAACCCTGGGGTTGCATCTCAGTAAATAGACCCTTCATTACCCTCTCCCCAGGAAAACCAATAGTTCCCAAACTTGTCTGCACTTAGCATCACCTGTTGTTGTTATGTGCCGTCAACTTGGACCCGACTCATAGTGACCCCTCCTTGGGTTTCCGAGGCGGTATCAGTAATGGAAGTAGATTGCCCAACCTTCCTTCCAAGGAGTGGCTGGTGGGTTTGAATCTCCAGCCTTCTGGTTAGCAGTCAGATGCTTTCTTCAAACAATTCCAAAACCTAGGCCACACCCTAGGCCAATTAAATCACAGCCTTTGGGGGTGGGACACGGGAATCAGGAGTATTTGATGCTCCCCAGGTGATGCCCACGTGCACACAAGTTTGAGAACCATGGAATTAAATCCTTACATTGCAGTTAATATGATTGGATGTAAGTGTTTCTTTCAGGCATCTGCATAATAAGCTACATCTGAGGCTCCCTGTGAGCATTGTCGATGCCAGCCCCTCCTCCTGGAACGCCCTTCCCTATTTTAAGGCCCATTCAAATGCCACCTGCTCCGGGAAGTCCTCCAGCTTCCCCAATCAGACACGATCCCTCTCCCTTCTCCCCTCCAGGCTCGCAGACTGTGTCTGGGTGTCTCCTGTGCCCATCTGTCTCCCCCAGGAAGGCACCAGGAGCAGAGAACAAGTTCCACCCACCTCTTGTTGTCCCTTCTCTTCGTCAGCCCCAAGAATTAAGAGAGAGGGCTAAGTGGCGACTGGGGCCCTGAGCCCACACCGGGACAAACAAACAGGGACTGTTTGGGCCCATTTGGGCTGTGATTCTGGGTGGCTGGAGGCTGGGCCCATGTTGATCCGCCTCTACCGCTGCTTTTGTTTTCTTTCTCCCTGGGCAAAGGCTGCAGGGGCCCTGTTCTGAGCCACAGCTGGTTTTTATTGCACCAAGGCTCAAAAAAGTCCCAAGCATATTTTTAGAGAGAAAGGAGGAAAAAGGAATATTTTCTTCCCTGACCCAAGTGGAGGGCTTGCTCCAATTTTCCATCTGCTCTTCCTTCTGGGTGGAGCTGGCGGGGAAGGTTCTCTGCAGCAGGACCCTTCAGGACAGCGGTTTATGAGCTCATAGACAGGGCAGAGCAAGCGGCTGCAGGCAACAGAGATGCCTGCCTCCTTCCCCCAACACACACACACACTACATCTCACGCACAGTGCATCACATACCCACACCCACATTGTATACATACAACCTCAGTCACATGACGTGGACAGAGGGGAGCCATGCATTGGATCAAAGACAGTGGAGAAGCAAGAGAGCCTTGGAGTCATCAGTGGCTCAAGCTCAAGACCCCTTGCAAAGGGGACCTGAACGGGGCCTCAAAGCAGAGGTCCCCACACTTGCATCCCAGAGCCTTGAGGTAGGTGGCATTCCCACCTGGGTGGCTGGATGGATAGGACCTAGGCACTATCTGGAAGTAAAGAATGCATTTGACCCATCTTTGAATGGCTGGTTTTCAACTGTCCAAACATCACTGAATTCAGTTTGTGTTGAGATGTGTTTTCTTAATTTAATGAAGCTAAAGATACCACATACAAATAAAACGTTATTTTACTTGGATCCACAATCAACACCTATGGAAGCAGCAATCAAAATATCAAACAACTTACTGTACTGGCCAAATCTTCTACAAAAGACCTCTTTAAAGTATTAAAGAGCAAAGATGTCACTTTGAAGAGTAAGGTGCACTTGACCCATGCCATGGTATTTTCAATAGCCTCATATGCGTGTGAGAGCTGGACAATGAATAAGGAAGACTACAGAGGCTGGACAATGAACAAGGAAGACTGCAGAAGAATTAATTGATGCATTTGAACTGTGGTGTTGGCAAAAACTATTGAATATACTATGGACTGCAAGAGGAACTAGCAAATCTGTCTTGGAAGAAGTATAGCCAGAATTTCACTCCTTAGGCTCAAGAATGGCCAGACTTTACCGCACATACTTTGCTCATGTTATCAGAAGGAACCAATCCCTGGAGAAGGATATCATTCTTGGTAGAGGGTTGGTGAGAAAGAAGACCCTCGACGAGATGGATTGACACAGGGGCTGCGATGATGGGCTTCAACCATTGTGTCATCAGGGTTCCTGTAGTCAGGAACTGTAAATTTGAAAAGAGGCTTTGATTCTGTAGGGAGACGGATGGCAGCCATACCTAGAAGCAGAATCTTTGACGTGGTGAGAAAACGTGAAGTCCTTCACTACAGATCAGTAAGCAAGCACAAGTAAGCCCGTGCTTTCCTTGCTTACTGGGTAACCTGAGAGTGAGTATTTGTGTTTGTGTGTTGGTGTGTGCTGTGGTCTGTGGTCTGTGTGTATACGTATGTGTTATGTGTTCACATGTGCACATGTAGGTAGAATGGTCTGTGGTGTGCGTATGTGTGAGTGTTTCATGCATGCCTGTGCGTATGCTATCATAGAGGGCTATTCTTGGTACCAACTGGAGACACAGTCTGAGGAGAGGACCCCTGCTCCCCCGAGTGAGCGTGTTCTCCAAAGTGGCGCTTTTTCAAGATATTTCCTGGGTGATTTTTTGAGAAAAGATTTGTAGGGAAGGTGGTTGGAGGGAAAGGGACCAATATGTACTCCCTCCTCATCAAGCCCTGCCCCGGAAGTCAGACCCTGACTTTGCCTCTAGGACCCCCAGTCCTAGAATCCCCAGCCCGAACAGTCCCTGTTGACAAAGCTGGAGTGCAGAGGACACATGGGCCGGGGTTACCCACAGGACAGGGACCAGACCCTGGCCCCCTCCCGTCCTCCCCATGGTGGGGCTGGCCTTTGAGGCCCTTCAGTCCAAAGAACCAACCAGCAAAGAAAGGCAACATTGGGACAACAGAGACCACACAGTCCCAGCACCTGATAATAACAGTTTAGCAACAGTGCCCAGAGCTGTCACTCAAGGGCTGGGCTCTCCACAAGCCTGGCCTTATTTTTCCCTCACAACATCAAGGGCATCATTGCTACTTTATCAGAGGAGGAAACAGGCTTAGAGGGGAGACAGAGTTGAAGGCAAGCCCTCGGCATCCACCTGGAGCCAGGAGGGCAGCCTCTTGGCTTTGGGGATCAGGTGGGGATATCATGGGTGGCTTGCATTGCAGATTTGCAGGATGTGGCTCCAGCAAGGGACACTGTTTCCTTGTCCCTGTCTGCAGAGCCTTAGCCTGTGCCCAGAATCATAGCCAGGGAGGGGAGGGGAGGGCAGTCAGGGGAGTGGGGCAGGGTGGGAGGGCCGCGGATGGAGCTGGGCACAGCAGGGACAGGGCATTTCCCTGTTGAACTCTATGCCATTTGTCCAGGCCAGGGACCCCCTTACTAGTGAATCTCTTTTGTCCCAGACAGGAAGGATTGCTAGAGGCTCACCCCCCACATCTTGGAAACTGAGGCAGCCAACTCCAAAAGGAGCTTCTTGGGGGATGGACTTTTTGGTAGAATGACCCAGATTCAAGGCCGTACCAGCCCTGGACACTTGAGCAAGTCCTCTACCATTCCTGGTCCTCAGTTTCCTCCTCTGTAAAATGGGGGTGGCACTGCTTTCTCCAGAGATGGTTGGGAAGACCACGTGCAGTGTGTAAAGCACCTGGCACGGGGCAGGGGGGAGTAGGTGCTTGATCAACGTACGTCCTGTTCTCATCCCAGGCTACCCAGGTCAGCCACGAGTTACAGGCTAGATTTGACTAGTCCAAAGGTTCCTCCCCTCCTGGCCCCCAGCAGGAGCCACAAGGGAGAACAAAACAGTGGTTCTTGGAAAGCCACCACTGGGCTCTCCCAGGAACAGGAGGGTCATTTGTTAAGACGCCACCTGGTGCCTGGGTCACCCAAGGGGCCTGGAGCAGCCTGCCCTGACCTCTTGGCTGGCGCTGGACTCCTCATCAAACGTAACCGGCCCCTATCTCTCTGGCTCATCCCACTCGGCCCTTCCATGCTCGAAGCCTCTCCTGGCTCCCTAGCATTGGCTGCTGTTGTTAGCTGTTGTGGAGTCTGTCCCAAGTCACGGCCACCCCATGTACAAAGGGACAAAATGCTGCCTGGTCCTGTGCCTTCCCAGACTGCGTGCAGATCAAACTTTTGGGATCACAGAGGTTTTTTGTTTGTTTGTTTAGCATTTTATTGTGGTTTGGGTGAAAGCATACAGAGCAAATTCGTTGCTCAGTCAACAATTTATACACATTTTGTTTTGTGCTGTTAGTTGCAATCCCCTTCATGTAATAGCACTCTTCTCCGTCCTGCCTCCTGTTTCCATTTGTCCTTCTTTCCTGACTCCTCCTGCGTTTGGGGCTTTGTTCTGGGGCAAATGCTGCCCTTGTGGTCTGCTATGGTTGCTCGTTCTGAGGAGCACACCCCTCACGGGTGTCATTGTTCACTTCGTACGCCTGTGTATGGTTTGGCAGAGAGGCCATCTCCAAAAGAAAGTTCAGTTTCAGGTTTGTGGAGTGTTTAAGGGCCATGGTCTCAGGCCACCAGTCTCTATCAGACTAGTAAATGTGATCTATTTCTTTTTCCCTATGATTTTGAATCTTGTTCTACATTTCTTCCCACTCTGTCCGGGACCCTCCACTGGGATTCTAATTAGAGCAGTCGGTAGTGGTAGCCAGGCCTCACCTAGTTCCTCTGGTTTCAGGCTAGTGGGGACTGTGGTTCACGTGGCCCCTAGTTCTTAGGGCTAATTGTTTCCTGGATTCTGATTTTCTTCCTTTGTCTTTGCTCCTGAAGGGGAGAGACCAAGAGTTGCATCTGACCCCTAAGGTTTGCGCTGGCTGCTTTCGAGAAGTGGATCACCAGGCCTTTCTGCCTCATCTGTCTCAGTCTGGAAGCTCTGCTGAAACGTGCTCAGTGTCATAGCACCACACGGGCATACCGGCCTTATGCAGCCAGGTTTTCCAGGCACCCACAATCTGGCCAGCATCCCTCTTGCTGTCTTCCGCGCCACTTCACCTTGTACCCCGCTCACAGCTACGGCCAGCTCTCCAGTCCCACACAGCTGCTGGCTTTCCTTATCTATGAGAAAGGCTCATTTCAGGGCACACAGGAGACTGTTCAACAAGACATCATCTGGAGTCTTCAGCTTATCTCCCAGCAGGGTCCCTTGTTTGGAATGCCAGTACCCCTCCTCTGGCAATCTGTGACTCAGATTTTAAGGCCCACTTTATCCACCGCCCCTCCCCATCTATGACCATCATCCCACCTGGTCTTGGATCTAACTAACCCTCAACTATATACAACCTTGAGGGAAAGGTGGGTCTAGGCTGGTAAACTGAGGTTCAAAGAGGGCAAGTAATTTGCCCAATATCATTCATGGAGTCAGGGCCATACAAGTAGACTGGCTGAACTCCACAGGTCTCGGGGAAGCCCTAAACAGGAAGGCTGGGGTGGGAGGTGGGGCTCTGCAATGTCCCACTCTCTGGAAGGAGACAGACAGGACTGGGTTTGGATTCTGACTGCTCCTCTTACTGTGTAAGCAGTTACTGAACTCCAGAGCGCGGGCCTCAGTTTCCACCTCCAGGAAACTCCCCCCACCTGCCTGGAGTGTTGCAAGAGCTCCATGAGCTGCTGTGTACAAGTGCTCCGCACAAGGACTGGCCCACAGAGAGGGCTCAATACGTGTCTGTAATTCTGCTGCTACTAAAGATCCCCCAGCTGGCCCGGCACCTGGCCCTGCAGGAAGCCTGACGATGAGCTCAGGATAGAAGCTTTTCCTGTTGGGCAGCATGGGGAGCAGGCAGCCCCTGTCCACCGCTGAGCCCTGGCGCCCCCACTCACTATCAATGCCCTCCTCCGGGGCCTCCTTGCAGGGATAAGGCTCAAAGGCTCATTGTTCTCCCTCCAGGCCAGGCCTGCCGGGAACCAGAGCTAAAAATAGCCCCACCGGAGTGGTTGGGTCCAGCTGCTTATCTTGCCTCAGGGGTCAGGAGCTCCCCGCACTCTTCCTGGCCACTACTCTGGGCGAAGTCCAGCTTGGCCAATTCCCAGGTCACTCTTGCTAGAGAGCCCAAAGTCATAGTCACAAAATCTTTAGTGGAAAATTCAAGGTCGGCTAGATTTCCCAGAGGAACAGACCCATGGTGCAGACTTGGGGACTGTATGAGTTCCAAGGTCAGGGGAGCGCAGCTTGCAGTGGGTCAAAAGGAAGGGCCTGGAAGAACATGCTGGAATTGGCGAGCAGAGAGAAACAGGAAAGGCATTGCAGGTGGCAGGGACCAGAGAAGCGAAGGCGTGAGGGTTGAGGCTGAGCACTATAGGCTGACTCTATCTGGTAGAGCCGGAGGTGAGTCCACAGGGGTAGCACAGACCCAGCTGAGAAACGCCCTGGCATGGATTGAATTGTGTCCCCAAAAATGTATCAGCTTGGCTGGGCCATGATCCTCAGTGGTTTGACAGTTACGTAATGATGTAGTTTGACAGTTACGTAATGATGTAATCATCCCCATGATGTGATCTCATGTGAGCAGCCAATCAGTTGTAAGGGGATTAGGGTGGGATACAAAACCCTTACTCAGGTCACAGTCCTGATCCCATGTAAGGGGAGAGTCCCTAGGGTGTGGCCTGCATCACCTTTTATCTTACAACAGATCAAAGGAGAGAGAAGCTAGCAAAGAAGGTAGGACCACAGTACCACCAAGAAAGAGAATCCGGGAGGATTGATGCCAAGACACATGGAGATCTTCAAGGAATGCCAGTCCCACAGATGCTAAAGGAGACAAGGACCTTCCTCCAGAGCCAACCGAGAGAGATAGCCTCCCCTAGATCTGGCACCTTAAACTTGGACTTCTATCCTCCTAAAATGTGAGAGAATAAATTTCTGTTTGTTAAGGCCATCCGTTTGCGATATTTCTATTATAGCAGCACTAGACAACTAAGACAAGGCCTTCAAGGCCATACTTTGCCTTCACTTACAGGGCCTTCTCCCAGCTCTCCTCCCTAGTTACAAGCCTTGAGAGAGGAGCTCAGGGCTGGTGAGGACAAAGAGAGGAGCCTCTAGGATGCCCCCCCCCCAAGCCACCCAGGTCTCAGGAAGGGCCTCACCAGAGTCCTACCAGAGGCTCATCAAGCAGTCCCCAGAGGGTCTGCATGTGGGCTGTGAAGGCCAAAGTCAGCCCGTGGCCATTCAACTTTTCCACTACCCATATTCAAGTGCCTGCTCTAGGCTAGGACCTGGGCTGGATGTGAAGAACACAGATGCAACCAAGTCCCAGCCCTTGAGGGGCTCATAGTCCAGCAAATTCAGGGCTGAGTTACCTGAACAGGATGCCAGGTATGCCAGAGAAGGGCCCCTCCTCTGGACTTGGGACTCAGTAAAGTTCTCGTGGAAGATACTACCTCCTCGAGCTGAATCTAAAAAATTGAGTAGGAGATAGCCTGGTGAAGAGTGGCAGGAAGGGTGTTCCAGGCAGAAAGCAGGATGTCCAAAGGCTCTGAGGCATGAGCAGCCCAGCTGGTATGTGTGTGTGGGCAATGACGGAGCAGGGCCAGGCTGCGTGGGGAGATGATCAGGAGAGGTCTTTGTTGTTGTTGTTAGGTGCCATTGAGTCATCTCCAACTCAGTGACCATATACACAGGCCAACGAAACACTGCCTGGTCTTGGGCCAGCCTCACGATCCTTGCTATACCTGAGCCTGTTGTTGCAACCACTGTGTCTATCCATTTCATTGAGGGCCTTCCCCTTCCTCATTCACCCTCCACTTTACCAAGCATGATCTCCTTCTCCAGGGAGTGGTTCCTTCTGACAACATGACAAAAGTAGGTGAGACGAAGTCTGGCCATTCTCACTTCCAAGGAGCATTCCAGCTGTACTTCCTTCAGGACAGATTTGTTAGTCCTTTTAGCAGACCATTTAGCATTCTTCTCCAACACCACAACTCAAAAGCTTCAACTCTTCTTCAGTCTTCTTTATTCATTGTTGAGCTCTCATATGCATAAGAGGTGATTACAAATACCATGGCTTGGGTTAGGAACACCTTAGGCTTCAAGGAGACATCTTTGCTCTTCATCACTTGAAAGAGGTCTTTTGCAGCAGATTTGCCCAATCATCTGATGTCTTGACTGCTGGTTCCATGGGTGTTGATTGTAGAACCAAGTAATATGAAGTCCTTGACAACTTAAATCTTTTCTCCAACCACCATGAAGCTGTTTATTCATCAGTTGTGAGGATTTTTGTTTTCTTTATATGCAGTGTAATCCATACTAAAGACTGTAGTCTTTAATTTTCATCAGTAAGTGCTTCAAATCATCCTCACTTTCAGCAAGAAAAGTTGTGTCATCTGCAGATTGTTAATGAGTCTTCCTCCAATCCTGATGCCACGTTCTTCTTCGTATAATCCAGCTTCTCAGATTGTTTGCTCAGCATACAAATTGAATAAGTATGGGGAAAGGACACAACCTTGACACACTCCCTTCTTGATTTTGAACCATGCAGTATCCCCTAGTTCTGTTCAAATGACAGCCTCCTGATGAGTACATGAGTACTCCTGATGAGTTCCTCATGAGTATAATCAAATGTTCTGGAATTCCCATTCTTCTCAATGTTATCCATAATTTGTTATGAGGTCTTGGGGGACAAGATTCTATTCTTTTCTGACTCCTCCATGGAAACAAACACGTTAAGCACCCAAAGACTGTTGAATGAAATTGTAGAAAAGGTGGGAATCAACCAAATTGAGTAAATTAAATCCTATTTTCAAACTTGTTTGGAGTCTGGAAACATGATCACTGGTTAATTATTCTGTGAGGAAGGCCTGGGGTCTCTGGGTGGTACAAACAGTTAATGCATTTGGCAGCTACTTGAAAGGTTGGAAGTTTGAGTCCACTAAGAGGTACCTCAGAAGAAGGACCTGACAATCTACTTCCCCAAAAACCAGCCACTGAAAACCCTGTGGAGCACAGTTCTACTCTGACACACATGGGCCACAATGGGCCATAGTCAACTCAACAGCAAATGGTGGGGTGGTGGGTAGAAGGAAGGCTTCGTTTGTGCTCTTCATATGTTGGGGTTTCATTTATAATCAGCTTTAATTGAGCCCGCTTGTATTGCACAAACGCATCCAAAGATGCTCCTGAGAGGCTTCACGAAGGTGTCATCCCAGGAAGACCGCAGTACACACTCACCTGCAGGTGATCAGAGAGCCTACAGGGAAATGCACCCCAGAGGTCACTCTCCAGATCCCTGTGACTGACTCATTAGCCCCAATTCTTCACCCTTCTCGGTATCCACTACCTTTGCAATTTCCTCTAACTGGAAGAATGTCATTCTTGCTTTTTGCCTTAGCTACAGCCTTGTGACTTGATTTGCCAATGGTATGTTAGCAGTCAAGGTTCAAAAAAAGAAAACCACAGACCAGTACCCTTCATGGATAGAGATACAAAAATCTTTAACAAGATAGTGGCAAATAGAATATATATATATATATATATATATATATATATATATATCCAAGTGGGGATTATTTCAGAGATGCAAACTGGTTCAATACTTGAAAATCAATCTACCATATTAACAAGTTAAAAGTGAAAAATCACATGATCACATCTATTGATGCATGATAAAAACTCTCAGGAGACTAAGAATAAAGGAGAATTTCCCCAACTTGATAAAGAACATCTACTAAAACCCTATAGCTAATATCATATTTGTTGGTGAAAACTATAAGGTAAGAAAAGAAAATAAAAGGCACACAGATTGGAAAGGAAGAAATAAAACTGCTTATTTACAGATGACATTATTGTCTACATATAAAAACCTAAGGAATCTACAAAGAAACTCCTAGAATTAATAAGTGAGTTCAGCCAGGTCACAGGATATGAGATCAATACATAAAAACTAATTGTATTCCTATACACTAGCAATGAACATGAGGAAACAAATTTAAACTATAATACCATTTATAATAGCTCAAAACAGAGGAAAAAAGAAAGAAATAGGTGTAAATCTAACAAAACATGTGCAGGACTTGTACGCTAAAACAACAAAAACTGATGAAAGAAATTTTAAAATAAAAGGATCTAAACAAATGGAGAGATATATCATGCTCACAGAGTCACTATACCAAAAAAAAAAAATAAAAATTAGTTCATGTTCATCCATTTCAGGAGGTGGCACATGATCAAGAACTGATGATATTGAAGGAAGAAGTCGAAGCTGCACTGAAGGAATTGGCAAAGACCAAGCCTCCAGGAATGGAATACCCACTGAGATGTGTCAACAAATGGATGCCACGCTAGAGGCACTCATTCGTCTATGCCAAGAAATATGGAATACAGCTACTTGGCCAATTGACTGGAAGAGATCCATATTTGTACCCATTCTAAAGAAAGGTGATCCCACAGAATGGAAATATTGATTTCACACGCAAGTAAAATCTTACTGAAGATAATTCAAAAATGGTTGCAGCAGTATATTGACAGGGAACTTCTAGAAATGCAAGATGGATTCAGAAGAGGATGTGGAATGAGGGATATCATTGCTGATGTCAGATGGATCTTGGCAGAAAGTAAAGAATACCAGAAAGATGTTTATTTGCAGTTTATTGACTATGCAAAAGCATTTGATTGTGTGGATCACAACAAATTATGGATAACATTGCACAGAATGGGAATTTCAGAACACTTAATTGTGCTCAAGAGGAACCTGTACATAGACCAGGAGGCTGTTGTTCGAACAGAACAAGGGGATGGATATTGCATGGTTGAAAATCAGGAAGGGAGTGCATCAGGGTTGTATTCTTTCCCCACACTTACTCAATCTGTATGCTGAGCAAATAATCTGAGAAGCTGAACTATATGAAGAAGAACGTGGCATCAGGATTGGAGGAAGGCTGATTAATAACCTGCGATATGGAGATGACACAACCTTGCTTGCTGAAAGTGAAGATGACTTGAAGTACTTACTGATGAAGATTAAAGACTACAGTCTGCAGTATGGATTACATCTCAACATAAAGAAAATGAAAATCCTCACAACTGGGCCAATAAGCAGCATCATGATAAATGGATAAAAGATTGAAGTTGTCAAAGTTTCCTATTGCTTGTTTCCACAATCAACACCAATGGAATCATCAGTCAAGAAACCAGACAACGTACTGCATTGGGCAAATCTGCTGCAAAAGACCTCTTTAAAGTGTTGAAGAGCAAAGATGTCTCTTTGAAGAAGACTAAAGTGCGCCTAATCCAAGTCATGGTGTTATCAGTCGCTTCATATGCATGTGAAAACTGGACAATGAATAAGGAAGACCTTGAGTTGTGATATTGGTGAAGAGTACTGAAATTCCCATGGACTTCCAGAAGAACTAACGAGTATGTCCTGGACGAAGTGCAGCCGGAATGCTCCTTGGAAGCAAGAATGGCCAGACTTCGTCTCACCTACTTTGCTCATGTTGTCAGAAGGGACCATTTCTTGGAGAAGAATATCATGCTTCGTAAAGTGGAGGGTCAGTGAAAAAGCGGAAGACCATCAATGAGATGGGCTGACACAGTGACATCAACAGTGGCCTCAGGTGTAGCAAGTATTGTGAGGACTTGGCAGTGTTTCATTCTGTTGTACATAGGGTCGCTATGAGTCAGAGCCAACTTGACGGCACCTAACAACAACAACACCATGCTCATGGATTGCATGATTCAGCATAGTAGAGATATTAATTCTCCACAGATTGATATTGGTTTAACACAAGTCTTATCAAGATCTCAATAAGATCTTCTAAGGTTATTCTAAAAATTTATTTGGAAAGGCAAATAAACTAGAACAGTTAAGACATTTTTGAAAAAGAAAAAAACAAGTAGAGGAATCACTCTACCTGATTTCAAGACTTATACAGCTACAGTAGTCAATACTATCTGGTATTGGTGGAAAGTTAGACATATAGATCAATGGTACAGAACAGAGGACTCAAAAACAGACCCACACAAGTCCGGCCAACTACTTTTTAGCAAAGATACAAAGCAATTCAATGACACTACTTTACACCCATTGTTGTTGTTGTGAGGTGTTGTC
>NW_006921624.1:13684444-13691248 GCF_000298275.1 Orycteropus afer afer
AATGGGTGTTGGATTTTATCAAATGCCTTTTCTGCATCAACTGAGGTCAATGCATTCTTGTTGAGGGTCTTCCCCTTTTTTGTTGACCCTCTACTTTAGCAAGCATGATACTCTTCTCCAAGGATTGGTTTCTTCTGACAACATGACTAAAGTACAAAAGAAGAAGTCTGGCCATTTTTACTTCTAAGGAGTATTCTTTTGTTGTTGTTGTTATTTTGCCATCAAGTCAGCCCGACTTGGGTTCCTGAGGCAGTATCACTACAGAAGTAGATTGCCCAACTTTCCTTCCCAGGAGTGGCTAGTGGGTTTGAACCACCAGCCTTCTGGTTAGCAGTCAAGTGCCTTAGGCACTATGCTACCAGAGCTCCTAAGGAGTATTCTGGCTGTACTTATTCCAAGATAATTTGTTCATTCTTCTAACAGTCCATAACCAAAAACCAAAACCAAAACCAAACACACTGCCATCAAATCAGATCCAACTCACAGTGACCCCTCCTTGGTTTTCCGAGGCGGTATCACTTACAGAAGTAGATTGCCCAATCTTTCTTCTGAGGAGTGGCTGGTGGGGTTGAACCACCAGCCCTGTGGTTAGTAGTCAAATGCCTTAGCACTATGCCACCAGAGCTCCGTGGTATAGCCAATACTCTTTGCCAACACCATCATTCAAATGCATCAATTCTGCTGTCTTCATTATTCACTGTCTAACTTTCACATGCACATGAAGATATTGAAAACATAATGTCTTGGCTGAGGTGCATCTTAGTCTTCAGAGTGATATCTTTGCTCTTTAACACTTTAAATAGATGTTTTGCAGCAGACTTGCCCAATGTAATACATTATATCCATTAGGATGGCCATATAGGAAAAGACATAACCAGTTTTGGCAAGGATGTGGAGAAATCGGACCCTTCACACAATGCTGATGGTAATGTAAAATGGTGCAGCCACTCGGGGAAAACATTTTGGCAGTTCCTCAAAAAGTTAACATAACCACATGACCCAGCAATTTTATTCCTAGGGATAGAATTAGTCCAAAATAATTCAAAAGGTATGTCCACAGAAAAATCTGTACACAAAAGTTCATAGCAACATTACTCATAATAAACAAAAAAGCAGGCACAACTCAAATGTCAGTAAATAAAATGTGGCATATTATGTGATATATAAAATGTGGTATGTGAAATGTGGTATCTCCAGTGGAATATTATTCAGCAATAAATAGAATTTAATTCCTGATACAAGCTACAACTTGAGGAGCTTTGAAGATGTGTTAAGTGAAAGAAGATAGTCACAAAAGGACAAATACGGTACGATTCCATTTATACAAAACGCCTAGAACAGGAAAGTTTATGGAGACACAAAGTAGATTGGTGGTCTCCCAGGACTGGGGGTATAGAAATGGGGGAAAGGAGTGGCTGCTAATGGGTAGGAAGTTTTTTTAGGGAGTAATGAAATTGCTTTAAAATTAATTGTGGTGATGTTTGCACAACTCTGTGAATATGCTAAAACCCATTGAATTGTACGCTTTAGAAGTGAATTGTACGATATGTTCATTATATTCCAGTAAAGCTGTTATTTTATTTAAAGCAATTCAATAAAAATGGGGTAGTCTTTTCAACCATGGCTTTGAACTAGTTCTTCCCGGTTCAGTCATAGTCAATGAAGCGAAACCGGAACAAACCCAAATTTGTAAAATGTGGGTACACAGGAATGGTAACTGGAACAGGAAAAATTAGAGGTCAACACTCTGCTAGAAACTAGATCTCCTTCTTCGGAAACAAGGACAGAATGCACGTTGCACAGCAACCTAATGTCTTGACCAGCAAAGCAGGAAAGAGTGCCCCACTCAAAGATGACAGCCAATCGCCCACTTTGGATATCCAGGCAGTAATCCATCTTCTTCATCAGGCTCCTGAAAGGGCTCTCTATGCCTCTTCTGAGTCTCCCATTCCAAGGCTTTGACCTGTAATTTACACCCACATTTTACAAATTATGGTCTTCTCCAATTCTGCTGCGTCAGCCATGACCGAACCAGATTGAACCAGTTCAAAGCCTCTTTTTCAACGAATGGAGCCATTGAATAACCTTATATTAAAAAACAAACCTCACTTCTTAAACAAGAATTAATCAAAATGGATCACAGATTTAAAGGTAAAACTGTAAAACTTTTAGAAAGAACAGGAGAAAATCTTTGGGACCTCTGGTTTGAGGAAGAGTTCTTACACCAAAAATATAATCTATAAAAGAAAAAATTGATGAATTGGACTTTACCAAAATCAAAAATATTTTCTCTGTGAATATTTGCTGACTGTTAAGAAGATTTAAAAAACCAGACTAGGAGAAACTATTTACAAGTCAATATCTGACAAAGGAGTCATAACTAAAATATAGAAAGAACACTCAAAACTCAACAGAAAGAAAAGTGAAGAATCCAATTAGAAAATGAGCAAAAGCTACAGAGACATGTCACCAAAGAGGACATACAGATGAAAAACAAGCGCATGACAAGACGTCCAAGATGCTTCGCCATTTATGCAACTGCAGACCTTGATGGCTATCACCACACACCTATTCCAGAAAAACCAAACCTGTTGCCATTGAGTCAGTTCCCACTCATAATATCAGAGTAGGGCTTCTAAGGCTGTAACTCATCCAGGGAGCTGCCGGCCACATGTTTTTCCCATGGAGTTGCTGCTGGATTCAAACTGCCAACCTTTCAGTTAACAGCCAGAGCTTTAACCACTGTGCCACCAGGGCACATTACACATCTGTTAGTACAGCTAAAACATAGCAGAGCAGCAAAATCAAATGCTGGCTGAGCTGTGGAGAAGCTGGACCTCTCATGGTACCAGCTACTCTGAAAATAGTTTGGTATTTTCTTAAAAAACTAAGCATGCAATTATCATATGACCCAGCAATTGCACTTGTGGGCATTTATCCCAGAGAAATGAAAACTTTTGTCCACACCAAGTCCTCCACACAATTGTTCATAACAGCTTTATGTATGAACCCAAAAGTGGAAACAGGCAAACGCTACCCACTAGGTGTAAAGCTAAACTGTATTACATCCATAGCATGGACTACGATTCACCAACGACAGGGACTGGACTATTGGTCCATGCAATTGAATGAATGCCAATGGCATTATGCTGAGTGAAAACAGGCGATCTCAAAAGATCACATGCTGCATGATTCCATTTATATAACATTCTAAAATGACAAAATTACAGAGATGGAGAAGAGATTAGTAGTTTCCAGGGTTTTTGGGGGAGGGGTGGGTATGAGTATAAATGGGTTCGGGGGAGATGGTTGTGGTGATGGAACTGTACCTCATCTTGATTGTGGTGGTGGTCACCTGAACCTTCACACATGAGCAACTGACACAGGACTACACACAACACACACACACACACACACACAATGTCAGTTTCCTGACATTTGATAGTGGTGCAGTGAATCACTTGGTATAGCTTTTCTAGCCAGTCTTTTTGACTCCCACCAGATTATTGGGTGGGACCATGCAAATAAGATGTGTGGAACTCTAACAAGGATTGATTTGGGAGAAAGGAAGGGCAATGCACCAAATGTGAGTGATCAACATGGTGGCATTGGGGAAGAGGAAGACATAGAGAGGTGCATGGGAGATACAGACAACAAAGATGAACCCTTTTGTACATACAGTACTGCATTGTCAGTGAAGGCAAACATTGATCTATGGGTGGATAGATGGGTGGACAGGCTGAATTACTAGGTGTGGCTATGCAGGGGGAGTGTGTCCATGACCATGTATAGGGCTGGCAGACAACGTTTCTACAAGTGTATTTGTATGTTCTGTAAGAAGTTCCAGGTATATGGTAGAGCTGACAAGGGACAAGGTTGTAGTCATTTCTTGGCCACAGCCAGCTACCCAGAGGAAGTGAGTAGTTGGACCTGTGGGCTCGGCACCATGGTCGCAGGGGACATCAAGCTCAACTGGCGTAGCATACTACACAAAGCATTGTTCCACATCCTACTTTGGCAAGTGGCGACTGTGATCTTAAAAGCTTGCAAGTGGCCATCTAGATGCAATGATGGGTCTCTCTTCACCAGAGCAAGGAAGAATGAAGAAAACCAAAGATGCATGGATACAAGTAGTCCAAGGGACTGTACACCATGCGATTCTCAGCCTACATGACCATGAGACCAGAAGAATTAGATGGTCCCCGGCTACCACTGTCAACCACTTGGAGGGTGTTCAACACAGGAGACCTTGGATACAGTGAGAGAACAATCTGGAACAAAACTCAAAATCATAAAAAAAAAAAAAAAAAATACCAGGTTTGCTGGTCTGATAGGGCCTGGTGAAACTCCTGAGACTATGGGCCCTAGCCGCCCTTCAGGTCTGGAATTGAACCCACTCCTGTGGCTTTTAGACAAACAAAAGACAGGCATATGAGCTGAACATTTACATTAGGTACATACACGCCTTGGAGAGATCAATCATGGGAGAACAGAAGGGCTGTGTATGCACAGGAAGACAGTTCAGAGGCAGGAGTGCATGGAAGGGAAGGACACAGGGAAGAGGTAACTACAAGTGGGAAGTGGGAAGAGAGCTGTTGCATTGTGGGAAATCGCAATCAATGTCATAAGACAAAGTGTATGTGAGCTGTTGTATGGAAAATGAATTTGCTTGGTAAACTTTAACCCACATCACAATAAAAATTAAAAAAAAAAAAAAAAAGATGTATGGAACTCTAATGTGAGGATTGGTTATTTTGCTTTGCTGCTGGGTTTAAAATGAGCCGTCCTAGAGGCAGACACGGGGATCTCAGTGCCCATCAAGAGAGAACAGCCAAAGTTGGAGTGGAGCAGAGCACTCCTTGGTCCTGAGATCCCTTCGCTGGATCTCCTTGGCAGATATGCCTAGCAGAGACACCCAGCAGAGAGACGGAGGCAGTGCCACCAAGAGGCACGAGTCGGGTGCATGTAGGTGTATTCATCAGCAGAGCTAGGAGGGCTTTGTACCACTTCCCAAGCAGGGCCAGTGCCAAGGCCAGGCCTGGAGGCTACAGGCCACAGAGGCGTGCCTGAGGGCATGGCCAAGAGGAGGTTATCCTGACCGAAGAATTGTATTCTCAGAACATACCTGAACCTGAATTGTGTGCAACCTGTTACTTCTCTAATAAACTCCATAATCGTGAGTATTGTCTGTGAGTTCTGTGCGGCCATTGCAACAAATTATCAAACCCACCAGAAAAGCAGTTAGTGCTGTGGGAGGGACGGTTTTTCTAAAGACTGGAGCACAGCAGCATGTCTGGCCTCATAGGAATAAGCCTTGGGTTGCTGATGGTGATTCTCTCTTCCCCTTGTGAAGTTGGAGATCAGAAGATGCCACCTCCATGCCCTTTTTGCAACCAGAATGATGTAAAATGTAACCACTGGGGGGAAACTGAGTAAACGTAGAATATCTATGTTACCTTTGCATTGTCCTTCGAATGTATATTTATTTAAAATGAAAAGTTAAAAACACACACGTGTGCTTTCATTGTGGTGAGAACTTTGCCCAGGTCGATGCTGACCTCTGGTCTGAGCTGTTTGTTCTCCAGCAGTGTTGTGACAACAGCTGGCTGATACACGCCCACTTGGCCCACCTCCTCTCCACAACCCTAAGAGGATGATCGCTTGTCATTGGTAACCGTGGCAGACAGCTAGCTGTACCCCAACATCCGTTCTACCCTTCTGTTACCCCAGGATAACAGGACCTCTGGTATTAATCTGAGCATTTGGCTACTGTTCTACATTTCCCCGTCTCCTTGCAATTAAATGCGGCTGTGTGACTAAGTTCTGATTAATGGAATAAAAAAAAATACGGCAGTTTTTGGAAACCATCTCTCTAAGAGAAACAACTAACATTCATCTTTTCCTCCCCTTTCTAGCTCCTGACTGGAATGCAGATATTATGGCTGGAGCTCAAGCAGCCATTTTAGACATGATGGGGGAGATGCATTTTGAAGACGGCAAAGCAACAAGATAGAAAGGATTAGTGTGGTAGTTCAGTTGTGTGTCAGCGTGGCTGGGCCTGGTTTTGAGTGTCTGGCAGCTGGATGTAGTTATTCCCCACGATGAGACTGGTAATCAATTCCATGATGGAATCTACTGGAGCAGCTAAGTAGCTGCCTTAGGGATGTGGTCTGCTTCGAGGATATAAGGAGACAGCTCTGAGAAAGTTCTCTTGAGCTTTTTGGCATGCTTGGATCCTGCAGGTAGTCATTCAACAGCCTGCCATGTTTCAGGCCAATCTTGGGATTGTCTCTGGACTTGAACTAGTGGCTGCCATGTTTTTTTGTAATCCTGGGACTGTGCCATTTTATTTGCCAACCTTGGGTTTGTCAGCCTTAGCAGCCAGCAGTTGTTTGAGTTAAGAGAAACTTCTAGCTTCAGTGGGCTGGAACAAAGAGGAAGAGCTGAAGCCCAAGGCCCAGGGGCTTTCACCCAGAAAGCTGGCACTTTGAACTTTGACTTCTAGCAGTCTAAACTGTAAGAGAATAAACTGTGTTTTAAAGCCACCTGTACTCCTTGGAAGGAAGATTGGGCGATCTACTTCCGTAGTGATATGGCCTCAGAAACCCAAGGAGGGGTCGCTATGAGTTGGATCTACTCCATGGCAGTGAGTTAGCTTAGGTTAGATGGTAGTTAAGGTTGTAGCAGGCCGGAAGAGCAGGAGAAAGGGGTAAAACCCAGTCACTAGTGCTCAGATGGCTCCCTTGTTACCCTTCCGAGAGGGACTGGGTCTCCGGGAGCAAGGTAAGCACGGGCGGGCTGGTG
>NW_006921624.1:13694364-13730239 GCF_000298275.1 Orycteropus afer afer
GCCAGAAGCAGGAGGCAGAGCTGGAGCCCAAGGCTGAGGGGCTTTCACCCAGCCCCTAGAGCCTGGCACTTTGAACTCAGACTTTCAGCCTCCAAAACTGTAAGAGAATAAACTCTGTTTGTTAAAGCCATCCTATTGGTGGTATTTTCTGTTACAGCAGCACAGAGGTAACCAAAACACCACCCATTTGTGGTGTGTCTTTTAGAGCTAGACTAGAGGACAAAAACAATCAGAATCCCTGATAATCAGGGACCTGCCACACCCACCCTGGATTTCCTTTATGTGAGAGTGATAGAAGCTTACACCTTGCACTTTCTATCACTCACAGAAGAACTCAATCTTGATTTGTACAGTGGCTTCTTATCAGTACTACCCATTTTCATAAGCTTATCCTGTGCAACCCACCATGCTAACTCACTGCCTTTCATCCATAATTAAGTACTGATTAAGCACTTACTACACGTTAGACAAGGAACTCTTGTGATGCAGTGGTTAAAGCATTTGGCTGCTAACCAAAAGGTTAGTGGTTCAAATCCACCAGCTCCACAGGAAGAAGCTGAAGCAGTCTGCTTCCAGAAAGATTTACAGCCTTGTAAATCTTATGGGCAGTTCTACTCTGTCTTATAGGGTCACTGTGAGTCGGAATCAACTCAATGGCAGTGGAGTTTTTTTACAGGCGTGCTTACCTTGCTTGTTGACTAATCTGACACAGGGGCCATCAGAGAAAAGCAAAGGTACTTCACAAGCAGGTGCCTGGGCCTCCTCTAGTTGGGGCTAGTAGAGAGGGCTTCCTCGAAGAGTGACATCTGAACCAAGCTTTGAAGGGGGAAGTGGGGGGAATATAGCCTGGTGTTAAGAGTAGGGGCTCTGTAGCCAGCTACCCTGGTTTCAAATCCTACTGCCTTCTTTCTACTGTGTAACCTTGGGCAAACCACATAATCTCTTTGTGCTTTAATTTTCTTTGAAAAATAGGGATTTTGTTAACAAAACACTTACAGAAGCATTTAGTATGTGCCAGGCACTATTTTCTATAAAATCCTCATTACAGATCCAAGTTCAATTCCCAGTCAATGCATCTCACATGCAGCCACCATCCGTCAGTGCAGGCTTGTGTTTTGATATCATGCTGCACAGGTTTTAGTGGACTTTCCAGACTAAGATAGACTAGGAAGAAAAGTCTGGTGATCTTTGTCCAAAAATCAGCCATTGAAAACCCTATGATCACAACAGTTCAATCCATAACCGATCATGGGGACGGCATATTTCATTCCTGACTTGACAGCAGCTGACAACGACAACAGCTACCTTGTGGTGTTGGTGCCCTTCCCACACCACAGAGGGGTAAACTGGAAGATGAAGAACTTGCCCAAGGTTACACCGCTAGTAAGCGGCAGAACTGGGAACTACCACAGGCGATCTGGCTCCAGTGTCTACCCTCAGGACAAGACTCTGGTTAATCACAATAGCCCTCAACTCACGGCATTGTGAGGATGAAATAAGAAAATGTTCATCAAGTTCTCAGCTCAGTGCCTGGCAAAAAATAAACACTCAACAAATGTTAGCTATGGTCATCACCATCATCATCATCGACTAAGGGAGGTGGGAGAGCATTCCAGGCAGAGTGAATTTCATGTGCACAGGTCTCAAGACAGCAGTTCATTGGAGGACCTGAAGACCAGCCAGCAGGGCTGTCCATCACAACAACCCTATTGGTTGGAATCTATTACTATTCTCTACTTGGAAGTGAAGAAGCAGTGGCTTGAAGAGATTAGGTGGCTTGTTTCAAGTCATGCAGTAGAGAAGCATCCAAGCCTAGTTCTGATTCCATGTCCATCAACCTCCAAAGCCCAGCTCCTCCTTCCCACCCTCCACAACCATGGGACAGATGGAACTCCAGGGACTGACCCAGCTCCTGTGCATGAGCACATCAGAGGGAGAAGCGATATAGACTGAAGGTGTCACAGTCAGATGGTCTCTAGAGAGCACTTTGAACACCATCCCTTTTACAGAAGGGGAAACCGAGGCCCAGGGAAAAGGGACTTGCCCCAAATGGGCAGCAGAATGGGACCTAGACATTGGGTGCCTCCTCCCAGTCTAGGGCCCCTCAGCTTTGCCTGCTGCCTCTCCAGAACGTGCTCATCCCCTTCACCATGTTTATGTCCTCCCCTAGGGTCTGCAAACTAAGCTCACTTCCTTGGAGGGGCTGCTCTGGCCATGACTCAGGGTGTGTATGTGGCGAGGGATGGAGCTGTGGACTTTACCTCAAGAGAAGGAACTTATAAATAACCAGCAGATCTGTCCTCTGGGATCAGCCTGGCCAGATGACAAGGAGGGCAGTGTCCTAAGGGGCGTGAACTCATACAGACTCTGGGGCAAGTGGCAAGTAAACAGGCTGCTTCAGCCACGTGGGCCCCTGTAGTCCTCTGGGGAAGTGGCTATAAATTCTGCCTTGAGAGTCCTATCAACTTGCTGGTACACACATACACATGCACACCTGTATGCACACGCATGCACACATATGCATGCCCATACATATGCATACCACGTGTACATGTAGATGCAAACGTACACACATGTACACGTGTGCACACACACATGCAGGTGTACAAATACATACACACACACATACCCATAGAGACATACTCGGATAGGGTCAAAGCCCCCAACACCACACACAGCCTCACCTGCTCCTTTGGAAAGTCCTCAGGTGAGAGGAAAACCTTTATTCCCTTTGTTTCCAGGGGAAGAAAGCAAGGGCCAGAGGAGAGGGGCTTTATCCAAGGGTTTGGGACAGATCTGGGAGCAGAACCCAGAACTTTGTTTGGTGCTATTCAGTTGCCCTTGAAATCGTAAGTAGGATCCTGTTGAGCGCATGTGGGGTCTGGAGCCCAAACCCCCTCTTAAGCCCTGCCCTTGCCCTTGAGTCATTGGTCAGTGGTTGGAAACTGGCCACAGAACAGATGCGGGGGCTGCTTCCTCCTGTGCAGCTGCCTGGCGCTTGGCCTGAGCTCACCTCCTGGGTCTCAGTCACAAGCCCAGACTGGGCTCTGAGAAGGAACCGTGACTAGCCTGCCAGAGGACAGTCAGGCTTCCCTGGCCGGCCCCATGTGTGTGCTCCCTCTGGCCCGACCCTGTGCCAGGTTTACCCATTTCCATGTTCTCATCTGAGTGAGGAGATAACTGAAGCTCAGAGAGGCAAGGTGGCTTGTCTCTCTGGTTGAACTGAGAACCAGCTTTCAACTCAGGACCAACTGTCTCCACAGGCACACAGAAGCTCACGCTCTCCGGCCTTCCTTAGCCTATCTCTGCTCTCACACCGAGGAGAACGGACATTAAAGGCCCCAGATCCCTCTTCCAGCAGAGCCACTCCAGCTCTTAGGGGCTGGAGGGGTAGATTGTTTCAAGAAGGGTTGAGCTTAGCCTGCCTGGAAGTTAGGGTCTGCAGTTTCAGGCCATGACATACTTGTCCACCTTCTGTGAAACTTCATTTTCTCCTCTCTCCCAGGGCATTGTGAGAACTGATGGAGATAAGGCATGGAACTCACTTGGTGGGTGCCTTGGTGTGGCTGTGGCTGTGGCTGTTATTCTTTATCTGCAACTTGGCCCTCCCTTCCCCCAGCTTGGCCATGCCCTCATCTTATTGGTGCTGAACAGACCTAGGCCAAGCCACAGCTGTTCCTCATCCACCCACCCCCACCCCGCATTGCCTCCTCCCGCCAAAGAAAGAACACCCCAGTGGCAGGGGGCCCAGGGTACCCTCTTCTCTCCTGCCTGGCTTGACCAGCAGGATAGGACAGCCAAGCCAGATGCTCTGCAGATGTTGTCAGTTGTAAGCAAAAACAGAATAGAGATCTCTCGGGAAAGGATAGTGCTCAGGGAGAGGCAGGGATGCAGAGGGAGGCGTGAGGAGCACGGCCTGGAAGTTGGAGCCTGAGTTTTGATAGGGAAGACAGACAATCACAGAGGGTTTCTAGAGTAGGGTCTCAATGGGAGGGATCCAGGAAGGGTGCAGGAGGCAAGGAGGGGCTGGAGGTAGGAGTGGGGAGCTTAGAGGAATTTGCTGAAGGGGAGAGGAGCAGGGAGGAGTAAAACAGAGAATCGGTTGGGCTCGTAGGTGGTGCTACTGCTGATGGACTGACCCAGTGGCTGCAACGATGGGCTCAGATATAACAAGTATTGTGAGGCTGGCACAGGACTGGGCAGTGTTTCGTTCTGTTGCACACAGGGTCGCTCTGAGTTGGAGCCGACTCAACGGCACCTAACAACAACAACGACTGCCGATCTGCCCCTATTTCCCCATCCCCAAGGGGACTAATTCCAGATGGAAAGAACTCCACAATCACCAGCGGGCTCCCAGGCCCTCCTGAGCCTCCTTGGGAGGTGATGAGCTTCCTGTCACCAGAGCCTTGCAAGCAGAAATTCAAGAAGGGACCCAAGCACTGGGTAACAATTTGGACTAGATGACCTCATCCAGGCTGGAGAGTCTAGGAGGCCATACCTGCCCTGACTCAGACCAAGATATCTTCCTGCTGACTCGGCAGAGGCATGAGGGACTTGACTTGACAGCAAGAAGTGTGGTGGTAGTTGGTGCAGTGATGCTGACCCCTTTCCCACTGGCTCCAACTGAGGTGCACCGTCCCTCCATTTTCACCCTCCACATCTTATCTGCCAGCTGACCCCAAGTGCTCCCAGCCCAGCCAAAACTGGGTAGCGGGATGGGGACAGGCTGTTTCTTATTCCCTGGAAAAGTCTGACTTAGTTCACCAGCAAAATAATTCCTGGAAGGGAAGGCATCTAGGGTCTGAGACTAAAGGCTCCCTGGGGGTCCAGCCCTGGCCTGAGTAACGAGAATGGGTTTTGCCACACACCCTGTGACCCTGAATGATGATGTTGCCAAGAGCAGCTTGCATTTAGGGAGCACAGCCCATGCCAGGCACCGGACTGAGCTTGTTGCAGGCATGACCTCACTTAGTCTTTGCAACTCCGAGGTAGGTTGCCAGAATGCACAATTTATAGATGAGAAAATGAGGCAAAGAGAGTTATAGCGTTTATCCAAAGATGCACAGCTAGGAAGTGGTAGAGCCAGGGACTAAACCCAGGGAGCCTGACTCCAGTGCACATCACCTCCGGATTGTGCTGCTTCCTTTCCCTCCACCAAAGGTCTCGATCTTCCCATCTGTGAGATGGGGAGAGAGCTGGACATAATAACCTCAAAGCTGCCAGGCTCCACATTGACCAGCCTGGGATAATCAGACAGAAACCAAGGAGCCTGCTTCTTCCCCACATGTGAAAGAAAAATGGGGGGGGGGTTGGGGGGCAGCCCAGACAACACTGTACAGGTGAGTGGACCGAGGCCCAAGGGGGTGAGGGACTTCTTGAGGTCCTTTAGGGAACCCAGATGCATCCCAGGACAAGAGAACTCAGCCTGCTGTCCAGCTGGTCTACGCAGCCAAAGCTGCTTTGAGGCCAAGGGAACCAGGGTATGAGTAATGGAAACCAGGCAGTGGGGCCTTCCAAAATGGGAATTCCATCTGCCTGACTTTGTTCTCTTGGATTTTGGTATCCATGGCAACTTGGGGGTGGGAAGGTGGTGAGCCTAGCTCTCCCAGAACCTAAAGAAAGCGGAAGGTGAGTTTCCTTGTGGGCCCAGTGGCTCCTCCCAAGGGAAGACAGCACAGAGAGGCCAGTTAGCAAAAGACTTTAGAAGTCCTAGGCTCTGGACTCAAATCATTTTGAGGGTTATGGGGAGTGGGGTTATAGTCCTTTCTGGGCCCATTTTCTCAGCTGTCAGTTCCCCAAATCTAGGCCTGGAAGGGACCTAAATTGTGCCCTTGCTCAGAATTAAGTGCATAACTGTTCCCTGCCTTTCCAGCCTCGAGAATTGGAGGATTCCAGGTGGCAAAGCCCTTCGTGGTTTACAAAGCCGCACCAAGACTGTCGGCCAGGCCCACCTGGAGGAATAAGACCCAGCCTCACTCCTGGAGGAGCTCACGCTCTGGTGCTGGAGACAAGGCTGCCAACATGCATTGAGCACCTGCTGTACACTTGGTCCCAGATTGGGCCCTTTCTGCATGTTGGTTTGCTGGACCTTCACCCAAGAACTGAGAAGGCAAAGAGATCTTTGCAGGTTTTGCAGGTTCAGAGAAGGTCAGTGACTTTCCAAGGTTACAAAGCCTATCAGTAGCAGAGGCAGGATTCAAACTCATCAGTCTGAGTCCAAAGCCCAGCAACTTCTGGAGACCGACAGGACCACACTTCTCTCTGATGCTGCTTGGTAAGGGCTAGCAAGGAGGGCCATGGCTTCCTGGGAAGCAAAGAAGCGGGTTCCCTGCTAAGCTGGCCTACTGTTGGCACACAGAGACTCTTCCAAAACAGTTCTAAGGGTGAGCGGGAGACAGAAGTGCCATTTGCTGTAGTGCAGGAAGTCAGGTGCAGCCAGGGGCTGGGTCGGACAACCCCCTCTCCCTGCTGAGCAAGACCCTAGACTCTGCAGAGGGAAACGAGTGAATACTTGCTCCCCATCCAGGCCCCAGCCCCAAGGCCCCTGCAGCCCATTGTAAGAACTCACTCCCAAACCTCCCTGCTAGCCTCCGGAAACCACCAATTCTGATCTTACTGTGCAGGGAGACCAGCAGGGAGGGGTGGGAGAGAGCAGCTCCATAGCCTCATGTCCTCCATGGTTTCAAGGCCCCAGTGAGCAGACCTGAACCCAGGACCCTAGGGAGGAAGACCCAGCCACTCCCGCACCACCTCCTTCCAGCTCATCTAAGTCAGCCAGCTAAGCAGGCCCCACCCCAGGCCATGCACTGGCCTCTGCCCCAGACCCTGGGAGGTTTTAGGTGGGGGGCAGCTTCAGCATCAGCTTGGCCTGGATTCTGGGCTCCCTGTCACCTTTTTCTAGTGAAGTGGTCCAAGACCCCCCCTTAATGTGACTTTGTACCAGGCTTTCCTAAATTTGCATCTCCCATTGGGCAGAAGGGAAAACTAAGGCACAGAGGGGAAGCCTTCCCCTGGACCAGAGTCCCTGCAATCCCACTCTTGGGTCGTCTCCCCAGCTCTCCCTCTGGTCCTGGAGGCCTCCACAACCCTGCCCCTCTGCAGCTAGCTGCTCAGCCCGAGATTCTGGGCCCGTCCACTTCCACCAACCATCCCTGGACTACCCGAAGTTCCGCTGGAATCTCAGGGTGTGGCAGGTTGTGGAAGTGAAGCAATCTGCAGGAGGTTACAGAGCCAGCTGGTAGCCAGTAGAGGACAGTGATTCAGAACACTCGGCCGGTCAGGCTTAGGCAGACCCTGTCTGCCACGTGCTGGCTCTGTGGCCTTGGGCAAGTCACCTCCCCTATCTGTGCTTCACTCTCCTCATCTGCAAAATGGGGATAAGACCTGCCTCGTAAGCTTGGGGTGAAGAAATGATGGTGAACGTAACGTGTACAGCACAGCGCCCGGCACAAAGGCAGCAGCTCCCAGAAAAGCACTTAACGCTGTGCATGGCTCCAGGACGGGGAGGCGGGGATGCCAAGACCAGAGAAGCAGCAGATTGATGACCCAACTTCCAACCCTCCCGGCCCAGTCACCCTGCAAGGCTCAAAGCTAGGAACACACAGAAAGGGCCAAGAACAAGAAATAACACAGGCCTTTTATTTGCTCCAGAACGTGGCTGCTGTGTAGTCTGAGGGTGCCATGCTTCCCCGGAGCCCGCAAGGGACACCCCACCCAGGGGCACAGGACTTCTGTGTGAGGTCAGACTGCAGTGCCCTTACAGCCCTCCTCAGTCCAGAGGGCCTGGCTGCCCACCCTGGACCACCAAATTCCCTGAAACTAGAGAATGGTGCCTGCCTTTTCTGCAGGGCGGCTTTTCACAAGGCGGTTAAAATATTGCACTTGTAAATTAGGAAAACTGATGAGGCAAGGGTTTCCTATTACAGGATAACATGCCAAGCATCCAACTACTGTTTAAATAAATAAAACGCGAGGAGGGGGTCTGAGCTGCAAGCCCCAGCAGCCCCCCAGGAAGGGCCCTGGAGCCCAGGCCTGGGCCCCCTGCCCCGCCAGCCAGTTCTTTAAGGAACCTGGTCAACGCAGAGTCGCCACTGCAGGCGGCAGCAGCTCCGGATCTGGCTCAGCTGGGTCCCTGACCTGCCAGGGCCCTTGGGCCCCCTCGTACCGGGGCAACGGGGACCCAACGGGGCCAGCCCTTCTACTCCTCCAGTGGTCTGGCCTCTTTTGGTCCAGGCCTCGCATCCAAATGTCCCATCTGTCTGTCCGGAGACGAAGCCTCCAGGAGCCTTCTTGCCCCCTCCGTCGCAGCAGCGGAGGGAGGCAGGTGGGACGGGGGCCCAGTCCGCCTGTTGTGAACACTCAGCTCTGCCCTGGTGGCCCCTAAAGTGGGGGACTCATCTTCTTCTGGTTAATTAGGTCCAGGTAGAGGTCAGAACGGAGGAAGCGCGGGTATGAGTCCTTTTCCATGAGCCCAAAGATGCGCTTCTGCGCCAGGTCAAAGCAGCCCCGTGTGACACTTTGCAGGTTGTCCTTGGTGTGTTCCCGTGTGTACGAGTCCAGGTTTACCTGTGAGGGCAGAGAGCAACCGAGTCAGGGCTGACTGTGAGGGGCCAATGCTGGAGGCCAGGCCGGGTGCCAGGAATTGGGCCAATCCAGGCTCCTGCCTCCAAGCCCCCTCTGCTACAACTTAGGGTTCAGAGTGGACACCCTCGGGTCAGCAGAGTCAACCCCTGGCTTAATGTATATAAGGGCCTGAAACCTCACCTCTTGGGTCAGGCTGTTTGAAGTCCTGGCAGTGCCACACCTAGGTGTGCAACCCTAAGCAAATCATTAAGTGCTCCAAGCCTCTTCTTATCGGAAGGCTAGGAATCACAGTCCACGCCTCAGCCGTGAAAATTAAACAAGTTCATCCATAGAAAGCACTTTGCACAAAGTGCTTGGTAAACAGCAAGCACTTGAGAGATGGTAGCTGTCATGGTTAGGCTCTCTGAAACTACATTCTCATTTTTAAAAGGAAGACAATATTAAAACCTATTTATTGTGAAGATTAAATATGAGAGCAGATACATAAAGGGCTTAGCACACACCTGGAGTCCAGCAGCCCCTAGCCTGTGAAAATTTTTATTATTAACAAGATTCTCTTCTTGCCTGGCCCCAGCCTGCTTCCTTTCTGCCCTGGGTACATGCTTCCAAGAATCACTCTGGCCTTTTCCTTTTTTGAGCCTCTGGCTGTATCTTTGAGGCTGCCAGCACCCTCTACCACCAAGGGTCACAGGACAATAGGGCTTGGGGAAACTGAAGGCCCAGTCTGAAGTCCTACCTCCTTGCATGCCTGGATCGCGATGTATTCAGCAAAGATCTTCTTGGCTTTGGCTGCCATCTTGGACTGTGACTTGACTTTCTTGAAGTCCTCACACGCCAGCCAGAACTCCAGGTTCTCCTCACTAAACTCAGTGCGAAGGAAGGCCTGGAACACTGCTAATCCATCTGTGAAAACAAAACCCAGACCTTAGGGTAAGAGGAGAGTTGGCCCCTCCTACCCGCAGGACTCCCCAGCTTACCCTCCTGGTAAAGGTAGAGACACTGGAGAGCTAAAAGCCCGGGGATGTGGTCCCAGCCCTGCTGCTGCCTAATGGATGGATCTTAGGCAGATCTCCCCCAATCTATGCCTCAGTTTCCTCATTGGTAAAATGGGGGCTACAAGCCCTCTCTCCTGGAACCCTAAGAGGATCAGAGTAGATCCAGCACATGAGATGGCTGGTACATTTTGCCCGGTGTAAGCCCTCAGTACACAGAAATGTTTACTGTTATTCTGGGAACCTGGGTCTGAGCACACAGGTCCCAACAGCCTCTAGCAAGTGATGCCAACTCCTGTGGACAGGGAGGGGCTGGCAGAAGCCAGCTCCAAGGCCGGCCCAAGGACCTCTGCCCAAGTGCAACCTCTCCTCAACAGCAGGGACAACTGACTGGACCAAGAAAGAGGAATAGGCACTCTCAGGGGTCTTGGCAAAGAAGGGAAGGGAAGGGAGAGAGACAGGGGGAAGAGTGGGGAAATAGGCCAGTGGGCCCCACTTACATTTGTGAAGCAGCAGCTTCTCCAAGGACTCACCCCACTTAAGGGCTTCCTCTGAGGTGGGCCTGGGGGAGAGGGATGGGGCACAGTGAGGGCATGGTGAGGCTGGGGCTGGGAGCCCTTCCGTTAGCTGTCCAGTGGCCCAAAAAGCAGCTGAACCCAGTGGGGAGCACACAAGGGAAGCATCTTCCAGACACCGGTGTCCTGACCCACCCCCTTTCTTGGGACCAGCACCTCTTCTTCTCCTCCTGTCCCCAGACCTGGCCTCCCAGGGCAGCTGCTCCCTGGGAAGACAGCTGCTTTGCTGAGTACCAGCTTCTCTTAGGAGAACCCCCATCTCCCCAGGGTTGGACCAAGCCAACCAAGCCCCTTCCCCTCAAACGCACTGCTCAGCTCTGTTCCCCTGGGGTGGGGGAGTGGCTAATGAGTGCCTGAGGGGTCCCAGAGGTGTCTGGGCGGACCTACTTGAAGGACTTCATCACTTTGTCTGCCTTGCCCGCTGGCTGCGCCCCGGGGGACTCGTTCCGTCGCCTGAAGATGCCCAGCTTGTTTTTCATGTCCTTGGCTCTGGGAGCAGAAGCAGAGGGGGAGTGGGTCAGCCTGGCACACTCAGCCTCTGCAAACGCAAGGTCGGGGGCACGGTGGCTGAGACGAGGGCACCTACTCCTTCATCGTGTGCCTCCTTTGCAGGTTCCCGTTGCGCGTGAGGTACATGCCTCGGAGCATCTCGATAGGGCTCCCTCCCACCTCGAGGCCCCAGAACAGTACGCAGGGAAAACCCTCAGGTTGCTGCCCCGGGCCTGCGTCCCAGGTAGAGCAGGCGAACGGTGCAGCCAGGAGCAGCCCGGAGCTTGCTCGCTGCAATCCCGCTCGCTGAGCTCCCGCCGGATGACTGCACTCCCAGGCACAGGCCTGGGCTGGGACTCGGAAAGAGGAGCCAGGAAATGGGAGGGACCAGGAGGGGGGAGTGGAAAAAAAAAAAAAAAATCCCCAGTGGCCAACCCGGAGAGCAGCAGGAGCCCGTGAAAGGGGTATGTGTCTGCAAGGGGCGGCCTCCGGGCTGGGCAGGCAGGAAGCCAGACCCAGTTATTTGTGACCGGCCTCCCTGTTACCATGGTGGCGTCGGGGGTGGGAGGAGGAGAAAACAAATCAGCAAATTGCTGGAAGGGAAGGAGTGGAGGCCCGGCCTACCACGGTGGCAGGCCCGGCTATTTTTAACCCAGAACCATTTTTAGCCTGGCCACTCCCTCCCGAGGTAGCAAATTTCAGTCCTGGGCGAAGCTACTGGAAACAAAGGGGTTAAGTGCTTCACGTCCCACTCCTTGTCCCTGTTGTTGTTATGTGCCGTCGGACCCGACTCATAGCGACCCCTCCTTGGGTTTCTGAAGCAGTATCACTACGGAAGTAGATTGCCCTATCTGCCTTCCGAGGAGTGGGTGGTGGGCTTGAACCGCCAGCCTTCTGGTTAGCAGTCAAGTGTCTTAGCCACTATGCTACCAGAGCTTGTCCCTAGATCCCCAACAATGGGCACCTTGCAGAGGATAGCTCAGTATCTCAAAAGTCTAAGGACAGTTTTAAGCCTTAATAAGAAGTACAAATGCCACAAACTTGTAAAAATGCCGTTTGAAAGTTTCATTATTTAAATTGTTATGCATAGTTTCTTTTGTGATTTTTTTTTAAACTTTAATTTCTAGTTTCTGTCCTTTTGATTAAAGATGGAAAATGCTGTCTGAAAGCAAAAAGTTAAGTTAAAAAATGTATGATCAAATCACAAAACTAAACAAGCACAAAATAAATTCAAATAACTAAACTTTTCAATGTGTTTTGTAAGTTCATAGCACTTAAGTTTCTGAAGTTATTAAAGCTGAAAACAGCACTAAGACTTTTGGGACATGCAGCAAAATTAAGGGAAGTGAACACCGTGAAGTTAAGGGCTGAAGCTCTGGCACCACACAGCCACGGATTCAAATCCATACTTCCACAGTTATTCACAGTGACCCCTCCTTGGGTTTCCGAGGCAGTATCACTAGGGAAGTAGATTGCCCAACCTTCCTTCCAAGGAGTGACTGGTGGGTTTGAACCACCAGCCTTCTAGTTAGCGGTCAAATGCCTTAGGCACTACACCACCAGAGCTTCTATTGGCCATGTGGTCCTGATCAAGTTACCTAGCTTCCCTGAATGTCAAGTTTGCTCACCTGTAAAACAGGGCTGATAACTACCCAGCTGCTGGGGGTGTTCCAGGAACTCAGAAAAACGCAGACCACCTAACACAAAAATGCTTAACACATTAGCTGGACAGGAGGCCCAGAAATATCCTGAGGATTTGGGACAGCTGCCCAGGGATGGGGACCCTGCTCTAGCAGGTTCCAAGCCAATGAGATAAGGCTAAGGAGTTGGGTTGAGGACTTAGGTCCTCAGAGAGGGTTGAGGTGTCTAGGAGTGAGACTCCACCGCTTCCTGGGACAGAGTTTGGAAGCTATCACCCAGCACAGTGCTCTGTGTTGGAAGCCCTGCCCCAGGTCCACTGATAAGGACATAAAAGCCTATGGAAAAGGCTCGCCTGAGGTCTGGGGACATAACTCCAACCTGCAGTCTGCCCCTATTCACCTGGGCTCCTTGATTCTCTGTGGCTGGAGAAGGCTGAGGTTCTGCCCAGCCATGCCTTTCCTCCTGGACACACAGATATAGCGCAGAGCTGAGAGGCCCTTATAAAAAAAAAAAACCTCACTGCCCTTGAGTTCAGATCCGACTCATAGCGACTCCTCCTTGGGTTTCCAAGGCACTATCACTACGGAAGTAGATTGCCCCAACCTTCCTTCCGAGGAGTGGCTGGTGGGTTTGAACCGCCAGCCTTCTGGTTAGCAGTCAAATGCCTTAGGCACTTAGAAGTGCCCAGTTCACCTCAGAAGGATGCTAGGGGCACAGAGGATGCTAAACGAGCCATGAAAAGATAGAATGAGTGCCCTCTGGAGGAACCAAAGCCCACGTGGCAGGAGTGCTGTGCAAAGGGACCAGCTTCAGATGGACTTTGCACCCAGCTTAAAACTATCAGGCCCTGGAGCCAGTGAAGGAGTTCTGGTGGCGTAGTGCCTAAGGCACTTAACTGCTAGCCAGAAGGCTGGCAGTTCAAACCCACCAGCCAGTCCTCAGAAGGAAGATTGGGCAATCTACTTCTATAGTACTGCCTTGGAAACTCAAGGAGGGGGTCACTATGAGTCGGATCCAACTTGATGGTAGTGAGTTTGGTTTGATTTTTTTTTTTTTTGAACCAGCATGCCAGGCTTCTGATCCCAGCTCTGCTGCTTACCTGCTATGTGACCTTGGACAAGGAACTTAACAATGGCTTTGTGCCTCAGTTTACTCATTTGTAAAATAAGGATGACCATAATGCCTGATCTACAGGCTTCTGGAAAAGATTAAATTTGATAACATAAGCAATGCACAAGGAACAACTGTGCTTGCCACCAGAAATGTGAATTTTATCATTACTCCATATTCAAAGAGTCCTTGACTGAGTTGTTTGTTTTTTAACTTTTTATCGTGATGTGGGTGGGACTAAGCTTTTAAGAAGGTAAGCTTCAGGCATTCAGAGTGCAGCATCTTCTCTGAAAGGAGGCTGGAGTTGGCGGACCCCTCTGCGTGTGGCTGGCCCTCACCCTGCTGGATGCCTGCCCTCTATGCCATGCACTGCTCCACTCCTGGGAACCCTCTTCCACCCCAGCAACTCTGGCCTTGCATGGAGCCTCCTCTGTCCTCAAAGTGGTTAAATGAGGACAGTTGGTGCAGAGGATCATTTTTATTTACGTCTTGTCTTCCCTAGAAAGTGCAAAGTGTTCCTGCCTAAAGAGTGGGAGAAGCTACCAGTTGCTGCAGAAAGCTGGAGAGGGCAGAGGAAGCGGGGTGAGACAGTTTATGGGGTAGTGGAGCCTGGTCAAGGTCAAGGCTAAGGAGAAGGGACACTGGAGGCATCTAGTGAGAAGTCCTGTTCTTCTCCCTCAGGCCCAAAGTCTACCTAATGGTGGGCACTGAAAGACCTGGAGGGGAGGCAGCGCCTTCTGGGAGCCTTGGTGTGCCACACTGCCCCTCCCCTATACTTGATCCAAGTCTCTGGAGCCTCAGCCTAAGGGTACAAAAACTAATTGGTACCTCCTCCAAAATGAAAGTAAGAGGGGCCAGAGTGTAGCCAGATAGACTAAGGAAAGCATGGGATCCACTTTCTGGGCCAGCAGCGCCCCCTCCTGGCAGCTCCTGAGACTGTCAGCGTTCAAGACCTCAAGACTGAAGGAGGAGAACCCGGTAAACTGTCAGTTCAGCCCTTTCTCAGATGACGGGTGGGGAAGAGTCCCAGAGGACTCTGCCAGCTCAGAGTCTGGGCCAGTGCCAGGCAACCTGACTGAGGTTTCTGTTTGATTCATGTACCTCACTCTGCATGAGTACTAAGGACAATGCTAGGCATTCAGGACCCTGGTGTCCCCACCCTGGGGCCACCACTAAGCCCCATGACCCTGTTGTTCATTGTGTCTGGGGCTGCGGGCAGGACTAGGCACAGCCCCTTCTCCCCACCTGCACCCCTGGAAGAGAGACAAGCCTGAGGGCAGAGGAGGAAGAGGGGCACAGGGGAGCCCCTCTGCTCGCAAGAGTGAGGCGCATGGATCTTTTCAACGTACAGGTTTTTGCCCTTCCTCTTCCGGGAGACTTCATCTTCATCACCAACAGTATCCGGCCCACTCATCTGCAGAGAGAAGACAGACATGTTGCAGCCCAGGTATCTAGGGGCTGCTAGCAGCCCACACAAGGAGCGGCTAGGGATCCAACAGCTCCTGCAGCCAGCCCGCCTCCCTCCCAAACCTCCCATCCTTGCATAACAGTCAGTAGAGAACCCCACTGTTGGGAACAGCCTGTATGTGGAGTGTGGTTTGCTAGGTAGGGCCTCCAGCCAAAGGGGTCTCCTCCCGGTGCATGTAAGAATCCAGCCTGCTAGGGAGAAGCCAGAGGAACATCACCAATGGCGGAAGGCATCATCCTAGGCAGGAAGACAGGCTGGAGAACTGGGCTCCAGTTGGGGTTCTGCTATGTGACCAGGCCAAGTGGCTACCCCTCTCTGAGACTCTCTGAGGACATGTTAGGAGCTCAAGAAGTATTTGCCCAGTGAATGAATGAATCAGGAGTGATGGTTAAGGTTACATGTCAAGTTGGCTAGGCCATGATTCTAAGTGGTTTGGTAGATATTATGAAATCATCGTCCATTTTGTGATCTGATATGAGCAGCCAATCAGTTGAAAGGGGAGTTTCCTTGGGGGTGTGGCCTGCATCTAATATATATGGATGTCGTGGCAAGCTCGACCTCTCTAGAGCCTACATCTGACCTGTCATCTTCTGAGCCAGTAGCCTGCTGTCTGACCTGCCTGTATTGGCTCATCAGCCCCTGCCTCCATGTGAGTCAGGAGAAGCCTCTAGCCTAACCCACGGATTTGGAACTTACCAACCTCCACAACTGCATGCACCACTTGCTTGAAACAGATCTCTAATGATATATAATATATATATTTATATTCTTATTTAGACATGCTTCACTCATTTTGCTCCTCTAGAGAAGCCAGCCTAAGACAATGAGTCTGAGACCCTCACTGCTGAATCATTAAGACATCCTGCAACTTCATTACCCACCACGCCATTGCAGTTCAGGTTCTACCCCACCCCATACACATCTCCTCACCCTGCCTATACAGGCCCCCTCCCTGTAATACCCTCTCTCCTCTTCCCCTCCACTTCTGCCTCCTCCAAGTCTTCCTCCTCCTCCAAGTCTGCCTCCTCCTCACCTTCAGACTGCTCCAAACTCCCACCGTTCCTACTGTGGCAGCCCCATTTCCCTCACCCAGCCATGCCTGGGCATCCACACTCCTCCAGGGCAGATCCAGGACCCCAATAGTGCCAGCCTGAAGCACACACCCAAAAAATGCTCCAGATTGGCAGAGGAGCTAGAGCCCGAGTGGGCTGGGTGTGGATGCTATGCCCCAAGGCAGGGCAGCAGGCCAGCAGGCCAGCAGGTGTGGATCCCAGCGCTGACCCTTCATAGGATCCACCTGGGTCTCAGTTTCCTTTTCTGTAAAATAAATGTAAAGCGCTAGCCCTCTGAAATGCTGTTCTTAATTCTGGAAAGAAAAGTGGCCTTATTCCAGATACAGCCAGAGGAGTCATGACCAGCCTCATTGGCACAGCCTACCTTCCAGCACCAGAGAATGGGTAGATGGATGGGTGGGTGGATGGACAGATGGAAACACAGGTGAATTATAACTTCGCTCATGGAGTTTGTACTGTGGGCCACTCTAGGACCAGAATTACCCCGATACTGTTGTTGTTAGGTGCCATCAAGTCCATTTTTCAACCCATAGTGATGCCATGTGACAGCAGAACCGCCCATAGGGTTTCTAGGCTGTAGTCTGTGGGAATAGATCACCAACTCTTTCTCCTGCAGAGTGACAGGGTGCGTTCAGACCACCACCTTTCAGTTAGCAGCCCAGTGCTTAACCATTGTGCCACCAAGGCTTCTTATTATGGAGATACTAACTCATCGATCCTCACAGTAAATCCATAAAGTAAACAGAAGCTCAGAGAAGTTCGGCAGCCACTTGGCTGCTCTGTCTGAACTCAAGGACCAAGTTCCTCCGCCAGAGGATGCTGCTACTCAAATGCCAGGACGAAGCATGTTTGAACACTTCTGGTGACAGACTTGGCGGGGGGGATGCTGCTGCCTCCTCCCGACCATGCTGCCCCCCTAGAGTTGGAAGTGCATGGTGTGTACGTGCACACACAGCACACACCCTCCTACAGAGTGACAGAGTGTGATTCCAGAGCTCAGGGCTGGAGCCAGGCCTGGGAATGGAGCCTGCCTTCACCGACCTTAAGTAAGTGGTCAAGCCTCTCAGCCCGTTTTTTAGCTACACCCTAGGTGTGGTGACAGCCTGGGCTGATTGACCAGAACAAAGTCTGGGCTCTCTGTGGTCCGGTCCTGGCACACAGGGTACCCTCAGCAACCAGGAGCCACTGGTTCATTGCCTGGTAAGCATAACTACTGTCACCCCACTACACACACAGACTGTGGTCACACTGATCTGGCTGGTAGGGCCCAAAGCCCCCACCCGTGGGAACGGCCTGCAGGCGCTGGGCTTCCTCCCATTCTAACCTCAGCTTCCGCACTTTATCGACTCCACACAATGGGCCTAGGGACCCTTCCCGCCCTGCCCGCCACCCCCAGCCTCTGTACTGCTGGGAAATGGGCTTTTCCTTCCACTGGGAGGGGATCATCTTCGCAGGGACAGGCCCACGCCAAGTCGGCCTGATCGAGGGGCTCAGGCAGCTCCAACCCTGGCAGTAGGCCCCGCGGGCAGCTGAGGGAACCCAGGCACCCAGGGGAGTCCTGCGGACCAAAAAGCGGAGAAACTGAGACCCAAACCAGGGTCTCCCCAAATCCCCAGGGAAGCCAGCCTCTAGGCTTAGAAGGGCCAGAGTGGTACCCTAGTCTCCTTCCACCGGAATCTGCAGCAAGGCCCAACAGGCAGAGGGACTCTTGGCCCCTCTGCTCGCCACTGTCTCTCCAAGTCCTGCCCTGTTGAAGGGCAGACAACAAGAGCACAGTTCCACCCAGCCCTTTCTTTCTTCACCACAGGCACCAGTCCCTGGGGCCTGCCCCAGCTTTGCCCGGCTACCTCCAGCAACTGGGAGCTCACTGCCTCTCTGAATAATAATTATAATTGTGATTATAATTACAACTCCCATAATAGTAGTGGTTAAGAGTTTGGATTTAAACTTCCTGGATCTGAACACCAGCTCAGTCACTTATTAGCTAATTGATCTTAGCCAACTCACTTCCCCTCTTTGCCTGTTGTTTGCTGTTTCGCCAATTCTGACTCACAGCTACCCTATAGGACAGAGCAGAACTGCCCCACAGGGTTTCCTAGGTTGTAATCTTTAAGGAAACAGATTCAGGTCTTTTCTCCTGCAGAGCAGCTGGTGGATTTGAACCATCAAGCTTTCGGTTAGTAGCTGAGTGCTTAACCATTTTGCCACCAGAGCTCCTTCGTTTCTGCCTAAGTATCTTTACTTGTAAAATGAAGATAATTGTTAAACCTTATCTCACAGAGCAGTTGTGAAGATTAAGTCAGTGCAAGTGACATGATTAGTATGGTGCCAGCACATGGGAGTGCTCAATAACAATTCGTTACTGTGGGTATTATTACTACCTCTGGTAGCATAGTGCCTAAGGCACTTGACTGCTAACCAGAAGGCTGGCAGTTCAAACCCAACAGCCACTCCTCAGAAGGAAGGTTGGGCAACCTACTTCCATAATGATACTGCCTTGGAAACCCAAGGAGGGGTCGCTATGAGTCAGGAACAACTCAACAGCAGTGACTTTGTTTGTTGTTGTTACTATTTATTGAGCACTCACTATGTGCTCCCATACATTATTCAATTTGATGTTCACAAGACTTCTAAGAACTACTGGCTGTCATTAACCCTGAGTATGGCTGGGAAAATTGAGCCCCAGAGCTGATTGCTAACTTGCTGGGGTTCTCAGAGCTGGTAAGCAGCAGAGGATTTCAGCCCTGGCCCCAAAGCCTGTGCCTCCTACAGCCCACCCGTGAACGAGGGCTCCTCTGTGAGCAGGACCTCACTTGGTCTCCCCTAGTGGCCCTGATCTAACTTCTGGCCATGCCTGGCTGGCCCTCTCTGACCAAGCCCAGCCCAGCAGCCCCACAGAACCATGTGGAAACATTGGATCTAAACTCCATGGTCATTTGTTTAGACCAAGGAAGCAATTCTTCTTTCGGCTTTTTCTGAAGCTGGGCTATCGCACTTAGAGCTGGAAGACTTAGAGTGGTCACCTCATCTGACCTCCCACCTAGAGGGGCAGCTCAGGGCAGCCAGACTGGCACTCGCAGCTGACAGCCCCTACGAAGCCAACCGTCTACAGGGGAGAGGGGAGAAGGAAACACAGTCAGGGAGGGACACAGCCTGTGAGGTCTTCACTGTCAAAGAACGGCCAGTGACCCCAGGCCCAGCCAGGCCAGGCTGGAGTAAGGATCAATGGCAGTATCCCGGGCCCAGACACAGGGTTTATTCTCCAGGACTTCACTGGCTCCTCAGGAAAAGGGCAGGTGTGGGCCTGTGATCTCTGACAAGTGGCCAGCAAGGTGGGGATCTGGCAGCAGGGGGCACCATGGGACCACTCAGTTCAGCACAGGGAGCCCGCCTACCAAGCTGGACTCACTGGGTAACCCCTCCATGAAGACTTAGTATTCCCAAATGATAAGGGAAAGCCAAGGCTCAGAGAAAAGAGGCCATTTGGCCAAGATTTCAGAGCCAGAGGGAGGCAGAGCTTAGACTGAACATGGGTCTGTCTCACTCCACAGCCTGAAGCCTTCCCTCATCTCCTCCTCCTGGGCACGACCTGAGAACAGTGGCCTGTCAGCATCAGCTGACGTTCCAGGAAAGCCAGGCCCAGCCAGGAAGATGGAGTCATGAGGAACGCTGCCTCTCCCCTTGGTCAGCACCCGTCCCCTGCCCATGCTCCCACCCTCATGAGACGTGCAGGGTCTGAGGCAGAGGCAGGAGAGGCCACCATCTACTCCATCATTACTGGCTGTGTGGCCTGGAGCAATCACTTTGAGGCCTGAGCCTCCCCACTTGTAAGACAAGCCAACAAGTCCCACCTTGCGGCAACAGTGTGAAGGTTAGAAAAGAGGTCTGGAGGTACTTTGTGAATGCGGGGATCACTGTTACTACTCTTGCTACTACTGTCCTCTGCTTCTTCCTCAACATGACTCACTTATGAAGCACCCCCTAGAGGCTGAGCACCGGGCACTGCCATAAACACGCTATCTCAGTCTATTTCATCTTTCCAGCAACTCTAAGAGGGAAGTATTGTCACCATACCCATTTCATCAGTGAGGCTCAGAGGACAGGGGCTTGTCCAAGGCCTACCACCAGTAACTGATGGAACCAGACCAGTGTGCTTATCTAGGTCAGTCCCCACTTCCCCTTGACAAGGGTGGACTTCTTACTGAAGCCGGCCAGCTGGAAGGGCCTGGATACGAGTGATGATGGAAGATGCAGGCCAGTTAAGTGAGAACCACCTGGAAGGTGGCTCCCTCAGGGCTAGGGGTCTCTGAGGTCTCTGTGGCCTAGTCACTGAAACCCAGGAAACGAAGCCACATGCCAAAAGAGGGTGGGGAGGGGAAGATGCCAGTGGGGACCTTGAGCACCCAAAGGAGGAAGCCGAGAGAGGGGCGAGTTGCTCCAGAGTCTGATCAACTCCCAGGCGGAAGCGTCTGTCCCAAAACAGCAGCTGATATCAACTGAGGTGAGGAACTAGAAATGTACGCGTGAATGCGTGTGAATTTATCTGTGTACAAATATTTGTACTGGGAAAAGGGGAGGCTAAAACTTAGAAGGGTGTGGAGGGGAGAATTAGGATTGGGAAGCTCAGGCAAGTGGTAGGCCCTTGGGCCTTAGCCATTCTCCAGAGGGGAGAGGCCAGGCCTGGCCTGAGGGAGCCTGAGGCTTCTCCTTGAAGGGACAGCATTCTAGGCCCTCTCCTGCAGCTGCTGCATCAAGAAATGGCCCACAGCAGCAGTATCCAAATTTTAGGGTGCATCAGAATCCCTGGAGGACTTGCTTACAATACAGGGTCTGGGCACTACCCCTGGAAATTCTGAATCTAGAGATCTGGCGTTGGGGCCCAAGAAATGGAAGCACACCAAAATCTGAGAACCACTGGCCTTTGGGATGCAGTCCCAACTCCTGCGCCTGAAGTTCAAGGGCCTTTTCTGGTGGGGCCCAGCCTGCCTCTCCAGCCTGACCAGGAGGTTTCCATTTAAATGGTAAGTCTGCCTTATTGCTAGTGGCCAAGAAGCTAAGAAGGCTTTAGAGGCCATGCCCCGGTCCAGTAGCAAAGAATCCTGGAAGCCATTAGTGATGTCTGCCACAGGGTTGGAGTAAGGAGTAGCAGCAAGAGTGGCATGTGTCTGCCATCCCTGCCCTTTAGGAGTCCCCTGCTCTAACCAGACTGGCTTCTACAGACACTTTTGTCCAAGTCAATTCCTCCTTCACAGAATGTCTGTCTTATCCTCTTGTTACTCTAAACCTGTTTAGCCCCCAAGGCCAAGCTTAGATGCTCCTTCTCCAGACACTGTCCCTGCTGCCCTAGACCCCAGAGACTCTCCTCCCCAAGCTCCAAGGTCTCTGAGGGTCAGCTGCAGTCCGTGGCACTGACCTTCCGTCCCCCTACTTTGCCTCCTAACAGTTCTGAGTGCACAAGCCTCGCACTGGCTGTTAGTGCTTCAAGAGAAGAGGGAACAGCCTTCTCACAGGGCTCTACTGTCCTCAGGGAGCAGGTGGATTCATCTTCAACCTCTGAGGCATTCGTATTGTTAGCCCCTGCTTTTCGGGGAAGGAAACTAAGGCTCAGAGGGGCTCAGTGACTCACTGAATGCCACACAGTAGGTGAGGAACAGAGCCTGGACTCAAGCTGGCTGTTGGTCTTCCAGGCCATAGTGCAATTTCTTAACTGCTAGGCTGTCTTCCCAGCCCACACACATAATTCATACCTGACACATTTCTGCGGCCCCTGCTGTGTTGCAGAGCACAGAGCTTGGCAGACAGCAGGACATCAGTAAACACTCATCTATTTATAAATATTTGCAAGGGGCAGATAGCATGTCACTAAGAATTCCAGCCCTGGAGCCAGAACCTAATTCTGATTCAGCCATTTATAAACTGTGTGACCTGGGGCAAGTTCGATAACCTCTCTGTGCCTCAGTTTCCTCATCTGTAAAATGGGGATAGCCATAGTATCTACCTCACAGGGCTATTGTGAGGGTTAATGAATTAATGTAAATTGCTTAGCAGAGACGTGTTGTCATCGATGTTGTGGCTTTTGCTGTCTGATGGATTTCTAGCTAGGCCTGAACTAGGCCTGCATTCTGTATCTCTCCAGTTACTGTTTCAGACCTTTCAGATCTGGATGCCCAGTGTCCTGGGCTAGGTCTCACCTGCCCCATTTTCTATGGGGCTCCTCAATGGAGCTATATAGACACAGAATCTGGAGTCATAAAGTCATGGGTTGGAGTCTAGGCTCTGCCTTTGCACTCCCTCCAAGCCCTAGTTATATCCTCTGTCATATGGATTCATTGGGAGGCCTAGAGGAGAGCAGGGATAGGGAGAGGTGACTTCTGGTTCCTTGCCATTCCACCTATCCCCCCCAACCCCCCAATTCATGGCCTTCTTACCTTCCTGTGTCCCGTGAAAAAGAGGGAGAGGTGGTGCATGGAGCCGCCATTGCGGCCCAGTTCCTTCTTGAGGGTGCGGGGTGAAGGCATGGCCCAGGTGGGGGTGGCACCCTCGCCATCAGAGCAGTGCAAGGTGGTGTCGGAAGCGAAGCAGGGCCCGCGCGTTTCCTGCAGCAGACTGCCCTCGCTGTGCGTCCGGCGCCGTAGTGAGTTCTGAACACGCAGCGAGAATCCTCCCTCGGCGCCCTGGCCCGTCTCAATCATGCTGCTGCGTTTGACTTCACTACGCTCTCCATAGTTGTCATCACTTGTGTCCTCATCCTCGTCTTCCTCACCCTCATCCCCTTCCTCCCCCTCCTCAGCCTCTTCGGCTTCCTCTTCATCGCCTGACCCTCCCCCCTCTGCCCCTGCCTTCTGGCTGTAGGCGCTATCCAGCCGGACCTCAGGGATCACGAAGGTCGGCCTGGAGGCCACGGCTGGGTCCCTGGTGGCTGCTGGTGGTTCCCCAGAGCCCGCAGTCTCCTCAGTGAGAGCCTCGGCTGGCAGAGAGACCTGGCTGGGAGGCAGGTCGTGACCGGATGGGAGGTCCTGGGCAGGGGGCGCCTGGACGGCAGGGAGGTCTTGGCTGAG
The DNA here is from genome assembly GCF_000298275.1 of Orycteropus afer afer. Lineage (NCBI taxonomy): Eukaryota > Metazoa > Chordata > Mammalia > Tubulidentata > Orycteropodidae > Orycteropus > Orycteropus afer. The sequence goes on from NW_006921624.1 coordinate 13,717,354, forward strand.
TAGAGGGTCCTGGCTGGGAGGGGGTTCTTGGCTAGTAGGAAGATCCTGGCAGAGTGGGGGGTCTTGGGCTGGAGGGGGATCCTGGCATGGTGGGGAGTCCTTGCTGGGTGGGGGTTCTTGCCCTGCTGGAGGTCCCTTGCAGGAAGGTGAGTCTTTGCTGGACAGTGACTCCTGGGCGGGAGGGGACTGCTTGCTGGGCGGAAGGTCTTGCGCTGGAGGAAGATCTTGGCTAGGACAGCGGTCCTCGCTGGGTGAGGGGTCTTCAGCACCCGGCCCCTTCCCTTCCTCCAAGGGCATCTCCCTCTTCTCATCGGCTTCTGTCTCAAACATCTGGGCAACAGAAAGAAAACAAGAAATGTTCAAAAGGAGAGGCTGGAGACATCACACACTGTGCCTGAGCCAACGCCACAGCGGCTGAAACACAGGCAGCTGCCTGGACTCCAAGCCCCTGCCCCATAGTCTGAGGGCCAGGAGGGCCAGGTGAAAACCCGAAAGCCCTTGGGCTGGCTGGTAAGGGATCTATCTCACCCTTCAGCTCCATCAGAAACACGGCTGGTCGTATAGAGAGAAGGGGAAGAAACAAGTACCATTTAGCCAGCTCCTATTGTGTGCCAGGAACCATGCCAACAAAGTCCCTCTCTTATGTAATCCTCCCAGTGGCCTCATACGGGAGTATCATTGTCCCCGTTTTACAGAGAAGCGACAGAGGTGAAGTCACCTCTATGAGTAAAGGAACCAAAGTAGTCTCTGCCTTTATGAAGCAGAACCAAGCCAAGCCCCCAAACCAGAACACCACCAAGTGGCAGAATCTCAAACTCAGCCAAAAATTATCTTCTACTTGAACTAAGGTTAAAAACAAACTCTAATCAGTCTTTTGAACAAGAACTTGCTCTGTGTATTGTGTTTAAGTTTTTTTGTTTTTTTTAATTAGTGAACTGGAATAACCAGAACTTTAAAATACTGCCCACACCTGGACTAGACAGGTGTCACAGATGTGGGTGGGTCCTCAGCGAGGGACCGACCACCCAGTGATATTTAAACTGCTTAGAGGGACCACAGTGATTCCACGAAACACAAAACATTTCCTGCCTCGCATGTTCTGCTACCATCACCCAAGGAAACCTCAGGGTTTTCCTTGAGTTCCTGCAGTAGGCTTTGTTTGGAATGGGAAAAGCAATTCCTGCGATAAAGTCTAAACACAGCTATCTCACAGAAGAGTGGGGCTCAGAGACGGTCAGGGGTGCCCAAGATGTCATAGCCACGAGGGGAAGCAGCACTCAGGTATGGCACTGCGGCCCCTCATCACACTCAAGGTCTTGGGCTGCTGAAGCTAGAACCATTTAGAGGCCAGGTTTTGTCCTTCTCTTCAAGGCCATAGCTACCTAGAACTGATGGAGGTAAAAGACCCCCCTATACGTATGGGGGAAGTATCCAGATGTATGGGAATGTGCAGACACATAAATAAACACACACACTGGTGGAGAATTTCAGGGTGCAAGTACCCCCAAAACACAGATTAAGAGCTCTTGCTATACAGACCATTTATGTCCATTTAACAGATGAGAAAACCAAGTCCAAAGAGCGGTGACTTATCCACTACTGCCCAGCTGTCCAGAGACTGAAAGGCTATGTTCTTCTGAGAAGTTATGTAAGTCCTGGGGAGCCTGTCTGTGATGGTGGAGCTCCCACCAAGCCTCACCTCTAGGAAGAAAGGACCCAGCCATGGCCTGTGCAGCTGCAGGGCCCTGTGCACATGTGTCAGGGGCACGGTGGCATCTGGGAGCACCAAATCAAAAACTAAACCCACTGACTCATCGAGGCCCTCAGGACAAAGCAGAACCGTCCATGGGGTTTCCAAGGTGGCAAATCTTTACCGAAGCAGACAGCCTCATCTCTCCTGTATATCGTGGAGTGGCTGATGGGTTCCAACCCCTGACCTATTGATTAGCAACCAAATGTTTTAACCACTGTGCCATGAGGGTTCCCGGGGTACCACAGCAGATGTGCAAGCACAGTGTGAGTAAGACGGGCTGCCTGGGAGCGTGAAAGTGAAAGGTGGGCCAGGCCGGGAGTGGAGGGGTAGACGAGCAAGGCAGGGAAACCTCATGAGACTCTAAGCTGACTGGCCAGGGAGAGCACCCTGGGTTCTCATGCCCAGGCACAGCCAGGTGCCCACTGGTCCCATAGGCGTCCTGCTCACTGCTAGGAGATGATTCTACCCAGGAACCCCCAAGACCTTGTAACCCAGATCCTGAGACATCAGCCATCTCGAATCCCTACTGCACAAACAGGAAGGCTGAGGCACAGAGACAGGCAGAAGCCAATCTCAAATCAATAGTGGGACCAGGCAGAGCTGTCACCAAACCCTTGGGCCTCAAGGTCTCTACCTATTCAATGGGGATAAACAACGTGCCCCAGCTGGAGAATATGCCCTAGAAAATATAAAGCTTGCAAAGGGCATGATGGTGGTGGTGGAAGCCGTGACAAGAAGGCACACTTGGATCTAGAGGGAATTCTGAGGTCAGGGGCCTCTCCCACGGGCCCCTGGCAGCAGCACGAACACTGACAATACCCAGAATCAAAGTTGCCAATAGTGATGCCAGGCTCTCAACCCAGAACCCTCATTTGGAAACGAAGGGATAGGCTTCAGCCCCATCAGGCTGTTTCCAGGTGAACAGAGAGACCTCCCCCCATCCCACTGAACAGATATTATACCGAGGTTCAGCTGGGACTCACCCAAAGCCACCACGCACCAAACGGGCCAGGCTGGGGTGAGAGCCCACACCTCTGGCTCCTGATTCTTACCAAGCCCAGCTTCTGTTCTCAGTGCCATGAGCCACCCAGTGCCCTGCCCGTCATCCCACCTACCAGAGCACATTCTCCACCAAGAAAAACAAACCGTCCCACAGCCAGCTCCCTGGTGCCCATTTGTGTCACCCTTCCCACAGCCAGACCACCCACACCCCACACCCCCACACACACCTGCCTCTAAGGGTCCGAAGGATGAAGGATGGGAGAGAAGTGGCAACCAGGTGCCCCCAGGGCCTGGCTCTAGTGGCCCTGAGAGGGAGCAGACCTGCATTTCCCCTTTCCTGGGGGAGTGGTTTGTCCCAGTGGTGGCTGCAGGCAAGCCACCCTTCCCTCAAGGAACATGCAGCAACAGACCCAAAACCAGAAATGCAAGTCAGCCTGCCTGCACTTACCCTGCCCCAAACCGAGCCAAATGAAGAAACAAAGCCAGGAGAGGAAGCAGGAGGGCCAGCCCCAGAGGGCCCCACCCCGGGCATGTGGCTGACAGAGCGCCCCAGGGAAGGGCTCTCCAGTCCAGCAGTTACGTGCTCAGAAGCTTGGGTCAGACTTTGATTTTGATACTGACGGTGCCACCTCCTGGCTGTGCAACTCTGGCCAAGACGCTCAACCTCTCAGACCCTCTGTTTCCTCATCTGGACTGGAAGCCCGGCGATGCTGTCCTCCCCAGACTACCCTTAGTGCTCCTCACAGTGCCCAGCTCAGGAAAAGCATTTGATTAAATGGCAGGTATTATTGGTTCTAAAAGGAACCCTGGTGGCACAGTGATGAAAGAGGTTGGCTGCAAAACGAGAGGTCAGTGGTTCGAACCCAGCCGCTTCACAGGGTAAGATGTGGCAGTCTGCTTCTGTAAGGATTTACAGCCTTGGAAACCCTCTGGTGCATTCTACTCTGTCCCTACAGGGTGGTTATGAGTCGGAATCAATTTGATGGCAGTGGAGGGGGGGTGGATTATCAGTTTAAGGAGCTCTGGTGTCATAAACAAGGTGCTCTAGTGGCACAGTGGGTAAGGCATTTGGCTGCTAACCAGAATGCCAGCGGTTCAAACCCACCAGCTGCTCCACGGGAAGAAGATAGGGCAATCTACTTCTGTAAAGATTTACAGCCTTGAAAACCCTACGGAGTTGCTATGAGTTGGAACTGACTCCATGGCAGTGAGTTTGGGTTTTTTTTGACTTGGTGTCACAAATGGGGAAGCACTTGGCTGCTGAAGGGTTGGCAGTTTGAACCCACCCTGCAGCTCCACCGAAAAAAGACCCAGCTGCTTCTATAAAGATTACAGCCGAGAAAACCCTATGAGGCAGTTCTACTCTGTCACATGGGGTCATGACAAGTTGGAATTGACTCGACAGTACCTAACAACCACATTAGTTGAGTCTTATTTTAGAGATGAGGCCCCAGAGGATAAGAGAATCACCTAAGGACACCCAAGAGATCAAAGGCAGATGCAGGATTAGAACTCATTTCTCCTGTCCAAAGGTCTCCCCCAGCTGCCTTGAATCCTTACATGCACTGGTTTTAGGCCCTCTAGGGGATCTACGGGAGCTCTGGTGGCGAAGTGCCTAAGGCATTTGACTGCTAACGAGAAGGCTGGCAGTTCAAACTCACCAGCCACTCCTCAGAAGGAAGGCTAAGCAATCTACTTCCATAGAGATATTGCCTCGGAAACCCAAGGAGTGGTCGTTGTGAGCAGGAACCAACTTGACAGTGAAGAGTTTGGTTTGGGGGATCTAGAGGAAATCAGAGCAGGCTGTAACAACAGCCTGAGGCTCCTCACCTGGGCCCATTTCCACAGAGTAGAAGCTCTACAACAAGGACCAGACCTCACGGGTTTCCCTGTGCTCCCAGGCAGGGCTTGTGTGAGCAGTGACTGCAGGCAGGTTTGGTCAGGCCAGTGTTCAGGGGTGGGGGTAGGGGCTCTGGAGCAAACACAGGAACCCAAAGAATCCGGGGCGGGGGACAAGTGTAGGAGAGGCAGGAGAAGAGATGAAGAAGAGGATCATGTCACAGAATGAATGTCAGATGCAGGATTAGCCCATGAGCAACAGAATGACACAGAGCTGTGCTATGTAAAAACCACTCTGGGCAATGTGAGCAGGACACAGTAGGGGTGGGGAGGAAGGAGACTAGGACACAGATGCAAGCATGTATTGGAACTGGGGACAGCAGAGCACAGTCAGACACAATCCCTGCCTTAGCTGAGCACTGAAAAACAGGGCTTCCAACACATTCATTCTCGTGCGACCCCCTGCTGAGAATTGGCATTTCCACCCCAAAGACTGAACCAGAACCTACAGTTCAACAAAATCCCCAGGGGATTCTTATCAATCCCCACCTGACTCTTTTTTTTTTTTTTTTGCTAATTACCATTTTTAAAAGCATTTGATTGTACTTTAGGTGAAAGTTTGCATAGCAAAGTAATTTTCAAACCAGTCATTCATATGCAAGTTGTTCCCTGACATTAATTGCATCCCACAATGTGCCACCACTCTCCCCATTTCCACTCACGTGGCTTCTGTCCCTCCTGCCTCTTCTTTGGTTTTGGGCAAATGTTGCCCTTTTGGCCTCATACAGTTGGTTGTTCTGAGGAGCACTTTCCTCACGGATTGTTGGTTTCATAGTCCTGGCTATAATTTGGCTGGAAGGTGGCTTCCAGGAGTGTCTTCAGTTTCAAGTCAGAAGGTTGCCTCAGGCCAATAGTGTCAGGGGCCCCTCTAGCCTCTTTCAGACCAGGAAGTCTGGCTGGTTGGTTTTAATTTGAATTTTGTTGTACATTTTTTGCCCACTCTGGCCGGGACTTTCCGTTGTGGTCGTGCTCAGAGTAGTCGGTGGTCTTTGTGGTCTCAGGTCAGAGGAGGCTGTGGTTCATGTGGGCCATTGGTCCTTTGGACTCATTGCTCCCTTGAGTCTTTGGCTCTTTTTGTCCTCCTTTGCTCCAGGTGGGAAGAGACCAAATGTTGCTTCTTAGATGGCCACTCCAAGCTTTTAAGAGCCCAGACTCACCAGAGTAGGAAGTAGAACATTTTCTTTATGAACTATGTCTTGCCAGTTGACCTAGGTATCCCCCAAGACTATGGTCTTTGGCCTTCAAGTGCAGGGGTTCAGTCCCAAGGTCTAAGTAGTTTCTATGACTGTGCCCCCATGTGCTCCATTATATATATATGGGTATGTGTGCAGCATTTGCAAGTATGTACATAGAAATATCCACCATACCTGTCTGTGTGCATGGGTATATTCCCACACGACTTCTCTCACCTATTTAGCTCATGTATTTACCTATGTGGTTGCTGTTGTTAGATGCCACTGTGTTGACCCTACTATGTACAGCAGAATGAAACACCACCCAGTCCGGCACCATCCTCACAATCTCTGCTATGCTTGAGTCCATTGTTATCGTTAGTTACTACTGCTACTGCAGGACTGTATGTTATTTACCACAGTTGGCATTTACTCTTGTACAACTCTCAGTGCCTCCCTCTGCCTTGGTCACATTGTGCTGACTCTTCCATATTGTGCACTGCCTTTCCATTCACCAGAATTAACTCTTATCTACTGTCTAGTTAGTGAGTCTCCCTCTTTTCCCCTCCTCGGTGATTCTTATGTATACCTGGGTGTATTTTGTTAAAAATGTAGATTCTGATTCAGTACATCTGGGGTGGAAATGCAAATTCTCAGCAGGGGTGGAATCAGAATGAACCTGATGGCAGAAGCCCTTGGAAAAGAGGTTGGACAATTGGTCTTAATGAGTGTGGTGAGTGCCCTCATTGAGGAAGTGCACACAGCTGGGGGCACTCAGTTAGGCAGCTGTTGCAATAGGCTAGGGTAACAAGAACTGGCTAGGGCATCCCAGAGTCCAGCCTGCAACTCTGGGGCCTTGGTCCAGGGCGCTGGACGCCGCTGCCCTCCCTCCTAACGGGGATCTGTATCTCTCCCATCCATCACTTCTTGGGCTTGGCTGGACCAGAGTTAATTCTGTCCATGTCTTGCTTACTAGAAGCACACAGGAAATGAACCAGGCCCTCTAAATGGAGTCATTGTTTAGGATTTAATCAAATCCCCTTTCAAATCCAATCCAGGGCTTGGATCAGGCTGGGGAAGGGAAGCAGGTATGACCCCCAGGGCTCCTGCTCATACCATCTGTGGTCCTGGGCTCCAGACCCCCACCTGCTATTGGTGATGGGGGTGGTAATGGGCCACTGGAAGTGACTTGCCCAGTGTCACACAGCTACTAAACATGGAGCCAGAATTCAAACCCAGGTCTGCTAACCTCAGAGTCAACCTGCAGTTCTTACTCCGAATGATTCCTCATACCCATCACAGATGGTAGGCTCAGCATCTGCCCTCAAAACCCACTTCCTGTACTGGCAATGGGGGTGGCTGTATACCCCGGATCTCAGGGTGGCCCTTATTGCAGTTAGGATTTTATAGAACGTGCCCTATAGAAAGACTGGGGCTGGAATCCCCAGTTCATCACTTGCTAGCTTTGTGACCCCCCCCAGTCTATGCCCTTTCCAGGCCTGAGTTGTTCTGTCATGATTTGACGATGCCTCCTGCCCTGGCACAAATAGCTAAGGGGACCCAGTCTAAGGAAGGACAGGAAAGTGCTCTGTGAACTGGAAAGTTGTCTGAGAAAGGGAAAGGCTGTTAGCATTCCTGCCCAGCATTGGACCTCCAGGCCTGACTTCGGAAATGACATTGCCCCTTCAAGTCTGGCACTCCCTGGGGTCTCTACCCAGCTCCCCAGCTTCCAGGTCCCTAGCTCAGTGTTGACTTCCAGGAACCTCAGCTGCTCAGTGGACGCTTAGCTCCTGCAGCCAGCCTCAGTCCTGTTCCTCTGGGCAGAAGCTGGAGCTACCCCTGCTGCCTGTGCCGCCAGCTTAGGGGCCCTCCAGGCCGGGGAGGCCGAGGGCTGCGGTTGCTCCCCTCTGCCAGTGTGCATAACTCCACAGCTCTGCAAGTCTAGGTCAGAAGCAGCACTTCACAGGGTTAAGAGCAGCTGAAAGAGATCTCCACTTCGCCCAGGCTGGGTGACTGGGCTTAACCTGTCTGTGCCTTACTTTCCTTAGTCATAAAATGGGTTTGATAATACCCCCGACAGTGCTGTTGGAGTGAAGGACTAATGCTGGCACACTTAACACTTAGTAAACAGCCGTCGTGGTCCCTGCAGCACTGCTTGGCTTTGACATTCCCTCCCTGGTTTCCTCCAACCGCTCTGATGGCTCCTACTCAGCTCTGTCATGGGCCTCTTGTCTCGGCTCATTGGAATCTGTTCCAGGCCCTCTCTAGTCCGACTCCTTATGTTCTTACCCAGTCCCAAGGCTACAATCACCATCTGGCCACTGGCAACTCCCAAGTCTACCCCACCAGCCCCAAACCTCTCTCCTGAATCTAGATCACACAGGTGAGGATTCATCTCATCCTCATGGAATAGTGCTGCACCCAAACACTGAGCTAGGCTCTGCGGGTAAAACAGGGAGAGAGGAAGAGGCAAGCCCTGTCCTCTCGGAGTTTACAGGCTAGTGAGGCAGGACCAACATGAACAAGTCATCACCTACACAAACATAAATACCAACTGTGACCCATAAGGAAAACTATGAGGAGACGCTGTGGGAGAGAATAAAGGAGTGTGCCAGGAAAGGCCACTTTCTGGAATGACACTGAGACAGAAATCCGATCATCAGCAGGGAAGGGCCGACGAGGTGAAGACACAGCAGAGATGAGGGCCTGAGCCAGGAAAGGGCTTACACAGTGGAAGGACGGAGATGGCACCTGTGTGGCTGGGGCCGGGAGGGAGATAAGAAGCTACCAGGTCTGTCCCACAGACTCCCCAATGCAAACAAAACCACTGCCATCAAGTCGATTCTGACTCATAGTAACCCTGTAGGATAGAGTAGAACTGCCCTATAGGGTTTCCAAGGCTGTAAATCTTTACAGAAGCACACTGCCCCATCTTTCTCCTGTGATTAGCAACTGATTGCTTTAACCACCATGTCACCAGAGCTCCTTCCCCCAAATCAACACACCCCAAACTAAATGTATTGTCTCCCCCACTGTCAATTCCTTCTGTTGGGTTCTCTGTGTCAATGGTGCCACCACCAGCCACCGAACCAGAGACCTGGGATCATTCTTCCTTTCCCTTCACTGTACTGATAGCCAGTCACCAAGTCCCGCCGATCATCCTTCCTAACACCTCAAGGGCCCTTCTACTTTCTCCACCCTCATCACCACTGCCTCCCTCCAGACCAGCAGCCTCCCTCCCTGGGGTGATGCTGCCGTCCCAGGGGCAGTCCAGACCTCTCTTCCATTCTCTGCACTATGGCCAAAAGGAGCTCTGGTAGCGTAGTGCCTAAGGCACTTGACTGCTAACCAGAAGTCTGGTGGTTCAAACCCACTAGCCACTCCTCGGAAGGAAGGTTGGGCAATCTACCTCCAGAGTGATACCACCTCAGAAACCCAAGGAGGGGTCGCTATGAGTCGGGTCCAACTCGACGGCACATAACAACAACAACAACAAATCTAGATTATAGGTTTCCACAGAGAGACACACTTTAGAATCACCTGTGGAGCATTTTTAAAATACTTGCATCTGGTCTGTGCCCAATCCCTACTGGATGATTTTCCCTGAGTAGGGGCTCAGGCATCTTGACTTTTTCTGAGTCCCCAGATAATTCTGGGGAGCACCCTCAGTGTGCAGATAAGATGACTGAGGTCCAGAAAAGGGAGGCGACATGGCTCCCAGTACCTTTGGAAACAAGTCTAAGGTCACACACTAGAATCAGAGCTAGAATCTATATCAGAACCCAGCCCAGGACTAGGTCCAACACACACAGCTCTCCATAATGGGAAGCCAGCTCAGGAGAGGCATGACCTCAGATGCCCCTTCTCAGATGGGGAAATGTGCTACAGTCAGCTACCCATTTACACTTTCCATAAACCAAGGTCCAACTGCAGAAAAGAGGGGGGAAGGAGGAGGAAATTTTATTTCAGACTAAAATGCTCTGTCCCCAAAGGATCCCACAGCTACTTTAGGTTCATTGGAGGCTAAGGAGGGCAACAGACCACAGCAGGGAGATACTGAGGCACAGAGGAGGGGAAGTAGCACTTCTCAGTGCAGGAACTTTTAAGACAAAGTTAGACCTCATAGAAGACGGATCCCTGAGGAGTGAGAGGAGACACCTGTTACAACTTCTGCACTCTTGACACTGTGACCTGGCTAAGCCAGAAGGGCGTGCCCACAGGCCTGGCCTTTGGAGCAGGCTGAAGATCCCCCACCACCTGCCTAGATGCCCACAGGACCAAAGCAGCTTCTCGTGGGTAGGGGGTAGGAGTTCTCGAGGTTTGGTTACATGGGTCGCCCATCACCACCTTGCTGTGCTGTCCTGGCCAAACCCCTTCTTCTCTCAGGGTCTCAGACACGACTGCTTCAATGTGGACAGGGGGCACTTTCAGTCTCTGTCCTCCACTCCACAGCCCCAAAGGCTCCTTCTATGCCCCTAGCCCACAGCTCATCAGAAAGGCATGAGATCTGAAAGCAAGGTTTCCCCCATCTTCTTCCTGTCCCGGTAGTGACTGATGCCTTTATCAGGAGGGCCCCAGGCCACTCAGGTCTCTCCTGCCAACTGCTGGGTGCTCGCTCAGGAACCAGTTCACCTGTAGGTTCCACCCTCACTCCCTTTCCCACGTTACACCCTCCCCCAAGTGCCCGTGTGTGTGTGTGTGTGTGTGTGTATACACTTGCTGTCTCACTTCCCTATTAGCTCTACCTCCTCAAATCCACTTCCTGCCCATTCCCCCGAGTCGCCCAGTGAAATCCTCCCTTGGAGGCCTTGGCTGGAGGGCTCTAAGCTCCCCTGCCAATGCCAGGTCAGTCCTGCTTTGGCACATCAGGATTGTGTCCCTGGCTTACTTAAACCTCCAGAGTTACTCAGCAAATACCTCCTGTGACCCAGCCACGTGCCAGGGCCTGTGCTGGTAACTGAAGCCAAACAGTGGCAAGACACAGTCCCTGCCCTGAAGGTGCTCAATCTAGAGGCGAGAGCCAGGTTAAAGGGCCCATGTCAATCTGCCTGCCCACCACCACCCCCCTCAGGGAAGTACAGGGGGCCATGGAAGCAGGAAATACCGGGAGGACTCGTGGGAGGTGGTAATGGCAAAGTTAAGACCTCAAAAACTAATGGGGTTTAGGGTTGGGAGTGAATATTCCAGGTGAGGCCAGAGACAGCATGGAGCTTTGCAGGGAGTACAGGTGGTTCCCTGGGACAGGGGTACAGATAGGTTAAAAAATCCGGACTTTACCCTGAGAGCAATGTTCACTTTAGTGCTGCAGAGAGAGGCAAGGTAGAGCTAGGGATGGTGGAAAAAGAGATAACAATGAGAAAAATGGGACAGGAGAGACAGAGTGATAGAGACCATTAACTGAGCGTCCACTATATACCAGGCATGGCTGCAGGGGCTTTACATGTACTCTCTCACTATAACAACTCTGTGAGTCACTATCATTGGCCCCATTTTGCAAATAACGAAACTGGGACTCAGAGAGGTTAAGTAAGTTATACAAGATCACACAGTAAGTGGAGAAGGCCAAAGCCCTGCTCCTTCTACTACCCCATGATCTCCTTTCCTGCTTGCCTCACTCCCTTCCTTCCAAAGACACTTATTGAGCACCTACCTGGGCCAGGCACTGTGCTAACTCACTGCCATTGAGTCAATTCTGACTCACAGTAACCCCCTTTGGGTTTCCAAAGCGGTAAATCTTTATGGAAGTAGATTGCCCAGACTTCCTCCCACGGAGTGGCTGGTGGGTTTGAACCGCCAACCTTCTGGTTAACAGTCAAATGCCTTAGGCACTGTGCTAGGCATTGGAAATACAGGGATGAGCAATACCACACACAGGCCCCTGCTCTTAGCCCAAACAGGCAGAGAGTGGGTGAGGAGTCCGACTCACCTGGTGGGGGTAACCTAGGAGAGGAGGAGTACAGAATTCCATACACCTGGTGACCCTCCCATAAACTCCATCTTCAAGAGTGGGGAGAGCCTGAAGCACGTGGTTTCTCTGTGACGTTCTACACCAGCTTGATGAAACAAAAAATTATACAATGCCAGGAAGACTCCCAGGAAGGGGCACAAACAGCACTGGTCATGCAATGACATGTTGAATCCCACTTCTGAGCTGTGTGACTTTGAGCCAGTCACTTTGCATCTCTGGGCCTCTGTTTCTTCATGTGATGCCTCCCTCGCAGGGCTGCTAGGACCTGGCATACAGTCATGCTCAACTCAGGGCACTGTTGTCCTCACCAACAGTGAGGAGTGGAGTGGAGTGGAGTGGAGTTCCTCTCCACTGCCTGGGGAAGCGGTAGGGGGGTGCAAGGGACCAATCCTGGGACCGACCCTGACACTAAGGCTTAACTCTAGGGATAGCTCTGAGAACTGGGAGAATTTGAAGAATCAGGGGTGGGAGTACACTACACCTCCATTCCCTGCACTGCACTACAAGGAAAGCCTGTTGATAATGAAGAACTGGGGTCTGGAGACAGACAAATCTGGGTTCAAATCACGGCTCTGCCATCTCTTAGCTTAGTGACGTTGGACAGGCTACCTCAAGTCCCTCATCTGTAAAATGGTACAAATACTGAGTCCCTACATCACAGCAGTGTTGGGAGATCATCCACATAAAGGGCTTAGCCCAGGGCCTGGCTGGCTCATCTTAGCTGCTCAATACCTATTTGCAACCCTGTAGTTATCATTCTCGTTATCACCATCAGTTCCTCTCCTGCATCTGACTCCTGACCACGCACTTCACATGCTCTAACCCTTAACAGCCCTAGGATGAGGGTACTATTTTCTGCACACTTCAAGGGAGAAAACTGAGGCCCAAAGCCAGGGTTCTGGAGGCTGGAGAGGAACACAGAGTCTGCAGTCAACCTTCCCCGGGACTGGATCAATCTGGCTTACTGTGTGGCCAGAGCCAACTCACTCCCCTCTCTGGGCCTCACTCTGCCTAGAGCGGTCTGCCCAGCTCTGAATCTCATTCAGCCTAGAAGGGTCAGATGCCAGGGACCAAGGCATGGCCAGGTTTCCT
>NW_006921624.1:13731176-13736457 GCF_000298275.1 Orycteropus afer afer
ATAAAGAAAAAGACTGACACCTTGGACTTCATTAAAATCAAGAATTGCTATTCTTCTCAAAATACCCTTAAAAGAGTGAAAAGGCAAGCCATAGAGTAGGAGGAGATATTTGCAATGTGTATATCCAACAATGAACACAATATCTAGAATATTATTTAAACTCCCACAAATCAGTAAGAAACAGACAATTCAATAGACAAATAGGAAAAAGAACTGAACAGGCACTTTGCCAAAGAGAATGTCCAATTGGTAGATAAACATGGAAAGGGGTTCAGCCTCAGGAGTCATCAAGGAAACATGAATTAAAGCCACAGTTAGTACAATGCGTAACACCAGTGTTGGTGCCGACGTGCAGTTACAGCCCCTCATACGTACACTGCTAGGAGGGTGTACTGGTGGAAGCCTGGAAAATCATATGACGGTGTCTACTAAAAGCTAATTCTATGACCCAGCAATTTCAAACCTTAGCTATTTACTCAACAAAAAGCATACATAAGTGTATCAAAAGACATGTGCAAGAACGCTCACAGCACCACTATTCATTATAGCCTCAAACTGGAAACAAACCAACTGCCCATCAGCCAAAACCCAAAAACCAAACCCACTGCCGTCCACTCGATTCCGACTCACAGAGACGCTTTGTGATAGACTTAGATCTGCCCACAGGGTTCCCAAGGCTGTAGATCTTTACAGAAGCAGACTGCCTCACCTTTCTCCCACAGAGCAGCTGGCGGGTTCAAACCGCCAACCTTTTAGTTAGCGGCCAAATGCTCTAACTACTATGTCTCTAGTGCTCCCTGTCTATCAACAGTAGAATGGTTAAATGTGGTCTGTTCACACAGTGGAAGACCACAGAGAAATGAGGATGAACAAAATAAAAGTTCACACAGTCACACTGGTGCGTCTCATCACCACAACGCTGATTAAAAGAAGCCAGCATAAAAGCATGCAGAGCCCTCAATGATTCCATCGCTCAAAAACAGCCAACACCAATCAACGACAAAAGTCACGACAGTGGTTATCTTCAAGGCAACGGTGACCGCAAGGGGGCCTAAGAGGGGTTTCTGGGATATCATAAGGTTCTGTTTCTTGACCCGGTTGGTGGTAAGATGGGTGTGTTCATTGGATGAAAATTCATCAGTTATATACTTATAATCTTTCTGTAAGTATGTTTGTATTTCAATTTGAAAGTTTATTTATAAAACAAACAAATAAAAGCCCTCAGCCAGTGTGTCTCCTCTGCTCCCTGGGCTGGGGCAGTGGCGCCTGCCCTTGCATGCATCTCTGATAGCACATCTCAGATGCTCCCTCAGCAAGAAGCTGCGGGGCCGCCTCCGTCCATTTACTGACAGCTCACTTGGTGTCAGAGCCCATACCGAGTACCTCACCTACACCACCTAAGTTAGAAACAGCCTTGAGGTTACGTGGCTGGCCCACTGCTGGCGCGATACCATGCCGATGTGCACGGTGCAACTCCAGGTGCTTTGCGTGTACTATCGCATTCAACCCTAAGAGGCTGGACCATTACTTGAGAGAAGGGAGGCACAGAGAGGTCAGCATCTTGCCTAAGGTCACACAGCTAGAAAGTGGTAGAGCCTGCCCTTAAGTCCAGAGCCCACACTCCCACACAGCACATTAAACAGCCCCCCCTCAGAAAAGGAGCAATAGTTGATTGCTACAGCCAGGCAAGAGTCATGTCTACACTTTGGGGAGGTGGACAGACCGGGATAGAGACCAGCTGCCTTGATGGGCAAGTGTTTATGCAACCAGACTCAGCCTCATTCCCAAGGCGCCCAGTCTGGGTAGGATGCTTCCCTGGCGCTCCCACAGCCCCCTGCAGCTCTCCATCAAAGCCATGTTGTGACTGTGTGGTTACACGCTCATCGCTGGCACTAGAATGCAGATGGGCCTCTTAGCAATCCCGCGGGGGTTTACGTGGCTGAAATTATGGAAGCAGATCACCAGGTCTTTCTCTTGTGGAGCCACAGGGTGGGCTTGACCTGCCAATCTTTTGGTTAGCAGCCGAGCACTTACCTGCCTGTACCACCAAGGCTCCTTTCCACACCTCTAGTACCCACAAAGCACACGGCATGTAATAGGTATTGCACACACGGAGAAGGACGGACGGAGGAAAGGGAGGGTGGCAGAGAGTACAAGCACAGAGCCGATGCGGTTAATGGGCATCTCGATTCACCGAAGTCTGAGCGGTGAGGGTTCCAGTGCCTACTGGATATCAGTTACTGTACTTGACTCGAGAGGTAGCACCACCTCCCAGTCCTTCCCCTGGCTGCCTCCAGCCTTCTCCAGCCTCTAGTCCCGAGAGGTTCTGCCCAGCCCTTCCTCCACCTCTCCTGCCAACTCCCCACCACCACCACCCTGGCCTGAGGGCTCCTGCTTCTGCTAATAGCCCGAGGCTAACTCCACCAAGAGGTAACTGAGGACAGTACTGAGAGCCCTGGCTATGCGGTAAGAAGCGTGCCCAGTTCCAAATAACTTGCCCCCGCCCCCTTTCTAAGTTGGGAGCTGCTGACAGTTCTCAGCAGCCTGGGAATCACAGTACCAGGTGCAAGCAGCCTGGCCTGTGATGGGCAGTGAGAGCCCTGGTCCATCTGGAGCAGAGGGTACATCTAGCAGCTGGCCACACATTTGGAGTGATGACCCAAGCCCGTTGCCAGAGGAAGGGCGGATCCTGGGACACTCTCCCTCACCTCTGTGCAGGAAGCTCTGCTCTCCCAGGTGGCTCACGGCTCTAGCACTGGGCCCTCCTTCCCCAGGACGCCTGGGTGCAGCTGGTTGTAGGGGAAGGAAGGCAGCTCCCTGGGGCTGAGCCGGGCTGGCGTGCTGTGAGCAGCTCCAACCTCTCCAGGCTTAGCAGGCTGAGCCATAAGTAGCCTTGTTTATCCCTGGGAGGAATGATGCCTTTCCCTGAGCAGTGACATCTTGGAAACGGCCTGGCTCCACAAACAACAACAAACCTCTCGGCCCGGGCTCCAGCTTGCATAAGAAGACTGCCAATCGGAAGAGCCTGGGTAACGGGTTGGGGGCTGCTTCCTCACTGAGCCAACCCTTGCACTTGATCCTAGAACCGAGGAAGGGGAGAGGGTCTGAGGCGATGCCACACTTCAGAGCCTCGGGTAATTGGAAGGGGCCTGCCAAATACTTGATCCAGCCCCTTGCTGCTCCAAAGGGGGAACTGGGCCAGAGAAAGAGGCATATTTGTCTGAGGTCATCCACTGAGCTGGGACTAGAATGTGCCTTAGTCTCCTGCCTATTGGTTAACGGCTTTCCCTACTGCACACACTGCTTTTCCAGAGAGGGCAGGGCTCTAGCCTGTAAGCCCTAGGCCCCCAAGGATCCCAGAAAGGAACGTGTCATGGGGGAGTCTGAAAAAGTGGGAGCACCACAATGAAATCCAAGCACTCTGAGTCATTCAGTTGCTTTGGTGGAGACCCTGGACTGGGAAGCCAGAGACCCGGGTTCTCGTCACTGCTTTCCTGTTGGCTCGCAGGTGCCCTTGGGCAAGTCCTTCCCCTCCTGCCTCTATTCCTTATCTGTCCAGAGGCAAATGGACTCAGCCATCTCCAGGGCCTTGGAAGACAGATAGGAAGCAGCTCTCAGAGTCCCCAGGGGCCCAGCTGGGCATGAACACTCCCTCCTCACATGTGCCTCTTCTGGGCAGCCAAGAAGACCACTGGCCAAGAACTCCCCACCACCACCAATCTACCTCCCTGGTGGGCATCATCCCAAGGGGGCCAAAGGAGCTGGACTCAAAGCCCCTTCATCTGTATAACAGGTGAACATTGCATTTGAACCAGTCAGGGCTGTCCCCTCCACCTTCCGTGGCCCAAGCCCTGGTGTAGACACCACCCAGCCCAGCATGACCCCTGACTGGCTTCTCCCCAGGGCCTTAGTCATCCTGAAGCCAAGCCTCCTCTGCCTCACCTCCTGTCAAATCTCATTCCCCAACCCGTTAGCCCTATGGAAACAACTCTCTTCCAAAGAGACTCTGTCCAGCCTTCTGGTAAGCAATGCCCACTCTGTGCTAGGCCCAGAGCTAAGAGGTGGGAAGAAAGAGCTTACATGGACGTCCATGCTTGTCATCACAGAGACCACTCTCTAGCCAGGGCAATTCAACACACCTCTCCTATCAGGCCCCAGGCCAGGCTGAGGGATGAATAAGGCTCAGATCCTCCATAAATAAGACATGAAGCAACCACCATAAGTGTTATCACCAATGGGCAGATTTCAACTGAGGTATTAGCTTCACTTGTGGAAGTCTGGGTAGACTTAAGTCCGGGGGAGAAGAGACATGCTTTTCAGGTAGAGGGAACAGCACATGCAAAGGCAAAAAAGCTGGGAAGTGCAGTGGGTTCATTGATCCAAGGACCTCTAATCAGAAGGCCCACAGAGAGGTCCCAACGAGTAGTCACTGCCCTCAGCTGCCTCCATCCTCAGCATCCCCTGCCCTTCTTCAGATGCCAGGCTGGGCCTGGAGCACACCCTGCCGTGGAACTCGGCTCCCCGGAGGACCCGCCCTGAGCTAAGCTGTGCCACGTGCTAGGGCTAGGGAAGAGGGAGGTGCCCCTTGGCTGGGCGCAGAGGACTCGAGGGGCCGTGGTGGAAACTTTGACTATGGCCACGGTGTTCTGGCTAGAATCTCTAGGGCATCAGTGGGACAGGCTCTGGAGTTCCTTCCTTCCCGGAGGAGATGTACCCCCTCCAGCCATTGCGAGAGGGGGGTCAGGTAGATAGATCACAGCCATCATGCCTTAGGGCAGTAGGATGTGAAAGTTTGTGATTGTTGGCGAGAGGCCTGGTGGCCCTGCACCAAGCTAGACATCGGGCCAGACCAGGCCTGCCTGATTCAAAGCTGAATTACTCAGGCCAGGTCAGGGCACTTGCTTTCCATGTGTCCTGTCTTCCTTCCTGCTTCTGGCTGAGCCACAGACCTGCTATGGGACTTTGGACAAGGCCATCCCCTCTCTGAGCCCCAGGTCTTCTTCCAGCCCTGAGGGCCTAAGGCTTGAGGGTTCTTCCTAGAGACCTCAGAACAAGATGCGGATCCTTCCAATCGAAAAAGAAACGGTCCTTGTCAGTTCACAGTGGCTGGCACTGTGGGGTCAGCAGGTCCCCACCCACCCACCCTCTTCCTTGCAGAGGATAGCTGGAGCCCAGCAAGCAGGTGCAGCACCTTTCCCTAGAGGCTGGAAGGAGAGGCCAAGCACCTCCCGCTCATGCTCCCCATGGACATTTCAGCAGAAGTCAAGTCTCAGGATCCCAG
>NW_006921624.1:13736757-13814356 GCF_000298275.1 Orycteropus afer afer
CACACACAAAGCTCTCAGAGCAGAACACTAACTGTTTGGTTGCAACATGCCTATCAATGGCTGCCCTGGGGAAGAAACAATGGGAACAAGGTGGGTTGGACAAGAGCCCTCCACCCATCACACACACTTCCCTGTCATCAAGTCACCTACCCAGGACACTCCGTCAGGGACTCAGGCGACTCTTGGCTGCGCTCCTGCCAGCCCGCCTGCCCGGGTCTCCAGCCGGCTCCTCCCGCAGGCAGGCGGGCGGCAGGCGGGCAGCCTGGCTGTGGCAGCTCCTGGCGGCCGTGTCAAGTGCCTGCCTTCCCCAGACAGCTCCTTTGTGTCAGCAGAGCTATTTATGGACTTACCCAAGTTCCCCAGAGAAGCCATACCTGCTGGGAAAAGCAGAACCAAATGACCAGGTTCCACCTCCCACATCTAGGTAGCGTTTTCAAAACCCTTGCATCACGCGTCCCTCCTCCCCTTCCTCCTCCTCTTCCTCTTTGTCCTTCCCCCTCCTCCTCCTCCAGCGCCCTTCCCAAACACACACCCTGTCGGCCAGCCTGCCGCCGCCACTCTGGAGAGAGGCTGGGTTTCTTTCTTCCATCAGAGGCAAAACTCTGTGATTTCCCAAACCACTTTCATCCGGTAAGGAGTCTGGGATGTCTCGAGGAAGGGAGTCCGTGGCCAGCCAGTCCTCCAGCCCCCAAGGGGCCAGCGGCTCCTCGGTTACCCACTCACCAACACGGGCCGCCCGCCCTGGGTCTCCTGTGGCCCGTCCCAGGAGCCCGATGCGGGCCCCGAGGTGCTGCTCCGGAGGGCGCGGCGTCCATCCCTCACGGCAGCACCCTCGGCACTGGGCGCCCAAGCCTGCACCACCCGACCACGCTCATTCCAAGGGCTCGGAGCCGGGGCAGCGCAGAGCCGCCGGCCGCTGCTCTCTGGAAGGACGGAGCCAATCACTGAGGCGCCCCTGCCACGCCCCCACCCCCAGGCTGCTCTCAGCCCAGTGGGCGGCTGCATCCTAGCCCCCTCCCTCGGGGTGGGGGAGTGGCCGCTTCAGTTACCTCCCAGCGGTATGGCTGGACACTCATTGAGTGATTTGGTACCTCTGTGTGCAAACGCTGGGGCATCTGAGATAGACACAGGGCTTGGGACTCCCACTGCCCCAGTACCATGGCTGAGGGGGGCCCGTTACCACAGCTCAAGTCCTTCAGTGAAAAAGACATCGCTAAAGGAAAGATGGGGGAGGGAGGGCTTTGCAAAGAGCACTGGGCTAGGAGGAGAAGTTCTCCCAGTGGTAGCTCGAGCTGAGCACTTGTTGGCTGGGTATCACTGGGCAAGTGCCTGCCCCTCTCTGAGCCTTGGTTTCCTCATCTGTAAAATGGGGCTGGTAATCATGGGAGGAGGGCTTAATAAAGGATTCAATAAGCTGCCTCTTGGTTAGCCTTTCTTGGGCACAACTCTATGGCAGGCACTGTTCCAAGAACTTTGCCTGCATCAACTCTTTTTATCCTCACCACCATCTTGTAATGCAGCAATTGTTATTACCCTGTTTACAAGTGGGCAAGTGCGATGTGCCAAAGGGCAGGGGAAGTTGTTCCTGGCCACACCGTGTCCACTCTTAGCCACTGTGTAACCTCATTACTGCAGAAAGATGCTCTGCCAGCTCACAGCCACTCTCTGGCACTGTGCTTGTGGTTGCTAGTTTCACTAATGTACTCAAATGCACTCTGGGCTGTGCCTGGGGCCCAGGTTTGGAGGTGCCCACCTATGGCCAACTCTAGCCCCACATCCTCATTTTCTGGGTGGCAGGCATCCTGGGATGCAGGCTCGGAGGTAAAAAGGGGGCAGAGGGAGGTCTCCAACTCCCCCCACCCCTTGGCCACCATGGACTGGAATGCAGTCCCTCAGGCTCTTACTCCCTGTATTAGTGTCAGTGTACCTCTTTGTCTCTCTGTTTCTCTACCTCTGGTTCTCTATTCTTGTCTCTCTCTCACATATACAAGCACGTGCATGCACACTGGTATAAGAAAACATCCTTATCAGAGTCAACCCAGAATAGCCCTCAGCTGAGCCCATCACTGACAAATTCCAACCGATGCTTGGCTTTGCTCCTGGGGCAGAACCAAGGCTGTCCTTGCAGGGCCCAGGTGGGAAGGCTGTCATCCCGCAGGCTCCTGGGAAGCAGGGTCCACCCCTGGCCTGGGAAACCAAGAAGGTGAGTGCCAGGAGACGGCCAGTATCCATGGCCTGGCCAGTGCCCAGTGGGCCTGGCTGGTCCCAGGATGGACTTCCTGGTGCTTGGGAGAAGATTTCTTAATGTGAAGAGCCTAGATACAGGGTTCCTAGACATGAGAGGGAGGAGCTCTGGTGGTGCAGTGGTTAAAGCACTTGGCTGTTAATCAAAAAGATTGGTGGTTCAAACCCACCCGCTCCCCTGTGGGGAAACCCAATGGGGGTCGCTATGAATCAGAATCAACTTGATGGCAGTGAGTTTGGTTGTTTTTTTTTAAGACATGAAAGGAGCCCTGGGTCTTCACCTTCTTTCAATCCACAAATAGTTCCGAGTACCAACTGTGAGCCAGGCATTGTACCAGGCCCTGGGGATGTGATGGTCAAGACAGACCAGGGCCTGCACTCACGAAGCTGACAGTCCCGGGACAGAAGCAGATGTCAAGACCTTGTGCTGCGACAGAGTGACCCTGCCAACCCAGGGCACTGGGTCCTGAACAGGTCCACTCATCAATGCTCTGGGCATAAAGGGGAGGTAGCGGCTCAGTGTCCTGAGGCCCAAGGGCCTGCCAGGCCCAGCTGGGAGAGTGGCCAGTGCTGGGGAGAGCCTTGGGGCCACCGGTGCCCTCAGCCTCCCTGCTCTCCAGAGCCCCAGACACAAAGCAGCAGGGTAGGTGGGCCCTCCCAGGTAGGCCTCAGCCTGGGGTAAGAGGGGGAGTCACCACCAGCCAGGCTGCCTAAGCAGGAAGGACCTTAGGAGATCTTTCACACCTTCACTTCCCACTTAAAGCCAGTGAAACAGGCCCACACAGGGAAAGCGTTTTCCCAAGGCAAGCAGGGCAGGTCTGGGGCAGGGATTCCTCATTCCCAGTCCCTTTCAGACTTGCGTAAATGACAGAACTGTCCAGAATAGGGGAACCGGGATCTAAGGAGCAGGGGGATTTGGGTGGTCCCCAGGCCACAGAGAATCAGCACCCGGGCCCTATTTATTGACCTACATTTTTTATTTTACAAATACTTATTTGACACTTACTATGCTCTGGTAGCATAGTGCCTAAGGCACTTGACTGCTCACCAGAAGGCTGGCGGTTCAAACCCACCAGCCACTCCTCGGAAGGAAGGTTGGGCAATCCTACTTCCGTAGTGATACTGCCTCGGAAACCCAAGGAGGGTCGCTATGAGTCAGGGCCGACTCGATGGCAAACAACAACAACAACAACATGTGTCAGTACTGTTCTAAGCACTTCCCAGTTACTGAATCATAGACTTCATAACAACCCTTGTCGTTGCTGTTCGGTGCCGTCGAGTCAGCTCTGACTCATAGCGACCCTGTGTACAACAGAGCGAAACACTGGCTGGTCATGTACCATCCTCACCATCCTTCCTATGCTTGAGCTCATCATTGCAGCCACTGTGTCAACCCATCTCGTTGAGGGTCTTCCCCTTTTGCACTGACCCTTTAGTTTACCGAGCATGATATTCTTCTCCAGGGAATGGTCCCTTCTGACAACATGACCAAAGTAGGTGAGACGAAGTCTGGCCATTCTCGCTTCCAAGGAGCACTGTGGCTACGCTTTTTCCAGGACAGATTTCATAATAACCATATCAGCTATGATTTCTAATAACCCCATTTTAGAGATGGGTAAATAGAGGTGCAGAGTGATCATGAAATCTGCCCAAAGGCACACACTGGTAAGTGCAGAGCTAAGGACCAAGCCTAGTCTGCTGCCCACTGAACATGGCCCACAGATCAGACTAGCCTACCGGTTAGACTAAGAAACCTGCTGGCCACGCAGCCCAGCCACCCAGACAAACTTCCCCACTATTCAGACCGGCTTCAGCAGCTCCAGGGTGGAGACAAGGAAGGGTGGGCAGGGAACCAGTCTGTAATGCCCCTCTCATTTTTTTGAAGGGTAACATCCCGAGACAGACCCCAAGAAAGGCCCCAGGGAGATGTAACAGTAGCCGGAAGATGCAGCAGGCACCAGGGACAGGCGGTTCCCCTGCAGCCCCACCACAGGCAGTTACACTGTCTTCACTCAGCCTCCACTGCATTAAGCCCAGTATACCCCACCAGGAGCCCTGCCCAGACAGGAACCCACTCCCTTTCCCATGCAGACTCCACCTGGGCAAAGCCAAGCCTTGGGCAGTGCCCACCTCAAAGGAGGAAGGCCACCTACCAATAGCTATTTAGTAAACTTCCCCATCCTGGGGATCCAAAAGCCATTTCGTCTAGGGTGGAGAGGAAGGTGCTGCTGCCATAGCAGAATCTGGGCCCAAACCAGGGGGAGGGGTGGTCCCAGGAATTCCAGAACATGTGACAGACTAAGACCACTCCCCTGCCAGCAACTGCTCAGGCTTTCATGACCCCAGACTCCCCAAGCCTGTGTCGAGTGCGCACTGGACTCACACTCTACAGAGCCCTGGACCTGCCCCCACCTGGTACAAAAGAGGGTGACGACCCTGAGCTGCCCTCTGAAACTCTGCGGAAGTGGCCACCCCACCCAAGCTTTGAATCTGGTCACCCACTTAGAAAGTTTTAGGCTTTGACTCACTGGGTCTTACAGTGCTCCTTTAGGGACTTACAGACTCCATGCAGAAAGTGCTTCCCCACCCAGGAGTTAGCAAGAAACATTTATTTATTATTTCAATAATTACTGATGCCCTGCTACGTGCAGGAGATTGTGCTGGAACCAAGGATACGAGAGAGAGAGAAGTAGCCTGCCGTAAGCAGGGACCTTCCTGCGTGTTCTGGCCTTTATGACCCTAGTCCAGGGCAGGGGACACACTCTCCCACAGCTTGCTAAGGGCGTGGGTCTTGCCCCTTCTTGGCGGCACAAGCCTTGCTCCTCAAGCACATGGTACAAGGGGTGGCGCGAGGCAGGACAGGGCAGGTATTCTCAGGGGCAAGCTCACAGGGAGTCCTGGCTTGGAGCCTGCGGGACCCCAGGCAAGTGTCTTCACATTCCTGGCCTAGGAAATGAGGCTGATGAGTGGGAGAGGGTGTACAGTGGCCCCAGACCTCTTCCCCTTCAGTGGTCAATTCCTCCTGGCCTGGCTCCTCCAGGCTCTCTCACTCAAGAATACTCATGAATAGGAGTGAAACACTGTGATATACATTAAAAAAAAAGCATCCGTTTAGCCAGTGGGGTTTAGAAAGAGCAAAGGTTCTGGCATCCAGAAAGTCTGAGTGTGAATTACCTTGGCCGAGTCACTTTAATGTCTGAATCCCAGTTTCCTCGTGTGTAAAACGGGGCTGTGGCCACCTGTCTCACTGGTCTGTGGGGGACTAAAAGCCGTGGTCCATGTGGGGTATGTGGCACACAGAAAGTGCTCAATAAGTAGGACTCACTACTGTTGTGTGGTTGCTGTTGTTGCTATCATCTGTAAAAGGACAGAATCTACCTGTCAACCAGAGGGTTGATGTAAAAGGTAAAGTTCAATGTGGTAATAACTGTTGCAGGTCTAACATGGTGATTATTGTTGATAATCACTAATATTTATGGAGCAGCAGGCTATTATCATCATTCCCGGTTTTTCCTCAATTTTATTTATTTTGTTATTGTTGAGAATACACACAGCAAAACATACTCCGATTCAACAGTTTCTCCAGGTACACCTCAGTGACATGGGTGACATTCTTTGAGTTGGGCAACCATGCTCACCCTCTTCTGAGTTGTCCTTCCTTTATTAATATAAACCCGCTGCCTCCCAAGGTTCTTATCTAACCTTCTGAGTAGCTGTTGTAAATCAGATACCATACAGATAGTTCTTAGAAATAGCATAGTGCTCTTTTAAGACACTTTTTTTTTTTTTTTTTTTACCAGTTAATAGCTAAACTATTGTTTGGCTTTAAGAAGACTTTAGGGCATATTTTTGGTTTAAAGATTATCTCAGGGCAGTAGTTTCAGGGGTTCATCTACCCACAGTGGCTCCAGAAAGTCTAGAGCTCATGGGAATTTGAAATTCTGTTCTGCATTGTCCCCCCTTTGACCAGGATTCTTCTATGGAATCTTTGATCAAAATATTCTGCAATGGTAGCCAGGCACCATCCAGTTCTTCTGGTCTCATGGCAAAAGGGGCAGTTGTTTACGGAGACTATTAGGCACACATTCCATATCCTCCTGTTCCTGACTCTCTTCCTTCCTCTGTTGCTCCAAGTGAATAGAGACCAATTGTACCTTGGGTGGCTGCTTGCAACCTTTTAAGACCCCAGGCACATGCAGTGAACTAGGAGGTAGAACAAAGGAACTGAACACAGATAGGCCAATTAACTAGGATGACCTAACCCTCCAAACCAAGGAACCAAACCCCACGAGGTGTTTGCTTGTACATAAGTAACCTCAGCAGGTACTTTCA
This sequence comes from Orycteropus afer afer, assembly GCF_000298275.1. NCBI lineage: Eukaryota > Metazoa > Chordata > Mammalia > Tubulidentata > Orycteropodidae > Orycteropus > Orycteropus afer. The sequence continues at coordinate 13,743,334 of NW_006921624.1, forward strand.
TTTATTTTCTTTCTTCTTTGTCCTTGTTGTAAATATATCTATCATACAACTTCTACCAATTCAACTTTTTACAGCAATTACAATAATCAGTTGTGCAACCTTACCCTTAATGTGATGTTTCCATCCCAGTCAACCCCACTTTCCTCCCTTCCTCCCACCCCTGTTGTCGTTATTGTTGTGTGCCGTCAAGTCGGCCCCGACTCACAGCGACCCCTCCTTGGGCTTTCCAAAGCAGTATCACTAAGGAAGTAGATTGCCCAACCTTCCTTCCGAGGAGTGTCTGGTGGGTTTGAACCCCAGCCTTCTGGTTAGCAGTCAAGTGCCTTAGGCACTATGCTACCAGAGCTCCCTCCTCCCACCCCTGGTAACCACTAAAAATCTTTTGTCTCTATACATTTGCCTTTTCCTGTCCTTTTGTATAAGTGAGGTCATACAGTATTTGTCCTTTTGTGATTGATTTATGTCATTCAGGATCATGTCTTCAAGCTCCATCCATACTGCAACATCTATCAAGACTTCATTTTTCCTACTGGCCAGGTCATACCACATTTCGTTTATCCACTCATCTGTTGATGGGCATTTAGTTGTTTCCACTTTTTGGCTCTTGTGAATACTGATGCAATGAACATTGTGTACAAGTTTCTGTTTGAGTCTCTGCTTTCAAGTCTTTTGAGTATATACCCAGGAGTGGAATTGCTAGATCATATGGTGGTTCTATTTTTAGTTTTTTGAGGAACTGCCACATTTTCTACAACAGCTGTACCGTTTTACATTCCCACCAGCAACAATTTTCCCACATGCTTGCCAACATTTGTTATTTTCTGTGTTTTTATCTTAGCCATCCTTATTGTTGTTGTTGTTATTTGCCATTGAGTCGGCCCCGACTCATAGCGACCCTTCCTTGGGTTTCCGAGGCAGTATCACTACGGAAGTAGGATTGCCCAACCTGCCTTCCGGGGAGTGGCTGGTGGGTTTGAACCGCCAGCCTTCTGGTGAGCAGTCAAGTGCCTTAGGCATTATGCTACCAGAGCTCCATCCTAGCAGGAGTATAATGGTATCTCATTGGGGTTTTGCCTTGCATCTCTCTGATGGCTAATGATGCTGAGCGTATCATCAGCCCATTTTACAGATGAGGAAACTAAGGCACAGAAAGCTCATATGGATCTTGGGGATCTGGGCCCAAGGCTTATGCTCTTACCCCATAAGCTCTATCCCCAGGCTCATATCCCCTAAATGTCTCTCCCCTCGCCACCCGCCTCCTTAGGCAACAAGGATGATACTCAGCCTGCTAATGGGAACCGTATCTCCTAGCCACAGCAAGAAGCCCGTATGAGGCAGAGGCCCAATGTCCCATTGCAGAGCTGATCCTGAGGACTGCCACTAGTCCCTGCCAGTCCCTGTCCTCAGTCTGGAGCACGCATCACAGTCGTCCCGCCTCATCAGCCTGACCACGGGCAGTTACAGCAGCACAGCAGGGCCCTGACTCTCCCTGCATGGCTCCAGCCCAGGCAGCCACCTGCTGGCCTGAGATCGCAGGCCGTTGGGAGCAATCCTCGACCTGCTGAGCCTGTGCCAGCTCCAGGGCCAGGCCGCTCCCTGACAGCCCGAGTTCCTGGGAAGCGTTCAGCACAGAGCCACTGACTCAGAGATGCAGAGGGGAGCCTGCAGCACTAGCGGCTAGGAGCAGCCCACTGATGCCCTCCTCTGAGTCCATGCACGGCTTAGACTGCCGGGTTTTAACGCAGATCATCAAAACAGAGGATCGGGGTGGGAATTCTGGATTGATGTGCTAGCTCTGCTGCTGCCTTCTGCGAGACCTGGGGTGAGACCAATCCTTTCTCTGAGCCTCAGTTTCCCTGTCTCTAAAATGGGCACTGGGTTGGACTAGATTAGTGCTACTCAAAGTGTGGTCCACAGAATGGTGCTGGTCCATACACTGCTTGTTGCCAGTCTGCAGTGAGATAACTGCAGAGTGTTTAGTAACTTTGATAGCAACTTGACATTCCCGTGACAATGTAAGAGCAGTGGACGGGCATCATTGAACAGGGTATAGGCAAGTTTGGGTGTTGTCAAATGGGCTCACGTGTAGTGTGCGTTTTAGAAAAGAATAAGGCCCTTCACTGCAGGCAGCTTGGGAAGTTGGTCTAGGTGGCCTTATTTTTATGAAAACTCACCAACTAAGCTTCTGCCATAGGACTTACACCTACAGTGGAACTCACCATCCTGTCACAGAAACTGCTCCTCCTCCAGAGCTCCCAGCTCGGTGAATGGTACCACCGTTCACCCATTTGCCTGAGCCAGGCTCATGGACATGGACCTTCGCCCTCACACTCCCCATCCAGTGAATCTCCAAGGCCTGCAGGTTCCACCTCTACACATCACCTGGCTCATCCACTCTCTCCATCCCTGCCACCTCCACCTTAGCCTAGTGCACCATAACCTCTGGGGTGAAGGCAGCAGCCTCCTAACTCCTCCTTGCCTCCAGCCAAGCTGTCTTCCAAGCCGTTCTGCTCAACAAGGCTAGTGTGAGCTTCCTAGACACAAATCCAACCGCACCATGTCCCATTTACCTCATGACAAAGTTCAAACTCCTTATCACAGTCCCTCAGGCCCTGCACAGCACTCCCGGCCTCATCCCATACCTATGCCCCCTCCTCATTCCTTCACCCACACTGCCCTGCTTTAAGGTCCTTGTCTAGAATGATCCTTCATATATCCCCTACCCCTCCTCAAGAACTTTCCTAATGCCTTGACCAGGCCCTCCCTGTAGGGGTTCTCATTGGGCCTTTTGTCACAGCTGTGGTCAATTCATTACACAGTGTTTATATTTGGGTGGTGTCTATCTCTCCTTCAATCATCCTCCCCACTCTGCCTCCATCACGCCAGACTCCATGTGGATGAGAGTTGTTGGCTGGTGACCCCTGGGGTAGAAGACAGCTAAGGCTTCACCTTGCCAGCCTCCTCCTGCCATTCCTCACCACCTGATCTTCCCTGAGGAGCTGCCCTTCCCCCACTCCTTCTCAAGCCAGGTGATTCCTACTGAGACACCCATCTCCCACTCCCAGGATGGGATGGGACTCAAGCCTCAAACAATCACCTCATCCCATTCTGCTGTCCTCAGTGACTGGTTCAGCGATAGGCACATGATCCAATGTGGGCCAATGAGAATCAGGCCCAGAACTATTGTTGAAAAGACTGAGCGAGTCACATTGCAAGGTCATAACCCCAGTACTGCTGGTAGCCATCTGCCTCCACTGAGGGAGTGAGGCAACATATGCAAGAAGAACCAAAAAGGGAGAGAGCTTGGCCCATTTTTGGTGGCATTGCTCAAGCCTGTGAACTAGCTATGCTTGAAGACCACCCTCCATACTCCAGTAAATTCCATTTCCTAGCTGAAGCTAATTGGAGTTGGGTTCAATTTGCAACTGGAAGATTTCTAACTAACGTACACTCTGTCACCAGTACTTAGCAGAATGTCTAACACATAGGGGGTACTCTAAAAATATTTCTTCATTCAACAAACATTCTGTTCATCTTTAATAAAAGAAGGAATGAAAGAATGAATAAAAATGAAAGGACGTAAGAGCCCTTGAGTACCAAGCCAGGCGCTTGGTGTTTTTTCTGTAGACAATGAGAACCTCTGGGCAGTGAGCAGGTGGTCCGGTTTGCACTACAGAAAGCTCCACCTTGGCTACTGTTTGGAAAAGGGACTAGAGAGACAGGGCTAGGAGCAGGGAGAGCCACAAGAGGGCCATTCAGTTATCCCAGGGCCAGAGATGAGGCCTGAAGAGGGGGTCAGAGGCAGCAAGGAAGGGAGAGAGGGAAGAATCCCAACTCTAAGTCGGGGACCCTGGGACAGATCCTGTCCCCTCTCTAGGTCTCAGTCTCCCAATCCATTACCAGCTCCACTGTGCTGGTGACTCCACATTTTCTCCCACTGGCCATAACTTAGAGACTTTGGCTGTCCACACTCAACATTTTCACTGAAGGGTATTTGGGGTCAGGGTCTGGATCAGGTCTGGGGGTTGGACTTGACAGATAGGGAGTACAGTGTAGTAGCTAAAAACATAGGCTCTGGAGTTTGCATCATGGCCTATGCCTCCCAGCTATGAGACCTTGTACAATTTAACCTCTCTGTTCCTTTGTTTTCTCATCTATAAAATGGGGATAACAAGAGCAGTATTGGAAAGACTGCATGTTTAGCAGAACGAAAGTAAACTCAATAAATGTGAGCTGCCATTCTTGTTATTATTAAATTTACTGTTAATTGTAGTAGGACTTCCAGAAGGAACTAACACAGAGAAGAAAATTTCAAAAATTTCCCTGAATTAAAGGAAGACTTGGCTCTTCAGACTGAAGGGGTTTACCTACTTAGCACCAGAGAAGATTACCAAGAGAGAACAAACAACTAGAAATAATCTGGTGACATTTCTGAATTCCAGAGTGAAAAGAAAAATCCCACTTGTTTCCATAAAGAATTTTTAGAGAATCAAGTGGGCACTGCACTTCTTTCAAGTCTAAATGCTGGGAGACCACAGAGAGCGGCTCTGGCTCTCAGGTTTCTGGGGGAGAAAGTTCTCTGCCAGGCAAAGCATGACTCAAGCACGAGGGCCAATATTTTCAGACAAACGAGGACTCAGGAAGTATGCCACCCACAGACCCTTTCTGAAAAGATTATTTGAGAAAGCTCTGCAGACAAGAATGAATCAAAGAAGTCGAGAATGGCAGGATGTGGGGGTACAAGAAACAGAGGCAAGCAATGAACCCAGTAACATTTACAGACCTAACTATGGAAGACATAATTGAGAAGGTGAATGGAATTTTAAGTAAATGATTCTGAAAGCAGAATAGAACGAATGTTTAAAAATAGGAGCAATCAGAAATTTAAATTCCAGGTGATTTCCACAATACCCAGGAGGTGTGGAGGAAAGCGGAGAGAGGCACAGGCCAGCTGGACTGCTCACTGTATGAGGAAGAGGTGGAAGCAAACTGGTGTCATTCTTGATGTTGAAATGCGTTTGTGGAAAAGGCAAAGGTAAAACCACCAGGACACTACAATTAGGGAATTCCCACTTCCCAGGAAATTTTGCAGAATAATAACGAGGGTTAATTTCGAGTGTTTAAACCTGTTGCCATCCAGTCATTTCTAACTCATGTGACCTCATGTGTGTCAAATGCTACTGAAAAATATTATAGAGCTACGGTAATTAAATCTCAGTATGATGTTGTTGTTGTTATTACTGAGGGAGACAAGAGAGCTCAGAAACCAGTCCACATACATGAGGCCATTTGGTCTCTAATAAGGTAGCATTTCAAACCAGTAAGTAAAGGAAGGTACTTGACAAAACAGGCTTAGGAAAACTGGTCAACCATTTGGAAGGGAGAGAAAAATAAGCTAGAATTCTATCAGATACGAGGCTCTAAATTAATTGCTGCTGCTGTTGTTGTTATGTGCCGTTGACAAAACAGGCTTAGGAAAACTGGTCAACCATTTGGAAGGGAGAGAAAAATAAGCTAGAATTCTATCAGATACGAGGCTCTAAATTAATTGCTGCTGCTGTTGTTGTTATGTGCCGTTGAGTTGGACCCAACTCACAGAGACCCCTCCTTGGGTTTCTGAGGCAGTATCACTACGGAAGTAGACTGCCCAACCTTCCCTCCCAGGAGTGGCTGGTGGGTTTGAACCGCCAGCCTTCTGGTTAGTAGTCAAGTGCCTTAGGCACTATGCTACCAGAGCTCCCTAAATTAATTGCAGATAGATTAAAAATCTAAATGTAAAAAGTGAAAGGATAAAAGAAGTATCTAGAGAAAATATATAAGAATACTTTTTATCATCTGGGGTGGGAAAGTCCTTAGAAAGTGTAGCCAAATCTAAAATAAGTTGCAAAAACACTTGACTACAAAAATATATGATTAAAGGTAATATTAAACTTATAAAAGACAAAATGTCCTATAAGTAAAGCTAAAAGACAAAGGACAGCTTGGGGAAAAAAATTTGCATCCTAGATAATAAGGAAACGGTTCACATTCTAATCATTTAAATATTGTAACCACATAAAGAACTCTCATGAATAAGACAAACGCCCCAGTAGAAAGCTGGGCAATTGACACAACCTGGGAAGTCAAAGAAGAAGGAACAGAAATGATTAATGAACATGAAAAGAAGCCCAGCCCCACTAATAATCAAATAGAGGCAAATTAAAATGAAACATAATTTTTCATCTCTCATATCAACCAAGTGTTAAAAGAGCAACAGCATCTAATGTTAGGAAGGCTGTAGGGAAACAGGCACACTCATTCATAGTGAGTAGAAATGTAAATTGTCAGCACATTTAGTGGGGTGTGTTGAACTGTATATATGTACAGTTTTGCCTACAGAAAAGTGGGACCATGTGTAATATACAGCACACTCTTAGGATATTTATTGCAGCACTGGTCATAATGTGAAAACATTGGAAACAATTTAATTGCCCATCAACAGGGAGATGTGGTGGATCAGGCAGTAAAAAGAAAGAGGAGACTTCAGGTACAGATGTGGAAAGGTTTTCATAATACATTAAGTTTTGATTATTAGTTACAGAAACTTAAGTATGCTATGATAAAAAAAAAACAGTTGCTGTTGAGTCAGTTCCGACTCACGGCAAACCCACGTGTCAGAACAGAACTGAGCTCCGTGGGGTTTGCAATGGCTGATTTTTTCAGAAACAGATCACCAGGCCTTTCTTCCAAGGCGCCTCTGGGTGGACTTGAACCACTAACTTTTCTGTTAGCAGCTGAGCATGTTAGCTATTTGCACCAAAGTGAAAGCTAATGTACATCTACGTACGGGCAGAGAAAGAGATCTGGAAGAACCACAGCAAACTTACAGCAGTGATTGTCACTGGGGAGTGGGGCTGAGAGCAAGGGTGAGTTTCTTATTCTATGTAGTTCAGTAATGTTTAAGGGTTTTCTTTTGTACATGTTTTCTACAATATTATCAGTTAAAGAACATCTATAATGCTAAGCAAATAAATAAGTGCCCTCACTAACAACATAAATTTAAAAATTTAATTTCCTAAAGTAAATTTAACAAAAAGTGTACAGGATCTATTCCTGCCCCCCCGCAAAAAAAAAATTGTTCAAAACTTCACTTGGGGAATCTTAAAAAAAGATTCATATAAATAGAGAGACACAATTTTGTTCCTGGATGATGATAAGACAAAAAAAACAAAACAAAGTCACTGCCATTGAGTCGGATCCGACTCATAACGACCCCTCCTTGGGTTTTTGAGGCGGTATCACTAGGGAAGTAGATTCCCAACCTTCCTTCTGAGGAGTGGCTGGTGGGTTTGAACCACCAGCCTTCTGGCTAGCAGTCAAATGCCTTAGGCACTATGTTACTAGAGCCCCAATATGATAGAAATGTATATTTTAATACATATATGTATATATATATATTTACTATAATTCCAATAAAAATTTCCATGATATTTTGTGGAAAGGTTAGGAAGGAGTGGTACACTGAGTAAAATTATTCTGAAGTTAATATTAAAGAATAAATAGTAAAAAAAAAAAAAAAAAAACTTTTAAAGAAGAGCAATGAGAGTGTACTTGTCCTAATATAATTAAGCATTGAAGCCAATAACTGGGCAAAGTGAAAAACATTTGATCTCATGCTACCAAAATAAACTGCAGGTAAACTAGAATGTAAAACCTAGAAAATAAAATCAGAAAATTCAACAGGAGGAATGAGTATTATACAATTCTGAGGTAAGTACTACAAAGGCATTTTTTTTTAATACACAGATATAACTACCTATAAATCAGAAAAAACTAGAGTTCAAAAAATAAAAATAAGAGGCTAACACATAAATATCCTTATTATGTAAAGAGCTCTCAAGAACCAATAACAAAGGTGTAAACAGCCCGATAGAAAAATGGGCAAAAAACTTGAATAGGCTACTTAAAAAGCAGCAATACAAGTGATTAAAAAGCATATAAATAGATATTGAACATCGCCAACAATCAAATAAATGAACCTATTAAATAATTCTAAACTACACAGTGTCAGTGAAGGTGTAGGGAAATAAATATTCTCTTATCAAGATCATCTCTACGCAAAACTGAGGAGTTTTCTAAGACATGGGGCATTCAGTGCTGAAGCCAAGAAAGTCCCCGGCAAACTGGAGGAGTTGGTCATGCTATAGTGAGATTATAAACTGTTACAACATTTCAAAAAGATAATTTGGCAATACATATAAAGATCATTACATTTTTATATATGTGTGTATGTATGTGTGTGTGTGTATATATATATATGTATATATGTACATACATTTATATATTATATATATGTACATGGTTTGTTTTCTTAGCAAAGAAATTCTTCCATCAGCCAACTACAAAAAAATAAATAAATCCTGCTGTACCCCATGGGTGGAAGCTGCAAAGAAGGGAATTGCAGAGAGAGTCAAGCATGTGTGCACCTCTTGATCGTGCGGTAAAAGTTACCATTACTGAGTACCTACTATGTGCCAGGCATTGTAACAGACACTTTGCACATACTCTCTCCTTTAATATTCGCAATAGCCCAGGGAAGTAGATGTTCTTGTTTCATTTTACAGATGCTAGGTGGCCAGTGGTGATCTCACAGCTAGTGAGAGGCAGGGCTGGGATTTGAACCTGGGCCTGCCTCCTTCTAAGCTGCAGCCCCTGCTCCTGCCTTAGCTGCCTCTGCACATTCTTGGGGAAAGGCCCTAAAACATGAGGCCCTCTGTCCTGCAGGCTAGTTCCACACCAGCCCTTGTCCTCCCTGCCTGCACAATCCAGGCAGCAACAGAACGGCAGGTCGGCAATGGCGGGGACACTACCAGGGGAAGGTGTGGCGCTGGAAGGCCAGCTGGTCGAGGTCAGGGACCAGGGCAGACTGACCGGGGACTCCTCGTCTGCCAGGCGACTCTCAGGAAGCCCGACCACATCCTGCTACGGTAGTTCCCAGGCCCTGTGAGCACCCAGAGGCAGTGAGAGAAAATCTCACAAGGCCGGCATCCACCCTGCTGAGACAGCAGGGGCAAAGCAGCCGGCCATCTGGACCTTCTCCCTGGGCTTGTTGACCACTGCTTAGTCCCTTCCCCTCGCAGGGCCTCCGAGGCCTCCTCATTTGGTTGAGGAGGGGGGTGTAGGCACTGACGCCTCCAGGACCCTCCCAGGTCTCAGATTCTGTGGATCTGTGGGACTTCCTCACAGAGGGCCTGGCAGGAAGAGGAAGGAGGTAAGGCATCCCCACCCAGCTCCTGAAGCAGCCCCCTCCTCTTCCCCTTAGCTCTGTTCCCACTGCTATTTTTAGAACAGACCACAGGGAGCGTCTCCACCGGTCCTGGCACCTCAGAGCTCCAGGTGAAACACAACAGCCCCATTCATTCGGCTTCAGCAAGAACGCGCCAGGAATTTATAGATAACCCAGCGGACTAGACAACCTTTCCTCACATCATTAGCTGGCCTGACTTCTCACGATTTCCACTACAGCCTGAGTGGCGACTTACATTTCCTGACGACAACACAGTGGGCTGCAGGTGAGATGGTGGGACCGTCTGTGACCCCCCCTCCACCCTCAAAATGGCAGGATCTTCAAAAGTCATTGACAGAGGAGCACCAGGGTAGAAGTCAGGAGGTGGGTCCTAGTTCCAGCTCTAGAACTGACTATGTGCCCTTGACCAAGGTTTTGCCTCTCTCTTGTTCTTTGTTTCTACAAATCAGTTAGTCAGCTGATCTAGTATGGAGTGGGGATGTCCCTTTTAACTCCACACTTAAAGAGTCTATGGTTCTACCAAAATTAGTCACTCATAAAAAGAACACTGTATTCTCTGCCCTGGTGTATGTGTTGAGTTGGGTTCCCAGAGTCCATCCAAGAGTTGATTATGGGTCTCAGGATGATTTTCCCACTGAAAACTGTGCTATAAACGGTGGTCAGCTTCCTAGGCTAGTCTACTTAACCCTTAATGTTCTTCCATCAAAGAGCAACAGCTGAAAACTGTGGCTGAGGCTCAACAGAAAAAGTTCTGAGCCAATAGTAGAGTTTAGCAAAAACAAGAAAGCATTAACATTTAAAAGATGCCTTTTTAAGTCAAGGAAATGTTTATATATGGAAGGAAACTTTCTTTGTTGGTTACCAGGGGTGGGAAGGGAGGGGAGAGAACGCTGCAAAAAGAAAAAAAATGCATTGACCCATGTCACTTTAGTTTTGTGTATTTCACTGTACATAAATTATATTTCAGTGACATGTGTTTGTTGAAAAAAAAGAAAGACCTTTTTAAGAAATTCATTGTAAGTACTATTATTTGAACAAAAGAAGATATATGATAAAGGCAATAAGAAGGTTCATGGCTACTTCCGCGAAAGAGTCTGAATGGGACTTCTAACCATACCAGAAACTAAAGGCACTGCTTTTTTCTTTCTCTTCCCCAGGAAAAAGTTGCCCAAAGATGAACTCTATTTTTGCAGGAGATTATTTCAAGTTAAGTGTAATATTGGTAATGAGGATAGTTTTGTAAAATCTATGCCACTTTCCAGGTGCACACAATGGAATGAGAGGGTGGCAGAGTATGACACCAGTACAAGAACCCTCTTTACCTTGCAATATTTAGCAAGTTTATTCTTAGAAGCTTTGTAAATAAACCTCTACCATCATCAAAGTGATATCATCGTCAAAGTGACATCATCATCAAAGTGACATTGGGTTGGCCATTTTTCCAGTCAACAAATTTTCAAACAAAGGTGTCCTTGTTAATTTTTTCCTGCCCTTCCTTACACAATTAAAAAAAATACCTCCTCTTATTGCATTCCGCTCTATTGCACTTCCCAGACAATACATTTTTCACAAATTGAAGGTTTGTGGCAACCCTGCGTCAAGCAAGTCTATTGACGCCATTTAAGGCATTGCTCACTGATGACCACAAGTTCCACTTGAAAATTAGCCTTACGCCATTGAGCAGCAGTTGGAAATGTTAAAAACCGTAAGTGCATGTGTATCTATGTGGAGTTTACAAGAAGAGTCCTGTGTGTCCAACCATCTGAGCAGAAGGTAAGGAGGGACAGCAGAAGATACTGGATTAGGAAGCTCCTTGTGCTGGCCGCCCAGAGGGACCCAGAGAGGAGGGACCTTTGGGTGGGGAGGGGGCAGGAGTGTGCTTACAATTTGGGCTTATGATTAGGACCCCTTCCTGCAGAAGATCCGTAAGTGTACCTATGTGTGCGTGATGACTATTAACCTGGTGCAACATTTGCACATATCTACATACATATACTCTTGTTTCATTGTAAAGATGGAAATGTCTATTTTCTTTCTTCCTTTAGCCTTTTAGAGTCCAGAGAGTTTGACTTCTACCCACTCTCCCCTCTGGCACCCCTCGCAGAACTGATTCAGTGTCTTGAGACAATGGCTATGAAGAATCTGAGCCAACTCTTTACCCTTTCTTTATATTTATCTCCTAATATTTTGGAAAGGAGCTCTGGTAGCATAGTGCCTAAAGCATTTGACTGCTAACCAGAAGGCTAGTGGTTCAAACCCACCAGCCACGCCTCGGAAGGAAGGTAGGGCAATCTAATTCCCTAGTGATACTGCCTCAGAAACCCAAGGAGGGGTCACTATGAGTAGGGTCCAACTCGATGGCACACAACAACAACAATAATATTTTGGAATCAGATGACTTCTGGAGGTCATCTAATTCAACTCCCTTATTTTTATTGGTAAAGAAACTAATGATCAGAAAAGTAAAATGCTTTTCTCAAGGTCACACAGTGAGTTACCAGAAAATCAGGATTTGAACCAAGATCTTCAGAAGCCTATCTGAGTTTTCTGAGGGAGAGGGGCTCAGTGGAGAGGAATCCCACAGGCCTGGGGAAGAGACCCACAGGAGTGGTTCTGATCAGCCTTCTTTCCCCCTAAGGATGCCCATGAGCCAGCATGGGAATATGGTGGTATCCATGACCATGAAATGAACCTAGCCAGATTGCTTCATAAACCAAGGTCTCTGAAAAGCTGAGATACAACAGGTCTTTGAGCCAAAAGTCAGGAGACCTGAGTTCTAGTCCCACCTATGACACTATCTTGCCCCAAGACCCTCTCTGAGCCTAGTTTCCTCATCTAGATTCTGGAAGGGTTGAACTGTGTGATCCAATTCAATTCTACAACATGAAACTGAGCACCTACTAAGGTCCAGGCAATAAGAGAATCGAAGCTAAATAAAACAAGGTCTGCATATGCTCCCAAGAAGCTCAGAGCCTTACAGGTAAGATACATCTATCTAACAGAACGTGCTAAGGATGAAGAAAATGCTAAGAGGAAAGCAATGACCTCTGACGCTGCCTGAGAAAGTGTCCCAGAGGAGCTGCCAGTGATGCTAAGTTATAAAGGCTGAGGAGGATCGTACCCAGCAGGGATAGCGAAGAAGGGCAGACAACATGAGACAGAAGAGACAGGCCAAACATGAGTGTGCATGGTGGGCTTGGAAAAGGGGGAAATAATCTAGTGTGCCAGCCTGTAGGTGAAAGCAGGTGTGTGGGGCAGCTAGAAGGAGTTTTGAAACCCACTGCCATCAAGTTGATTCTGACTCATAGCAACCATGTAGGACAGAGTAGAAATTTTCTATAGGATATCCAAAACTGTAAATCTTTATGGAAATAGACTGCCTCATCTTTCTCCTGCAGAGCAGCTGGTAGGTTCCAACCATGACCTCTCAGCAAAATAAAACCTGGGCTTTAATCTGAAGACACTGTTGTTGTTGTTGTTGTTGTTGTTGTTATGTGCCGTCGAGTCAGACCCGACTCATAGTGACCCCTACTTGGGTTGCCAAGGCAGTATCACTACGGAAGTAGATTGCCCCATCTTCCTTCCGAGGAGTGGCTGGTGGGTTTGAACTTCCATCCTTCTGGTTAGCAGACAAGTGCCTTAGGCACTACACTACTAGGGCTAGTCTCCCACAATGGTCTTTGAGGGGAGTGTGCTGTTCAGTCTCCCAGCGAGGACAGGCCATGATTTTAGGAAAGCAAGATAGCAGAGTAGCCAAGAGCACTGGGTTCTAATCCTGGCAGTGCCTGGTGAGGACCCCTTCCAGTATCAGATCCGTAAGTACACCTACGTGTTAGGTGTGATATGCTGAAGCCTCTCGCCGGAGAAGATCCATCCCTCTTATCTGCATCCCTCAAAGGCAAACCTTTGCATCTGGAGACAGCAGTGGGTGAAGGTGAAAGGTCTTGGCTTGAGGACCAGGTGGGCCTCTTACCAGCTCTATGACTTCGGACAAATGCTGAGAGGCTTAGGAGAGATCCCACGCGGGGACCTCAGTTGTCGTCTCCAAAGGCTATGCAGGCCTCTGAGGCCCTTACTGTGGGGAACCCTTACACACTGTGTAAGTCTCTCACTTTGCAGAACCTTCTTGGTGCCAGGTGCGAGAAATGAGGGCTCTGATGGCAGAATTAATTTGAGGGAGGGGGCGGGGACTGAAATAAAAAACAAGACATATATAATAAATGTCATCATTATTTCCAACAGGTCCATGATGTCTCAACTCCCAAAGAACCAAAGACCCGGGCCAGCAGAGACCCAGGCCTGACTGCTTATGGGAGAGACTGAGAGTTTCAAAGGCATAAGAGAACATGAAAATGGGACCAAGGGTGTGCAGAGAACTGAAAGGATAGCTTTGTATTCAAAGCTCACAGATGGTCTTTTCAACAATAAATGGTTGTGCTCCCCATCCTCCCAGCTCCTGGGCCCTGAGACATCAAACCAAGACAATTGACCCATCAGGAAAGAGGCCATTGTGTGCCTCTTAGTGTGATTTATGAGGCAGGGAGGGGCTCTGCAGTGCTTCCCGAGATTATGACTTTCAAATGCAATTCGCTGGCGTGTTCATCATCCCGGACAGCTGGGGCGGACGGGGACGCTGAACGCACCGGCCACCGGCTCATATTTCATCTTCTCAAGCCCATGGAGCCAAATTAATTGCTTCGTCGATTTGCCAGGCAGAGCAGGAATGGTGCTGTGGCTCACCACAGTCACTGGACAAACCAGCCCAGGACCCACCAGGGGCTGATGTGCGCCTCCCCAATACCCAGCGGGCCTGGGATCCTGCCAGGAGCAGACACCCGGCTCTGCAGCTTGTTGGGACAAGCCTCGTCCCCGGGACTGGGTGCCGTGTTCATATTCTCCATTTCCCGGTGGCCAGAGCTCCTGTCCTCTGTACCTATCTGTTGGGCAGAGGGAGGACGCTAGGTCGGAGGGAGACAAGCTTGTTGCCTTCCCAGACAAGCAATTCTCCTGAGTCTCACATTCCCCATAATGTCATTTTGTACAGGAGTCAAATGAAATCAAAGTGCAGCTTGCTGTCTGTGCAGCCCCAGCTGCTCGGCCTCTCAGAATTACCCCTGCGGGCTGGCCCTGGCTGACAGAGATGCTGTGCATTACTGTCTGCATTCAGGCAGGGTTTATTCCCCTGCTGGGCAGGGGCATTAGCCTGATCACAGGCAGATACATCCCGTCCCCTGTTAAACTGCTGATACTATGTGTCTGATCTTTCCTAGGCTGGGAGGAGGATCAGTGGGGGCAAGGGACATATTCACTTCTGGGCCAGCCCTTCTGGGCTTCAGTTGGCCACAGCAGGTGAGCAAACTCACAAGAGCAGAGAAGCCTTCTCTAATACACTGAGAAGGTCTTACAGGACACAAGGCAAAGAGTGTCCAAGGTTGGGGGCATTTCTCTGACCTCAGCCATCTCTCCAGCCTCTCTGACCCCCTTTTCCTAGGTAAGTGATCCTGATCCTACAGACACCCTTTTGTGCATAAGCCGTGCCACTCAGACTGTCACCTCTGGGCCTTGGCAATTGAGACACAGTATGAGAGCTGCCCACCTCTGATCACCAGCTGGGGGTACAGCAGGCAATGCATGCCTGGGCTCCAATCACTAACTCCCTGGTAGGTCTTCTTGTAGCCTTGTGGCAGGACAGTCTCCACAGAGTTGCTGAGCCACGCCCAGCCCCAATCACTGACCCTTAGGAGCCTGAGACAGTTTCCAAAGTGCTGTCCACCAGCTTCCTACCAGACTACTCAGTACAGGGTGGAGGGAAAACACAGGTTACCCCTGCTAAGGCCTGTGTGGACGTGAACTTTCCTACCTTGGCTGGGCTGAGCACCCACTGCTCCCAGCTCCCAGGGACACTCCCAGAAGTCAGTACTGGCCAGGATAGGGCAGAAGGAGCTCTGTGATGAAGGCCTAAATCCTCACTAACACCCATTGAGAGAACAAGACACAGTGGAGGTTGGGGCAAGGTGGGGGAGATACAGTCTTCTATTCTCATCCCAGAGCCTTCTCCATATCCCAGGACCTGGGCATTCACAGGTCCACCAACCCAGCCACCACTCCAGCACAGGCTACCATCACCCCTCACCTGGAGGACTGCAAGGGCCTCCTAACTGGTCTCCCCACACCCACCTGGGAAATGGAACTAAGACTCTGTGACTTCCTTTCTCAAAAGCTTCCAATGGCTTCCTACTGTATCTACAATGAAATCAATAACTCATCCGCTGCCAAAGCCTTGATGATCTGTCCCCCACCCATGTCATCCTCCTCACTAAGCTCAGCCACACTGGCTGTGTCTGACCCTCCTGAACTCCAGGCACCTTCCTACCTCAGGGACTCTTTACATCTCATTCCATTTATCTGGGGACACACTTCCAAAAGTCTTTGACTGGCTAGCTCCTTTCTGCTTGCAGGTAGAAGCTTAAAAATCATGTTCTTGGAGAGGCCTTATCCCTCCTGCACCCCTCCACAGCAATCTGAATAATATTCTCTTAAAGGAATCTGCTCTTTTCTTTTGTAGATGATCACAGTTTGTAATCGTGTGTGTGTGTGTGTGTGTGTGTGTTGGTTATGTATTTAATGGCTCACTCCTCTACTGGGACTGAAATCTTGATGAGGACAGAGACCATGTATATCTTGTGCTCCACAGTATCCCCAGCTCCTAGCACAGAGCCTGGCATAAGGTAGATACCCCCAAAATATCCATTGAATGAATGATTGAATGAGTACAGATGAAAAATGAGAGAGGGAGTAGAGATGTCTTCTGGCAGCAACAGACCATGGTGTTTTCTCCATCAGGGGTAGCGTCTCTCAACTTCTCCTGTGGCCTCCAAGGCAGATGCTGGAACTACCTGGAAGCCGGGTTGCCATTTTTCCTCCTTCTTCTTTGAAGAGATAAGATTCTGAGTCTTCTCCATGTAAGACTGTCTGATGCCAGTGTGCACATGCCCACAGGGCCTGTCCCACCACTGTGGTCCTTCTGATGACAGTCCACACACACCCTTGGGGCCACTCTCTTCAGACGGCCCTGGACCCACCATCTTGGTCCTCCATTTTGGGTCCAGTTGAGGTGAGGTTACTGTGTGGTAGGGGATGCCCAAGAAAGGGTTAAGTTGCCAGAAGCAGAGTCCCGCCCTTGGGTTTGCTCAGCCAATCAGAGTCTGTCCTGATGAGGTAAAGCTTCTATCCTGGTTGGCATTGGTTGAGTTGACTGGCCCCATCTCCTGCTGGAGAGAGCCGTAAGGGTGGAGTTTCTGTGGAACCAGACAGAACTGGAATTAGCTTGCTGTCTACTCTGGCCAGAGCGGCCTCACTCCAGGACCTGCCTCTGCTCCTTTCTAAGGCACTCAGACAGCCCCTGACATCTCCAGCCCATCTATAACTGCCCCAGCAGAGATGACAAGGTGGCATGCATCTCAGTGCCACATATGGGAGAAGTCTTACAGCCAGAGCAGACCCAGGAGGCCTCAGTGTCCCTGCCCAGGCCTTGGAATACAGAAAGTGGTCACCAGGAATCGACAGGGAGCAGTCATCTCACATTTGCTCAGAGTGGCTGCATTCAGCTTCAAAAAGCAAGGCCATCGGATGAATCCTCCTATATAGACATCACTTAAAAATGATGGTGATGGCGATGGTGATGACAGCAGCTAGTCCACAGAAAGCTTCTCGTGCACCAGACACTTTGCTAAGCACATTACGTAAACTCAATCCTCACAAGACCATATTCCATCTACTTTACTGATGAAAAAACTGAGTCTCAAAGAGGCTAAGCTGAGATCACAGAGTGATACCACTTACTGGGTTATTTTGAACTCTCTGTTGCCATATCTAAGGAGCTTTCGTGGCGAGCTACCTAAAGCGTTTGACTGCTAACCAGCCACTCCTTGGAAGGAAGACTGGGTAATCTACTTCCGTAAAGATTTACTGCCTCGGAAACCCAATGAGGGTAGCTATGAGTCAGAATCGACTCAGTGTCAGTGGGTTTGTTTTGTTTGTTTGTTTAATGATTGCTGATGACAGATTCATCTCTATTCCTGACATCAAGCTCAAGCTCTGGCCCAAGTGTGGGGGCAGTACCCACTGCACTACACTCTCCCTTCTCACCTCGGAGGTCTGGGCTTGCAGCCTACTCTTCCAAGGCAGATCCCGATGCTGTGAACATGGTGCGTGCTCAGCACAGATTCACTGAGTGGATGGTGTACAGCCTACACCGCACGTACCACTCTCAGGACCAAGCATGCACGGCCTTCGAGGCTCAGCTTGACACTCTGGTGCCCTTGTCACCTCTTTCCAATTAGAAGAAGAATTCCACTAAAGACAGGGACCAAGTCTCATTCATTTCTGTGACCCCAAGTGACCTAAACTAGTGCCTGCCCCACAGCAGGGACTTATTATCTAGCTTTGGTTGAATATGGCACAAATCGTAGGAGCTCTGGTGGCATAGTGCCTAAGGCATTTGACTGCTAACCGGAAGGCTGGCGGTTCAACCCACCTGTCACTCCTTGGAAGGAAGACTGGGCAATCCACTTCCATAGAGAAACCCAAGGAGGGGTTGCTATGAGTCCAATCAACTTGACAGCAGTGCGTTTGGGTTTTTTGTTTTGTTTTGTTTCGGCACAAATGGTTTGCTCTACTACGAGTGTAAGGTTGGCAGTTCTAGCCTACCCAGTGGTACCACAGAAGAAGGTCTGGCAATCTGTTTCCACAAAGTTTACATCCAAGAAACTCCTATGCTGTTCTACTCTGTAAAACATGGGGTCATCATGGGTTGGAATTGACTCGACAGCAACAGTTTTGGTTTTGGCTGTGCCTGTTAGCTTAAACCTCAGTGGTCAGAGGTAGGACCCCCTCTGGGTTATCCTAGATTAGCAGCACCACTCCTGTGGCAGGCAGTTTAGTTCAGATTTTCGCAGGCAGAACAATAAGAGTAGACGGAGCCCAGGGATAATAAGTAATGAAGCGAGGGAGAGGGTAGAATTCTGATGAGAAAGAGGGAGGGGGAGATGGGAGAGGAGAGCAAGCGGGTTATTTATTTCCACAGAAAGAGAGAGCATGCAGGCCTACCCGGAGCAGCCTCCTACTTACTGTAGTCAGCTCAGAGCAAGTAAGGGGAAGGGAAGGGAGCTGCCAGAGAAGAGAGGCAGCCTGGCTACCGTCTGCCTCACTGTGCCCCCCTGTCACAGCTGGGATTCCACACTACAAGGCCTCAGAGACCGTGCAGAAAAGCCTGGGCCTGCCCCCCCACCACACACACCCAAAAGGAAACAGACCTAACTTCCAAAGGCAGCAGATTTTATAGCTATTCACTTTGTGCAGAAATCTATTGTGTATAGGTCCCTAATGGAGACCAGGCGAGCCCAGGCCCTCAGCTTTCCTGACCATCACAAGGCTTTGAAGAGCTGGGAGGGGCCACCTGACTGATGCATGAGGGGATCACTGAGGCTGCAGCCGGAAGTGATCGCCAGGTCACACACACCACAAAGGCAGGTGATGGCACACCTGCCTCCCTCCGTTCTCGACTGCATCCCCCTCCGACTCCTTCCATCCTGCCCAACAAGCATCCTTTTCACTTTCAAGGCAAATCATACTTATTATGTCTTGCAAACTTGGGGAGAATTTTGCATTCTTTCAGATGTTTAAAGAGTTGCCCTGCAAGCCCCATTTTCCCAAGCCAGGTGTTTGAGTTGGGGGCAGGGAGGGCTTAGACGGTGTTTTCCACTGTTCAGCAAAAGGTGGAGCCGTCACAGAAAGAACAAAGAAAAGATGTAAAAAGATGTGCTATTCAGTCAGGACTCTGACGAATTGGTCAAGGAGGACCCTTTATGCCTGGGAAGCAAGAGGCCTGTCTCTGAGATCTGCTTGGCCTTCCCTATCCTCCTCCGGACAGCAGTGACCTGAGTGAAAAGGCTGTGGCCTGGCCCTTGTGAAGGAGGTCCATGGTCACCTCAAGGCTGCCTGGACCTATTGGAGCTGAGCACAAGTGGATGACAGGGTGGGCCAGCTGGACCCCAAACTGGGCCCAGGCACTAAAACAGTCCTGGAACCATAAAGTGCTAGAGAAAATCATACTCACCACAACTTCTCTCAGGGAGCATTCTAAGTGGTTGGAAGGAACAAGTTGCTAAAACTCCTTAAGTGTGTATGTTGGAAGTGGGGAAGAGGAAGTTGGACAACGAAACCCCCAAAGGATTTGCCTAACAAAAGGTGGTAACAAGACTGACTTCTAAGGAAGGTGGGCCCAGTGGAAGCTGCAAGTGCAGGGGAGGGCCCCATTCTCAGGGCAACAAGGATATTCTGAGGCTGTCCCAGCAGACACAACCTTCCTCTTCACCCTCCCCGCCCCGCCCCCTGCCCAGCACACAGCTTCTCCATTAAATACATGTTTAAAGAACTTTGATTTGAAGACGTGCCTAACCTTTTGCTGCCCAGGGTCCCCAGACATCTTGAGGTGGCCTTGAAGCCAGGCCCCATCCTCCTCGGCCCCTCGGAGAGCCAGCCAGCCAAGTGTGTAAGTCTACATGAGCCCAAGACTGTCTCAGATTCCAGCCCACCTTCAGTCATTCAGTCCTTCAAACTGCCCCTGGAACCCAAAGATGGAGACATTTTCCGAAGCACTGAGCCGGCTTGGCCGACACACTCCAGAGCCAGCACGAAGTCCTCCAGACCCAGACCAGAAGGGGCTAAGTCCAAGGAACAGAAAGTGGGGAGACACACCAGCTCAGCCCTGCACCATCCGAGAGGCTGCCTAGTGAACAGACTGGCACCTGACTGTGACCAGCCTAGGGCCTATGGGATGAGGTGGCCCGCAGTGGTAGAAGCAGGTTTCTGCTCAGAACTTGAGGATGGGACGAGTACACTCCCACAGCTAAGGATGATCGGTCGAGTATTTATCTGTGTGCCAGGCACCAGGCTAGGACACCATAGGCACCAACACGTTTAATTTTCACAACAACCCTTTGGGTTGTCCCCAGATTATGGATGGGGACATCAAAACACAAAGCAGTGTAGTGACCTGACCAAGGTCACCTGCCAGGCAGTGGTGGAACTAATGCTCGTCCCACCACTTTTCCTCATCACAGCTATGCCTGCCCCCTGGCTAGTGTGAAACAAGCTAACTTTGAAGCCTAACATCATAGAGTCCTCAGAGTCTTATTCCCTCAGGAAATCACTGGGGAGCTGCTGTCCACCGCTGACCCTCCAGGAGAGGCTGTCCCACCACCTCTTCCCCACCTCCTGCCCTCAGTAGGCCTATCTCCCACTGTGCACTCCCTGTGCCTACTGAGCTCAGCACGGCAAGTCTCAACACGTCAGGAGAAAGCAATAAGCCAGCAAACCGCTGCACAGCCGCTCACGTTCTTCACGCAGCCTCTCGCCCCAGATCCAGTACAGCGACCACCTTGGCTCCTTGTGCAGCCAGATAGACCAAGTTCCAGAATGGCCAGCACTTTCAGCAAGAGAAGAGACCTGGATGACTTACAAATGGGGAAATATAACTGTGCCTGGCACTGGCACCAGGATATCAGAGGGAGTGGCTGTGGTCCAGGCCACTGGACAATGGGCATGCCAGCTGAGCGGTGCCCACCGCACGTCAGCCTCCACGGGTGTCTCTAATCTCCCCTGGCGCTTCAGCTGGGTTCCAGTCAGCCTGGCTGCTCCCCGGCCCCCCGCAGTCCACACTCAGCTCCACTTGGCTCTGGCCTGCATTGAACTGTAACCACTACTGCAGCAAACATCCCCTCCCAGTTATGTCTGCCTTGGTTCCATGTTAAACACCAGTGTGGGATCCCTGGGCCCAGTGCAGCAGCAGGGAGGCCAGCCCAAATTCAGCCTTGCCAAGGGCAACCGTAGAACAGAGTTGAGAA
The DNA here is from genome assembly GCF_000298275.1 of Orycteropus afer afer. Classification (NCBI taxonomy): domain Eukaryota; kingdom Metazoa; phylum Chordata; class Mammalia; order Tubulidentata; family Orycteropodidae; genus Orycteropus; species Orycteropus afer. The sequence goes on from NW_006921624.1 coordinate 13,764,526, forward strand.
TTGATGGGTCATGCTCACTTTGGCTCTGTCGCTCTACAGAGCAATATGAAACCCACTCAGTGGACCCAGGAAATGCCAAGGGGGCAAGACATTCAAGCACAGGCCCTCTTGCCAAGAGCTCCTTGCCCAGTTCCAAGTTCTAGGCTTGGGCTGGCCCCAGGCTCCATTCAGAGGCTCGAGGGTCCAGGCTGGCAGCGGGGAAGCAGGGCAGCCCAGCCTGCGGCCGCTGGCAAGATCCTTACCTTGCTCTCCGAGGGCGACGCTACCAGCTGTTGCTGCTTAGCGATGTTCTCCGACAGACACCAGCACACTCTCTTCTTCTGCTCCTGCGAGTGTGCTTCCAAAGTGAATAAGCACTCTGCCTTCTGACGTCAGAGAAAACAGAGAAAGAGAGAGTCAGGACTGCTCCCTGGTTCGGGGGCTCCCTGGCCCAAGCCCATCCCTGGGCTCCAGAGGGTGAGGCCGCAGCAGGGCGGGGAGCACCAGCTGAAAGCCACGAATGCACACTAATCCCTGGTGGCACTGAGGCAGCCGGAGGAGCTGGGAGAACAGTTCAGGGGCCAGCTGGCGAGCCGTGGTGCCCATGGGCTGGGGGAGGGGAAGCAGGCCAGTGGTTCCCAGCACAGTGGAGGCCTGTGGAGAGATGGTGAGGTCACCCCCGGGGGCAGGCAGCACAAGGCAGTAACTGGGGAATCCAGAAGGCCAAGGTCTTGGGCTGAGGCTCTGTGGAGACAGGATCCCTCCACCAGAGTCCAGACCCCACCTTCTCCACCTCACATACTCAACTAATCCTAAGGCTGATACACAAGACCAGATGCATGGATGGACCCCAGCAGCACCTCTGGTCCCCCTAGGACGTCTTTGGTGAGCAGAGTCATGAGGCCTTCAGTAGCCTCCCCAGGGCCTGGCATGTGACCTGTGTCTGATCAATGGCTGTTCAGCTCACTTGAGAGCAGCAACACCTCTGGCACTGCTGTCATTTAAAGCTCAATTTGCTATTTAAGGAGCTCTGGTGGCACAGTGGTTAAAGCACTTGGCCACCAACTAAAAGGTCAGTGGTTCAAACCCATAAACCGCTCCATGGAAGCAAGATGTGACAGTCTGCTTCTAAAAGGTTTACAGCCTTGAAATCCTACGGGACAGTTCTGTTCTGTCCTATAAAGTCATTATGAGTCAGAATCAACTTGATGGCTTTGGGTTTGGTTTTGGGGTTTGGATGGTACAGTGATTAAAGCACTCAGCTGCTAACCGAAAGGTCAGTGGTTTGAATCTACCAGCTGCTCCACGGGAGGAAGGTGTAGCAGTTTGCCTCCATAAAGATTCCAGACTTAGAAACCACTCATCCTATAGGGTCACTATGAGCAGGGGTGGATTACCCAGTAATTACTCTATCTCTGTCAGGGATTATAAATTTGAATAGAGGCTTTGATTCTCTAGGAAGGTGCTGTGGGGTTGAGGGAGAGATAGATGCCAGCCATGCTAAGAAGCAGAATCTTTGATGGGAGATTGTGCACTACAGGTGAATAACTAAGCACAAGTAAACCCATGCTTACCTTGCTTGTTGGGTAATGCAATAGTGGGTATGAGTCAGAACTGACTCCAAGGCAATGAGGTTTTTTTGAGGGGTTTCTTTTGGCTGTTTAACATTGTTAATTAAGTGCTACAGTCTTGTCCCCCCGATTAGACTGTAAACTCTTCCTATGGAGGCCTTTTTCATCTGTGCTCAGCACAGTGCTTGGCACATAGTGGCCTGGGTAATCTCTGGCTGCCTGGAGCAATTTCTAATATGAGGTCAAATCCAGGCCAGCTTTGGCACAAGCCCAGGGAGCTGCCAGGACGCAGGGGCTCAGCCACGTAGCCGTCAGATGGTGCTGGGGACAGGGTGGGATCGGGCAGCATGCCCAGTGTTATCACCAGGGCTTCAAACCAGTTCAAATTGGTTCAGTCATGGCCGATGAAGCAAAATCAGAACAGACACAAATTTTTAAAATTTGAGTAAGCTGAATGATAGCCAGAATGGAAATGACTGCTGGTCGAAGCCCTGGAATGGGAGACTTGGAAGAGGCATGGTGAGCCCTTTCAGTAGGCTGACAGACTGGATTATTACCAGGACTGCGAAGAACGACACACATTCAAAGTGGTGCAGTCAGCCACCATCTTCGAGTAGAGCACCGTTGTTTCTAACTCTGCGGGTCAAGAGATTTAGTTGTTATTCAATATGAACGCTGCCCTTGTTTTCTAAGAGGGAGATTCAGTTTCTAGCAGGGCACCAACCCATTATTTTTCCCACTCCAGTTATTGTTCTGGTTCACCCATATTTTACAAATTCGGGCCTGTTCTAGTTTCACTTCATCAGCCATGACTGAACTGGGAAGAACCTGTTCAAAGTCCTGGTTATCACCTACCAGAAGGCTCTGATCAAGAGATTACAAGGCTTTCTGACTCCACTGGAATCTGATTATAACACCCACAGGGCTGCAATTAGATGAGCTCAGCCAGAGAGCCAGGAGCATAAGCAGGATGGTGTGGAACAGACAAAAGAGACTGTTTCCATCCAGGCCTTCCATGTTTTCTAATTAGACAGGCCTGATCTAAAGCCCAGCTCTACATCTTCCTAGCTGTTGACTTCCAGGAATTCCAAAACTCTGTAAAATGGGGGTGATAATGGTGTCACCTACTTTATAGAGCTACTGGGAAGGCAAGCAACAAAGACAACCGCAGCCCTCAACAGACAGGAGCCATTGTTATGATTCACTAAAATTCACTCCTTTAAAAAATAGGTATTGATCCTCTGCTGTGTGTCAAGGACTGTACTTGGCCTTGGGGATAAAGAGGTAACTAAGACAGACTAAGGACAACCCTTGCCTTCAGGTTGGGAGCAGAGACAACAAATATACAACCAGATAAATGACATAGTTACAAACTGTGTAAATGCCATGAAAGTCACAATGGAAGAGGTCCTACTTGGGCAAGGTGGTCAGAGAAGGCCTCTCTGAAGAGGTGACACTTGAGCTGAGACCCAAACAATAAGGAGGAGCCACTATGCAAAGTACGTGGGGAGACTTTTTCCAGGCAGAAGGAGCAGCAAATGGAAAGGCTCTGAGCAGGGGGTGGTTACCAGTAATACCTCACAGCACGTGGGGACATTTTCTGACCTGCCATCCAAACCCAATCCTCAGGGATGCCCTCAGGGTGGGGCCACCTTCTTGGGCTAAGTGGTCCAGGGTGCCTGCCATACCTCAGTACTCAGAAGTGGATCTTCTTAAAAGCATCAAAGGAGAGAGGGAAGAAAACCCCACCCCTTGGCTTCAGAGAACTGGGTGGATATGGAGAGGCGGTCCTGGAGCTACCACTTAAGAGGTTATCTCCACTTCCCAGAACCCATTGCCCATGCAGGGAAAGGGCACACTCTATAAAAGACCCCAAGAGTCCCCCGGGAGAAGGCAGTGGGGTGGAATCTGAGCAGGGTGGCTGCTGCTCACTATCTTGTCTTATTCCTCCCTGTGAAGGGAGGGGTGAGGCGGGACCTATGTCCCTCGCAGCTTGAAAAGAGTACCACACCATAAAGCCAGTCCTGGCCCAAGCCTCCCAGCTCGGCCTCTACCTAACTGTGTGGACTTCAACAAAGCCCTCAACTTCCCTGAGCCTCAATTTCCACCTCTCTCTCTATTCTGAAGCTAAAATCCCACCTTTGTGAGAATTCTTTTTCTCTAATTATCAATTTGAAAAAGGATTTTCCCATCCATGATCTCATTTTGATCTTAAAAATTCCATGAAGAAGTAGGGAGGGCAGGGATTGTAATTCTCATTTGATGGATGGGAAAACAAAGGCTCTGAGTGTCTAAGAGCCTCCGTGAAGTTGCATTGCCAGTGAGCGGCACAGGGAAGACTCAACCATTTGGAGAACCAGCTGCCAGGATTTCATCTCCAGAGTCTGGGGAGGTCTCTTCAGAAGCCCCCACATCACTGACTGGCAGCAATGCTTTCCCGTGCAGACCAGAGCCTGGAGGTAACCAGAGGGCAAAATCCTTCAGAGGAAACTCTATGGGCCAGTAGGCTTCAGAGCAGCTACTGAGCCCACTGGCAGCTTTTGGTACAGCATCCCTGCTCTGAGCTCCAGGCTGGCGGCCCCTCTTGCAAATGTATAAGAAAGCCTCCCCACGCTGGGCGGGCCTCACAGCAAGAGAGCTGTCGGCTTCCCATCCCAGAGTCAGCCCCCTCAGGCTCCATGTTTCACATAGCACTCCGCACTTTGATCTGTCTTGATATTTCTTCCAACAACCTTGTAAGGCAGACGTTGTGACTATCCCCATTTTACTGACACCCGTAAGAACCATCCTTGCCACATTTCATGAAGACTCTCCTTTGAAAATCCAATTTCTCCACCCAGGGCTGGCTCTCTGGCTCTGGGAGCTTGAGGCTGAAGGTCCTGGTGAGGCCAGAGGACCACTTCTGAAGAATCAAGGACCAAAACCCCGGTGTGGCCCAGGGCAGGGAAGTGCTGCCTCAGATGTTACTGCTAGTTGCTGTAGAGTCGATCCTGACTCATGGCGACCCGGTGTGTGTGGAGTAGAACTGCTCCATAGGGTTGTCATGGTTGTGACCTTTCAGAGCAGATTGCCGGGCACCTCGAGATGGATTCAAACTGCCAACCTTTCGGGTAGTAGTCGAGCACTTAACTGTTGGCTGCCTTACACAGGCAAATGTGTTTTGGGAAGCCTTTATTCCCAAGGCTCCTCTCTAAGTGTGCCTGGAGCTTTGGAGACTGGCCTGACTGTAGAGAGAGCTCTAAGCCAGTGCCCTGCAGGTAGGCTGAATTCCCACCTCCCGGGGCACTGTCCAGCTACCCGTCTGTCCAGGTGTCTGAAGCCAGGACCCCCACTGTCAGCCTGGTTCCTCTGTGTGTGCACCTGCTCTCCTAACCCAGCGTGTGGTTCAACTGATCACCTGATTGGCTTCAAAGCTGATGCACATTGTGCCCTCAGTACCCAGGTGGTCACCTAGCACCAAGTTCTCCAGATGCACAGGCCCCAGACACACAAAGGGCCCAGCCCTCTGCCTTGAAACAGGGTACCCCAAATCCAACCAGACACCCAGCACGCTCATCTTGCCTCACTTCCTTGTTCCTGAATTAATTTTAGTTTCGTAAAAACCAAAACTTCTTTTGCTATGATTTAAGTGTGTGCACTTGCTTTAACATTTCATTCCATTCTCCTAATGACCCTATAAAAATTCCTGGTGGTGCAATGGTTACGCACTCGGCTCTTCACTGAAATGCTAGCCATTCAAACCCACCCAGTGGCTCCTGTGAGAGAAAGCCTTGGTGACCTGCTTCTATAAGGATTACAGCCAAGAAGACCTCATGGGGCAGCCCTCCTCTGTCACATGGGGCACTAGGAGTCGGGATCGACCTGGCTCAGTGGCACCTGACAACAATGACCCTATGACAGGAGGGAAGGAAAGCACTGCTGTTACTATTTTTCAGATACAAAAAACTAAGGCTCAGAGAGGTTCAGTCATTGGCTCCAGCAGATCTCAGGTGAGGAGACACTCAAAGTCTGTCTTCTGCCTCCTCCAGAGCCTGTGGTGTTGCTCTATTTGCATAACTTTACATACATTACAAAATGTGCAGTGTTTCTCTTAGCTTTCCTTTTCAAAGATCAATAAATCATTTGCAATGTCTTTAATGGAGAGTAAATGAATATGAAAAGCTCTTCCCCTTGCTATGAAGCTGACAGTAATAATAGCTACCACGTATTGACCACTGCCTTGTGCCAGGCTCTGTACTAAGTGCTTTGGACCCAGCATCTTACTGAATCTCACTGAATCCCAAAGACAAAACTGTGAGGCAGGCATCATAGTCTTATTTCAGAGATGGGCCTGTAACTTGCCCCAGATCGCTTAGTTAGGAAACGGCAGAGCCAACATTCAAATCTAGGTCTAACTCCAAAACCCAGGCTCTCAAATCAATGGAGGCAGCATCAGATTCTAAGTTATAAAATGGCCCTGACTGAGGTGCCCATCAACCCAATGCCCCAGGACTCTGAAGTTGGTTGTGGGCTGCAACCGTGCATGGATTTGCAGGGACTAAGGGACAACTGTCCAGAAGAACAGAAACCCCAGTGCCAAGACTGCTTAGGAAAGCCCCATGCAGAACCCCACAGCTAGGGAACCCTCAGAACTGCTGCCATCTAGGCAACTGGGGTTTTCTCAACTTGGAGTGTAGAAACCTCTCCAACTCCTGGCTTCTTCCTCTTGATTTCTTCTCTGGGTTCCACGATTCATGCCGGGAAGTTCCAACTAAGATGTGACTTTGGGGTTTTCCGTGGGATCCAATACTCCCTGTGTCAAGAATTTCCCAGCCTACAGAGCAGGCAGACATCTTCCCTGTATTACAGACAAGCCCCTTATAAATAACAATCTATTAAGAGAAACCAGAAACTTTGAGCTGCCTGTGATCTTCAATCCCCCAGCCCCTCACAGTCAGGTCACCTGGCACTTCACTGAAATAAAAGGCCCCCAAATCGATATCCCTTCATTAATCTTTGGAGGGCCAGGAGGTCACAGCTCCCTGGAAACCAAAGGAGCAGAAGTGCTTTTCTCTGGGAAAAACAAACCCAGCCTGGCAGGAAGCCTTCTTGGCGTTAAAGAACCTGGGTCTCCTTTCACGCACTGCCCGAGGGACTCAGAACCCAGCGCAGGGGGGTAGAGGAGCCTGCTCCAGGGCACAGGGGCTCTGGCTCTTCCCAGCACGGCTCACAGCTTCCCCTAAGCTATGTTCTTCTGCTTGCTCAGCTCTGTGAAACCAAAGACCCTCACCTTTGAAGCGCCTCCACCTGCCACTTCCTGTGTGCCATGTGGCTGACACAGGTGAGGACCTTAGTTCTGCACTGTGGGCAGCCCGGATCTCACACACTACTCTGATCACCTCTGCTGCCTCTCTGGACCTCTGTGCGCTCCCCTGAAGCTAACTTCTCATCAACTCTGTTTTCTCTCCCATGGGTCTGTTCAAAAGACTCATTGCGGGTCTCGCATCACTTGACTCAGCCAGGAAATGAAGGAATCACTAGCAGTGCACTGATTCCTTCTCTAAAGGGTGTTGTACTCTCCTGACCAGCCTGTGTAGACCAGGCCCTCACCCTTAGGGTGTGGCCAGTATAGACTGTCCCACAGGATGGGTCCTCAAGACCCAATGGTGAAATGATCTGAGAGGAGGCAGAGGGCAGGAGTGGGTCCAAGGAACCCTTGGAACAGACACCACTCTGCATATATTAGCAGAGACACAAGCTTGGGAGTAGAAAAGTCAATGCAAATTGAAATGAATCGGTATGGCTCAGTGGCCCTCAATATTTTCATCACAGAATCTCTGATTAAACCTCTGGTTTAATGCTCTTTTATCTACCAAATTGTATGAAGCAATAAGTTGTTTACCCATTTTTGTTCAGTCAAGGCATCGCACTGCACTGTTCATTCAAGCTTCTGATCAGACTAAGATAACTAGGAATATCAATCACATGGAGTGGGCATCACTCCAGCCCCAAAACGCAACCGCTTGATGCTTTCTTTAGCCTGTATTATCCAGCTCAGGAAAAGGTACAATTACCACCAGGCCTTTTGAAACTCTGACAAGACCACGTGAAAGGGACCGTGAGCGAAGAACGAGACACACACGAGACTCAGAGAAATCTCTAGAGAGAAGAAAACAGCAAACCCGTTCTTTCAAGTCGATTCCAACTCACAGCAACCCCACACGCTACAGAGTAGAACTGAGCTCCACAGGGTTTGCCTGGAGTCCCCAAGTGACGCAAATGGTTAATTACTCAACTAATACCTGAAAGGGTGGCGGTCAAACCCACCCAGAGGCACCTTGGAAGACAGACCTGGTAATCTGCTTCCAGAAGTGACAGCCTTGAAAAGCCCTGTGGCGTAGCTCTGCTCTGTACACACTGGGTTGCCGTGAGGCGGAAGCTACCGGACAACAACCACCAACAACAAATGTTTGTAGAAGCAGGTCATCAAGCCTTCCTTCCACGGCACAGCTGGGTGGGTTCGAACCAGCAACCTTTCTGTTAGTAATGCAACACAACCAGTCTGCAGCACCCAGGGGCCCACTAAATAAACAACCACAGCTGGCAGGCCACATCCTCATTATGACCCCTGCAGGCAGCCCTGAGCAGGGACCACAAGTGGCCTTCTGCCCACTCTATACACCTCCTTGTCCTCTGCTGTTTTACACAGAGGTCAGCGAGGCAGGGGCAGAGACTGCTCTTCCCACTCTACGGGAATAGTTGACTGGCTTTCTGGCCATGCCCAGAACCACTGCATGCACTGGTATGGAGGCTGGTGTGGGAACCCTGCCCAACCTGTTCCCTCAAGGCACCAGGCCACAGATCTCTCTTCAAACTCACAGGGAAGGACTCACCTCTGCGAGATACAGCACGCAGAATTTCAGGTCTTCAGAAGAACCTGAGGGAACAAAAAGCCGAACGTGCATTAGAATCGGCTGAAGAAGCTCAGCAGTTGGTTAAGCCAGCTGTCTCACCCAGAAGGTGCGTGATGATTCCTGAAAAAAAGAGGAAGAAAGCCGGCCCACGGCAGGGAAACCCCTGGAGCAAAGGCCACTAAGCAAATAAACAGGGTGATGCTTGGCTATCAGGCCCTTGCCTCCAGGGCAGCCTGGCCCAAGGAATGCTGTGCTCCTGTCTCCAGGGGAAGCAGCCAGGAGCTGGGAGGCCTCCTCCTTGCCCTGAGCCCTGAGCAATGAGCTGTGAGCAATGAGGGGACAGCCAGGCAACAGACACTTAGCTTCTCCTTTAAACAATCCAACTGCCTCAGCCATGATGAAATTCAACAAGGAGCCATTTAGTTCCTGGGTAGGCTTTGTTACAAGAAATGTGTGGGCTAGTGCATGGGGAACCCCAAACACAGGCTGAGTGGAGAGCCCAGAGATGATTTCCCAGCCCAGACCTGACCCCTCTGTGTGTTTCCATAGAGCCTTTGAGGCCCTGGTCTAGAACCCCAAACCCAACCATTTGCCAAACTCTCTCCACCTGGAGCTCTGGTAGCACAGTGCCTAAGGTAATTGCCTACTAACCAGAAGGCTGGTGGTTCAAACCCACCAGCTGCTCCACGGAAGGAAGATGGGTCAATCTATTTCCGTAAAGATTTACGGACTCGGAAACCCAGTGGGAGTCCTGCCTCAGAAACCCAATGGGGCTCACTGTGACTAGGAATCACTCAATGGCAGGGAGTTTGGTATGAGTTTTCTCTACCTGAGAGGCACTGGGAGGGACTGCCATGGCTCCTCCTCCACAGGAGAAAAGGTGGAATCCCCAGCCTAAGGCAAAAGATGACTAACTCAGCGTGTGCGGGCACTGGGGGCTTGTGCAGAGGGAGAGGGGACTAGGACAGCACACATCTGGCTATTCCTTTAAGCAGTCCAGCTGCCTTTGCCCTTTTGAAATTCAACCGGGGGACTTGGTTCCAGAGGGGCCTTGCTTCCCACCAAGGGATGTGTGGGCCAATGTAGAAGGAATCCCAAGCCATGAACTGGATAGAGCCAAGAGATGACTTCTGCCTGGGTCTGACCCCTCTGTGTATTTTAGAGCCATCTTACCCCTGGTCTAGGATCCCAAACCCAACCACTCACCAAGCCCCCTCTATCTGGGAGGCAAACTGGGAAGGTTATTGTCTCCGTTCCCCAGATATGAAAGCTGAGGCCCAGGGAAGGAAAACAGTTTGTACAGCTAATACAGAAAGTGGCAGAGCTGAGATTTGAACCCAGGACCATGTGCCTCCAGAGCCTGGGTTCCTGACTATGGCATCACACTTCATCCCCCTCTACCAGTTTACTCATCTGTCATCCGCCCAGGCTATGGGCCCTAGAAGGCTACAAATGTGTCTCTTCCACTGCTATTGCAGTGGCCAGCATCAAGGTGGGCTCTGAGGAGGTGCTCAGAAAATACTGCCTGAGATTTTAACTATAAGGGTTCCAGCAACTGGGGCCTAAGCAGCTGAGTTCCCAAGATTAGCAACCTGGCTCCCCCGGGGTGAGTGTGGAGCCCAAGAATCCATTGGACATTTCCAGACCACTCCTGAGAGACAGGAGCAGGCCAGGAAAACATGCTGTGGGTGGGACGCTGGCCGCCTGGGAAGCAGAAACACAAAGAGCTACAAAGCCAGCAGGTGGCAGAGGCAGGAAGAGACCACAATGGGCCCAGGCTGACCTGACCGGAGATGTCCCAATTGTTAGCGCTAGCTCTCCGCCTGTTCCCATTATACTGCCATTCAGCAGCTCTGAAGGCTGGAGGAGGCTGGGCTGGAGGAGAGCAGGCAGAGTTTAAGTGGCCACCCAGCCAAGAGTCCTGGGGGATGGTGCGCCTGGCTCCTGAGCTGAGGCAGCACTTCTGGTCTCCTTTCGGTCATTCATTCACTCATCCAATAAACATTCCGTGGGCACCCAGGATGACCTGTGCTCCATGTGAGGTGGGCCCTGGGTCAGAGGAGCTAAGGACCCTTCAGACAAGTCACACGGGGAGCCCTTGGTCCCTGGGGTGGGGCAGACTTCCGCTGCTAGGGAGCAGCCCTCACCAGCCCCAGCCAGCAGGGAAGGCTGGGTGTGTTCCCTGTTTACTTCTTCTTTGCCCCAAAGTGAACTCTCCACACATGTTGACTTGAAAGAGACAAACAAGAAACCTAGGAGTCGCGGGCAACGTTAATCAGAAGCCATTCTGCCAATAGAAGCTCCAGCTGAGGCCCCAAATGCATCTCTTAAAAGCTTCACTCAGGCCCTTGATGTAGCCACAGGTCCTTGGGGCACAGGAGAGCTGGGCAGGGAATTGGGCACCAGGACTCAGAACACTGGGTCTCACGGCTCCAACTCCAGCTGCAGGAGAAGCAGTCACCAGATTCCCGTGGGACCCACAGGCCTGTGGCAGACAAGTAGGGGAGTGGGGGTGAGGGTGCCTTCAATACCTGGAAGGAAATCCAGCACTGGAAGGTGCACCTTGAGGGTTCAGTATCCTCGAGCCATTTCCTTTGCCCTCAGCAGCTCTCAGGCGAGCCATTCCCTGTGTATGCTGACTGATACTGCTAAACCCACTGCCCTCGGGTCAGTTTGATTCTGACTCATGGCGACACTCTACGACAGAGTAGAACCACCTCGTAGGGTTTCCAAGGCTGTAATCGTTATGGAAGCAGACCGCCACATCTTCTCCAGCAGAGTGGCTGGAGGGTCCAAAAGGCTGACCTTTTGGTGAGCAGCCAAGCTTTTTAACCACAGCGTCACCAGGGCTCCTTACTGACAGTGCTAGGGAAGAGCAAAACCATTTGTCTGCACCAAACTGCCTGCCCAACAAACCCCAAGCAGGTACACACACATACCTTCTCCCACACCCACCCAACCACTCTGAAGGCTGTGGTCATCTCAGCCCTCGTCTAGCATACCCACCATCTGCTGGGAGAGGAAGTGGCCCTAGCCCAAGAAGCCATGCCTGCACAGGCTGCCGCTCACACACAGCTCAGTACCCAGAAGGCTTCTCTGCAGCCCCTCCAGGCCCCACACGGCCACCTTGGCCATCGTCACCCAGTGGAGGTAGGAGCTCACCCTGCCTCCAACTTCAAGCTTTGGGTCTAGAGGTTCCAGAGGGGAAGGTCCGACCAACCCCTAGTCCAGGGCCCCCTGAGGAGTGGGGGCAGGATGGTAAGGGCACCATCCAACTTCTCACAGCAACCCTGTCAGTGGGGTCCATCTGGGGAGTCAGAGCTGGGAGAGAATATAAAGAGCTGGCCCAACCTTATTTCATGGAAACTGAAGCCCCCAAAATTGGCAGGACCAGCTGAAGTCACATAACATATTAGAAGCAAAGCCAAGCCCAGACCAAAGAGCTCCAACCTTGGGCTCTTTCACTGCTGCCCTCTTCTCCCCTACCCCACTCCCCACCCAAAGCACAGCCACTAGCCTCTCTTCTTTTACCTTCCTGGGCTTGTGGCCCCAGACCTGAGGAATCAGAGGGATACAGTAAGGGTTCCATTCTTGTCCAATCAACACATATTACCAAGTACTGTCTCTGCCCCAGTACTCCTCCAATCTGAATGGATGCTAGAGCAGAAGAAATCAATGGGGCCTTGACGTCTGAGCTGGAGAGAGAGGAAGATACTGGGTAGTGTGAGTGTGTGCAGAAGAGAATGGGGAGAGGGGAATATGTATGTGAGTGTGGCGGAGCTGGGTGTGAGAGGTGCAGGGAAGGGCAGGGGCAAGGTGAGGCGCACAGGTGGCAGCAAAGCCCAGGGCAGAGTCCTTGGTGAGCTCCACCCAGCTCACTCTCTCCAGCAGGCCAGGGAGCTCCCTGCTGGGAGCCCTGAAGTGGCTCAGAGGACTGCCCCTCAGCCCTGCCCGTTGGTCCAACTAAGCCCAGAGGCACAGGCTGGCCGGAGCAAACTGACTCACTTTTCCCCTCAGCAGCCGCCCTGGTCAGTGGGCAGGAGAAAGTCAGAGCCACAGAGGAAGAAGTTGTAAGTGACTTCCTGTGGGGAGGCAAGTGTGGAGTTTCTCACTCTGGCTGAGTTTCCAAGGAGGAAGACTAGCCAGGGCAGCGAGCACACAGGATGGGTTTGCAAACACTCAGGAAGTTTTCCTGGAGCAAAAACCGTCAAAACAGAATTCTTTCACTGGTAATATTTTCCTCCCTGCCTCTGTCACCATGCTCTAACAGGTCTGTTGTTGTTTTCATAATCTGGGAGAGGAAATCGAGCCCCTTTCAGCGGAGACCTCAGGCGCCAAACCAAACCACTCGCTGATACTCCCAGCTGCCTTCCCGTTCCCGCATGTAGGAGGGCACGATGGGAAGTTTGGAATTCACTTCATGCTCCCACATCCCACTGCTCGCCAGCCCCTCACCGTACATGCTCCAATTTCCTCGACTCCACCAGGCGGTACAGCTGGGTGGAGACAGAGCAAGGGTTCTTTGTCCAAGGATGTGTGTGGGGCTGGGGTGGTACCTAGCATTCACTGGGCATCTGTTGTTTGCCAGGCATTCTGCAGAGATGATTTAATCTAATCTTCACAACGATTTTTTTGAGATGTGATTATTATCCCCACTCATACATGAGGAAACAGACCCAAAGAGATTAAGTAACTTGCCCAAGGCCATACAGGTAGTGAGGGACAGGGCCAAGATTTGAACACAAGTCTGCTGGAGTCCAAAGCTCTTCCTATGCCACTCCGTGGCCTCCCTGGGATGTCTCTGGAACAACCTCCCAGCGAAGATCAGTGTCTGAGAGAGTCCATCAGTCCAGGCACAGAGCCCACCACCACTGCCAGCCCCCACAGGAGCCCACACGCCTATCACACACAACAGGAAGATGGAAACCAAGACAGATGGCTCTGTCCTGTGTGCATCACACACCCCACTGATGGGTACCCAATTCATGCTGCCCCAAGCAGAGGGACTCCAGCCCAGTGAGGATGGGGTCCAGGGCATCTCAGGCCTTTACTTACCTTCCTGCAGCTTCACACTCTGGAGGTAGAGGGGGTTCCTCAGGACGTTGCAGCGGCCCGGCTCCTCCTCCTTGGTGAAGAGCAGCAGGTCCGAGTAGGCGAACAGTGTCACCTGCAGCAGGAGAGCACAGGCAGAATGGAACACACACTCACACTGCACAGTCCCCTTCTCTGTCCCCATGTCTCTCCAGCTCAATCGAAGTCCCATTGACCTCTTATGGACCCATTCAAATCTAAGTACTTGGTGGGGGGAGGTGGGGCAGTGCAGTACTGGTAATATGTGTCAATTGAAGACAAGAATGAAATCCTGACTCTGTTAACACTGTTTGCTCAGATCTGGGACCACACACCCAGGACTCTTGTTGGCTCAGCCTCCTGCTAAAAGGTGGAAGGAGACAGAAGGGAGGTGCAAAGGGGCTGTGCTTTGGGTAGGGAGGAGGGCTGGGGAGAATAGGGCAGGAGAAGAACGGGCTGCTTCACTGTCCCCTGGAGGCTGGGAGCCACCACCTCCCCTGGAGGTCTGAGAACACATCCTCATCATCCCAGGCCAATGAGGACCCGATGCTCAGAGTGGCTTCAGCCCAGGGCAGAGACTTGAGCTGCAGTACAGACTGCTTCCGCTCCCACCACTTCTCAAAATAGGAAAAAACACACAGAACCATAAACGACCCCCACCTTCCACGGCAGAGGGCCTCTACAAACCTCCCTATAGCCTGATGTCCCCACAGGTCCACCTCTCTGACCAAAAGACCCTGGAGTCTCTAGCCCAGCCCTGTGGGCTTGGAGCCACCCTTGAGCTACAGAACGTTCCACCTTTGCTTTTCTTCTGCTTTAAGTGTCTGTTTGAAAGAGCACCAGACCTGCAGTCAGAAGTCACAAGGCTCCTGCCAAAGCTCTTCCTAAGTTCCCTGAAGCCTCCTCAAGCTCGGGGTTCTCATCGGAACCAACAGTGGTGAGCGCCCTGCCTGGCTTTCCCAGAGGCTTCTCTCACAAGCTTTGTGTACACTGAGAACTAACGCATCATGCAATGCGAGGTGTCACTGTAAATTTCTTGCAGATGATTGTAATTGTATTAATGTGAGATCGGTTGAAGAAAAAGCAAGTTACCTACATTCGGATACAGTCATGTCCATAACTTTTTTTAAAAAAAATATATATCTCTTTTATGTACTAACAGCTCCAAAAATAAAGGTGAAAACTATTTTTAGACATTATAGGTAAACCAACAGGCACGCTCAGCATATTTTTATGATTAAAAAAAAAATCCACTTGGAAAAAAAAATCCACTCGATCCTCTAATGCCTATAAAGATCACACCATTCTTTGTTCTGTGAATCCTGCAGTGGCCTTTAGTCAAAAGCAATAAAATCTAATTGCAGATTCTGCAAAGAAAATAAATATTGTTGATGATGTGAGATTCTCTTTTAATTATGTGAACCCGACACTTCTCTCTTCTGAAGTCAGAAGAGTTACCCAGAAGGGCTTTGCATGTACTGAGGGGCACAGAGAGTGTGTGCAGAGTTGTTGCTGAAGTTTAAAAGTCAATGCATTGACACTTAGCTCCAAAAATGCTAAAGATGACCTAACAACTTCACTCCTAAGACTCCTTTCTACATAAATATGAACATATAAGGATGTTCCCAGGAGCATTCTTGGAATAAAAGATGCAGTAACATAAGCAGTCATCAAGAGATGCAGTATGTTACTTTTATAATTTAACATATATACACATATTTTTCAAAGAGCCACCTGTCTTCTTGAGATTAGCACAGACAGGCTGGAGGTAATCCGAGTTATAGGGACAACAGGGGGACTCCCCAGAACAGCAGGCTCTCAGTGTCTCTGGCTTCTCAAAGGGGCCCAAACTCTAGGGCTGGAAGGGGTCCTGGTGGTGACCTTATCCAACGGCCTTCCCACCACAGCCCTGTCTCAACACAGTCCAGCAGGAGCTTGCATTTGTTGAGCACTTACTTTCTGCTCAGTGGATCCTCACTTGAAAATAGCATCACTACCTTCTTTTACAGATGAGGATATTATAGCTCAGAGAGGTTAAGTAACATGTCCAAGGCTACACAGCCTGGGACCATTACCAGTTTTAATGACCCTAAAGCACTCACTACACAGAGTAGCAATGTGTCTAAAGCCATCCCATACCTGAATGTGAAAGAATCCAAACAGGAATCAAAAAAGAGGAGAAAAGGAGACAAAAAGAATAATTATAAAGCTAAGGGAGGAAAAGAAAAAATGATACAAGAGTTCAGAAGAGTTTGATGGGTTGGTCATGGGAGGAGAAGACTTCAAAGACCAAGCAACAGAAAAGAAAAAGTTCTAAACCAGCCAATAACCCAAGGCAAACCCCCAGGTCCCCGAGCCCATCTCCCCACTCAAGGGGGGGAGGGTCTGGCAGCAGCTACCTAAGGACCCACAAAGAAGCTGGCAGGGAAAGCTGGAGATGATTTATGTCATAACAATCCCCAGTGGGTTCCTAAGGCTGTAGATCTTTACACTAGCAGACTATGTCATCTTTCTTCCATGGAGTAGCTGGTGTGTTCGAACCACCAACCTTTTGGTTAGGAGCCAAGTGCCTTAACCACTAGACCATCAGAACTCCCAGAGAAATCCTGTAAAAGGATGAGCCAGGGGAGAGAGGTGGGATAGCAGGCAGGGAGGAGCCTTGAGCAAGGTGAGAAAGCCCCAGGCCAGATTCCCAGCACTGAGAAAACAGTCTAGACAGGAAACAATTAAGGCTGAATGAAGAATTTCCCCAAAGGTCGGGTCAGGGAAAGGACAGAGCGGGCACACAGCTAGAAGCAGGGCACAGGGGGCCAGCGTGCCAGGGGACGGCAGGGGGCTGGTCCCCTCCCATCTCACCAGCACTTCTGTGGCTCATTCACCTGCTGTTTTCCACAACAGGCCACCCATGTCTTCCCCACACTTGTGCCAAGGATACATCTGGTTTTCCAAAGGGTCACGGGTTGAGGGACCACTTGGTTAGGGAGTCCCTGCAACTTGGAGGGTCGCTTATTCCAAGTGGCTCCTAACCAAGCTTCCTCCCAGGACACTGGCCTAAGGACAGGGTTTGCAGAGAAGACCTTGGCGCCTTAGTTAATGGTAAACTCGGTCACTGTGTAAATTGAGGGCGTGTCCTTCTCGTGCCCCATCATATCCCTGGAACCGAGCACGGGGCCTGGCTGCATTATAGAAGCTCAGTAACTAAGTTTGAATCTATGAATGAGGCTGCTCCAAAATGCTGAATCGATCTCAGAGTGCATTAACGATCCGATCGGGACTGCTGGGAGAGGGGTGATGGGGACGGTTCACCATGTGGGACTGCATTAGTTACAGACACTAGCAAGCTTAACCATGCCCAGAGAAGAGACTGGACACGGAACAGAGGCTTCTGTTGAGGGTAAATAAGAATGATTTAGCCCTCTCCAGCAACAAAACTCACTGCTTGGAATTACTGCCCCTGCAGATTCCAGAACTGTCTGGAAAACCGCCAGCCAGCAACGTTGTTACTGCTGCGAATCAAGTAAATTCCAGCTCATAGCAGCCCTACAATGACAGAGTAACACCTGTCCCAAAAAGTTCCCTACGCTCTAATCTTTACAGGAACAGATCACTGTGTCTTTTCTCCCACAGAGGGGCTAGTGGGTTTGAACCACCAACATTTAGGTTAGCAGGTAAGCATTTAACCATTGTGCCATGAGGTCTCTTTCTGGAAATGTTGTTGTTGTTGTGTGCTGTCGTCGGCCCCAACTCAGAGCGACCCCTCCTTGGGTTTCTGAGGTGGTATCACTACGGAAGTAGGATTGCCCAACCTTCCTTCCGAGGAGTGGCTGGTGGGTTTGAACCGCCAGCCTTCAGGTGAGCAGTCAAGTGCCTTAGGCACTATGCTACCAAAGCTCCTTCTGGAAATGTTAGAGGGAGGCAATTAGAACAGATGGCATCTGAGGGCCCAAGCCACACTAAGATTTTATGAACAGTATCCAAACCCTTCTTGATGTGGTGTGTATTTTTGGCCTGAGTAATATGATAGGGCACCCGTGATCTATACTTTTGGTCTATCATACTTCAAGAAAAAGAAATACATTTATTTAACTTGTCTTCAAATCACTTTCTTCAATCTTTAAAAGGATGTCTCTTAGTTCTAAGGCTCTAAAGATCCACTGTGCAAAGATATTTTGGACAGATCGTAACTATAGAGTAACCAGATTTGGCTTCAGCTTGTGTTTGCTTGTGTTTTAAAACAAACATGCCAGAGGCAGCCTGGGATCGTGGAAGGCACTGCTGAGTCAAGAGAGAGCCGAGTGCTAAACCTGGCTCTGTCCTTTATGAGCTGTGAGACGCTCAGGTCCCAGTTAATCCCACTAGATCCTTAGGCTCCTCATCCATAGGGTGGGGACAACCTTACGTATCTCATGGAGGTGCTGCAAGAGGTGTGGATGGGGTCTAGTATGTTAAAACACATGCAGTGAAGATAGATAGTAGGTGCTGAACCTTTGCATACTTGACGGTTAGTGGACAAATGAAAGGACACAATTAGGCATATGTATACATTTGAGCATGACTGCCATTTCCAGCTGCCTTTTTTTATAAGTCTTATGAATTTATAG
Source organism: Orycteropus afer afer (assembly GCF_000298275.1). NCBI lineage: Eukaryota > Metazoa > Chordata > Mammalia > Tubulidentata > Orycteropodidae > Orycteropus > Orycteropus afer. The sequence goes on from NW_006921624.1 coordinate 13,782,640, forward strand.
GGAGCTCTGGTAGCATAGTGCCTAGTTAATGGTAAACTCGGTCACTGTGTAAAATGAGGGCATGTCCTTCTCGTGCCCCATCATATCCCTAGCATTTGACTGCTAACCAGAAGGCTGGTGGTTCAAACCCACCAGGCACTCCTTAGAAGGAAGGTTGGGCAATCTACTTCTGTAGTGATACCGCTTCAGAAACCCAAGGAGGGGTCGCTATAAGTCGGGTCCGACTCAACGGCACATAACAACAACATGAATTTATAGCCACACCTTACTGACCCTTGGCCTCCTGGCTTAGTTCCACCACAAACTTTATTCATCAACATAGTTCCAAATGACTTCTTGTTCCTAAAACTCAAATCTCTCTCAACAGGTGAAGTTTTACCCCCAGGGAGGCAATTCAGAAGATGCACCAAGGTTCTTAAGAAAGTACCCAAAGGTGAGATCCAGAGTACGGTGAGCAATGACAGTGTGGTAAAAATACACCTGCAATCTTCACAGGGCGCTTTCTTAAAACACAAGATGCTCATTGGGAATGTGAAACAAGTAGAGTTCTGGTCTCCTTGTTTAAAAAAACAAAACCAAACCAGCCTCCCACTTTAGCCATAATCATACAAAATGCCAAGGCAGAAAGAGCCCTTAGAGATTAGTGAACCTCAGATCGCATCCTTGCTGCCTCACATATACACACACCCACTGTGCAGATGGGAAGACTGAGAAAGAAGGAAAAATCATACGTGAGCCAGCAGCAGAGCTGGAACTGGCTGCAGGCTTCCTGCTTCCAAGTTTCCTGATCCTTCCACTGCTCCAGGTTGCCAGCGCTTAGCTAGGGCCTGACCTGTAGCAAGCCCTCTACCCTCGCCCCCAGGGCCCCCAGGTAGCCCAGCCAGGTCCCAGGGCACCAACATCTGTTCTCAAGTAGACTTACTACACTCATGCCACTGAGCTGGAACCTCACCAGCTCTGGGGATTGTGTAGGTGAGTGAAGTTTCCCCAGTTAGAGATAAGCAAGAGCCAGCTCCCAGGAAGAATGGCACGACCCCTCTCTCCACTCGCCTGTCAGCAGAGACAGAGCCCAGGAGAAATCACAGACTGAACCCTCAGAAGAGGACTTGGGGGGTGGATTACAGACCCAGAAAACCTGGGTAACTAATGCCCCTCCAAAAATTTTCTTTGGCTAACAGTTTTAATCTTCCCATCCACAAAGTTATTCATCACGGCTGACGTGAATCGACATCTCTTCTGATCCTTAGAGGAAGTGGGGATAAACAGTAGCCTGGGAAAACTTCCTCATCATCAAAGATGGACTAAACAGCTTTGAGAAGTAATGAGACCCCATCACTGGAAGCATACAAGAAAAAAATGGGTGGCCATTTGGTAAGGCGGATGTAGGGCGTGGGGTTGCAAGCCCTTCCAGGTCTCTTCTACCTTCAGATTGTATAATTCTAAGACCCTCAGGAAGAGAGCAATGTCAGGGGCCCAGAGAACAGCCAACGGACCCAGCAGGAAACCTCACCTGGGAAATTCGTGTGTTAGTCTTACCTCAGCAGCCTTGTTCCTCCCCTCATACAGCAGCAGCTCCTCTGACAACAGGAGGGTCCGGGCAGGGTTACAGAGATCCAAAGGCTGAAAACAAAGCAAAGCTGGGGCTGAGTGGGCAGTTCCGAGGCCTAGTGGAGAAGGTACGGGGAGGGAGGAGGGCAGAACCCTCTCAACTGAGAGAAGCCCGTCAGCCCCTCCTCCCCACTCCTCTCCACTCCCCCCAAGAACCCACACGCCCCCTCATGCACAACTCCCAAGATGGAAACAGAAAGACAGATGCTCTTGTCCTGTGCGGAACTGTTGCTGCCACCTTCCCCACCAGCCCTCGCTATGAGAGCTGCACTCTCTGGCAGGAAGTCCAACCACATGTTTAGGCCTCTGCAGTCCTCCCGTCACCTCCTCCCAGCTGCTGGGCCCTCCCTGCCCCCACACTCTCTGCTCTGTTCATACCTTACGTGAAAGTTCCTGCCATCAGAGCCACGTTCTCGGGGATACCTTCTGCCCAGCCTGTAACCCACATTCATGGCAGCACAGTCGGTCACTTCAAGCCCTTCAAGTTCAGGCCAGCCCTTGCTCTGCTCTCTACCACGCTTGAGCTACCAGACTCCGACCCAGCCATCAGTTCCCTGGGGGTCATTCTCACCCAATCTCTCACCACACCCCATCATTCTGCCTCATACCCCTTGAGGGCTTCCCCAGACCCACCCTGCCCAGCCCAGAGAAGGCTCCTTGAGTCCCGGATTATCCCCATGAATACAGATCCATGGCATGCCTTCCAAGTACCTGACACCAAGCGAGGTGCTTGAAGAAGGATAATGAGACAAGTATCAACTAAACACAACAACCTCGATGAAATCTTACAAACACTGTGAAACAAAAGAAGTAAGACCCAAAGAAGACATATAGTTATTAAATAACATCCACAAAGAGACCAAACAAAGCATGGTATTTAAGGAAGCACTCAGGGATGGCAACACTAAAGAAAAGCAAGGAAATGATTCCCATAAAGTCAGGCCAGTGAAGACCTCTGGCAAGAGGGAGATTAGGATCAGGAAGAGCTTCTGGAATGAAGACAACGGTCCACTCCTTTATCTCAGAGGACAGTCACGTCATCATTACTTGTGAAATGGTACATCTAAAGGGTTATGCTTTTTGGAATGTATATAGTTCATAACTCAAAAGTCTGTATAACTTTTTTTAAAACTAATCTTAGTTTTTTCTAAAAATTTAAAAGTGACAATGAAAGATATCCCCTGTTGGGACATCAAGCTCAATTGGCATAACATATTACACAAAACATTGTTCTGCATTGACAAGTAGCAACTGGGGTCTTAAAAGCTTGCAAGTAGCCATCTAGATGCAACAATGGGTCTCTCCTCGTCCAGAGCAAAGAAGAAAGAAGAAAACCAAAGATTCATGGAAACAATTAGTCCTAGCAACTGATACACCATGCAGTCCACAGCCTATCAGCCTATACAACTATGAGACCAGAAGAACTAGATGGTGTCAGGCTACCACTGTCAACCACTTGGAGGGCGATCTATGTAAGAGATCCTGGATAGAGAGGGAGAACAATGTGGAACAAAACTCAAAATCATTTGGGGGGGGAAAAAAAGGGAGGACTAGGTTTGCTGGTCTGATAGAGCCAGGTGGAACCACTGAGACTATGGCCCCTAGCTGCCCTTCAGGTCTGGAATTGAACCCACACCTGTGGCTTCCAGCCAAACAAAAGAAGGCGTATGAGTTGAACACTTACCTGAGGTCGATACACTCCCTGGAGAGATCAATCATGGGAGAAAGAAGGGCTGTTTATGCACAGGGAGACAGCTCAGGAGGCAGAAGTGCATGGAGGGATAGACACAGGGAAGAGGTTAACTATGGGGAGGAAGTGGCAGGGGAGCTGTTGCATTGTGATAAATTGTAGTCAATGTCATGAGACCAAGTATATGTGAACTGTTGTATGGAAAGTGAATTTGCTCTGTAAATTTTCACCCAAATCACAATAAAAAAGAAAGAAAGAAAGATATCCCCTGTTGATGCCAAGGCTTTTGTGTTACATGCTAAGAAAGATACCAACAGAAAGTCATGGCCCACACATCTATCTGGGGGAGTCACCCACCCACGAGAGAACGCTACACCCTAACAAAGTGTGTGTTCTCAGATTCACTGGCCACTGGCTGCACAATATGCTGAAGGCAACTAACGTCACTGAGTTGTGCACGTAAAAATGGTTGAGTTGAAAAAAACAAGATTGAGTTGACAAATGCTTTGTGATACACATGTTTTACCACAATAAGATTTATTTTTCCAAAAAAAAAAAATTTTAAGAGCTGGAAACATGAGCAACAACAAAAAGAACCCTTTGGACAGTGACAGCCCCAGAAAAGGATGCCAGGGAGCCAAGAGAAGGAACGCTTGGTGACAAATGAGTCCCATGGAGCCGCGTCATCTCTGTGCTCTGATGAGAGGATAAACTAATACAGCCTTTCTAGAAAGTGATTTGTCAACGTACAAAGAGCCGTTAAAATGTTTAGGATCCCTGGCCCAGTCATTTCATTTACAGGAAGCTCTCCCAAGGAAAATAATCAAAGACACAATTCATTAACAAGGATTTTCATCACAGAGTTATTTACAATAGCTAAAGAAGGAGCCATGACGTAACCGAACAGAGAACTGATTAAATAAACATAATACATCCATGTAATAAAACAGTGTGCAACCACCACAAAAGGCAGGCTCAAAGCATATTGAACGGTAGGGAAAGTGTTCATGCTATAATCTTTGTTTCCTTTAAGAAAAGGCAACGGGATATAAAATGCACAGTAAGTGCTGATTCGTGTTCACACTGGTTCTATCTAGGTGGTGGAATAAATCAAGGTTGTTTTTTAGGAAGAGGGGTAGATGGGGAGGATGGGAAGAAGAAAGAGGTAGGAGGAGAGGAAGATGTCAAAGAATCTCAGGCCAGCAGCTGATAATGGCCAGGTGTGTTTGCTGACACCAAGGAAACCAGACAAGGTGCCTAGACCATAAGGCTCTCCTCTGTCATCTCCAAACAATAAACCCTTCGATGAGGTAGGGAGGGGCGCCTGAGCAAACAGGACCTGCGACTTTACAGTGAATGACTGACGGCTGCTCAACAAGGAGTAGGAAGTTGTAGTGCTCCTTGTCCCCAGAGGAAGGAGGGAAAGCCAGAAGGGAGAGGAGGGCTCCTCTTACTGCTAGGCTCCCCCATGCTTCTTTCTAGAAACCTCTGGTCCAAGAATCCTGAGCATCTGCGAGTATTTATCTTTCCTGAGAAGGGGCTCTCAGTCCTGGGCATAGGCCCCTCCTCTCTCTCTCACATCGTCCTGAGGGAACCCTTGGAGTCAGCCACCAGCTCACCTGCACGAAGACGGGGAACACCAGGACCTTGGGGGCCAGGGTGACATAGGTGCCATAGCTGGAGTGCGGAGGGTGTGGCCTCATGACTGTGCAGTTTTGGTAGTTCCCATGGCCCTTCATGGTCTGCACCGTCTTCATCAGCCGGGACTTCTTCCCCAGGCCCGTGTGGGACTTCCCTTTACTGGGACTCCCCGATTCTGTGGAAGAAAGAAGGGGGGCTGTGAGGCACTTCCCTCAGCCCTGCAGAGGCATCCCATCCAGGGAAACAGGGAACTCACACTCATTCAACCAATAACCGTTTTCTAGCATCTACTACGTGCCAGATCTTGTGCAAAGTGCTAAGAAGATGGGTCTCAGCCCTCAAGGAATTCACTCACACTCTAGTGACAGCTACTGACAGGTAAAAAAAGTCACTCTAGGGCCAGGACAGAGCTTAGGAACCACTAAGAATGACTTAAAGTGTCCATCTGGTGGCCCAGAACTCTAATCATACTTTTAAAAACAAGGAAATCTCTTCCATTTAAAAAATCAGATTTTGTTTATGGGGCCCATAGTCCCACATGGAGCAGTGGAGCAGAGCAGTGACTGCCCTTGCAGCAGGGCAAGTCATCTTTGTCACTGTCCCCACTACTCCCAGCCTAGCCAGCCAGCCCATTTCAGGCCCCATGGACAAACGATGGGAGATCCACCATCGGTAGCAGTAGCAGGGACAGTAGACTTCCCAGGATGGCTCAGAGTCCATCCTCCGGTAACTCAGGGCCCTGGAGCAGCCTGGCTCACGCTGATCAGTCCGGAATAGGGAACGAGCACTTGCTGCTCCAGTTTTTGGCAAAGAACTTGCTTAAATGCCTCTCCACACTCACTAGTTCAGTGACCTGGAACATCACCCCTCAGTCTTGTAATAATAGTATCATGCTCACTAGGTTGCTTGATATTAAATGAGAGGCTTTAAGCAAAGCCCTTAGAAGAATGCTTATTGTTAGGGGTCGTCAAGGTATCTGCAACCCAGAGTGACCCCGTGTGCTGTGGGATAGGACCACTCCAGAGCGCGTGCAAAGCTGTGACATTTCACCAGTAGATCACCAGGCCTATTTTCAGAAGTGTCCCTGGGTGGGTTTGAACTGCCAACCCTTTGGCTAGTAGTCGAACATGTAACCATTTGTGCCACCATCCATGAACAGGACATCCATGAACAGTGCTGAGACCTGGTCAGCATGCGGTAAACGTTAGCTGCTAAGCTATTGTTGTTCTTGTTTGTGTGATTCTTCCACCTGGAAAAAGAAGCTCTGGTAGCACAGTGCCTAAGGCATTTGACTGCTAACCAGAAGGCTGGCGGTTCACGCCCACCGGCCACTCTGCAAAAGAAAGGTGAAGCAATGTATTTCCATAAAGATTTGCCACTTTGGAAACCCAAGGGGGGTTGCTGTGAGTCAGAGTCAACTCAATGGCAGTGGGTTTTCCACCTGGAAAAATGAGTTAATCAGGCGCCCCAATGGTCTCTAGGCCTCACCCTATCCAGGAAGTACTATTGCATTAGCTACCAACTCACAAATTATTCTAATTCAAGAGAGAGAGAGAGAGAGAAGCATGGTCTTCCTCAGGAGAGAATTCCTGTTATCACAGCAGGAGCAGGCTCTTTAAGAGGCCACAGCTGTACACATCTGTACACTTCCCAGGGTGGTGGTGCACAAGCCTTTACCAGGCCCTGTCAAATGAACAGGAGAGAAAAATACAGGGCCACTAAAAAGTCAGGGATTTTTGGAGGCAAACTCCAGAGCAGTCGGGCTCCATGCAGACCTGGGTCTGTCCAAAGGATTCCAGCTGCCAGCTGGGCAACTGGCCAGGCCCTCCGTGACCTGGGTATCCAGGCCCACATCCTGGAACCTCTGCCTACTTCTGCCACCCCCAGCCCTGGAAGCCAGGAGGCTGCCTCAGGTAAACAGGTGGCCTGACCCCAGCCACATCTCGGGAAGCTCCCCACCAACGCAAGGCCACCCTTCAGAGGAAAGCTCGGCTCACAAGGTTTCAGTTTCATCTCCATCACCCACCCCTGCCCCTTGTCACCCAGCAGAGTGAGAAAAACAAGTTGACTCCCCCCACACACAAGTGACCACCGACACAGCGGAGTCTTGGGGCAGCATTCAAACCATAATCACTTAAACCACTTCCTGCCTCTTCAGTGAGTCGCTTAGAGAAAAGTGAAAGAAGTGTGGGCCCAGGACGGGGCGGGAGGGGTGGATGCAGGAAAGGAGTTACGCAGCTCTGCATGTGATGTGGCCCTGGACACCAGCCCCAGAGGGTCTGTGCTGCACCGGCCCCAGCCTCTCTGCTAAAAGATTCAGCCAGGGTCTCAAAATCTGCATGGGATTTGAGCAGAACAAGAGACCCGAACTTGAGCACTGATTTCCCCAGAGAACTGCTGTGCATCCCTGCACAGGTTCTTTCCCTCTCTGAGCCAGAGTTTTCCCCACTGCCAAGTGCAAATGATACAGATTTCTACTCTGCCTGTTCCACAGCCAGCAGAGGCTCACACGGAGACCTGATAGGGAAGGGAGTTGTGAACTGTACCGCACTGTGAGTGCACGATGGGTTATTACAAACTCCAGCCACTGAATAATCCACTCATCAGGCTGGGGCAGGACTGGCAGAGCTGTTGAACCTTAAACCATTTTGTGAATGGGGTCATGGGGTCAGCCTGGAACTAAGCAGTCTAATTTAAGCCTAGCACAGAGAAGGCAAAACCACATAGAACTCACAAGCAAGGAAGTGAGAAAAAAGAGACCAAAATTAACAAAGGGCACTGCTTGACACCCCACTTAATTGGCCTAATAATGTGTTTACTACATCTGTTCTACCTCCCACTTCATTGCTAGTACCTGGGGTCTTTAAGCTGGGAAGTGCCCAACTGAGGCACAACAATTGGTCTCTGTTTGCCTGGAGCAATAATGGAAAGAGCATCAGGAATAAGAGATGGGGCATTCTACTTCCGCAGTGATACTGCCTAGGAAACCCAAGGAGGGGTCGCTATGAGTCGAGTCCCACTCGGCACATAACAACAACAACAACAACATGGAGTGTGTGGCTAACTGCCTCCATGAACAACTGCCTCCTTTGCCAGGCCACCAGAACTGGATGATTCCCAATTGCCATTACTGAACATTTTGATCACAGAGGAACCCTGATCAAAAGGGAAGAAACGCAGAACATAATTTTAAATTCTCATAGACTCCCGACCTTCTGGAGCCAAGGGAGCTGGATAAACCCCTGAAACTACTGCCCTGAGATAATCTTCAAACCTTAAACCAGAAATGTCCTTTGAAGTCTTCTTAAAATCACGCAATAGTTGAACTACAAAAAAGGTCTGCTTTGAGCATTATGCTCTTTTAAGGACTATCTACATGAGCTCAAAGGAGCTCTGGCAGTGTAGTGGTTAAGACATGTGCCTGCTAAACAGACATTGACACTTAGAACCCACTTATTCCACAAAGAAACATTGGTGGTCTGCTTCCATAAAGACTTACAGCCTTAGAAACCCAATGGAGATCGCTACGAGTCAGAATCGACTCAAAGGCAATGAGTTTGTATATAAGATCAAAGTGACAACAGCAACTGGAAAGGTTAGATGGGAACCTCAGGGAGCAGTGAGTTGATATTAATGAGAGGGAATAACTCAGAAAAGGAGGGTGAGGTGAGAACCGTTGCGCAAGACAAAGAATATAGTCAGTGGCACTGAACTATACATGGAGAAATAATTGAAATGGTATGTGTTTTGGTGTGCATATTCTCAACAACAAAAATAAACAAAGAAGGGTAGTGTTTGCCGAGGCCAAAATCGGGGCCCAGTGCCATGGAAGGAAGATGGGGCAATTTATTTCCATAAAGATTTACCGCCTTGGAAAACCAATGGCGGTCGCTCTGAGTTGGAATGGACTGAATGGCAGTGGGAGTTCTGGTGCCACTTAGACTGAGTGAAAGAATCCATTTATTCCCTTCTCTGCCCAGACGCTCAGCACTGGCAGAGAACCAGGGGCACAGAGAGTCATAAATGAGTCACCTGGAAAATACCTCTCCTTCAGGTAGGAAAGGTCTGCTTACCCCCATTTTATGGATAAGGCAACTGAGGCCTGGAGTGGTTGGGTGACTTGCCAAGGTCATTTGAGCAGTCAGTGGGATTGACCCAACCTACATGGGAGTCATACCCTAGTGTCTCACCTCCACACATCCTGGACAAAGTGCGGTGAATGAGCGTGGCTCTCCAACACTGATGTTTGAAGTATCTTTTTAAAAACAGTCCAGGTAACTCGGCTGTTGAGCTCATTCATTTCCCACATATTTCCCTTATGACCTCTCACCCAAACCCCACCCCCCTTTTTCTCAAACACCTGCTTCACTGACCAAACACAGTAATGACCATGGCTTTGCTCACAACTTCCGAGGCTAGCCCTAGCAGGCATCCCACCTCAGCAGTGGGATCTCAGTGGCATCCCACCTCAGCAGTGAATTTGAGGCCAGGCTGCCTTTACAGGCTGTCAGGGGACAATGCCAAGGGCACTAGCAGCCCTGGGGAACATGCCAACCACCACCAGGCAGGCGGCCCCAGGCCCTGGAAGGGCACCAGACTCTATTCAGTTGAGGAGGGCTCAACCCTCCCTCCTGAAAGGAAGCCAGGCAGCCCAGCCAGAGGAGGGGGCGGGAGATGCCAGCAGCCCCGGTGACAGCCTTAACCTCTGGAGAACCTCCAGCGTGTTTAAGGGAAGCTTTGTTTCCTAGAAGCCACTCCTCTGAACCCCAGGACTAGGACCTTGGAAGACTTGATTCCTGGTAAACAGCAAAGATGTCCTTAGATACCAAAAGGATTATTAATGTGAAGAATAAACGAAGTAGAGACAAGATCTTAATACAATGCACTCAAAAATTACCGTTGTTACTAAAACCATCATCATTCCCTTACTTTCCCTTTCCCCACAGCTTAGACAGCTGTGCCCTTCTTGGTTCACTAACAGAAGGGAATCAAAACATGAATCCAGGTTGGGAGGACACCAGAGAGATATGGAGGCATCTCTTAGGCCGAGAAAGACTCAATTCCATCGATCCTATGTCCACTTGCGCACTGCAGGTGACACCCCCTCCATCTGGAGGGAGAGAGACGTGCCCTCCGACTCCATGACCAGTCTCCAAGCCCTGGAGGCAACCAGAGTCATTCTCCTTCAATCAGTCACTCAACCAGAAATCTTGGAGTACCTACTGTCTGCCAGGCCCTACGCTGGGCACTGGACACACAGAAGTGAATCAGGCCCTGGCTCTGCCCTTAATGAAGTCACCATTTAGCAGTGGCATCTGCGCTCTAACCTAATGTGCTGACTAAAACTTCATAGTTGAATTACTATCAGATTTCTCCCCAGAAGGAACACAGATTCATTTCCAAGAGATCAGGCCCAACTGTGCCAATGCCCCAGATTAGAAAAGAAGAGGGTGCCTTCCGTCATGACCCTGAACCTGATGGGAGCCCTTTCCATCCAAAACAGTGTAGGCACTCTTCCAAGCCCTGGCTATAAGCAAACATCATCTTCGCACTACTGATGGAGGGAGATGCAAGGAAGTAAGTCTGCAAGGGGCTGGGACAAGGCCATGATAAAAGAAGGTTAAAGGTCATTCTGAAGGCACCAGAGGAAGGGCTCAAGCACATCCAAAGTGTCCATCATGGGCAGCTGGCAAGGCTGGTTTCACCTTCTAGATGCCAGCTGGGCTGTTGAGTCAGAGGTCTCCAGAAGGCACATCAAAATCAAGACCCACTGCCATTGAGTCGATTCCAACTCATGATGACCCTACAGGACAGAGCAGACCCACCCCACAGGATTTCCAAAGGAGCTCTGATGGCACAGTGCTTAAGGTATTTGACTGCTATCCAGAAGTTTGGCGGGAGGTGGGGCAATCTACTTCCGTATAGATTTACCACCTTGGAAACCCAATGGGGGTTGCTATGAGTCAGAATCAACTCAATGGCCGTAAGTTTGGTTTTTGGTATAGGGTTTCCAAGGCTGCAAATCTTTACAAAACTGGACTGCCTCATCTTTCTCCCGTGGAGTGGCTGATGGGTTCAAACCACCGACCTTTTGGTTAGCAGCCAAATGCTTTAAGCATTGCACCACCAGAACTCCTTTAGTGGGCATGGAGAGAAGTGAAAATGGCCACCAGCTCAAGCATTCAGACTGAGAGTTAGGGCTTCCTGGAAGAAAGAATTGGTTTTGAGCCCAGCTTCTCCCCTTGGCTGGGATTAGAGGGGAAAGGGAAAAGAATCAGTCGGAACAGCAGAAACATCTGTGGACTTCAAAGACAAGCCCCATCTGTGGGACATATCACAGTAGACAGGCTAGTACTCACAACCTGTGTCTAATCTAATCCCCCAACAATGACCTGTGACAGGAATTACGGGCCCATTCTGCAAATAAAGACACTGAGGCTAAGCAAGTGGATGTGACTTGTTCAAAGTTATACAGCTAGAACTCACACTTGAGACTTTGCAGCTCCAATGCCACGCCACCCTCCTGAGCAGGCCAGACCACATTCCCTACAGCACTGAACTTATACCTGTTGGTCAGTAAAACTGGATGATCTCAACTGAACGAATGAGTCTTGAAGACGTTATGTCTCAGACTGTTCCAGGAAGATTCCCTCTCTTCCTTCTCAGTTCAGGCTCCCGAGGGGAAAAGACACTGGCTAGGTGAGGAGAAGAAGGTCCCGAGAAGACAGAGAGGCTGTGTCAACTTGCTACAAGATCTGGACTCTGTCAGAAAGGCCTCTGAGACCAGAGGAGGAGGCTGGGCCGGCGCTCAGCTGGTCTTCACCACGGGACTCAGAGAGCGCAGTGGCAGGGACAGACTCACCTTCTGGGATGGTATCCTCCTGGTACACAGGCCTCAGCAGCTGCAATGGAAAGATGGAACCATTTTAGCCCCAGGAATGGGGCAGGACAGTCAAACAGGCTATGGACACCAGGCCAAAAAGGCCTGTGGGATAGGGGGCAGAGTGGTTGAGGGTACAAGGAAAACAGAGCAGTCCAGCTAACCAGCTGAGGGAAGAGACTCAGAGAGAACTCAGAATCTCAGGAAGTCCAGCTTGAAGGAGGCTTGAGCTATCATCAAGTCTAACCCCTTGGCCAATTCTCCAACATCTTTTATAGCAGCTGTTTCAAAGTTGGAACACTGGTACCGTGGGACATTAACAAACATGCCATAAAGGGTGCCACTCCCACCTAAGTTTGAGAAATGCTAGATCCTCCTTCACTGTGGATATTCCCTCAGAGCCTTGAGTGGGCTAATGTGCACTGGGAATTTCCCAGAAGAGAAAGAATATGGAATATTTCTCAAACCTATCTTGACCTCAAACACTTTTTCCCCAGAGTATCTCCTGGCAGTAGTATTTTGGGGAGCCCAGACATCATCCCTACATGCAATAATTATCCACTGTCTCTTTCATACCCCCTATGATAGGGAGCTCACTGCCTTCCAAGGCAGCCCATTCCAATGCAGAAAAGTGGGCTGTTTGAAAGGTCTTCCTTTGGCTGAGTTGGAATCTTCTACCCTGTGACATCCCCCAGTGACCCTGGATCTGTGCCCTGAGGCCACATTGGCCCATCTGTTCTCTCTGCCCAGGGCAGCCAGAGCTAATTTGTACCCTCCCTAGGTTTCCTCACCTCCTTGCTTAACACCCTCAGCCCCTTGCAGGCTTCTCTCAACACAATTTTGAATCTTCAGGTCTTCCTGGGCTTGTATAAGGACCCAATACCCCTCCTCTTCCCCAAACCAACTGTCCATACCTGGCTCCCAGGGTTCAGCGGGGCCAGGATGATGTAGTTGGGGTCAGTGGGGGCAGTGGCCCGGGACAGTGCAGGCAGTGTGTGCTGGCCCCCACGCTTGGCCACCTCGGTGTAGCGCTCCCAGCCACCAAGCAGCAGCCCATCTGAGCTATCACACACCAAATGGCAGCTGTGGCGTTGCTCGGGCCGGGCCTGGGCCCCGTGCGTGCAGTTCTTCTCCCGCTTGTTGGGGGGCGACTGGAGGTCATGTGTCGACTTGCAGGAGGCCCGCCGCAGCACCCCGCCATCCGGCCCCGGCTTGACCTGGGGGACCATGCGCCACACGAGCAGGATGATCTCGCTGGGGCAGCTCCTGGAGGTGGGGGGAGGGGTGCACAGAGAAGTTGAGCCTGGGGGAGACCAAAATCAACCAAGGTGGGGGCCTGCAGGGGCAAAGCAGAAGAGTAGGGGCGAAGGAAGCAGAGGCAAGGAGAAACCCCCAGTCAAAGTCAGGGCAGGAAGGGATGTAAGAGGTCATCTGAAGCAGAGACAGACAAAGGATCTCTTTAGTCAACTCAAATCAACAGTGATTGAGAAGGAACCTGAGGCCAAGGCCAGGGCCATGTGCCCGGAGAGCCTGCCATACTCTACTACGACATCTGCCACAGGCAAAATAAGAGCAAGTAGGGGCAAGGAAGTCACTTATGTACAACCCTCATCTAGTCAGTTGAGGCCAACCCAAAACAGGGCCACTAGGACTTTGCTCCCCCAAAAAAACCATTGAGTCGATTCTGACTCATAGTGACCTCCTTTGGGTTTCTGAGGCGGTAAATCTTTATGGAAATAGATTGCCCAATCTTCCTTCCACGGACTGGCTGGTGAGTTTGAACCACCAGCCTTCTGGTTAGCAGTCAAATGCCTTAGGCACTATGCCACCAGAGCTCCTAGGACTTTGCCACTCCCCCCAAAAAAACAAGACTTGTTGCTCTGTAGTCAATTCTGACTCACAGTGACTCCACGTGTCACAAGAGTAGACTGCGCCACAGAGTCTCCTCGGCTGTGATCTTTATGGAAGCCGACCACCAGGTTTCTTTCTTTCTCAGTGAAACCACTAGGTGGGCTCGAACCACCAACCTTTAGGTTAGCGGATGTGGATAAATCACTTGCACCAGCCAGGGACATCCTTCTTGTTGTTGTTGTTGCTGTTATGTGCCATCGAGTCGGAACCGACTCATAGCAACCCCTCCTTGGGTTTCCAAGCCAGTATCACTATGGAAGTAGATTGCCCCATCTTCCTTCCAAGGAGTGGCTAATGGGTTTGAACCGCCAGCCTTCTGGTTAGCAGTCAAGTACCTTAAGCACTACGTTACCAGAGCTCCCCCCAGGGACCTCAGGGCATCAAAATTTAGAGAACACAAATATTTGAAAAAAATAATAACTATTTAATGTTTAAATTGTGCCACATAAACCTTGGCTGCATCTACACATCCTTCTGCCCAGCTCTTCAGGAGCAGGAATAATTAGGCAAAATAGAAAACAACCCCATCGAGCGGAGCCATGTCATGAACGACAGCGACCCCATGGAGCAGAGCCATGTCATGAACTATTTGAGAGCTTCTGCCCCCTGTTTGCTCTGGGAGCCAAAATTGCTCCAAGTCTGAACCTTCCATCTTCAGGCTGGGAAGCTGATTCACTGGGGAGCAGAGTAAATGGTTCACAGCTGGGCAGAGGAGGGAAAGGCAAGGGCAGGGCAGGGTGGTGTGTCCAGGGCTGGAAGGGAGGGTGTGCCATCAGTCTGAGGCCCAAGGCCACCCGCTGCCCCTGTCACCGGATCTCGTGTGCCAGCTCCACACATTTCCAGTGCTCCACGGGCCTCTGGTTCAGCTGCAGCACTGTGTCCAGCTGCTGTAGGCCTGCCCGCTCGGCCGGGCCCCCTGCGGGAATAAAGGAAGGCCACTCAGGGGCTCCGGAAGTCCATGAGCCCCTGAAGGACTGGAGTCCTTTGCCTCCATGGTGACCTCGGGCAAGGACTGCCCCCTCTCATGTCTTCATCTGTGAAGTGACAGGTTGGACTTGGCGGCTCTCTGGGTCCCTGCTCTCCACCTCCTCCCTGCCGCCTCACCCTAGTGCAGGCCACCTGGCTGCCACCTACCCTCCACCCAGAGCCCCTTCTCTCTGTCCCAGGGCCTCCTGTCCCACGGAGACCCCTTGCTTGTTGCCAGGCTCGCACACTTCATTCATTCCTTCAGCATCATTCACTGACCACCCATTTCTTGCCTGGTCCCACACAGGCTCTGCTCTGGGGACACCCAGATCACGAACCCTGGCTTCTGCCCTCCAGTTGCTCACTCTGTGATTAAGAGATATCTTTGATTTGTGAAAAGTATGGGAGAATGGCTATTTCAAGTGCTACTCCAGCTTGGAATAGAATAAAATAGCAACTCCAAACAGAGTTCATAAAATACTCTCATTTTCCCATGTAGTCATTACTGAAAATATAGGTTTAGCTCTTGTACAAAATGACTAGGAGCCAAAATATAAAACCCTGTTTTCATTTTGATTAAAAAAAAAAAAAAAAGTTTTTTTAAAATTTTTTCACCTCGTTTTGATAAAAGTGAAAAAGCAATGATTTTGATTAAAAAAAAAAAAAAAAGAATGAGTGGGTATATTTTCACAAGCCTCTGTTTCATCTGTGGTCATTTAAAAATATTATTCTTTTCACTTTGAAAAATGCTCCAGTTTGGGGATCCCTGTTCAGTTCCAACCTCTGTTTGCCAACCCCAGGTGCATGGTGGGTGACCCAGGTAGGTGCATGGTGGGTGAAGAGAGCTGAGCATCGCCCAAGTCACTCACTTACCAGAATCCACAGCCTGGACTCGGACTGGAGAGTCGCAGCAGATGGTGAAGCCAAAGCCGTCCTTCCCCCTTGGGATGGTGATCTAGGACACAGCCCTGCCCAGTTACTCCCAGAAGCCACGGAGCCACATTGCCTCTGTGCCTCCAAGGTTGGGAGCCCACAGGCCCCCCCCCCAGAGTCACCCTCCTCTCCGAGGGACCAGAGCCAAGAAGTAGCGAGCTGGCCTTTTGCTGTCCCTATCTCAGCCCAGGAATCTTGAGCACTGGGTTGTGGGCCAAGCAGGAAGGCTGAGAGCTCAAGGGGCAAGCCCAGACCAACATGGGGAGGGCCTGGGACAGGACCTTGAGAGGATAAACCTCGCCTTCCTCAGTTCTGGCAAACACAAAGTCTAGCCCGTTGCAAAGGGACTCATTGAACCTGCATGTCTCCAGCTCACCTATGACCCACTGGTGACTCGGTCCCTTCTTCCCTCCCCAGAAGTTCACAGAGCATCAGCCCAGCGCTGACTTTGTACTGAGGGTTGGTGCCCACAGACAAAGCAGATCTGGTCTTTGCACTCTCAGAGCACAGGGGTGGACAACAGAGATGCACACATCCAGTCACAGTCCAAGGGTCAGGGGAGGAGTCCTGGGTTCTCCAAGCAGTCCATCTCCAGGGTCACAGGCATTCAGTGAGGGTTTCAAGGCTCCCACGTAAGAGGGCACAGATAGGCCTCCCTGCTAAACCTGAGCTAGCCACTGACTTCATTGTGCCTGCTCAGGCCTGTGTGCATAGCAGGTCCACAGCCCCTATTTTCAGAAGTCCCATGAAAGGCCCCTGCCATCTGGATGTTCTTTTCAATGCAGCACACATTTATTGAGAACCTAGTGCATGCCAAGCTCTGCTGAAATACAGAGTATGAGGCCTTGATCTCTGACTTCCCAAGAGGCACGGGCATATAAAGACTTCTCCGAAGCAAAGCAAGACACAGCAAGTACTAGAGCAAAGTATGAGGACTGTGTTGAGAATAGACAAAAGTACTTTGACTTTAGGTTCTATAGAAGAATCTTGATCAAAAGGGGGAAAAATGTAGAACAGAGCTTAAAATTCTCATAGACTCCAGAATCTCTGGAGCCATTGAGGCTGGAAGATCCCCAAAACTATTACTCTGAGAAAATCTTTAAACCTTAAACCAAAAATATCCCCTGAAGTCATCTTTAAACCAAACAGTAGTTTAACTTCATTAGAAACAAAGTCTGCTTAGAGAAGCATATTCTTTTTAAAAAATTATCTATGTGAGATTAAATTGAAAGGGCAACTCAAAAGGTTTGCTGAGAAGCTCAGGGGGCAGTGAGTTTGTGCAGATGATAGTGAATCAGTTCAGAAACGGGTATCAGGGAAAGTACTACAACTTGAAGAATGTAACCAATGCCACTGAATTGTACATGTAGAAATTGAATTGATGTATGTATGGGGCAATCTACTTCCATAGTGATACTGCCTCAGAAACCCAAGGAGGGGTCGTGATGAGTTGGGTCCGACTCGATGGCACATAACAACAACAACAACATGTTTTTCTATGTACATCCTCAATAAAAATTAAGTAAAGCTTTTTAAAGTGTTTTGACTTAGGCTCCACCCTTGGTGCACAGTAGGGACTCAGCAAGGCTGTCAGTAAGGACAGCCAGCAAGGTCCCACCAGCAGAGGGAAACTATCAAGGTGCAGTGAGGTCTGCTGGCTCAGGTCAGTTCAGTCTTGCTCCACACTCCGCCCTCTGCACTGCCCCCTATTAGGCTGTAGTTGGGAGCGCAGAAGGCCACTGAAAGCAACTCAGGCCACTTGGAACATTTGAATGAGAGCTGGAGGAGTCAGAAAAGAGGTTCAAGAGGGTTCTAAGAGACCCCCCAGAAGCAGTTTGTTGCTGTTGTTACATGCCATTGAGTCAGATCTGTAGGACTTGGAAAAGGCCTAACGTGGCATAGAGGAGGCCATTCCAAGCAGGTTGAGGAAGAAGCCAGCTCAGCAGTCTTGGAGAAGGTCAAAGGCAGGCCTTGTCGGGAGACTTCTGTCTCCTCCCTAAGGGCTGTCCCTTCAAGCCTGGGTGCCTGGCATTCACCTGCAGGCTATCCCAAAGCTCAGGCATGAGGAAGGGAAAGAGGAGGGGACCCAGAGTGACCATAGCTCTTGGAAGCTGCGGGGCTGGGGGGTGCTTGAGGCTCTGCTTCCCACCAGCCCTGGGCCTGGATTCAAAGCAAGTTTGTAAAACAGGAAATCTGACAGACAAGGGAAAGGGGGAGGGGACAGGAAAATACCCCGTTCCCATAAGAATTCTGGGAAAACATGCAGCTAAGACAGGAAGAGAAAAAAATGGAAAGAAAGAAAAACAAACCTTGGAGTGAGAGTGGAAAGCTGGAGAACAGTGGCCACTCGTTGTCAGGCCCAGCCTGAGGCCAAGGGGAAGATGTCAGGAGCCTGGTCCACTCTGTGGGACCAGCCAGGAATGTTTATGGGACCTTACAACCCACCCCTCAACACAAGCAGAAGCTGGGATTCCAAAGCCCAAAGTCACCAAGGACTTCTAGACTTCTCATCCAGTGTTCTCTCTGCCTCACCACTCTGCCCAACTGCTAGCACTTTCCCAATCCTAACCCACCAAGGGGCCACAGGCCTTCCTGTCTGGGGTGCCAGCTCTGAAAAATGGGTGCTAGCACCACCGTGTTATGCCTTTGGGCACTGGCCCCAGAGTTGCATCTGGAGAGAAAGAGTGTGCTCCAGGAAAACAGCCTTCCCTCCCACACCCTGGCCCCCTCCCTCATCCAGGCAGAACTGTGTACTGGAGCCCCCGCCTCCCTCCTGAGCACCAGCCTGGAAGAGCCAACCCAGCTAGGGGGTGGGAGGAGGGAAGAGGTGTGAAGGAGCGAGCTCATCTCCTGGCTCCACAGGAGGGGGTACAACTCAGTGAAGGAAGCAGAATTACACTCTGCCCATTGTGAGCAATGACCACAGCAAGAGGACATTGTCCGAAGTCCCTGATCGTTATTACTTCTGCCCGCAGAGGAAGGCTGTTGTTGTTGTTGTTTGCCATCGAGTCGGCCCCGACTCATAGCGACCCCTCCTTGGGTTTCCGAGGCAGTATCACTACGGAAGTGGGATTGCCCAACCTTCCTTCCAAGGAATGGCTGTTGCGTTTGAACCACCAGCCTCCTGGTTAGCAGTCAAGTGCCTTAGGCACTATGCTACCAGAGCTCCTCAGAGGAAGGCAGGGCTGGTTTTATATGCCCATTTTACAGAGAAGGAAAACTGAGGTAAGAAAGTGGCAGCCCCCCGTTCAGGAGATGAAGGGAGCAGCCCTGTCCCGAGTCGGGGACCTCACGGCTCCTGACAGAGGCTGCTCTTCCTGAGGGTGGCTCCTGCTCATTCCTGTCCAGGGAAGAACTGTTGCTGCTCCCTAGTGTCACTGTGCCAGCACCTCATTTCTGCTCCCAGCCTAGTCTCTGATCCTCAGTCAGGCCTAGACTTCCATCCCGTTGATTGGGTCTCCATGCCCATCCCAGACACCGTGCCAGGCACTTCCTACACATCAGTTCGTTTGCTCTTGGGGCATTATTACCGGATGTACTATCCCTGTTTTACTGATGAGAAAACTGAGGCTCAGAGAGTAAAGTGACCTGCTCACAAGTCACCATTAAGGAGGGCAGGGCTGGATTCGAACCCAGGTCTGACAGAAAGCTGGTGCCCTCCACACTGCGCTGCTTTCTAACCGAGGGTCCGCTTTGAACTCTAGCTTCCAGATCCCCAGATCCAGCCCACAGTCAGGCCTGGCCCCACTCTGATGCCCAGCTGTGCCCTGGCCCTCTGGCCCAGAGTCCCAAAGTCACCGAGGACTTCTAGACTTCTCGTCCAGTGTTCTCTCTGCCTGACTGCTCATGTCTCAAGGGCTGCTCTGGCCTGGAGGGCAGGGAACACAGAGGGGGGTGTGCAGGGCAGGACCTGAGAGCTGGGAGGGCTAGAGGTAGAACACTGGGCCTCCATATCAGGTGGGTGCCGGGGGCAGGAGGCCCCTCTGGGGACCTCTCTGTGACCTAAGCATTGCACGTCAGAAGGAGTCAGGAACCCAGATTCCCACTGCTTACTGGGATGAGCAACAGGATCGTTCCATATTTAAAAAATCAGAACCATTTCTGAGATCCCTTCCAGCACAGGCGTTCCCCAGACCCCAAATCTGGCTCCCCTTGCCTTCACCCTCTCTGACCCCATTCCTTCTTCACAAGAAAAAAAAGTTTCATCACAGTTTCAGAAGGCATCTGGGGCTGACTCCCCAACCCGCTCTGTCCCACATTCCAAGTCTGGAGGCCAAGAGGCCAAACCCTCTCGGGGAAACTGGGCTCCAAAGCCAAAGGAATCCTGAGCCTCCTCAAGACATCAGGGCTACAGAGGAAAACACTGTATCTCGCCTACAAGCACCCACCAATACATACACAGACACTCACACATCACACACAAACAGAGAGAGAGAGAGAGAGAGAACGCAGACCAGGCTGGCAGGGCCATCCCATCAGAAGTAGGAGACCAAGTTAGCAAATACACCAAACTCCCTCAAGAAACAGGCAGCTGCTCAGCAGCCAAGCCATTTCCAGTGTCAGGCTAGGGCTGTCTTCTTAAACCCACATCCCCTTAAATAAAAATAAAGAGAATATCAACATCAATACCCCACCCAGTTAGGACAACTCACAGAGGAGGGTCTTGTCTCTCCCAGAGAGGGGCAGTGGTAGCAGGGGGAACCCTGGGTCCAACTGCTGCCTCCACTCCCCTCCTAGATCAAAAGGACCCTACAGGGAGCCGAGTGGGGAGGGATCCTGCTCATGGAGCCCCCGCCCATGACCTCCCAAAGGGCCAAGCACCCACCTGGCGGTAGCGGCGCTCTGAGCACACCTTGCAGAGCCCATTGAAGCGGTTCATGGCTGCAGGTCCTGCCTCAGCTATTACCCCATGAAAACCCAGCTCTCCCCCAGCAGCGGGAGCCCGCACTGCGCCCCGTCAGCCTGGCATGACCGCCCTGGGAAGCCCGCCCCGCAGAAGAATGGCAGGAAATCACCTCTCACCTCCCCAAGCCCTGTCTGCACTGTGTGCCTCTGCACGATAAGCCCGAAGGCTTCCTGAAACCTCAGAATGACAAGGAAGAGGGAGAGTTTTATATTAAAATTCCTGTCAACTAGTTAGTATTCCCCAGGCCCCGGCGGGGAGAGGGCGTCTTTGTTCTGGCTGCATTCTCCGCCATGGGCCACTTTGTGATTCCAATGTTCTCACAAACACCCCTTGCTGGATGAGAACCCAGGCAGAAAACACGCCACCTCCCCTTGCCAGTCCCAGGGCGTCTGGTAGCAAATGCAGGGAACTGACCCAGCCTAAAGAATCCACAGATGCCACGGGGCTATACCCACAAACATCTCATCTTAAGGCAAGGAGCACAAAACATTTGCAGACCCAGGACCTGCCTGCCCCAGAAGTGACCCAAAAGTCAGTTTCCTCATCCATATGCTGGGCTGCTTTAAGACGATGCTGGTCTGTAAGCCATAACATCAACTCTAAAAAGGATCTCCAAATCATCAGATGGCCCGGGCTTCTCATTTTACAGATGAAGAAACTGAGGCCCAGAGTGGTTGAGGTCACACGGCAACATAGTGGCATTGCTAGGACCAGAACCTAGTTCTTGTGTCCTGGCTTGCAGCCCCCCGATCTCGTCGGGTACAGCAGGATAGTAGGTCCCTTCCCTCCTGCACCCCCTCAGAGCCCACCCACTCACATCCTTGATGCCAGAGAACATCCCTTGGACCAGCCCTACTTTTGTGTGACCGTGGACAGGTCACCCAGGTTTCTGGACCTCCCTCATTTGCACAAAGAGGGATTTGAAAGGTGACCTCTCCCCTAGCCCCAGCCAGGCCTCTGACAATCACCCCCAAATGGCCAAGCCTCCTGACATCTGAGTGTGCAAAGCTAGGAAATGAAGTGCACCCCAGAACAATGGCCCAGGGTCCCAGGGCCTGTGTGCAGAATCCATCATGAGACAGGATTTTCCTACAAATCCCCACAAATCAGCCCCAGAAACTCCCTGATGCAGACTTTGTCCCCTTGATGCAAGGCCATCAAGAGGGAACCCTGAGACGACATAGCCTGGGCTGGGGCCATCCCATCCTTGCTCTGCTCAGTAAGAACAGAGAGAGAGAGAGAAAGATGTCTTTGCAGCAACACCCCTGAGGCCAGGGGAGCGTTTTCCACCGTCCACTGGGCTAACAAAGCCACAGATAACAGACTTGGCAAGTTACTCTAATACTGCACCGTCTGGTAAGGCAGTCACTTACTCACATGTGCCAAAGTAAATTTCAAGGATTAAAATTCAATTACATTAAAATTCACTTCCTCAGCAACACTAGCCACATTTCAAGTACTCAGTAGCCACAGGGAGCTTGTGGCTACCATATTGGACAACACGGCTCTAGACCGTGAGCTCCATGAAGGCTGGGATCATGGGCTTATTCATCACTGCATCCTAACACCCAGCACAGGACCTGACCCACATAGGTGTCCAGTAAATATTTAATGAGTGAATGAGTGAGTGAATAAATGAATTGAGTAAATGAAAGGGAAAATGTTTTGTGGATTATAATATACCTATCTGTAAGACTGCAAGATAGTGTTATTGAAAATATCAATGCCATATCTGCCCAACTGGGTCACACCCAGGAGGTAGCATGGTGTACGTAGTGCACTTAGGGGTCCAACAGACTCCTCTGGGTCCTGCTTCCCCCACTGCTGACTCTGTGGCCCTGGCGAGTGACCTAACGTCTCTGAATCTAACATGACTCTCATCTACAAACTGAAGAAGCAGTCATCACCTCAGCCAAAAAAAAAAAACCAAACCCACTGCCATTGAGTTGATTCTGACTCATCATGACCTCTACTGGGTTTCCAAGGCTGTAAATCCTTATGGAAGTAGATTGCCTCATCTTCCTCCTGGTGGAAGGTGAACCATCAAGCGGCTGGTGGGTGTGAACCATCAACCCTGGGGTTAGCAGCCAAACGCCTTACCCACTACACCACCAGAGCTCCTTTCAGAGGTGACTGTGAGGATCAAATAAAAAATAATAGCCCTGGCCCAGAGTGGCTATTCAATCAGTCAGTCACCAGGAGTTTGTTTTTCTCTCTCTTAGTTGTTAGAGAAAACTGTGGATCACCTGCCACACCCTGCAAAGGGATGGAATGAATTCCAGAGAAATCGCTCAAATCCCTATGGGAAAGTCCCTAATGGAGTGAAAATCCACTGGTCTCAGGTTCAGAATCACGGCTGCTCCCTGATACCAGGAGGGGTGGTCCGGCCACAGTGCTAGGGGAAGCAGGGAGCCTGACGGGGCCTATGGGCTTCTAGAGGCTGAAGGTCAGGAAGGTCCAGGCTCCTCCACGCCCAGATGAAGCCAGCTCTCTCCCCGCTCCTGCCCTGAGAGTGAATGACCCAAGGAAAACACTCATTCACTATAGCACACATTAGGAAAATCAAGAAAGACTCCCCTCAGAATCCAAGACTTGTTGGGTTTCTAAGTACAGAGTGACCCCAGTCTCAGACGCTAAACGCTGCCCTGCTTAGGGGTCTCCTGGGGCAAGGCACTGACAGGAGGGATGCCCCGGTGCCATCAGCCCCACCCAGGGCTGTCCGCACATACCTGGAGTTTGTCTCCGTTCTCAGCATCCGCACCTTCTGGTATTCTCAGCATCGGGTCTGCAAGGTGACAGAGCAGAGTCAGAAAGCTTCTGCTGGCATGGAAGGACCATTCCACAGGCCACCTGGAGGACAAGGCTGGGAGCACAGAGGTAGCTGCCCAGGCCACTTCTGGCCTTCCGGGTGTGAGGAGGCCCAAGGCTCAGCCCAGGCAGAACTGCATGCAAGAAAAACAAAACTAAAGAGGGTGCAAAATCCGAGTCCCGAGCCTTAGGACTCATGACAGGGTCTAAAATGCCTTGCCCACGAGGTGGGAATGGGCAAGAACTGGATCTCTGATGCAGAGTTTGTCCCCTTGATGCAAGGCCATCAAGAGGGAACCTTGAGACCACACAGCCTGGGTTGGGGCCATTCCAGAAGCTTTCAAGCCCAGCCCTCCCTCAGTGAAGGGTAGGGATTGCCCAATCATGTGGGATCAAGTCCATAGCCCTCTCCTAGGAAAGTCTAAGAGCTCTGGTAGCATAGTGCCTAAGGCATTTGACTGTTAACCAGAAAGCTGGCAGTTCAAACCCACCAGCCACTCCTCGGAAGGAAGACTGGGCCATCTACTTCCATAGAGATACCGCCTCAGAAACCAAAGGAGGGGTTTCTATGAGTCAGAATCGACTTGATGGCAGTGCCGTCCGCACGTTAGGAAAATCTAACCATATAAATAAAGGTGTCACAGGTGAGAGGCTCCCTGCCACCTTCATGCTCTGCAGGCTACTCATGAGAAGTTATTCCTGGACCCTGAAGCTTGATCAAGCCGGGGCTGACAAGAGCCCCAAAACACAGGGATGGATGCCACTTCCCAGGAAGGGGGAGCTCAGGGGGCTTGAGAAGGGAAGCGTGTGTAGGCAGAAGCTGAAGGAGGGGCACATGCACCTCTCAAGGGCCGCAGCCGCCGCCTCGCCACCTTCAAGTGCTTGGTCCTGCCCAGGTCCTCCCCCAGAAGGTAGTACCAGCCGCTGATCTCCTGTCACGAGAGAAGGGTGATGTGCTCAGACAAAGGGGGCAGACAGCACAGGTCAGGCAGCCACCGAACCCCACAAGGGGCAGCAGCTGAAGGTGCCCCCTCGGGAGCAGTATCTCTAGAGACAGACACGTCAAGTCAACCACCTTGCCTGGAAGGCTCCTACACCAGCACCTCCAGGTTGCCCTCCCTGATGCCCCAGGCAAAGCTGGTCCTCCCCTGCACCAAATCCCCACAGCCGCTTATCCTGGGGGGCAACCGTCTATTTGCAGGCCTGCCTCCCCTGCTAGGCTGTGCACAGGCTCCACGGTGTGCCTAGCACTGAGCCTGGGACACTGCAGGAGCCCAATAAATGCTTGCTAGAAGAATAGAAGGGAGACCTGAAAGCAGACACCCTGAAGCTCCTAAGCAGTCCCCATGGGGGAACATTTTCTCCCCAGGGGAGTGAAGCTGAGGCTGCAGCTAAGAGAAGATAATCGGGACCCACACATGGGTAAAAGGGCCCTCCATCACTGCCTCCCAGAGTTCACCACCAGGACACAACGCTGGTCAGTGCAGAGTAGATACAGGATTGGCCACCCAGAGGGAGTGGTCTCAAGACCCCACAGAGCCTCACGCAGGCTGAAGGAAAGCATGGCAGAGGATGGTGCTGCTCCCTCCAGCCCCGAGGCCATGCTTGCTAGCCCCAGAAACACGAGACCTGGTAGATGACATAAGGGACCCCTGGGGCAGGCCATGAGAAGCACCTGGCCCTTCTTCTCCAGGGCAGGCCCAGGCGTGCTCTGAACCCCGAGGGACCTGCCAGTGTCCTTACTGGCAGACACCAGACCCAGAGCCTTCTGGGAGGACTTTGGACCAGCTGACAATTTCTCTCAGACAAAAGCCAACCAAGAAAGGGACCCAAGCCCTCCTCAGTCAGGCAGGTGACCAACACAGAGTGGTTATTCAGGCCACTGGGCACGTGTCTCAGAGGGGCATCATCTCACAGACAGAGACTCTGCCCAAGGGCTTCCAGATAAGCGTCCCTCCTGCCTATCCCAACTGGATGATCTCATCAGCAGCTTTCCTAGGACCCACCTTGTCCGGAGTCAGGAGGGACTTCACCCCAAAGCTCATGCAGCCAATGAGTCTGCTCTGTCTGGGAGAACAAGAGATGCCTGAGTTAACACCTTCTCATTGGGAATATCAGAGGCCGGTCATGGAGTATAACATAGGTTTGCTTGGTGTTCTGCACTTTACAAAGCCCTGGTACTCATATCATCTTATTTGATGAGATCAACCAGAGAGCAGTCAGCATCTGCACTTCTCAGAGGGAAAAACTGAGGCTCAGCGTTGGTTCCTCTCCCATGGGAATACCCAAGTAGCCTATGCCTTTGTGCAACATTCTCTCCACCAATCACAGAAGCTCAGACCACTTCACAGCTTTTATCTGCTCTCTTGCTGGGTAGATCTGAAGAGCTGGTCCCCACAGGGAATTTCAGCTCCCACACCAGGGGTTATGTTCCACTGAGAGGAAAAGTTATGAGACCTCATGACCAGAAACCTTGTGCCAGGTCCAGACAGGACCTGGGCAGTTCTTAGAAGGCTCCAGATCAAGGTCTTAACACACAAAAAAAGTCACCCCAGACCAGTCAGACCTAGCTGTCATCTGGACAGGAAGCTATGAGTCAGGCCTCATGGAAAGGTCCACTGTGGTGAGGGGCTGAGTTCAATGGGGCCTTTTCGTGAGAGTCATTCAAGGCTTCTGAAGAATGTGCATGGCTCCACCACCATGTCAACAACTGGCGACTGATTAATACCTGGCAGCTTTTAATAATGATGGCTTAGATTCATTTTAATAATTAGAAAAAATACTCTTGTTATTGTGAGAGAAAGGGCAGTTTACAAATCTTGTAGTTTAATGAGAAAAACACCCATGAAGTGGTTGTATGTGGTAGGTGGGGTTATGAGAGATTTTTTGTTCGGGTTTTCAGAGTTTCAAATTTTCCACAGGGAACAAGCATTTCTTTTGTCTTCGGGGGTGGGGGGAAGGAAAAAATTATTTTTAAGCACTTCTGTTCTATCACAAAGGAGCTCTGGTGTAGTGGGTAAGGCACTTGGCTGCCAACCAGAAGGTCAGTGTTTCAAACCCACCAGCTGCCCTGCAGGAGGAACATGAGACAATCTACTTCCATAAAGGTTTATAGCCAGCCTTGGAAACCCAGTGGAGGTCGCTATGAGTCGGAAATGATTTGGGTGGTTCTGTTCTACCATATCTCCCTCCATCCTAACACAGGAGTTGTTAGTTTATTGGTCGTTTTTTTTTCCCCCTGTTCTCCTTCCTGTCATCTCATCCCCAATTCAGACACCTTCGTAGATTGGTTTAATATCTATTAATCAGGAAGTAGCATCGATACCAGAATGGCACACACCTGGCAGCTGACTTCAACATCTGGAGCATCCACATGGAGGAGGGATCTGGCATGCTCTGTGGAAGGCACAGTATCAAAGCCAAAGATGGGTAGGCCGCCTGGATGACCAGGGAACTCCCTGGACCTGTGCCTCCCAGGAATCTGGCCTAAAGAGACCCAAGCTGGGGCAGTGGTTCTAACCAGAGTGCACAGCAGAACCCCATGGAAAGGCTGGCCAAAAGCTGTGCTCCAGGGCTTGCTCCTGGGGATCCACATCCAGTAGGTCCAAGATGGAGTCTGGGCATGAAAATCTAAAGAGCATTCTCCAGGCAACCCTGCGATCCCCTCACAGCCACCCCAGTGGCTTCTAGACCAATGGTCTAGAAGATTGCCATAAATATACATTGTTTGGATTCTTTGGAAAGGGGAGAGCTTACCACCTGAACTAGCTTCTCACAGACAGCCAAGCCAACCGAGGCATGGGGATGCAGAACACTGGGGGCCGGTCCTCAGAAAGGACCTACCACCTCACAAATCCACATCCTGAACCCCGGCCATCTCTCACCATCTGCACCTGCTCCAACACTCACCCCTACTCTCCCTTCCTCTGCATGTCCTCTAGTCTTGGCTCCATTTGCTCTCTCTCCTCTCCCCTTCCCATCATACAAGGCCATGGTAATAATCTATCTGAAGAAGACAATGTGGTCGTCCCAGGAAAACTACCCATCCATATCCACCTCCCCCGCCCATCACCAGAAACAAACACCCTCCCTCTTGGGAAGCAGCCAAGTCAGCACTAAAATGGGACAGCTGCAGTGACCATCACAGGCAGCAGACCCTGACCTGAGCTGCCATTCCAGGAAAGCCTTGTCAAGACTTGGCCCAACTCCTTGTCACCAATTTCATTTTGTTTGTCATCACATTCAAGAGAATGATGTCTAGGTATCCACACTTGCTTGCTGTACACTTTTCTTTCATACAGGGCACGGCTATAGTTTTCTAACTCACCAGGCAGGATGTTTACCTATAATAATATTGCCTCCCCCTGCTCTTCAGTAAGTAGAGTTTTCATTCCCTGGTGCTTAGAGAACGCTAAATAGTTAACAGCCTCCTTAAGCTTTGCTTCCTGCTAAGGGCCCTCCAATGATTTCATGATAATTCAGGCAGAGTAAATTGTCGCAATTAATGTCCATAAGCAGGAACTCTAAGTGTTCTTCAGTGAGCTACTTCTTAAGTCAGCTTTTGGAAAATCTTTGGAGAAAGACTTCTTTTACACGCAACCTGAGTTCATGGCAATATACCATTGGGTCTGTTTTCAAATGTGGAAACTAGCAGTAAGCCTAAAACTGCCTGAAATTTTGCTAGATCCAAACACTCAGGGACTAAGCCCAGTTACTTCTGAATGTCAAGCTGACTGCAGGGCACGGTGCACTCAGTGAAGGCTTGGTGAACGGATGAATCCTTCAGGCCTATGGTTGGCAGCCACTGGGCAAGAAGCTGCTGCTGCCTTGTTAAAGAAACAAGACAAACATGTGGAGATTTCAATAGAGGTTCAAGACAGCAATACAGGCAATGTCACAAGACAGGGTGAGACTGACAGATGAACAGTGCAGGCAGCAAATGCTGGAAGCTTGAAGAGGCAAGAGGTAGTTTAGGGCTGAGATGCTCAAAGAAGGCCTACTGATTTGAGCCAGAGACGATGCAAGAAAGAGCAGTTAAGGCAGAGTGGCCAGTGTGAGCGATCAGAGGGAAGACTTCATGGAGCACACATGGTTCATACGACCTGTGAGCATAGGGTGGGAGACATACTGCAAGATGGAAATGCATTACTTTCATGGAAGGCACTTTAATGCTCTCCTTAGGCAGTCTTAAGAAGCCCTGGTGGTACAGTTAAAGTGTTTGGCTGCTAACCAAAAGGTCAGTGGTTTGAATCCACCAGCCTCTCCATGGGAGAGAGACATGGGAGTCTGCTTCCAGAAAGATTACCAAATCAAAAACCAAACCCACTGCCATAAGTCAAATCCAACTCCTAGTGACTCTATAGGATAGAGTAAAACTGCCCCATAGGGCTTCCAAGGCTGTAAATCTTTACAGAAGCAGACTGCCTCATCTTTCTCCTGCAGAGTGGCTGGTGGGGGTCAAACCAGTGACCTTTTGGTCAGTAACTGAGTGCTTTAACCACTCGGCCACCAGAGCTCCTTTCCATAAAGATTACAGCCTTGAAAATCCTACATGGCAGTTCTACTTTGTTCCATAGGGTCACTATGAGTTAGAATCCACTTGACAACATCAGATTTTAGGGGTCCTTAAACTATTTCTGTTACAGGGTTATGCCATTTGAACTGAATTTACTTTTAATTCGATGGTCTAAATTAAGCACGCATTTTCCATTCATTATTTTCCTTAGGCTTGGTACCCACCTCTGGTCACAGGATTTCCAGCATTAGGCCACTGTACTTGGTAGTGAGGTCATGCTTATGAAATAGATTAAATGACAAAGTAGTTACATTGACCAGAACATTGGTGGTCCTTCCATAAATTTCATTACTACTAGCTGAAAGAGTATAGATTCTTTAATTATATACATTTTTTTTTTAACTTGGTATATAACATTGTGATTCTCTTCAAAATTGTTCTCTGGTATCAGTTCTGAAAACACTATGATTAACAGTTTCAGATTGGCTTTTCCCATTTCATCAAACAGGCCTTTTAAATAGCTCAGTTCCTTTTCAGTGAGAGTGGTATATCATTCAATATGGATTTCATTTTACTTGGATCCACAATCAACACCCATGGAAGCAGCAGTCAAGAAATCAAATGATGATCAAGACAAAGGAAGTCACTGGGAGGAGTCTAAAAGATAAAGGCAACAAAGGTACATACTGTGACATACCCAATCCTGCAATAACAGTCATAACAATAATCTACAAGTGGGCACATAAACAGACATGCACGCTGAACACGGGTGGGAAAGGAAACAGGACTATACCCATGGACAGTTCTATACATGCACTTATGTGGGCCGCAAATAAATCCATAAATATGGTAGAACGTACAGGGGGCAAAGTTAGGAAAACTTCCTAGCTATAAACAAATACCCTGAGGGAATGAGTCGCTGGGCCTGGGGGCTCAGGACCATAGTTTCAGGGGACACCAAAGCAAACTGGCATAACATAGTCCACAAAGACAATGTTCTGCATCTTATTCAGGTGAGGCTGGAGTCCCAATAGCTTGCCAGCAGGCCATCTAAGGCACAACTATTGATCTCTCCCTGTCCAGAGCAAAGAAGAGTGAAGAAAATCAAAGATGCAAGAAAACAATTAGTCCAAAGGACTAGTGAACTGTGTGAACCCCAACCTCCATGACCCTGAGACCAGAAGAACTAGATAGTGCCCAGATACCACTACTGACCACTCTGAAAGGATCATAATAGGCAGTCCTGGAAAGAGTGGCAGAAAAGATGTGGAACAAAACTCAAAACCATAATAAAAGTGTGGGGGGGGAGCACTGCAAAAATAAAATAAAAGAACAGGCTTACTGCTCTGATAGAGATTGGTGGAACCCCTAAGGCTATGGACCTTAGACGCCCTTGAGGGCTGGAACTGAGCTCACCCCCAAGGCTCAACTTTCAGCCAAATGACAGATGGGTTTATAATGTGATCAATAACACCAGGGAGGTCCATGCTCCTTAGAACAACCAACTCTATGAGATCAAAAGGGCAGCATCTGCCCAGGCATAAGGCTCAGAAGGCAGGAAGATAGAGCAAGGAGGAGGAATAGAAACGGTAAGCACAGGGAGGAAGAGGGAGGAGTGCTGTTACATGTGTTGGATTGCAATCAATGTCAGGAAACAAAATGTGAATGATCTGTTGAATGGAAAACCAATTTACTCTACAAACTTTCACCCAAATCACAATAAAAGTTAAAAAAAATTAAAATTAAATTAAAAATGGAAGTATAGCAAAAATAGAAATCAAATGATGTATCACACTGGGCGTATCTGCTACAAAAGACTTGTTTAAAGTGTTGAAAAGCAAAGACATCACTTCGGGGACTAAGGTGTGCCTGATCCAAGCCATGGTATTTTCAATCACCTCATATGCACGCAAAAGCTGGGCAATGAAGAAGGAAGACCAAAGAAGACGCGTTTGAATCATGGTGTTAACAAAGCATATCGAATATGCCATGGACTGCTAGAAGAACAAACGAATCTGTCTTGGAAGAAATATAGCCAGAATGATCCTTAGAAGGGAGGATGGGAAGATGGAGGAATAGGCAGACAAGCCACACAGACCCTCTTCAACAAAGAAAAGAAAAACCAATTGGCAGAGATACAGAAGATAATCCAGGAGCCCTGAGCTTTGAAAGGAACTATATAGAAGTGAATTAGGCACCAACTAGTGGACAAACCAGAACGAAAACAGTGAGTACAGAGAAGGTCGGAGCTGGGGACTGTCAGCTACTCTGATGAGACCAACAGCCTGAATATTTCCAAGAGGTAATGGGACCTGAGAATTGATGTAAAGATCAGCCCTGGTCACCAAGGGCTGCAGGGATGACTGTGCTGGTGGCCTATGACTAGCAAGGGAAACAGCAAGGAGGGAGACAAC
This sequence comes from Orycteropus afer afer, assembly GCF_000298275.1. Lineage (NCBI taxonomy): Eukaryota > Metazoa > Chordata > Mammalia > Tubulidentata > Orycteropodidae > Orycteropus > Orycteropus afer. Next base: position 13,813,912 of record NW_006921624.1, read on the forward strand.
CTGAGCTGTTGACTTTCTGCTGTCTGGAGGGTGCAGCCCTTTTGAGTGTTTACATGCAGCAGCCATTTTGGATATTTAAAGTGACCGAGGGAGCAACCATTTTGGTTGTTTATAAATGGTGGCCATTTTGGATATGTAAAGTGACTGAGGGTGCAGCCATTTTGAACTTTTACAAGTGGCAACCATTTTGGATTTTAAAGTGGCAGCATTCTCATTCAGATTCCAGGGACCTAAGAATAGGCTCTGTTTGCCAAGGTCAGCAGGGACATACAAGAGACTGACAACAGGAAAGGAGACACGTGATGAGTGTATAAATGCTGTCAACTAGTGAATAGAGGAGCACAGCACAGTACCCTGCTTGCATAGATAACATACAAACAAAACAAAGAAAACGAAAATTGTGGGCAAGTCACTCCAACATACAATCACCAATTAAATATAAACA
>NW_006921624.1:13814968-13843021 GCF_000298275.1 Orycteropus afer afer
CAAAAGAAAATCACCAAGACATATCATCATCAAACTCACCAAAACCAAAGACAAAGAAAGAATCCTGAAAGCAGCACGGGAAAAACGAAAAGTTACCTACAAGAAGCAACCAATAAGACTAAGCTCAGATTTCTCAGCAGAAACCATGCAGGTGAGAGGACAATGGGATGGTATATATAAAACTCTGAAAGAGAAAAATTTCCAACCAAGAATTATGTACCCAGCAAAATTGTCCCTCAAATGTGATAGTGAAATTCGGACATTTCCAGATAAGCAGAAATTAAGGGAATTTGTTAAAACCTGACCAACCTTACAAGAGATGCTAAAGGGAGTCCTTTGGACAGAGAAGCAACAACAGCAAACAACAACTGAAATCAACCCAGTTATGGAAGTATCCAAAGTAAATAAACCTACAAGATTGTAAACAGAGAACCAAAGACATCAATTGACAAATGAGGACAACTACAAACCAAAAACAGGGGAAAAACTGTGTCATTACAGAACTTCTAGATGGTAGGGAAGTCAAGACAACTACAAGATAGAATAGACTGTTCTAAACCTGGGAAGAAAACTATAAATCACAGGGTAACCTCAAAGAAAAATGATAAACCTTCACATCAAAAGAAAAAAGAGGACCAGCACAAATATTTAGCAAATACTAAAACAATAGCAATGAAGGAAGTGATAACATGATTCATAAACAAAACGAGCTCAGCAAAGAAAATTATATGGAACAAAGAAATCGACACCACAAAAAAGCACATAACAAAAAGGACAGCAACAAATCCATACTTGCTGATAATTACACATCTGGCAAGGGACTTATCTCTAAGATTTATAGAAAACTCAAACACCTCAACAGCAAAGGGATTAACAATTCAATTGAAAAATGGGCAGAAGACATGAATAGACACTTTACCAAGGAGGATATTCAGGTGGCTAGCTAATACATGAAGAGATGCTCACAATCATTGACCATCAGTGAGATGCAATGATGCAACAATGAGATACCATCTCACCCCAGCACCGATGGCAAGGTTCAACGAGACAGAAAATAACAAATGCTGACAGGGATGTGGAGAGATTGGAACACTCATACACTGCTGGTGGGATTGTGAAGTGATACAAACACTGTGGAAACCAATATGGCGGGGGATTCCTTAGAAAGCTGGAATTGGAGATACCATTTGACCCAGCAATCCCATTACTAGGTATATATCCTAGAGAGGTGAGAGACAGGACAGGAACAGATATATGCATGCTCATGTTCATCACAGCACTATTTACAATAGCAAAAAGAGGGAAACAACTTACATGCCCATAAGCAGATGACCAAACTATGGTACATACACATACTGGAATGTTATGCAGCACTAAAGAATAATGTAGAGTCTCCAAAACACCGCATAATGTGGATGAACTTGGAGGACATTATGTTGAGTGAAATAAGTCATTCACAGAAGGACAAATATAGTTTTAGTTCATTGTTGTGGAGGGTTAAAGAAAGGTTTATAAATGGAGGGAAACTCTTTGTTGGTTGCCAGAGGTGGGAGGGGGAGGAGAGGGAACACTGAAAAAAAAAAATGCATTGACCCATGTCACTTTAGTTTTATGTATTTCAGGGTTCATAAATTATATTTCAATAAAATGCATTAAAAAAAAGGGAGGAGTGACATTTTGTGCCATGTACTTTAGACACGTTATCAGGAGGGAGCAGTCCCGGAGAAGGACATCATGCTTGGTAAAGCAGGGTCAGCAAGAAAAGGAAGACCCTCAAGCAGACAGGCTGACACAGAGGCAGCAGCAATGGGGTCAAACATTGCAGCGACCGTGAGGATGGTGCAGGACCGCCATGTCTCACTCCGTCGCACACAGGTCACTGCACCGCAGAACTGACTCAACGGCACCTAACACAAACAACATACTCAGTGATATTAAGGAATTACTGTTAATATTCTACTTGTGATCACGGCACTGTGGTTGTATTGTTTTAAAGTCATCTAGAGATGTACACGGAGGATTTGCTTTACAATCATGCATTAGAGGGAGGACTTAAGTGGGGACATAGATGGAAGTACATTAGCCAGGTGTTGATCACTGATGGAGCTGAGTAGTGGTGTATGGAGTTTCATTACATGATATTTTCTATTCATGCATATGTTTGCAGATACTTGTAATTTTTAAAAAAATAGTCCACTTCTGTAACTCACAAAATCTCGATGCTGAAAATAACTTCCGAGGTCTCTGCATCTACAGACGAGGAAAGTGAGGCCCACAGAGAGGAAGGGACTTGCCCTCAGCCTCACAGCAAATCAGAGCTAAGCCAAAAGCTACCTCTCTGGGCCTGGTTCTCCTCAGCTCCCTCTGGGAGCGCTGCGAGGAGTTCAAATCATCTGGCCCCTCCCCCAGCCTTCTCTGTAGGTCATCTTATTTCTCTAATAAAAGTTTACAGCCATCACTGGAAAGATCATGACAATTTGTGAAAAAGGTGCTTATGTTTTATCTACTGTTGGTTTCAAAATGTGACCACTACACATTCTGTCGGCGATTTATATAAAACTGCACTACAGACGCTATGAGAGGTACCCAAGGCCTGAGGAACAAGTTCACTGACAGAAAGAATATGGCTTTGGGATCACTTATCCCCTGTAGGATCATCAAGTGTGCTATCAACTGGTTACACATATTGTATTTTTATGCAAATAACACTATAGTATACTATAGTTGTCTGCAAACTGCATGTTAGTTTCCTCTGTATGTTATGTACATGCATGCTCTACCTACATGGGTACATTATATGCAAAAAAATACAGTACAAGGACTTGGTGCCAGACTCCCTGGATTCTCATCTTGTTTCTATTACATCCAGGCTGTGTTGTCTTGGGCAAATTACTTCATCCCTCTGTGCCTGTTTCCTCAGCTGTAAAAGGGAGACAATAATAACACCTATCCCACGTGGTGTTGTAAGGATTAAATGAGACAATGCATGGACTGTGCTTAGACTAATGTCCACACATAGTTAATGATTAACAAATATGGGCTGTCGTTACATAAACTCAGGCAAGTTCCTTTGCTCCCATAAGCCTCAGCATTCTCTTCTCTGCAGGGAGGGACTATAATGATGCCTGACTGGGCTGTCATGAGGATTAAATGAGATGATGTATATAAAGTACTTGGCACAGGGAAGAGCTCAATAAATGCTTGTTTCCTTCCTTCTGCAATCGTCTTTCGTGCTCATGTGCTGAACGTCCGTCCTTCAAGGAAGCATAATTCGATTTAAGAGCATTCAGCAGCGGGGCAGGGCCAGAAGTTTCCTGCAGTCCCTCTGTCCGCCTCCCCCGGCTCAGGGGCCTTCTTGTTCAGAAGTGGATTGGTGCTCCCCAGCCGGCCTCAGTGGTGCTGACAGCATCAGCAGGGCCATCTGTTTCAGAGCGAGCCTGTCTGAGCCTGCTCTGTCCCTCTGAGCTTTGGGTTGGGACTGTGACCACAAGTTTCACTGTGTTTTGTTTAATAGGGAATCGCACTTTCCCAAAATAGGCAACAAGTGGAGACACTGCCTGTCCCGCTGACTCACTTTCCCCGGCCTCCCTTGCTTTTCCCAAAAACGTAAACTGCATTACTCTGGCTTCCTCTCCAGCAGCTCTGCCCACTCGCTCCAGTCTCGCAGGAGGGGAGAACACGGCGGAGAGAGCCGCCCCCCCCACCCCCCGCAGCTGGGTGTCGGCCTCCAGCACCTGCTCCAACCCTTGCCTCCGCCCAGCGCCCCTGTCGGGATGTCCTCCTGTCCCTCTGACACTCCTGTTTCTTCCAGGGCTTTCTCCTCCTTTGACTGTCCCTTTAAACACAAGATTGGCCCTTGGTCATTCCCACTTAATGAATGCTCTTCTTGAGTGATCTCACCTGCTCAGAATGTCAATCACTGCCTTGGTGCTGATGGCTCCCACATCACGATCTCTAGCACAGAACTCTCTCTCCTCTGAGCGCAGGTCACCAGCACTGCCATCACCTGGCTGTTCTCCAGGCCCCTCCATCTGACTGCATCCGACATGGGGCACCCCCATCTACCTGGGAGTTATCCTTGACTTCTCCTGTGGCTCTCATGCTCAGTGCTACTGGCTAATTCTCCTCAATACATCCCGCATCCATTTCCCTCCCTCTATCCAAATCATCTCTCACACAGATTATGGCAAGAATTCCTAATTCCTTCCCAACCTAACTCTATCTTCCAAACAAACTAAAATCAAACCCACTGCCATCGAGTGGATTCCGACTCATAGCAACCCTATAAGACAGAGTAGAACTACCCTATAGGGTTTGCAAAGCTGTAAATCTTTGCAGAAGCAGACTGCCTCATCTTCCTCCTGTGGAATGGCTGGTGGGTTCAAACCACCAACTTTTTGGTCAGCAGCTGAATGCCTTAACCACCAGAGCTCACTCCATCTTCCAAAGACCTACCAAAATGCTAGAGCTAGAATGCACATCTGGACTGGTTGTTCCCCTGCTCAAACCCGTCAGCATCTTCCCATCGCCAAACAACTTCCTAAATGCCAGACTGGCTGTGTGAGGATCATCCTGAGAACTTGTCTATGTGCAGATGCCTAGGTCCCACTCAGATGCTGAGTCAGGAAGTCTGAGGTAGCATCTGGGAACCTGCATCCCAAGTGATTCTGATGTACAGCCAGGATCAAAACCCCTGGCCATAAGGAGAAAGCCCAAGCTCCTAACAGAATCTATAGAGCGGTCTGATTTGGTTTACGGCAAATTTTCACCTTCTCTCTAGCCTTAGCTCTATCTTTGTACTCGACCCCAAGGCAACACCAGTGAGCTTGCAGAGTCCTCCTGACTCCACCCCTGCCCTGCTCTGCCTTGTTCATCTACTAGTCCTTTCTTCTGCCCCGTTTGCTTATGCACCCAGGAGGTGGTATTGTGCTGAGTGAGGACGCAGGTCCAGCTGCCTGGTTCCTATGCAGGCTCTAGTGTTCACTGGCTGTGTGGTTTTGGACAGGTTACTAACTTTTCTTAGCTCCTGTTGCCTCTTCAGAAAACTTAGGACAAAAACGTACTCATAGTATATGTTGTAAGAATTAAATTATAATGAAAGTTGCAAAGACCTAGAGTTAGAACACCAAAACGAAAGAACGCGCTCAGCATTTCTCAAGCAGAAAGAACTAAAGAAAAATTGCAAGCCTCAAGTTGCATTATTGGAGGATTCTATGGGCAAACCATACATAGCACTTCAACATAAAGAAAACATAATCCTCACAACTGGGCCAATAAGTAACATCATGATAAATGGAGAAAAGGTTGAAGTTATCAAAGATTTCATTTTACTTGGATCCACAATCAATGCCCATAGAAGCAGCAGTAAAGAAATCAGATTTCATATTGCACAGGACAAATCTGCTTGCAAGAACCCGCTTTAAAGTGTTGAAGAGCAAAGACATCTCTTTGAAGACTAAGGTGCATCTAACCCAAACTATGGTATTTTCAGTCCCCTCACACACATGGGAAAGCTGGACAATGAATAAGAAAGACTGAAGAACAATTGATGTTTTTGAGTTGTGGAGCTGGCAAAGAATACTGCAAGTACCATGGGCTGCCAGAAGAAGCAGGAACTCTGTCCTGGAAGAAGTGCAGCCAGAATGCTCCTTAGAAGTGAGAACGGCCAGACTTTGTCTCACCTGTTTTGGTCATGTGGTCAGAAGGGACCATTCCCTGGAGAAGGATGTCATGCTTGGTAAGGGGAGGGGCAGTGACAAAGGGGAAGACCCTCAACCAGATGGACTGACACAGGGGCTGCAACAATGGGCTCAAGCACAGGAGGGACTGTGAGCATGGTGCGGACCAGCAGTGTCTCATTCTGTTGTCGTAGGGTCACTATGAGGCGGAACTAACTCAGTGGCACCTAACAACAATGTATTCAGTGACATTAAGAACGACTGTTAACAGTCAATATGAAGATACCATGGACTGCCAGAAGAACAAACAAATCTGTCTTGGAAGAAGTACAGCCCGAAGGTCCCTTAGAAGCAAGGATGGTCAGACTTTTTTCATGCACTTTGGACATGTTGGGGGGGGCAGTCTCTGGAGAAAGAGGTCATGCTTGGTAAAGTAGAAGTTCAGGAAAAAAGAGGAAGACCTTCAACAAGACGGACTGACACAGTGGCTGCAACAACAGGCTCAAACACAAACGATTGTGAGGCTGGTGCACGACTGGGCAGTGTGTCATTCTGTTGCACGTAGTGTCGCTAGGAGTCAGAACCAACTCAGCAGCACCTAACAACAGCACAAGAATTAAATGAAATAATGTATTGTTAACCCCTGGCTCATGGTAAGTAGACAATAAATGATTATCCTTATTAATGGGATGTTCCTCACTCAAACGTCCAAGTGTCTATTAGTGAGCCACCCTCTTGAGAGCCGCCAAGTGTCTGATTGACCCCTCTGTCCCCAACTCTAGAACAATGCTGTCACATTGGTACCCAGGAAATAGCAGCTGAATGCATGAATGAATGAACATGGTTCATAGTACCTAAGCATGATTTTATGATAATGAGCAGGTGTTCTATTAAACTTCTATTTTGAAGGCTGAATGGGACCCAACTTTAAAAAGCATACTAGCTGATAACATTTAGGACACCAGAAAACATTCAACCCAAAACATTTTTCGGGCTTGAGCTTTTGAATTGAGCTGTCAGTCATTCATCTGGATTTTCAATCATCACGTGGTATTTTTTAGCTGTAACCAAACACCTTGAAGGAATGAGTTGCTGGGTCTAGGGTCTCAGGACCATAGTCTCAGGGGACACCAAGGCCAACTGGCATAACACGGTCCACAAAAACAGTGTTCTAGACTCCACTTTGGTGAGTAGTGACTTGAGTCTTAAAAGCTTGTGAACAGCTATCTAAGATTCTTAATCTCTATCTATCCAAAGCAAAGAAGAGTGAAGAAAATCAAGATGCATGGAAACAATTAGTTCAAAAGACTAATGGGCCACATGAACCCCATCCTCCATGACCCTGAGACCAGAAGAACTAGATGGTACTCAGCTACCGTTTCTCTGAAAGGGATCACAATAGGAGGTCCTGGATAGAGAGAGAGAAGAATGTAGAACTAAACTCAAAATAAGAAAAAAGACCAGGCTTACTGGTCTGATAGAGACAGGTAGACCCCTCGAGGCTGTGGTCCTTAGTCATCCTTTAAGCCTGAAACCAAACTTACCACAGTGGCTCAACTTTAAGCCAAACAACAGACTGGCCTGGAAGATGAACAGTAACACCAGATGGTTCACACTCCTTAGAATACTCAACCCATCAAAAGATCGAAAGGGCAGTGATTGTCCAGAGATAAAGCTCAGAAGGCAGGAAGGACAAATGGAAACAGTAAACACAGGGAGGAAGTGGGAGGAGTGCTGTTACATGGTGGGGATTGCAATCAATGTCACAAAGCAAAATGTAGATGAGTTTTTGGATGGAAAACCAATTTTCTCTGTCAAGTTTCACCCAAATCACAATAAAAAGTTAAAAAAAAAAAAAAATCACCACTTGGTCCTATGATCACTGGACAAATGTTACTGGCCACAGGGTCTCCCAGATTTCCTGGGCTGCACCAGCAGAACAAACCCCTGCTGTTCACAGTGGTCCATGGCATGAAAAGGGGCCCTGCAAGGCTTTCTCTCTTTGTGTCTCAAGGAGTCAGTCCATTGCTCTCGTGTCTTTCCTCCAACTATCACCTCATCTTCCCTGCACCACTCCCTGCTCTGGACTAACCAGTTACTAACGACCGCAGCTGCTGTACTGTGTCCTGAGAAGCCTGGAAGACAAGGCTGTTTAGATTCTTCTTCACGAAACTTCTGTGCACCCTCAATTGATCTCCTCGTGGCACCCTGAGCCGCCTCTTCTACGCATATTCTGCCTCCTTGCCGCTGCTCATTCTGTGTCCTTGCCCTTCTTTCCTCACCTTATTCTTAATCTTTGTCCCAAGGTCAAAATCCCACATTTTCCATGAAGCCTTCCTTGATCACCTCAGCCCACAAGGAACTCTCCCTTTTCCACACTTACTGTCCTTATTGCTCATTTCATTTCCTTATTCATTCCACCAATACTTACTAAACACCACGTGGGGACAGTGGTGACTAAGAGAAAACAGGCCTATGTTCGTGGAGCTTAAGGGCTTGTAAGACTCAGTCTGTGCACGTTGTTACTGTAATTTATGTCCGTGCCGGACCCGGTGTCCCTAACTGAAAACAGCAGGTGCGCCGAAAGCTGAATCCACCCTTCAGTATCTCCCCGTGGCCAAGCAAAAGCTGGCTGGCATCCGCATGCCCACCACAGCGCCTTGTCGATTCCAAGTGCTCAACACATGCTCACTGATAACCTGATCCTTGGCGTCATCTGGAGTGACGGGGGCTTGGAGGTGGCAGCCTGTGCAGTTAAGTGTCCCCACTGTCACTCATCCATCCAACAAGCACATGAGCCCCGGCTGCATGCTGGTCTTCTGACTGTCTCCCACTAGCCCAGAGCAGCTCCCCTCCAGCTCAGCAGCTCTCCTTACCTGGAGCCCCTCGCCCTGTTCCACACAGTAACCAGAAGACGCTTCGGACCATCCTCCTCTTGGACAGGACTGGGAAGAAAATCAGATGATCAGGGATTAGTGGGACCCAGCTCTAGGCCAGACCCATGGTGCTGGTCATAATTCCAAAAACTTGGAGATAATGTAAATATCCAACCACAGAGAGCTGGTTAAATAACCTACAGTACAAATAGCATCTTGCTGAAAGCAAAAAGGACTTGAAGCACTTATTGATGAAGATCAAAGACTATGGCCTTCAGTATGGATTATACCTCAACATAAAGAAAACAAAAATCTTCACAACTGGACCAATGGGCAACATCACTAACAACAACAGCATATATAGTTATGATAACTAATATTATATATATACATATATATTTATAACAAACTATATTATATATATAACATATATATAATATAGTAATTATATATATAATGTTAGTTATCATAATTTTATATATATATATATATATATAATGTATTATATATTAAGGAGCTCTGGTGGCTCGGTGCCTAAGGCATTTGACTACTAACCAGAAGGTTGGCAGTTCAAACCCACCAGCCACTCTGTAGAAGGCAGACTGGGCAATCTACTTCCATAAAGATTTACTTCCTTGGAAACCCAAAGGGGGTCACTATGAGTCGGAATTGACTCAATGGCAGCGAGTTTGGTTTGGTTCTGGTGGTGTAGTGCCTAAGGCATTTGACTGCTTACCAGATGGCTGGTGGTTCAAACCCATCAGCCACTCCTCAGAAGGAAGATTGGGCAATCTACTTCTGTAGTGATACTGCCTCAGCAACCCAAGGAGGGGTCACTATGAGTGGGATCCAACTCAATGGCAGTGAGTTTGTTTTTTTGGTTCATATAACAACCTATAATAACTAACAACAAGAAGTTAGGGGAAAAAAACAAAATAGTGTTATTAATTTTCACTAATAAGGAAAAGACAAAATGTCCATTACCTTCCCAGTGGCCCCAGAGTGCAGAGAAGGGGGAAAGAGCAACAATAGCTGCCACTCTGCCAGGCATTGTGTTATCCTGTCTCATTTACACCTCGCAGCTCTCTGAGGCTGCTACTATTATTAGCCCCATTTTACAAATAAGGAAGCTGAGGCTCAGACAGGTCAGCGAGTTTGAAAAAAAGGGAGCAGGATGGTACAAAACATCCCTCAGCTTGGAAAATTCCTTCTCCTGCTAAAGGAGAAAGCTTGGCCCGAGGCGCAGTGGGAAACTGCCTGCTCTTCTCAGGGCACCAGCCTCAGGCTGGGCACACGAGTTGTGAAAAACAGCCAAATGATACCTTATCACTATGAACCTCGCCGCTGGGCCAGTGCCACTCTTGCAAGGACACGAGTGAGTGAGAAAACAAAGACGTCCTTGAGAAGTCACTGTGTTTCTGCTTAGATCTAGCTCTAGATTTGGCAAACGGGGCTATTTCCAGATAAACACTCCTTCCCTCTCCTCTCCAGGGCCCGGCGGCACCAGACTCTTACAAGAAGAAGCGCTCGTGGAAAGCTGGGTCTCTGCAGTCCGGAACGGTCTGCGTCTTCTGACGGCGTATTCGATTGTGGTCGGGGATCAAAGAGATCTTGAATTGGAGAAAAGTAAGCATTAGCTGATCTCGCGTCCATGTAGTCACCTAAGCCTTCCAGCTAATTCTGTACATCTCCAAGTTAAAGGAACTCTAAGTTAGAGTTAAGGGAACAGGTGCCCTACGGACCAGCCCCTGCGGAAGACAGAGCGGACTCCTCAGCCAGAGGCTGGAAAAGAACAAAGAGCCCAGAGCCAGAGACACTGGGCTCAGAAGCCAGGACAGGGCCTCAGGGTGGGTGGAACCAGGCCCATCAAGAGCCACGGGCCCAGCCAGAGATGACGTACAACTTTAGCATCTCTGCTCTTCCTCTAAGCAAAGAGGTTTCCCAAAAAGCGAAAGGCTTCCTCTCTTCCAGGTTCCCAACTAGCTGCTGAGTGCTCCCTTCCCAAGAGGCCCCAGGTTGGCTTTCACCAAGGCCCCAAATCCACGCTCTCCCCTGGGCCAGTTCTTCCCCTGCCTCAGGCTTGTTGCCTTACCTCTGGCCAAGTCCTTGCCCTCAAAGGTCTCTGACTTAGTCTAGGGGCTTCAAGAACAACATAGAGTGGCACATTAGGGCGTGTACCTGGCACACAGCTGCCACACTCTGGGAGATTCCTGGCCTTTGGGTCTCGTAGGAAGTAGGACCCTCCCCCTGTAGGGTATCTGGCTTCACTGCAAGGGGTCCAACCAGACAGATCTGCCAGCCTTCAGATACGCTCTCTCCACTCCACGGCCAGGCCCCGGCCACTCTGCCTCCTCAGTGCAGAGCTTCGGGGAGAGAAAGGTGAAAGTATTGCCCTTTACAAGAGGGCTTGGGGTTTCACAAGAGGATCTGTGGATTTCAGTCATCTGCACATTTACTGTGCTCACCTAAATGGATGACTCAAGATCATTCAAGATTCCAGCTCTTGCAGGAAGCCCTAGGGACCAGGTCAGGCTAAGGGAAGGAACTGACCCTAGCACAGGGCTTCATCACAGTAATAAACGCCCACTGACCAAATGAGAGAGTAGCTGCCACCCCAAATGGCCCCAGGTCCACACATGTGCCGGCCCATCGGGACTCTGCCCAGTGAGACGCCCCCCACCATCCCAATCCCACTCATATACAACCCCACCTCCAGACCCATAGTGTACCTTCACGTAAGAATCACAGACTCCAGGCTCTTTGTTCATCAGGCCTTTGCCTTCTATGACTAAACAGAGAAATAAAATGTTGGGGTGGGTGGGTGGGAAGGATTACCTGGCCCTTAATCTGCATAACAACTGTTGAATATCAACCCCTCTGTGGTCTAGTCCAGTCCCACCACCCCCCACACTCTGACAGCGCCCTTGCCGAGACATTATAGGGTCCATACAATTCCCTGAATCAAATAGCTAGAGAGAACTTAAAATTTCTTGAGTCTAATCCCTTATCTAATGGGGGAAATGAGCCTCCAGGGGGTGGGAGGGACAAAGACAGCAAGAAACTTGCTTCAGACCTGAGAGGGATGGGAATTACAGAGCTATGTTTAGAAGGTGCTCCTCCCACCACACAGGACTGCCTTCTGGGGATGGCGGAGCCAAGCTAGAGAAGGAAGGCTGTAGAAAGAGCTCAGCTGTGGCTGACGGACAGCACAACAAAGAGGTCAAAAGCTCGGGTTGGAGAGGGACACAGACACAAGTATTTATCCCAGCTCTATAACTTATTAACTCTGAACTACGACAAGTCATCTCACCTCCCTGAAACTGGGTCTGCCGTTTTTCAGAGGGTTAATAGTAAAAATGCCCACTTCATATGGTAGTTCTGAGGGTTAATTGAGGAAATACGTCGAAAGTGCTTTGTAGAGTGCCAGGCAAATAAGCTCAACAAATGTGTTATAAACAAATAAATAAAGGCAAAGGATTGGGGGGGGTGGGGGATAGGGGCAGGTCTGGTCATGAAAGCCCATCCGCTGCCAATCTAAAGAAAACAGACAGTAGGCCCGCTGGAGATGAGCCTCTCTGCTTGTTCTGTTTGGTTCTGATCGGGCCTAGTGTTTGGCTCAATGGGAGCTCTCAGTAGTCTGTGGCATGAGGCCTGGGAAGCCAAAGAGAGAGTGGGAACCGGCTGGAAGGGATGAGGGCCCGAGGCTGGGGTGAAGCCAAAGCAAACTGTTCAGGACAAACGGAATGATGGAGGCCAAGATGCATTTTGCAAAAACTGTTTGCACAGCTGGACTCAGGCCCTGACAGGCAAAGAACACTCCTCTGCTGGTCCTTGGGAATTTCACCTTGGGCCCCCCACGGCCAAGTCCAGAGAAGCCCAGGCGCCTGCTGGTCTACTCTGCCTGGTATCCTAGCTACTGTTCCTGTGCCCATCGCTCCCCTCTAGGGTGTGGTCCTTGAGTGCAGGATTCAGGCCTGATAAATCCCTGGATCTCCCTGGCACCCAGTGGGGCTCCTTCACCCTCAGGGATCCTAAAGACACAGAGGAGAAGCAGACATGGATTCTTCCTTCCTTGTGCTCCCAGATTGCTGGGGAAGAGTAAGCCCTGAGCAGACAAGGGAGGCACAGCACGACCAGGACTGTGATGAGGACACAACAAACTCAGTCCAGGCTGGGGGTCAGGCGGGCAATTCCTGGAGGGGAAAACGAGCCTTCCTTCCCAAGCTGAGTCTTAATGATGATTCAGGTTGGCAAAATCCTTATAAAATCAGAGGGAGATGCTATTTTGCAAACAGAATTCAAAAGAGAAAGAACATTCCAGACACGATGAAAAGTGTTTATAGAGGCACAGAGGTAAGAGCAAACATGATGCCTTCAATGGACATGGGAGTAGAGGACACATTCATCAGCAGATAGGCGGGGCCTCTGGGCTAAGCAGTTGAGTCCAGGCTGTGGCGGCCATGACAAATGCCAGGAACAATGTGCTGGGTGGAAGGATGCACAGATGGATGGATGGAGAGATAAAGCTGTGCCCCAAACGTGCTAGACAGTCCCTCAAAGGCACCATGCCCTCCCTGCTCTCGGAGCCTTTGCACTGGCTGCTCCTCTCTGTGGAATGCCCTGTTCCTCCTCCAGGATGGAGTGTCAACATCACCTCCTCGGTCAAGTCTTCCCTGGTATCCCACCACCAGCCCCTGGATTGGGTAGGTGCCTCTCCTTGGGTCTCCCGCATGGAGCTGATGCACAAGCACTATTATTACAATTATGGTTTTCTATTTCAAACATTTATATCTGGAGTACCACATACAGGGCACTGGTCTAAGCACACTGCTAATATTAGCTCATTTAATCCTTATAATAACCATATAAGATAGATACGATTATTACCACCATTTTACATATGAGAAAACTGAGCTTGCTTAAGGCCACACAGCAAGTAAAGTTACAGAGCCAGGATTCAGACTCTAGAGGTCTGATTCCAAAGACTGTGATCTTAACCGTGGCGCTACACAACCCATCAATGAAAGAATGAATGAATGAATGAGAGAAAGAGACGACTCAGAAAAGGAAGGGGGGAAGTGAGAACAGGGAGAGGATAGGAATGCTCATCTGTGGCCCCACTCACCCCATGGGGTCCAAGGATGATGTTGTGGTGCCCAGAGGCAGCTCTAGACTGGTGAGGAGAAAGGCCCACACAACTCAGGGGAAGGTCTCTAGAAAAAGCCCCAAGTGAATACTGACATTGTTTCAAATGGACACACTGTAGGATACTTTACAAAGATAAGGATGAAGTCTTGGCCCATGGTAACACCCCATCAATCCCTGGCTCCGGGCAGGAGGCTGAGTGGCCCACTCCATCCCCAGTGGGCCTGGCACACATCCGTACTCACTGTGAAGCAGCAGAACCCCGTCCCGGGCATCAATTGACAGCTTCAGCTGACCTAAGGAAACAACAACAGAAACAATCTCACCTCATCTCCTTGTTGGGTAAAAAATGGAGTGGTGGTGACAGGAATATTCTTTGGTTTATATGAATCAATTTGAAGACTCCCACAGTCTCTAGGCTGGGAGGTATCTCAGAATCCACTGAGTTCAGCCTCCTCACCATGGCAGGAGTCCCGTCTAACCTCCAGCAGTGGTTCTCCAGCCTCAGCTTACATCCCTCTGGTGATGGGGAACTCACTCCTTTACAAGGGAGCCCAAGTCAATGTTGCAGACTCGTCAATGATGGGCAGTTGGAAGGGTAGTTGCATCCACATCACAGTGAGTCTAGATGGACAAGTCAAGGATCCTGAGTCTTGGCTAGGGGTCTATGAGGGGTGGGGGTAGGTCAGCAAAAGCCCTCCAGCTATGACAGACACAGCTAGCTGTGTTCCCAAAAGGCAGTACCAACACAAGAATATTGGGTGAATCAGAGTTTGGGGAAATGCAAAAAAGAAGAGACTAGCTGTGGGATAGCGATCCTTCAAAGTCAATGCAACCACCTCCATTTCCACAGAACCCTGACTCCCTAAAGAAAAACTAAAGAGGCTTTTTGTATCCCTGGCATAGAGCCTTGCTACTCAAAGTGTGGTCTAAGAACCAGGAGCATCAACAGCATCTGGAAGGTAATTAAAAATTCAGACTCTCAGGCCCTACCCCAGGCCTATTGAATCAGAAGCTTCGATTTAACAAGATCTCCAGTGATCTGAATGCACATTAAGGTCTGAAGAGCGCTGGATGAGAGCATACCAAGGAGCCCCTGAGCATGTTTACAAGCTTGGAGAGGCTTCCTGGGCAGGTCACAAATGCAGAGGCCACAAGGGAAAAGACAGATAAATCTGACTCCTTAATATTTTTAAAAGTCTGTTAAAATTAAAGATATTATAAACAAAGTTATGAGACAACGCAATAGAAAAGTGGGCAAAGGACATGAACCGGCCATTCGGAAAAGACAAAATGACCAAGAGACAGATGGAAAGATGCTCAAGCTCAAAGAGACTAAGGACACGTAAATTAAATAACAGTGAAATGCCATTTTCCACCAACCCATTTGGCAGATAATTGAAAAGACAGATAATGTCAAATGGCTGCAAACGGGTAGGAAAACAGCAAACCTCACAGCCTCCTGGAGGGAGTGTAAACAGAGAGTGATTTCTGGCAATGTCTATTCGAATTCAAATGCACATCTTTCAACCTGCAACACTACTTCCACATAACTCAGACGGAACTCTCACACGTGCACAAAGGCTGGCACTGCAGCATTGCCTAAAATAAGGAAGAATTGGAAACCCCTGACATATCCATCAATATGAAGATGGTTTTAAAAAACCACTGAGGTATGCTTGACCCAAGCCATGGTCTTTTCAATAACCCCATATGCATGGGAAAGCTGGACAATGAATAAGGAAGACCACAGGAGAACTGATGCATTGGAATTGTGGTGTTGGCAAAGAATACTGAATAAACCATGGACTGCCAGAAGAATGAACAAATCTTTCTTGGAAGAAGTACAGCTGGAATGCTCCTTAGAAGTGAGAAAGGCCAGACTTCATCTCTTGTACTTTGGTCATGTTATCAAAAGGAACTAGTCCCTGGAGAAGGATAGCATGCTTGGTAAAACAGAGGGTCAGCGAAAAAGGGGTCAACCCTCAACAAGAAGGATTGACACAGTGGTACAACGATGAGCTCAAAGACAGCGATGATTGTGAATATGGCACAGGGCCAGGCAGTGTTTCATTCTGTCATACATAGGGTTGCTATGCATAGGAAGCAACTCAACGGCACCTAACAATAACACAGCTGTACTAAGGAGCACTGGTGGTACATTGGTTAAAGCACTTGGCTGCTGACCAAATGGTCAGTTGTTCAAACCCACCACCTGCTCCACCTGCTCCACATGACAGTCTGCTTCCATAAGATTGAAGCCTTGAAAACTCTATTTGTCAATTCCATTCCATTCTATAGGGTTGGTATGATTCGGAATTGACTCAATGGCAATGGGTTAGATTTGGGTTTGATAGTTGTACTATGGAATAACATTAAAAAGAAAAAAACCTCACTGCCACCAAGTTGGATCCAACTCATAGCAACCCCTCCTTGGGTTTCTGAGGTGGTATCACTATAGAAGTAGATTGCCCAGTCTTCCTTCTGAGGAGTGGCTAGTGCGTTTGAACCACCAACTTTCTGGTTAGCGGTCAAATGCCTTAGGCGCTAAGCCACCAGCGTTCCCAATGGAATAGCATAGGTGGTTATAAAGAATGGGGAACTCTCTATGCCTGGCATGGAAATACTGCTGAGACAAGTTTTTAAGTGGAACAAATTGCAGAACAATACATGTGGTATATATTTCTCTATATGTGCATATATTTCTAAATATGTATGTATTTTTATATGGACATACATACATGCAAAGGAAGAGTTCCTAAAGGATGCCAAATTAAAAAGAATGATCACCTCTAGGGAAGAGATTGGAAACTAGAAGGAGGGTGGTCAAGAGGAATTCCAATCTATTGCTCTTACTGCTCTAACAATAAGAATATAGCCATGTATCACTGCATTTCCACAATTAAAAATAAAGGAAAGAGAAAACAAAGAAAGAAGGGAAGAGGAGGAAATGAGGAGGGGAGGGAGAGAGAGCAAGAGAGGGAGGAGCAAGATAGGAAGCAGGGGGTGGGGGGAACATGAAGGTAACAGAAGCAGCAGCACTGCAAAGCAGGTGAAGAACGAGGGCCCGGGTGAGGTTGTTCCCTGACTTTTCCAATTTTTATTAAGAAAAACCAAAACAAAACTTCAGGTCATCCTCACATACACCTTTCTTCCTCACTGGCATGTCGAAAAAATTTTCTCTCAGTCTCGCAGACTCTTCTGGAACCTCAAGGAGCTGACATGAGGCAAGCCAGGCAGGGGCGTCCCAGCCTGCAGCAACCCAGCATATCAACCTTTCTGTTCCTTGCATCTGCTCAGCTACACAATGTGTCTAGCAGTCATTAATTTCTGCTCAACCACTTCCATGGAGAGCTCACTTCCTACAACAGGAACGCATTCCTTTTTGAGATACCCCTGACTGTTCACTGCTCCCTCTTCTGTTGACCAGACCTGGTTCTGGAGTCTATGGGGCTCTCCTTTAGACTTAAAGTCCTTCCACCTTTCTTCCTATCACAGGGAGGCATCCCTTACTATTCATGACCCCATGAAACTAGATGGAGCTGGTGGCTTGTGTTTTCTTGCTGCCTGAAGGAAGGGCAGGAAGGGTTTGAAGAACAGAAAGGAGGAATCCTCCCTGTCTCGTCCCTCTGCACGAATCCACCAACCACTGTGGTCTGACCTCTATCTGATCCTTGCCCTTCAAGGTAGCAATTAAGCCTCCAGCAAACCCCGTCTGGCTCTTCACCCCAACAGAAATCCCTCCTGCTCTCTCATCCAGGACACAGGTCTCAGAAGCCCAAAGCCTTGTTCCAGTTCCAGTTCAACTAATCTCCTTTCTCTCAGAGCCACAGTGTCCATGGCTGTGAGGGAGTGAATGATAGGGGAGCCGCATGGGGATCAGATAACGCTAGAGGGTGAGGAGGTCATTGAACCAAACGCTCTGTGAGAATCCATGGTATTATTAGCTCAAGGTCTGAGCAATTATCACTTAGGGTTCCCATGAGCTGAGAAACCTACAAAAACTATGCCCAGGCCAGTGTGGGGTCTGAGAGGGAAGCTCGAAACAAATAGGGTCAGGAGTCACGGGCCAGATCTCACCAACCCAAAAAGGTCAATGCTTAACAGAAACATTTTTTTCTGAAACGATTACCAGTGCAAACCCTGGTCCGGCTCAAATATGGCAGGATTTCCAAAACCCTGGAATCACTGAGCTATATACAACACCCCCCATCGAACTGTAGCTCTTTCCCAGAACTCAAGATCAAGGAATCTGCCAGTGCAAATGGTCACTAATTTTATTTGACAAACATTTCCCAAGTACCTAGACCAGGGCAGAGCTGAACAGGGAGCTCACCCCAGTGGCTAGGACAGGAGTGTGGGCAAGGTTGAAGGTGGAACGGAAGTGGAAGACAGTCCTGGAGGGAAAATCAGATGTGTCTATGAAGCTCCATTTCCAGGTCCAGCCAAGCACGGTCTCCTCAGAGAGGGCCAGGGTGCCCTGTTGTTGCTGTTGTTGTTGTTGTTAGGTGCCGTACATGCTACTATAGCAGAAAAACCAAACTCAGCATATCATGCCCCAGGCTTAGCCCTCCCAGTGCAAGACACATCCTAACCCAGTCCCACCTCAGACTCACGGATGAGGGTAAAATGATAAATAAGACCCATCCCTCAGGTCCTGCACCTGTCCTCCTCTGCCTACTCCATCAAATGTCCGAGACGCAAGATCTCTGAAGTCATCATATTTCAGTTAGCAGCTGAAACAGTCATGGCCACAGGTAGAAGGTAACTTGCCCTGGGCCCAGAGGGACCAGGGTAGGCTCCGAGCCAGGACTGGAGACCAGAAGCCTATTCCCACTTCAGCACTCTTTCCTGCACATCACACCAGTCTCCTAGAACACCCACAGCCTTCTAATGTGCCTCCTGGCAGAGCCAGCTTTAACAATGCAACCCTGGGGTTCAGGAACAAAGAGAGTCATCAGGTACAGGGCAAGGTGCCACAGCTTTTCTAAAGAAGCCAAAGAGACAGCAGCTTCCAGGAAAGGTCTCCAAGTCTGAGAAATGTTCAGTTGAAGGGAAAGTTAGGCTGAACCCCTGGAGCTTTCCCCTGGTACATGTATCAGCTAATCCAATCCCTTGTCAAAAAACTCAAGCCCATTGTTATCGAGTCAGTTTCACCTCATGATGACCTCATGTGTTACAGAGCTGAACTGAGCTCCGTGGGGTTTTCTTGGCTGTAGTCTTTATGGAAGCAGATTGCCAGGACTTTCTTCCATGGCACTACTGGATGGATTTGAACTGCCAACATTTTAGTTAGTACTTGACCACAAACTGCTTACGCCTTCCTAGCCCCTCACAATCCCCCCAGATCTCTAGCCTACCTCCTCCACAGACTCAGGATGTGGTCTATCAGAGTGCCCAGGGAGGTTCAGGCTAAAGAGCCTGAAGTCATCCTCATCAGGGTCGTGTAGGGGCCCTGGAGAAGGTATAGCCCCAATTCCATGGGACTGCAGTTGGACACCAACTCCACCTGCAAAGGGTGGTGGTGACAGGTGCCTGAAGAGGCTACAGGAGTGCAGTAGGGGGTCAGGGCCAGAGCCAGAGAGAGAACAGATGGAGCCCTATATAGTAGGAGCCCAGCTAAAGAAATTCAGCCTGACACATGTTAGTCAGAGAGGACCACAGGAAGATGAAATCTGAAGCTCAGGACATAGTAGGAAGAAACATTCCCACAAAATGAAGCAAGAAAATGGGGGCTGCGCACCATTGCTGGGCTCAGGAGTCAACAACACAGTGTCCCAGAGGGAGGCCATGCCTCCCTGGGGTGCACAGAGAATGCATCCATGAAGGCCTTGCCTGGGTGGCATGAAGCAGCAGCATCCTAAAACACAATCCACCTCAAAAGCAAGTCTCTGCTAAGAACTGGCATGTGTTACAAACCACAGGAAGAGTGATGTTATCAGGTCACGTGGATCTATACGAAGACCCAGGGAGCCCAGCCAGGCATCAGCAATCCCAGATTTCCCGCATTTGTGAGGAAGGATCGGTGCACAGAAGGGAAGGAGCTTAGCCAGCTGCCACGGTCTCCCTATCTTGTAGCTTTGGGCCACCTCATCCACATAGCAGCCCTCATATGTGTTTTTCAATTACACTTTCTGCCTTCTCAGGGAGAAATGGTAGGCGCAGCAGTGTTGGGGACCTGGATGCTTAGCTCTTGGGACACCGTCCTGGAGAATTCCAAGTGTCTGCCGTGTTGAAGAGAAGACTCTGTCGGTGATACCTTGAGTTCCACTCAGAGAGAAGTCCTGGTTTGTGAGAATGCCCACTACCAGAAGGAGACTTGCAGAGTACAAGTAGCCAAAGGGGGCTACTGGATGGGATACAAATCGTGATGGGTCAATTCAACCCCCTTGGCTTGGCTGACTCTGCTTCCTGAGAAAAAAACTGACATTACCGTGATGCCCCAAGCTGTCTTTCCCTCCAGGAAGAGATTGCACTGGCCAGTGTAAGTCTTCTGAAAGTCTACTCACCAATTCTGTTTTTCGGCATAAACTGAAAAAGTAGCACTCAGGTCTCTTGATGAGGACTCTTGTGGATCATTCACAAGGGATTCCAGATCCTTCCTGGGCAGGCCATTCAAATAAAATTTCTGAATCTACCAGAGTCAGCAAGAGAACCATGGCTGGACCATAACAACACAAAATCTAGGGGTCCTGTGGGGTTCACACTCAAATGCACAACAGGCCTTCCTCATGGTCTCACCGTAGAACGCAGGGCCACAGTGAGCTACTAGGCTGGGCACAAGCCCAGGGAGAAGAAAGTCAGCGTTTAACTAGATGTTGACTTGTACTCCACAATTTACAAAACGTTTTCTATTTCTGTTACTCCTTAAAGCAACTCCACCAAATAGTTACTATTTTTAATCCCCATTTTACAGGCCAGGAAACTGAAGATTAAGAGTTGAACCGTTCATCCAGGTCACATAGTCAATAAATGGAACAGCTGAGGCCTGAATCTAGACAGTTCAGCCTCAGAATCTCCACTCTCAGTCCGTACATGCCCGTGGTGTGTTTACCATTTGTCCACAAATACTTTGCTACTCCTCCCTTCAAGAGGTAGAGCCTAAGGAATGCATAGGAAAGAAGGACACAGGGAAAAGGTAACCACAGGGAGGAAGTAGGAAGACAGCTATTACATGATGGGGATTGAAATCAATGTCATGAAACAAAATGTGTATGAACTGTTGAATGGAAAATGAATTTTCTCTGTAAACTTTCACCCAAATCACAATAAGTAATAACACTGATAATAAAAGCCCAAACCAAATCAAACTCACTGCCACTGAGTTATTTTCAACTCATAGCTACCCCCTGCTTGGGTTTACGAGGTAGTATCACTACGGAAGTAGATTGCCCAATCTTCCTTCCCAGGAGTGGCTGGTGGATTTGAACCGCCAGCCTTCTGGAAGCTAGCAGTCAAATGCCTTAGGCACTACACCACCAGAGCTCCCATAAATAATAAAAGAGATGAAGCCTAATCCCCCCCCCTTGAGTGTGGGCTACGCTTGGTGAATAACAATGTGGGTAAGTGACAATGAGTGACTTCTAAGACTGGGATATCAAAGGAGTTAAGGTTCCTTTGTTTAAAACAGCTTTATTGAGATAAAATTTACATATCACACAATTCAATAATTTAAAACAAACAATTCAATGTTTTTTAGTATATTCACAGCATTGTGCAACCACCACCACTCTCTAATCTTAGAACACTTTCATCACCCCCTAAAAGAAACCCCAGTGACCCCCCCTTTCCCTCCCCCTTCCCCTGCTCCCCATAGCCATAGCAACCACTAAGTTACTTTCTATCTCCGATAGATTTGCCTATTCTGATCACTTCAAATAAATGAAATCATAGAATATGTGGTCTTTTGTGACCGGCTTCTTTCACTAGAATAACACTTGCAAGGCTCATTCACGTTGTAGCATGTATCCGTATCCGTATTTCATTTCTTGTTATTGACAAATAATATCCCACAATATGGATACATCAAATTTTATTTAACCATTCATCACTTTATGGGCATTTGGATTGTTTCCACCTTTTGGCTATTATGAATAATGCTGCTATGAACATTCTTGTACAAGTTTTTCTCCAAACATATGTCTTTAATTTAATTGTTTAAGATAAAATGTAGTTTTAAGATAAACCTATAAAATATGACCAAGGAAACAGAAAGCCTCCTGGTTTTGAGGTCCTTGACACTCTTTTAATATAAAATGTATTTAAAATAATGTAATTTATGGGGGAAAAAAATCCAATGGGGAAAAATAATCATTTCTATTTTTAATAGGGAAATAGCATTTTGGAAAACTAACGCTTCCTACTATTACCTACTGGGGGAAAAATAATTCAGATAAACAAAGTACCCACTTGTCCCAGATCAGAAAATATATAGCTGTTCTGGCCCTACAAGCACACCATCTAAACAAGCATCAAGTTTCAATATAAATTAAGCCCAAATACTTGTCTCCCCTACTGACAAAAAAGGAAAAGTCCTCAAAAAATTAGAAAATATATGTAGAAGACTTCCATTTCAGGGGTAATGCAATTTGAACCAACCCTCTCACTGAGGAAAACTGGAAAAACTAGACAAAATATTGCAAAGCATCTTCTTGGAGATTAACCAAGACAGAGACGAACCACCAGGCCAATATCTGGGGAAGACGGAGGTTCACGGAACTAAGCTTAGAGTTTTTTGTGCTAATTTTCACCTGAATGTGCTCTCGGCTTGCACAGCACTCACTGAAAAGCTAAGAGGTAGAATAGAGTTTCTGCCTCTCAGCTAGAAACACAGGTAGTGGAGACCAGGTTTACCAAGAAGTTGGGGTCCTTTTGAGCCCCCACCTTTTGGATTGGAAATCTAGGAGGTTGCGCCAAGAATAGATCAGAAACAATTCATTCTCGGATCAAAATGTAAAATAAATAATAAAATACTACTAGAAAATTCCCAGTGTTGGAAAATTAAGCAACACACTCCCAAATAACCCACAGATTGAAGAAGAAATGATAATGAAAATTAGCAAATAATTTGAACTGCATGATAAAGAAAAGTCCATATCAAATGTGAGGCTTCTAGATGTTGGTAGCATTCCAGTTCTGACCCAGATGAAGGCTCCCCAAGGTATGTGCTTTCTGATAAATCACTGAACAGCACACATCATTTTGGGGAACACTGTTCGTATATGTGTTATATTGCTCATAATAAAAAGATTCAATGAAAACACACAGCAGAATGGAAAAAGAAGACAAACCACTACCCACATGCCAGAACTCTGAAGAATTCTGGAAAGCTTCCAAGCAGATGGACTCCAAACGACAGAAAAGCTGAGGGCCTAAACTAGCAGATGACAAGCCCCAAGAAGTTGGTAGATGAGTTTCCCCAGCCAAGCCTAGAAAATCTCCCAGGCCCAGGGCTCCAGAGCTGGGAACATGGGCGAACCAGGGGCAGATGGCAGGGGCATGTGGAAGGCCTCCAGTTCAGGACCTGACCTCACACCACCCAACACACTGAGCAGCTGGCTGCCATCTGTCCCCAGGCTTCAATCTCGCTACAGAAAATAGGTTATTTATCTCTGTGGCTTCTAATAAGGGAGGCTGGACAGAGAAATGTATGGAATGGAGCCCAGCTAACATAGTCCTGCCATACAACATGGAGACGAACAGAAACTGTTCAGCAAATTAATGACGTTCCTTAGTCTATTCTGCCTTCAGAACCACGTCTTCCCAACTTTGCACTGACAGATCAGAGACGCCAGGCACCCCTCCAGAGCTTGCGTGCAGAGCTGTTGCCTACAGCTTTCACCCTGTGGGTTCATTTGGGCCTGGCCGTTCTAAAGAGAGTTGGCTTATGTCACCCACTGTCCAGCCTGCCTGTCACATCCTGGCCTAGGCACCCTAAGAAAAGACCATCCTTTCTGTCCCCAACCACTTACTACATCCAGAGACCTCAAGCATGTTGATAACTTGATTCCTCACACAAGCAAGTAAATTGGCATCCTTTCAAGAAGATAGTCTTTAAATAGCTTCCCAACATTTTATGAATTTGGGTTTTTTCTGAGTAGCATTTATTGTCTATACAAAACATTATACCTAAAATTCATATTGAAACTCAAGGGACCCAGAATAGGCAAAACAATTGTGAAAAAGAAGAATAAAGTTGGAGGACTCACACTTTCCAATTTCAAAACTGACTCCAAAGCAGCAGTAATCAAGACAGTACGGTCCTGGTTTAAGGAAAGACATGTGGAAAAATGGAATAGAATTGAGAGTTCAGAAATAAACTCATGTATCTATGGCCAATTGATTTTCCCACAAGAGTGCCAAGCCCATTCAACGGGGAAGGAACAGTCTTTGACAAATGGTGTTGGAGCAACTGTATAGCCACAGACAAAAGAATGAAATTGAACTCTTACCTCATACCATACACAAAAATTAACTCAAAATGGATCAAAGACCTAAATGTAAGACTAAAACTACAAAACCCTTAGAAGAAAACATAGGAGTAAGTCTTTGTGACCTTGGATTTAGCAACGAATTCTTAGATTTGACACCAAAAGGACAAACAACAAAAGAAAAACTAGATACATTAGACTTCACCAGAATTAAAAAGTTTTGGGCTTCAACAGACACTATGAAGAAAGTGAAAAGACAACTCACAGAATGGGAGAAAATATTTGCAAATCATACATTTGATAAAGAGTCCCTGAGTGGCTAAAACGTTCCTGGGTGCTATAAATGGCTTGTGCTCATCTACTAATCTAAAGGTTGGTGGTTCAAACCTACCCAGGGGTGTCATCTAATAAAGGCCTGGTTATCTGTATCCATAAAGATTACAGCCAAGAAAACCCTATTGAGCAGTTCTCTGTAACACAAGGAATTGCCAAGACTTTGAATCAACTCGACAGCTACAGGTACAGGGGTAGTGCAAACAGTTAATGCATTTGGCTGCTAATGGAAAGGTTGGGGTTCAAGTCTACCCAGAGGCCCCTTGGAAGAAAAGGCTGGCAACTCACTTCTGAAAAAATCAGCTGTTGAAAATCCAGGGAGTACAGCTGTGCCCCGACACACGTGGGGCTGCCAGGAGTCAGAACCAACCTGATGACAACTGTTGTTTTTGTTTTTGTTTTGTTTTGTTTGTTTTAATATCTGATAAGTGACTTGTGCCCAGAATATAAAAAGAGCTCTTGCGACTCAATAATAAGTAGGTAAATAACCCAATTTAAAAATGGGCAAAGGATATGAATAGACATTTCTCCAAAGAAGATAGACAAATGGCCAATAAGCACATGAGAAGAGGCTCCATGTCATTAGTCATCAGGGAAATGCAAATCAAAACCACAGGAGAGCCACTTCACACCCACTGGGAAGACTGTAATCAAAAAGTCAGATAATAGCAAGTGTTAGTAAAGACGTGGAGAAATCCAAAGCGTCACACACTGCTGGTGGGAATGTAAAATGGTGCAGCCACTTCAGAAAACAGCTTGGTGGTTCCTCAAAAACTTAAACATAGAGTTACTATTTGACCCAGCAATTCCACTCTTAGGTACACATCCAAGAGAAATTAAATGTATGTTTGCACAAAAACTTGTACACAAATGTTCAAAGCATCATTACTCATAATAGTCAAAAGGTAGAAACAGTTCAAATGTCCATCAACGATGCATGTATTTCACCTTGGGAAAAAAAAACCAAACTTACTGCCATCAAGTCAATTCCAATTCATAGCGACCCTTATTGGGTTTCTGAGGCGGTAAATCTTTACAGAAATAGATTGTCCCATCTTCTTTCCAATTATTTCACTTTGAAGGAATGAAATACTGACACATGCTACAACACGGATGAACCCTGAAAACACTGTGCTAGTGAAAGAAGCAAGTCACAAAAGACCACATAGTACATGATTCCATGTATACGAAATGCCCAGAAGAGGCAGATTGATAAAAACTGAAAGTGGCTTAGTGGTTACTAAGGTCTAGCGGGTTTCGGGGTGAGGGGGTAATAGCTAAAAGATATGCTGTTTCTTGTTCAGGTGGTGAAAAGGTTTTAAAAAATGCATTGTGCTGATGGTTGCACTACTCGGAGTATACTAAAAACCACCAAATTGCACACTTTAAATGGATAAATTATATGGTACATGAAGTATAACTCAATGAAGTTGTTACCAAAAATAAAAAACATGTAAATAAGTAACCCAATAAAATTTAGGGAGTTCTGGTGGCATAGTGCCTAAGGCAGTTGACTGCTAACCAGAAGGCTGGTGGTTCAAACCCACCAGCCACTCCTCAGAAGGAAGACTGGGAAGATAGTATCTTGACAAAACATTATGTAAACCTATAATGGTTTCTTCAAACTATACCAGTTGTAATAGATAAAGAAAAAAGTCCCCTAGACTTGACACACATTTGCAGAAGGGCCTGGGAGCTGCCGAGGGAAAGGGCACTGCACTCAGCCTCTTCTCCGTTGCTCCAAGCCTTCGGTTCTAGGCCCAGCTTACACACTCACCTCCCCTCACCTCCTTGGAAGGCAGTATACAGCCAAGTCAAATCACTTGAACATATCTGTTATCGGGGGACAAAGGGCCATGCTTGTATACATGCTCATGCAAACACACACACACACACACACACACACAGAGTGTAAGAAATTTAATCGAAGCTCTGTCAACAACATATCAGACAGAGCTCTCCCTGAAGGGAATTCTAGTCAAAACCACTTTTTGTCTCTGTATGTTTCCTAAGATGCTTAGGACAAAAGCCCACTGCTGAAGGCCAAGGCCACCCACCATGCCGGAGAAAGGCCAGCAAGCTGGAGAAAACTTAGCAAAGACCTTCACAGTTCAGGGAGCCCACATTGCCTACTGACTGATGACTTAGATCCAAACCTTCCAATCCTGGCTGATCATCAGAACACTCAGCTGGTTTCTTAAAATGATAGCTACTCAGGCTCTACCCCAAAGCTATCAAACCAGAATCTCTGAGAGCTGAGCCTAAGAGTCTGTGTTTTTACCAAACTCCCCAGGGGCTTCTGATAATTAGCCAGGTTTAGTAACCACTGATATGAATTCATGATCAGAGAAGGAAAGATCACGCAGCAAATGAAGAAAATGAGCAGCCGAAAGAGGAGTGCGGAGCTGGCAACTGCAGCAAACAGTGCCCAAAGAAACAGAAGCAATGCAGGAACCAAGAGAGAACTTTACAAACATTCTAATTAGCGTCCTCAGTGAGATCTGAGAGGACCCTGCATCCGTAAGGAGCAGGAGGCACCTCACCCCAGCTGGGCTCCTGCCTGCCTCCTGCACACTCAGCTCACAGTCACTCATTCAAGCAGCAACTTTCACTGAGACCCATTGGTCCTAGCCCTGAGGTGACGGCTGGTGGGAGAGCCCATCCCTCTGGGCCTGGACCCACCCAGCTTCCGAGATCTGACAGGGAGATTAATGCAACAGGAGAATACGGGCTGATGGAAGGAATTGTTGATAACATGCCAGTAAGGCAAAGAAATGGGTTACAAAACTGTATATACAGACAGTCAACCACAAGAGACCACAGGGGCAGCATTTGCCCAAAGACAAAGCTCAGAAGGCAGGTAGGGGCAGGAAGAAGGACGGATGGCAGTGGGGGATATGGGAAGGAAGTGGGAAGGGTGCTGTTATACCGAAGGGATTGCAACCATCGCCACAAAACAAAATGTGTATAAACCGTTGAATGGAAAACTAATTTGCTCTGTAAACTTTCACCCAAACTACAATAAAAAGTGTAAAAAACAAAAAACTGTACATACATACAGTATGATCTCAATTTTGTTAAAATTATGGAAAGAAAGAAGTTTAGAAAAATATAAACCAAAACATTTACAATATCTTCTCTGCAGAGTCAGATTACAATTTTCACTTTCTTCTTTTCACTAAGTTTTTTCTTTTGTTTTGTTTTGTTTAATTTTATTGTGATTTGGGCAAAAGTTTGCAGAGCAAACTCATCTTCCATACAGCAGTTCACATACACTTTGTCTCATGACATTGACTGTAATATCCCACACTGCAACAGCTCTCTTCCCCATAGTTACCTCTTCCCTGTGTCCTTCTCTCCCATGCACTCCTGCCCCCCACAGCTGTCTCCCTGTGTATACACAGCCCTTCCATTCTCCCATGATTGATCTCTCCAAGGAGTGTATCTACCTAATGTAAATGTTCACCTCATATGCCTGTCTTTTGTTTGGCTAGAAGCCATAGAAGTGGGTTCAATTCCAGACCTGAAGGGCAGCTAGGGACCATAGTCTCAGGGGTTCCACCAGGCTCTATCAGACCAGCAAACCTAGTC
>NW_006921624.1:13843121-13848690 GCF_000298275.1 Orycteropus afer afer
CATTGACTGCAATTTCCCACAATGCAACACCTCCCCTCCTACTTCCTCCCCATTGTTACCTCTTCCCTGTGTCCTTCCCTCCCATGTACTTCTGTCCCCTGAGCCACCTCCCTGTGCATACACAGCCCTTCTATCCTCCCAGGATTGATCTCTCCAAGGAGTATATCTACCTAATGTAAATGTACAGCTCATATGCCTGTCTTTTTTTTTTTGTCTGGAAGCCTTAGAAGTGGGTTCAATTCCAGACCTGAGGGCAGCTAAGGGCCATAGTCTCAGTGGTTCCATCAGGCTCTATCAGACCAACAAACCTGGTCCTTTTTTTTTTTTTTTAATGATTTTGAGTTTTGTTCCACATTTTTCTACCACTCTATCCAGGATCTCCTACTGTGTGACTGAGAGTGGTAGCTAGGCACCATCTAGTTCTTCTGGTCTCATAGTCATATAGGCTGAGAATCGCATGGTGTACCAGTCTCTTGGACTAATTGTTTCCACGTGCCTTTGGTTTTCTTCATTCTTCTTTGCTCTGGATGAGGAGAGACCCGTCGTTGCATCTAGATGGCAGCTTGCAAGCTTTTAAGATCCCAGTCACTACTCACCAAAGTAGGATGTGGAACAATGTGTTTGTGTAGTATATTATGCCAATTGAGCTTGATGTCTCCTGCAACCATGGTGCCGAGCCCATAGGCCCAATTACTTGTTCCCTCTGGGTAGCTGACTGTGGCCAAGAAGTGACTACAACCCTGTCCCTTGTCAGCTCTACTATATACCTGGAACTTCTTACAGAACATTCAAATACACTTGTAGAAACATTGTCTGTCAACCCTATACATGGTCATGGGCACACTCTCCCCTGCATAGACATACCTAATAGTTCAGTCTGTTCACCCATCTATCCATCCATAGATCAATGTCTTCACTGACAACGCATTACTATACATGCAAAAGGGTTCATTCTTGTTGTCTGTACCCTTATGCACCTCTCTATGTCTTCCTCTTCCTCAATGCTGCCATGTTGGTCACTCACATTTGGTACATTGCCCTTCCCTTCACCCAAATCAATACTTGTCTCTACTTATCTAGCAGTATTCCCTCCCCTCCCTTCCCACCCTTGGTAACCAACAGAGAAAATTTCCTTCCATATCTAAACCTTTCCTTGACTTTTTACAGTAACGGACTAATATAATATTTGTCCATCTGTGATTGACTTATTTCACTCAGCATAATGTCCTCCATGTTCATCCACATTACGTGGTATTCTGCAGATTCTACATTATTCTTTAGTGTTGCATAGTATTCCATTGTGTGTATATACCATAGTTTGGTTATCCATTCTTCTGTTGATGGACACCTAGCTTGTTCCCATCTTTTGGCTATTGTAAACAGTGCTGCAATGAACATGGGTGTGCGTATCTGCTCTTGTCCTGGCTCTCACTTCTTTAGAATATATACCTAGTCATGAAATGGCTAGGTCAAATGGTATTTCTAATTCCACCTTTTTAAGGAATCACCATACTACTTTCCACAGTGGTTGCATCATTTTACAGTCCCACCAGCAGCTTTTCACTAAGTTTTTAACAATGAACACATCTTACCATGAAAATAAAGAGGGGAAAAAATAGAACATAGTTTTATTTTTTAATCAGGACACAGCTAATGCACCAGGTTCTCACAGTCCCCTTATATTCTTTTTTGACCACCTCTAGCCCCACCAACCCAAACCATCCTAGAAACCTCCCTTGCATGGTAGAGCCTCACATCCCAATGGGGCTAACATGAATTGCCTCCTAGGGTTGGGAGAACTAAATGAGATAAACGGATAAAGATGTTCTTGGTGGTGCAAACGGTTAAGAGTTCAACAACTTGCCTGAAGACTGGCGGTTCAAACCCACTCAAAGGTGACTCAAAGACAGGCCCAGCATCTGCTTCTGAAAAATCACAGCCTTGCAAACCCCAGTGGGTAGTTCTGCTTTGGACACGTGGGGTCACCAGGACTGAGAATCAACTCAACAGCAACT
The DNA here is from genome assembly GCF_000298275.1 of Orycteropus afer afer. Taxonomy (NCBI): domain Eukaryota; kingdom Metazoa; phylum Chordata; class Mammalia; order Tubulidentata; family Orycteropodidae; genus Orycteropus; species Orycteropus afer. Next base: position 13,845,137 of record NW_006921624.1, read on the forward strand.
ATAGCAAAGAGCAACAATGCAGGTGAAACACCTGGCACAGCACATGGCACATGGTAAGTGTCCAGCGAATGGCGGCTAGTTACTTATCCTTCTTATCATCCTCCATCAACCGGGTCATTGCTTTTCTATCACACCTGTGCCCTGGAGGAAAAAAAACAAAAACTACACCGTAAAGAGCCAAGTGAGCTGGACAGGAGTGAGTCTAACAGCAGAGGAGTCGGGAACTCCAGAAAGGGCCTGATTCCTTCAGTTCTCTGCCTTTGAAATCTGAGCAAATTCACTTATACTTGCAGTAACTGTATCAACTTTCATAAAGAAAATTGTATATGTACACGTTAAAAAAAAAGTATTGGACAGGCCATTGGAAGGCTTGAGCTTAGGATCAACTCTGCCACTGGCTCACTGTGAGGCTTTGCTCTCTGTGAAATTGTTTTCACAGGGGAAAAATAAACCCCTCTCCACCAGATATAGAAGGACCAGTGAGCTCATGAAGACTTGTGAAGGACTGTGTTCTACAGAAAAGTTATCTTTACTATGGCCACTTGAAAGGCCAAGCTTGTTCAGGCCTTTGGGGCAGCTAAGGGGCTCTGGTAGCACAGTGGTTAAAAAGCTTGGCTAGTAACCAAAAAGGTCAGCAGTTTGAACCCACCAGCTGCTCTGCATGAGAAAGATGTGGCAGTCCGCTTCCATAAAGATTTACAGCATTGGAAATCCTATAGGGCAGTTCTACTCTGTCCTATGAGTCCAGAATTGACTCCATGGCAGTGGGTTTTGGGTAGGGACAGCTGCTGCCCAGCTGTTATCTAGGATACCCCATCCTGCTATCAGAGGGCTTGGGAGAGGAAGCCTACCACCTATTGCTTTCAATCTCAAGCCCCAGGACAGCCTTGTGAACCAATCGAGAGCCTGGTCTCTCCTGGAAAAAAGAATTCTTTTCCCAGTAATTCTTTTCCATGGAAGCAGTCAGACTGCAGCCTTCAAAGTAAGTCCGAAGGAGCCAAGGCTCCCTGGGTTCACCTGGTACCTGTCTAGTCCCTGAGCCAAAGGAATGTGGACGAGATCTTCAGGTGTGGTAACACGACCTTGATTTAACCCTGAGCTGCTTGCTAGTGGGAAACTCGATGGTGACAAACGCAGCCTCCACGAAATTAACTGGAGTAGTTATTCCAGCCAAGTGAGGCAGAACCAACTGCACTTGGCACAGTGGCCAGGAAGCAGGTGGTGGCTAGCAGCTTGCAGGGGCTCAGCCCATGCCCAGAGCCACTCCTGGGAAATCACAGGAGAAAAGGGGGCAGAGAAAGTGTCCCCAAAAAGAAACAGCGTCTGCCCCCCAGCCTCAACTCTCACCATGGGAGGGTGCCCTTTCTGGGAGTTCAGAGCTGGGGGAGGTGGCCCTGGCAGCCAGCAGGTAGGGCACTTACCAAAGGTGGTGAGGTAGAAAGACAAGTCCCGGTGGTCCCGCCGGCTCCCGAGGGAGACACGGTGCAGCGCTTGCGCCTCCATGGCTGTCCCCGCTCCAGGTGCGTGTAACCCGAGGCGTCTGTGTTGCTCCCCTGTAACCGAGGCAGCAGGTTCACCCGCCGCCCGCGCCAGTGTCTCCAAGGCGGGAGCGCGGCGGGAGCCCGAGGCCCGGCTGGAGCAGCGCGCGTTTGAACCGGCCGGGCGCGCCAGGCCCTGATTGGCCCGCGCTCGTTTGAATGGGAACCTTTCCACCTGACGGAGCAGACACTGGGCCAGAGGAGAGGCGGCGCCGGCGCCGGGGCCAACGAGGACAGCCACCCTCCAGCAGAGGCGACTCCTTCCCCGAGGGGCCCGCAGGACCGGGCGGCCTTGCCAGATTCCGAGCTCCAGAACCGCGTTCAGGCTAGAAGTGCCTGCACCATCGAGAGGCCCGCAGCCCCCGCTTGGCCGCTCGGGCGGGCTTGGCCAGCTCGCCCAGCTCCCCAGACCCACAATTAGCCGGGTTTGTGACATCCTTTGAAGCACATACCTGTAATCATTCGGACCCAAGTAAAGGCAAAGACACACTCTCCTCGACCTGTGCAGTGGGGCTTGGGAAAATGTCCTGTACACTTGGAGGGGCCACTCTCACCAGCTGCACCCCCTTCCCAAACCCAGCTGCCTCCAGGACCCTCGAGCTTCCTGTTGGATATGAGCAGCCTGGTCCAGACAGAAGGAGCTGGCTCTGCCAGCCTACAGCTTGCCTCCGCAGCCTGGTGCCCAGGGGCAAGAGGCTAGGAACCCAGCATTTGAGAGAATTGAAGAATACAGGACGTTGAGGGGAGGTGGAGGAGGCACTTTCAGTCTCTAGGGCCTTGTGCAGGAAGGCAGAGCTGAAAGCAAGGTCAGCCCTGGCACTGCTTCAGTGGCAAACATTCATGGGATGCCCCCGGGAGCAGTTTCACACCAAGACATTTGCTCTGTGGAAGGGAAAGCTGCTGATCTTATGTAAATCTAAGAATAGGGTGTGTAGGTATCTGTCCCTGTTCACCTGACTTCGTTGCCAAATGGATATCTGTGGTTGGGTGATCCACTCAAGGCAGGGTTGCAAGACACAAGAGAGAAAGTGGGGAGAAAAGCCATCTATACTGAGTATCACATGCCAGGAACTGAGCTAAGCTATGGGAACGTATCATCTCCTTTAATCCTCACAGTTACAGGAGGAAGTATTAGCCCTCATTTACCAGGGATAACGCTGAACCTCAGGCAGAGAGGTGACTTTGCAAGGTTTGGAAAGCTAGGAAGAGACAGAGCTGAAGTTTGAACCCAGGCCTATCTGCTTAAAGGTCATCCACCTTCTGTTCTTCTTTGGCTTCATACCTGCCCCGTGGCCAACGGAAGGTGGAGGTAGCAGACCTGCTCTCTCAAGGCAGGTAAGGAAACTGGATGTTATTGGACAGCTGGCCATCAGCAGGGAACAGAGGCCAGAGGAGTCCTGAAGTGAGCAAACTAGTTGTCAAGTGCAAATGAGCTGCACAAAGGGTTAGGGTTGTTTGAATCCTGGTGCTCTGTAAAACTTTGCCCTGCTCTGCCCTCCTACCTGCCACCATGAGCACTGCCCTTAGCAGGGGTAGGACTCAACTCAATGGCAAGTGGATTTACCTGCACCCTGGACTTGAGCATGCCAGATTTTCTCCTGCCTAGGGAAGTCTGAGTCCAGGCATCCCTTCTGTGTGGGGAAGTATGCTGGCTTGGCCACTCCATCCAGCCAGAGAAGATGACAAATTCAGGCTAAAACCACAGAACACAGACAGGACACTTGAGGCTAACAGTGCTGTAGACCTACAGGAGCAAGATCAGGCCATGAGTCAGGAGGCCTGAGGATGCCCTTGCAAGGGATGTTCACTTAATACAGGAACTGGAAAGATGATGGTCAGGAGCCAGGGCAAAGTGCGGTCCACAGGGAAGGGGGAGGATGATGTGCCCAAGAGGACAGCTGCCCCTTCATGACTCTGCTAGGAGCCATTGTACAGTTCTGCACTGGGGAAGGTCACCTTGTATTCAGGAGACTGTGAGCAGCTTGCAAGGGCCCACTGTCAGGGGACAGAGTTGTA
>NW_006921624.1:13850151-13851192 GCF_000298275.1 Orycteropus afer afer
TGTAGTATGTTATGCCAATTGAGCTTGATGGCCCCTGCGACTATGGTCGCAAGCCCACCAGTTCAACTACTCGGTCCTTCTGGGTAGCTGACTGTGACCAAGAAGTGACTACAACCTTCTTCCTTGTCAGCTCTACTATACACCTGAGAATTCTTACAGATCATACAAATAAACTTATAGGACCATTGTCTGCCAACCCTATATATGGTCTTGGGTACACTCCCCACTTCATAGACATACCTAATAGTTCAGCCTGTCCACCCATCTATCCACTTATATACCCATGTTTGCCTTCACTGACAATGCAGTAATGTATGAGCCAAAGGATTCATCTTTGGTGTCTATACCTCCCATGTACCTCTCTATGTCTTCCTCTTCCTCAGTGCCACCTTGCTAATCACTCACATTTGATACATTGCCCTTCTCTTCACCCACATCAATACTTATCTCTACCTATCTAGTAGTGTTCCCTCCCCTCCCCTCCCACCTCTGGTAACCAACAAAGAAAATTTCCTCCCATAGATAAACCTTTCCTTGACTTTAACAATAATGGACTAATACAACATTTGTCTTTCTGTGATTGACTTATTTCACTCAGCATAATGTCCTCCAAGTTCATCCATGTTATGCAATGTTTTGCAGATTCTGTGTTATTCTTTAGGGTTGCACAGTATTCCATTGTGTGTATGTACCATAGTTTGGTTATCCATTCCTCAGTTAATGGACACCTAGTGTGTTTCCATCTTTTGGCTATTTTAAATAGTGCTGCGATGAACATAGGTGTGCATATATCTGTTCTTGTCATGGCTCTCACTTCTTTAAGACACATACCTAGTAATGGAATGGCTGGGTCAAATGGTATTTCTAATTCCAATTTTTTAAGGAATCGCCATACTGCTTTCCACAGTGGTTATTACCATTTTACAGTCCCACCAACAGGGTATGAGAGTCCCAATCTCTCCTCATCCTCTCCAGCATTTTTTATTTTCTGTCTTGTGAAACTTTGCTACTAGTGCTGGAGCAAGATGGTATCTCATTGTT
>NW_006921624.1:13851842-13856962 GCF_000298275.1 Orycteropus afer afer
TTAATGGATTTCAGTCCTTTGTCAAAGATCAGCTGACCATAGGTTGATGATCTATTTCTGGGTTCTCAATTCTATTCCATTACACCATGGCACTCTTAGCATTCTTCTCCAACACCACAACTCAAAAGCATCAACTCTTCTTTGGTCTTCCTTTGACCATGGGTCTCAGCATCTCTCTTATACTTCACAAATGCCTCACACACATCCACACATACATAAACATACCACACACACACAATACAAACATTCACACTGTACACCTGTACACACTGCACACATATGCATACACATATCACATATATACATCCCATACACATTCGCAAACATACTGCACATATACAAACACACCATCTACATAAACCAAAAAACCAAACTCACTGCCATCAAGTCAATTCCGACTCATGGTGAAACCCCCCTGGGTTTCCAAGGCAGTAAATCTTCACAGGAGTATATTGCCCCATCTTCATTCTGTGGAACACCTGGTTTAAACTGCCAACCTTCTGATTAGCAGTCAAATACCTTAGGCACAATGCCACCAAAGCACCATATATACACACCATAATACATGCCATATACATAGACAAATACACCATATATATACATATACCACACTTAAACTCACATTCTAAACACAAACATACCAGATACACATCTCATGCATACATACAAGCACACCACACACATCTTACATGCATCCTATGTAGATACACAAACACCACAGATACACACAACACACTTAAATACACCAGATACACATACAACATTCACTTACACAGACATACACGTACAGGGTTATTATAGTACAGGCTTTTTTTTAAGACTGATTCTGTATCTTGAAGAATAAGGACTTCTTGGGTTTGGAGGGCAGGGACCAAAGGATTTTATTTATGTGAATTTTCACATTAACTATTAAACAGTCTTAGTGCTTGTAAGATATCACCTGGTCCAAAGCCAAGAAATTTTGAAAAATAATAATACAGGAGACTGGGAGGATCAGATGTTAAATAGTATTATAATAGTGTAATACCAGGAAAAAAAGATGAACAGATCAATGTAACTGAATAGAAAGTACAAGGAAAATACTTCATTTAGAAAACAAGAAAGATTTTAAATGTAAATAAACTAAAAATTCATTTTAAAAAGTTAGAAGGGGAACAAGGTAATTCAGAAGATAATTCTAAGAGGAAATAATAAAATCCCACTGCCATCGAGTAGATTCCAACTCATAGAGACCCTATAGATCAGAGTGGAATTGCCCCATAGGGTTTCCAAGGCTGTGGATCTTAACAGAAGCAGACTGCCTCATCTTTCTCCCACAGAGCAGCGATATTTTGGTAAGCAGCCAAAAAGCTTTAGACTGCACCACCAGAGCTCCTTGGAAATAATAAAAGTAAAGCTTAAATTTATTCCCCACCCCTTCAAAATAAGAGCAAACAATAAAATTTCAACAATAAAACCAAAGCCTGGTCCTTTAAAGACATCAGTAAAATAGACCTCTGGCAAAACTTACAAAGAAAACCACAAATAAACAGGTTTAAGAAAGAGAAAGATAGTCAAGATTCAAAAATAATTATCTTTTAATTTATAAATGAAAACCATTGCAACTGTATTCTATAAATTAGAAAATCTAGGAAAAAATGGATGAATTTCTATAAAGTATTCATTACTACAACTAACACAAGAGGTTGAAATTTCTAATAAGTCACTAATCATAGATAAAATAAAAAAGCAAACCACAATTCTATCTGACAAAATTATAAAAGAACCAGATAGTTTTGAGGCCGATTCTATAAAACCTTCAAGGAATAGATGATGCCAATGTCATTTAAATTCCAGAACCTAGAAAAAAAATTAGCAGATTTGTCAGTGTTGGGTAAAGGCTAGGCAAAAGCAAAAACGAGATAAGCTTAGTAACAGAGAACTATAGATCAAAGGCCAAAAAGAATAACACAAGTAGAAACTAATGAAATAGAAAACAAAACAGATCTATTAAAAATATGTTGAAAGTGGGCCCACATTCTCCCAATTTTTTCAGATCCCTCCCCTCTCCCCCCTCCTTTAAAAAAAAAAAAAAGAAAAGCCAAAATTCTCAATTTTTTAATGTAGTAACTCCCAATTTTTAAATACTGACTATTATTCATTCAAAAACTTTACAAATACTATGGATTCCACATAAAATATAGCTGTGCCCTATAACTGCTTGAAATCTCTGCATAGAGCAATGTGACTTATGAGCATACATGCAAAAATCCTAAATAAAATATTAGCAAATCAAATCCAGCAGTGTTTTCAAGATCAATTGATATTTATTCTAGGAATACAAAGATGGTTCAAAAGCAATTAAATCATTTGTGCAGGCTGGCAAACTATGGCCAGGCCTGCCACCTGTTTGTGTGTAGAGCAGGAGAGATAAGAATGGTTTCCACATTTTCAAATGGTTGGGAAAGAATCAAACGAAGAATAATTTGTGACATGTGAAATTCACATTTCAGTGTCCGTAAATAAAGTTTCATTGGGATGCAGCCAGGCTTACTCACGTACCTATTACCGACAGCTGCAGCTGTTTTCACTCTGTAAGGACACAGCTGGGTAGTTGCTACTGAGACTTTATGCCTTGCAAAGTCCAAAATATTTAGTATCTTATCCTTTACAAAACAGTTCACCAACCCTCATGTTAGTGTAACACGTTATATTAATAGATTATAAAAGTTACATGACCATCATGATCAACTGCAAAAAGAAAAAACTTGATAAAACTTACTTAACTCCATTCTGATAAAGAATAACTGAGATAAAAATAAAATTTTAAAAATCAGAAATAAAAAAAATTGTCTTGTTATCTGTCAGAAACTAAAAGAAAATATTATACTGAGAAAACTAGAGGAATTCTAATGAACTCAGGAACTAAACAAAAATGCCTGCACTGTTCTGGTCGTTCTAGTCCTGCAGTAAGACAAGAAAAAGAAATTTAAAACATAAATAGCAAAATGAAAGAGTAAAAACTCAGTATTTGCAGATGTCATGATTTTCTAGAAATAAAATACAAGACCATCAACTGACATTTTATTAAAACTTGTAAGAGAATATAGATATAACTATATAATTTAATACATTTCTTATCTACCAACCACCATAATCATTTAGAAAACGTAATAGAAAAGAAGATCCCATTCACAAAAGCACGAGAAACTGTAAAATTCCTAGGAATAAACTTAACAAGAAGCATGTAATATCTATGGGGGGAAAACTAAAAAATTTTCTGAAGGATGTAAAAGAATATCTGAGTAAATAAAGAGGTATATTGTTTAAAATTTTTAATTTAAAACCTCTAAATTCAATCCAATTCCAATTTAAATCCCCAAAGATGATTCTACAGATCATTAAGAAAAGTAAATAATAGTCAAGACATTTCTGGCAGAGAAAGAGGCAGAATTAACCTATAAAGTTTAGATCTCCAATAATTTAAATGATATGGTTGTTGTTGTTGTTGTTATGTGCCGTGGAGTCGGCCCCGACTCATAGTGACCCCTCCTTGGGTTTCCACTCTAAAAAGGATCGCAATAGGGGGTAAATTTTTTTAATTAAGCAATATAAAAATTTTACATTACAGAGTGGGAGAACAATGTGGAAAAAACCTGAAAAGCATAGAATAGACCAGGCTTACTGCTCTGACAGGACTGGTGGAATCCCGATACTATTGCCCTTAGTCACCCTTCAAGACTGGAATTGAGCTCACCCGTGGCTCCACTTTCAGCCAGACAATAGACAGGCCTAGGAGCTGAACAGTAAGCACGCACTCCTCAGAACAATCAACCAAATGAGATCAAAAGGGCAGCATTTGCCCAGGGATAAAGCTCAGAAGCCGAGAAGGGCTAGGGAAAAGGAGGAATGGAAATGGAAAACACAAGGAAGAGCACTGTTACACTGTGGAGATTGCAGTCAACGTCACAAAGCAAAACATGTATGAACGGTTGAATGGAAAACCAATTTGCTCTGTAAGCTTTCATCCAAATCACAACAAAAGTCATTCTAAAAAAATGTATGCCACAGGTGGAGAAATTAACAATAAGTCCTGTTAATAAAATAAGGTTGAGAAATGATTCCATGTATCAGTGAAGAATTAACAAAGGTGAAGATGATATTATGAATCAGTAAAAAAAATAAATTATTGAATAAATGGTGCTGAGATAGATTTGGAAAAAAATATTAAAGTAGAGCATACAGACTATGCTGTTCTCAAAATAAATTCCACATGGACTAAAGTCCTGAGCTCTTGTAAGCAAAAGAAATACTGGAAGAAAATATTAAAATATTTTCATAACTTAAAATATTTTAATATTTTAAACTTAAAATGTTTTCATAACTTTGACAACAGCCTTTCTCACCAAATATGAATACTGAAACCATAAACGGAAAGATTAAAAATTAAGCAATATATTCCAGCCAAACAAAAGACAGGCATATGAGCTGAACATTTACCTGAGGTAGATACACTCCTGGGAGAGAACAATCATGGGTGAATAGAAGGGCTGCTTATGCACAGGGAGACAGCTCAGGGGGCAGGGGTACATGGAGGGAAGGACACAGGGAAGAGGTAACTATGCGGAGGAAGTGGGAGGGGAGCTGTTGCATTGTGGTAAATTGTAGTCAACGTCATGAGAAAAGTGTATGTGAACTGCTGTATGGAAAATGAATTGGCTCTGTAAACTTTCACCCAAATCACAATAAAAAATTTTTTTAATTAAGCAATATAAAAATTTTACATTAGATGGTGAAAGATATTATACAAATATAAAAGACAAATGATACATTTGGAATATTTGCAACATACACTCCAGTTTTCATTTCATGCACATCAATTACTTGTAATGTTTTTGAACACAACTTACTTTTGTGATTAAAAAAATAAATACTTCAATAAATAAATTCTACGTAGAATTAGACAGTTAAATATTAAACCAGAAAAATACTAGAAAAATGTAAATTTTTCCAAGGAAGGAAAAGTCATGAAAGCAAAAATAAAAGAAAAAATTTAAAAGAAAAGCTATAACTACACAAAAATTAAATATTTTCTAAGGCCATAAAAAAAATCAACTTTTAAATTAAAAAATGAGTTTTGT
>NW_006921624.1:13857582-13864701 GCF_000298275.1 Orycteropus afer afer
CATAGCGACCCCTCCTTGGGTTTCCGAGGCAGTATCACTACGGAAGTAGGATTGCCCAACCTTCCTTCCGAGGAGTGGCTGGTGGGTTTGAACCGCCAGTCGTCTGGTTAGCAGGCAAGTGTCTTAGCCACTGTGCTACCAGAGCTAGAAAACCCTGGGGGAAATTCTACTCTGTCCATGGGCTCACTACAAGTAGCAGTAGAGGTTGGAAAGACTCCATGACACCAAACAACAACAAAGAAGTCTTAAATATCAATTTTTAAAAGAGAAATATATCAAAGGGGAAATAGGCAAAGGACATGAATAGCACAGAGGAAACGTAATTGACCAATGCATAAAATACTAGTAACCAAAACAATCCCATCTGGTCCCCCTATTCGCCTTCAGGGAGTTCAAACATTTGTATTTATAGATGAGGCGATTAAGGTTAAATTAATAAATAAACAGCAAGGCACCAACCCAGCTCTTAACAAAAGAGCCACCATAGAATGTCACATTTCACACCAATCCCCCTGCTCATAGAGGCTACTACAGACTCCTAGAATTGAGACTTCCGTGACTGCGGAAGGGAGCTCTGGTGGCACAGTGGTTAAAGCATTTGACTGCTAACCAAGTGGGGGAGAAAGAAGAACAGTCTGTTTCTGTAAAAATTTACAGCCTTGGAATGGGAAGTTCTACTCTGTGCTAAAGATCACTATGAGTAGGAATCCAGTCAATGGCAGGGAGTTATATGGCTGCCAAAACATCTAAATTCAGTTCGACAAGTGTTTGCTAAGCATCTATCCTGTGCTGAGCCTTAATCAAGCACTGGGAACATAGAAGTGAACAAGATGAAGCTTACAATCTAGTGGGATGAGTGTTGCAATAGAAGCACTCTGGCCTGTGGAAGCACAGTTTTATCTCACTTAGTCTGGGAGCTCTGGTGGCACTGTGGTTAAGGCATTCGGCCGCTAGCGAAAAGTTTGGCAGTTCACACCCACCAGCTGCTCCACAGGACAAACATGAAGCAGTCTGCTTCAGTAAAGAGTTACAGCCTTGGGACCCCTTCGGGGCAGTTCTACTCTGTCCAATAGGGTCGTCGTGAGTCGGAACCCATCCAATGGCAGTGGGTTTAGTGGGTTTGTCTGAGGAGCTGGCAAACAAGATGCTAAAGGGGCTCAGAGAAAACTTCCCAAGGCAGTAAGGTGAAGGATGACGGCCAAGCAATGGAGGTAGAGGAAAAATAACAGGCAGAAAAATAAAACATGCAAAGGCCAGAAAGTGAGAGAGAGAAAGCATTGTACGTTTGAGGAACTGAATGATGGGAAGCATGGAGGGGAAATTAGAACGTGAAGAAGGGAATACATGCAAGATGGAAAACGAGGAGAGAGACCAATCAAAACAGGTCCTCCTATATTACTATGAGGAACTTGGACTTTATTCTAAGAGCGTAGGGCATGCATCAACATATTTTAAGCAAGATCTGAACAGCCTTTGATTCATGTTTTAGAAAGATCGTTCTGGCCACTGTGTAAATAGTGTATGTATGGGGAGGCAGGAAGGATGGAAACAGAAAATACTATTAAGAGAAATCTTTTTCTAGTAGTCTAGGTAAAAGTTGACAGTGGCCCAAACTAGTGTGATAGCAGTAGAGATGGAAAAAGGTAGCATCAACAGGACCTGGTGACTGATGGGAAGATATAATGCAAGGTTCCTGGCTCGAGAAATTAGGTATTTGGAAGTGCCTTTTTCTAAGGTGGAGAACATGAGAAGAGCAAGTTGAGTCCAAAGAGAAAATGAGAGGAGAGTTGACGAGTTCAACTGTGAGTCTGCTAAGGTTGAGTTAGTTATGTACCACCCTAGTGAACATGTCAGGGAACAATTGAATATCCTGGACTGAAGCTCAGCAAAAATACGTTAGGCTGAAATATGGATTTAGGAATTTCCAGAGAAGTCATGGACATAGCTAAGAAAATCCAAGGAGAACAAAATGTGCATGAACTGTTGTATGGAAAATTAATTTGCTCTATAAACTTTCACTCAGATCACAATTTAAAAAAGAAAATATAATCACCACCACCACCACCCCAAAAAAAAAAGTCCAAGGAGAATGTTCAAAGTGAAAAAAAGGCTTCGGGTAGAACCAAGAAGAGTGCCAACTGAAAAAACAGGCAGAGAAAGGCAGGCCAGGACAAGACAAAGAAAACCAGAGAAAAGGGACTGTATCAAGAAGGAGATAATAGCCAACAGTGTCAAATACTGTTGAGAGGTTAAGTAGGTTAATAACTGAGAAGTGTCCATTGGATCTAGCAACAAGGCAGTCATTGTTCACTTTGCATCCCAGAATAAAATGCTGGGAGGCAACAGTTCCACATGAATGAAAATGTACCCAATTCACTCTAAAAGGAAAAATACCGTGGGCTCAAAGCCAGAGAATATTTTTGGGTCAGATTTTTCTTGTCCTAAATTTAACCAGTTGGAATGCTTTGTTAGGTGGTATTTTATTCACCCTTAAAATGAAGCATTTGCTTTTTATACGTATGTCTACAATTCAACTTCAAAGTTGAACACGGTGTCTTTGAGTTACTGGTTCTCCACAGGAACAGATGCTGGTTGCCGTAAAACACTACTGAGAAACTTTCATTCGCCTCAGATTTGCCTTTAGTGACCTACATACACAAACAGGGTCTAAGTGGGAACTAAGCAAAAAACATTCAAGATTTCCAAGCGTGAACTAAGCAATGTTGCTCGAAAGCGGAAAAGACAAAAACCATCACCACCAAAGGAAGGTGAAATAGTAAATTGAATCCAAAGACAAGAGGCATTGACTTGATAAGAGTTAGAAAAGAAAAGCACAGTGCCCGGTCTCTCCCAGAATGACTCAGTGGCCTTGCAGTTAGGTTAGAAGCTTTTCAGCTTCTTCCAAAAGTAGCCCTTTTCCTGGTCTGATAACAATTTGGTTTGGCATAATCTTGCATTTTAACGGTTCTCAAAACGTTTTTCAGACTTAAAGAACAATATAGACATCTGCTTCCGGTCAAAATGGAGTAACAGGAACCACATTTTCCCTTCATCTAAAACAACTAAAAGACTGGACAAAATGTATAAAACAATGGTTTTCAAAATACTGAACATTAGGCAATGAAGGACAGTGGTCTCCAAGAAACAGAAAACAAGGTGAGCCCTATGATTACCTCAGCTTATTGCCTGGAAAGATTTTCCAAAAGGGTGAGGGAAAACAGGTCAACTCCAAAGCCCTCAGTCAAGGAGTTTGGGGAGGTCAAAGCAGCTAGAGTTTATAGGACAGAGTGCCAGAAACAAGAGACCTCACAAAGAGAAAGCTCCAGAGATCTGAAGTATATCCCCCACTGAAGCTTCTGCTAAGTGCTGATGAGGTCTTGTGTGTGAGTAAATTACCACCAAGGCTGGGGAAAGAACCAGCCAAAAGGACTAGGGGGAAAAGCTCTGAAGCTCATACAGGGCAAGGGCGTTTTCCTGTTCCCAATATCCAAACTGGAAAGAGTCCCTAATTCACGAGCCATTGGATAGAGTACTCAGTTGCCTGAGTAGTGAGGCTGCACTAAATGCTGCTCTAGGCCCATAACAAAGCTTCCATGCAAGATCAGAAAGGATCAACTGTTTCCAAGTAATTTAACTGCAACCCAAAACAAAGCTCAAGAATATTTATAAGAATACAAAAATATCAGTACCCAAAAAGGCAAAACTCATAATGCTTGGCATCCAGTGAAAAATTACCAGGCATGCAAAGAAGCATGGAAACATGACCCTTAATATGAGGAGAAAAATCAATCTATAGAAACCAACTCAAAAATGACAAATGAGTCTACAGCCATACCACCCTAACATGCCCAGTCTCAACAGAAATGACAGATGATAGAATTAATAGAGAAGGACACTAAAACAGTTATAATAACTATTTGACTGCTAACCAGAAAGTTGGCAGTTCAAACTCACCAGCCACTCCATGGAAGGAAGACTGGGCAATCTACTTCCGTAAGGATTTACCATCTGTGAAACCCAATGGGGGTCACTATGAGTCGGAACAGACTTGATGGCAGTTAGTTTGGTTTGGTTTTTTGGATAGCCCAAAAAGTGCATAATAGTATGTCAAGCAAAGACATGGAAGATTTAAAAAAAAAAAAAACAACCTCTAATTGAACATCTAGAGGTGAAAAATATAGTGTCTGAGATTAAAAACTACATAGGCTTGTAATAACAGCAGATTAGATACCACAAGGTTAATGAACATGAAAATACAGCAATGGAAACTATCCAAAATAAAACACAGAGGGCAAAAAAAAAAAAAGATCATCAGTGAGCTGTGGAACAACTTCAAGCAACCTAATATTGTATAACTGGAATTCTTGAAGGAGATAGGGGACAGAAAAAAAAAAAAAAACATTTGAAGAAATAATGATGAAATTTTTCCCAATAAAAACTGTATACCAGATTCAAGAATCTCAATGAACCTCAAGCAAAAGAAACAAAGAGAAATCTAAACCAAAGCCCATCGAATCAATTTGCTTAAACTAATGATAAAGAGAAAATTTTAAAAGCAGGCAGAAAAAAGAAAGAAAGACAGACACATTATATACAGAGGAACAAAGATAACAATGACATCAGACTTCTCACCAGAAACAGCATAGGCTGAAACAGTGAAGCAGCATCCTGAAAGCAAACTACTACCAACCTGGAATTCTTTATCCAGCAAAAATATCTTTCAAAAACCAAGAAAAAATAAGGAATGAAATTATCATCAACAAACCTGCACCACACGAACTGCTAAAGAAAGTCTTTCAGGCAGAAGGAGAAATGATAAAAATGGAACTCTGGACCTATACAAGTGTCTAAGGCGCTTGACTGCTAACCAGAAGGCTGGAGGTTCAAACCCACCAGCTGCTCCTCAGAAGGAAGGTTGGGCAATCTACTTCCGTAGTGATACCACCTTAAAAACCCAAGCAGGGATCGCTATGAGTCACAATCAACTCCACGGCAGTGAGTTTGGTTTTTTTGGTTGGATCTACACAAAGGAATGAAGAGCACCGTAAGTGGTAACTATGTGAGTATATATAAAATAATTTTTCTTATTATTTAAATCTCTTTAAAAGAATATAACTCGGATAAAGAATCATTGGCTGAAAAACACTCAGAGCTCCCCGCCTACTGGGTAAATTGTTACATGTTGCTTTATCTAAATTCTCATGAGGTAGTTGCAATAAGCAAACTCCAGGGAAGCTATTAGCAAGTTAGCATTAGCAAGTTAGCATTTGCAGTTCACGTGGGAATGTGAATTCTACTTATGGAAGAAAATAATGTAGATATGTTCAGTAAAATGGAACAGCCACAGCTGAGATCTGTGGCTCAGCTGGATTGCACTCAAGCTTGAATACAAGGTTTATGTAGAGCAAAAAAGATTTCCAGATGACTGTACTGTAATGGCAAGGTGCCCTTTCTAGTGACAGTAGCAGAAGGCTATTCTGAGAAGAAATATAAGGCAG
Source organism: Orycteropus afer afer (assembly GCF_000298275.1). Classification (NCBI taxonomy): domain Eukaryota; kingdom Metazoa; phylum Chordata; class Mammalia; order Tubulidentata; family Orycteropodidae; genus Orycteropus; species Orycteropus afer. The sequence continues at coordinate 13,863,081 of NW_006921624.1, forward strand.
CGGTCACAGCATCCAGACAGAACATTCTCCAAGGAGGAAATTTAGGTTGGTCTGACTAGAACTGTAACAGAGAAGAGGTATGTATCCCCTTCACTTCCAATCTCTTACCAGTCACACTGGTACTCTTTTTACTGCCTTCATCACTGTATTAAAACTGATCACTCATCGGTCGCCAGTGACTTCCTAATTATCTAAATCACTTGCTTCTTCTCGGTCTCATCCACCATTCCTTAGTTTTCCTCCCACTTCTCTGACGGTTTCTCTATTTCACATCTCTGCCTTTAGTCCTTTTCCTCCTTCGATATTCTCTCTTGGAGATCTCGTGCACTCGTACTGCTACTCTCACCTATTCTGATGAGGAACCTGGGGCCCAGGACCCCCTCTGCGTTGGCACACCACACACAAGTCTCCTTCCTCTCTGCCCCACCCTTCGACCTGACTGCTCGTCTCGACTGTAGCCCTGTCTACTTCCATATTTCTCCTCAACTAGTCTGTGAGCGCTCCAAAGCAGTGAGCAACATAAGTCTCTTCTTAGAAGCTGTCTACTTCTGCTGGCTTAGTGTCTGGGATGTGTTACAAAAAGCCAAAAACTGCCAGAAAATTCAGTTATAAAATAGTATATAAGGTATAGATGGTGCCTAGCCAAGATTTCCCTCAAAAAGTCCTATGTATTGATCATAAAATACACATGGTTTTGTAAATACAAAAGGGAACTGTAAATCTACCTTTCTCATCTCACACTCTCTGCGATGTTTTTCACTGAGTGTGAGAGCTAGAACAGCCCCCCTCGCTACCCCTATGGTATTCAGGAGATACCATAGGATCAAGACCAAACAGTACTGAAGGAAGAATTCCAAGCTGCACTGAAAGCACTGGTGAAAACCAAGGTTCCAGGAATTGATGGAATACCAACTGAGATGCTTCTACAAATGGACACAATGCTGGAAGTGCTCATGTGCCTATGCCAAGAAATTCGGAAGATAGCTACCTGGCCAACCATCTGGAAGAGATCCGTATTTGTGCCCATTCCAAAGAAAGGTGACCCACCAGAATGAAGAAATTATCAAACAGTATCATTAATATCCTGTTGTTGTTGTTAGGTGCCATTGAGAGCCTCCGACTCATGGCGACCCCATGCACAGCAGAAGAAAACACCGCCCGGTCCCGCACCAGCTCCCCGATCCCTGCTATACTTGACCCATAATCACAGCCACCGTGTCAATCCTTCTTGTTAAGGGCCTTCCCCTCCTTCGTCAACTCTCCACCTTACAAAGCATGACATCCTTCTCCAGGGAATGGTCCCTTCTGAGAACATGACCAAAGTAGGTAAGATGAAGTCTGGCCATCCTCTCTTCCAAGGAGCATTCTGGATACACTTCCTCCAGGATGGATCTGTTAGTTCTTTTAGCAGTCCATGGTACTTTCAGCATTCTTCTCCAGTACCACAACTCAAAAGCATGAACTCTTCTTGGTCTTCCTTATTCCTTGTCCAGCTCTCACATGCATATCAGGGCTTATGTCAGGTGCATATTAGTCCTAAAGGAGACATCTTTGCTCCTCACCACTTGAAAGAAGTCCCTTGCAGCCAACTTGTCCAGTGCTATATATACATCGTCTGATG
>NW_006921624.1:13866737-13874384 GCF_000298275.1 Orycteropus afer afer
TGGCAGTGAATATGGATTCTATCTATCTTCCACCACATTCTACAATTAATGTTTCTTTTGTTTTTTAAACATTCAATAGGGAGCTCTGGTAGCATAGTGGCTAAGACACTTGCCTGCTAACCAGACAGCTGGTGGTTCAAAGCCACCAGCCACTCCTTGGAAGGAAGGTTGGGCAATCCTACTTCCGTAGTGATACTGCCTCAGAAACCCAAGGAGGGGTCTCTATGAGTCGGGGCCCACTCGACGGCACATAACAACAACAACAACAACAATGCCTAGGATATCAGTCTTTGCACTTTCCAACTCATTTTTGACAACTTTCAATTTTCCTAGATTCATACTTTATACATTCCATGTTCCTATTATTAATGTATGTTTGCAGCTGTTTCACCTCAATTTGGGTCGTGGCCACATCAGCATATGGAGGTCTCGAAAGCTTTACTCTATTCATATCAGTAAGGTTGGTCCTACTCTGATGATGCAGCTCTTCCTTAGTCATATTTTGAAAGCCTTCTGACATAAGGGGCTCATCCTCCTGCACTGTATCAGATAATGTTTCCAGGCTATTCACAAAGTTGCACAATAATGTATCAGACAGTATTTCTCCGCTATTCATAAGGTTTCCTGGGGCAATTCTTTGAGAAGTGGATGGCCTCCTCCCTCTTCCTAGTCTGTCTCAGTCTGTAAGCTGCATTGAACCTGTGCACCATGTGCAACCCTACTGGCACTTGAAACACCAGTGGCGCAGCCTCAAGCCTCACAACAACACTCAAGCCACAATACTAACAGACAAACTGACAAGTTTGTCTCGCTTAGCTGTTCAGAACCTCTCTGCCCTCCCCTTACCTGTATCCTTGCTGCTGCTCTGCTCTGTCCTCACCTCTGGCTTCTCTTTCCCCTGCTTTCCTGGCTGGTGGGGGTAGGGCCTGTGTCCCTCCCTCCCCTTACCTGGATGCCTGGCTGCTGCTCTGCTCTGTCCTCACTTCTGGCTTCTCTTTCCCCTGCTTTCCTGGCTGGTGGGGGTGGGACCTGTGTCCCTCCTTCCCCTTACCTGGATGCCTGGCTGCTGCTCTGCTCTGTCCTTGACTCTGGCTTCTCTTTCCCCCACTTTTCTATCTGGTGGGGGTGGGGTGGGTTCCTCCCTCCCCTTACCTGGATAGGTGAATACAACCAGAATGCTCCTTAGAGGGGAGAATAGTGAGAATTCATCTTACATACTTTAGACCAGTCTCTGAAGAAGGACATCATACTTAATGTTTTGGTTTTCTAGTGTTTCTCTAACAGAAATACCACAAATTTATGGCTTTGACAAACAGGGATTTATTCTCTTACAGTTTAGGAAGCTAAAAGTTTGAATTCAAAGTGCGAGCTCTAGGGGCTGGTTGAAAGCCTCTCAACCTTGGGCTTCAGCTCTGCCTCTTGCTCCCAGCCCACTGAACATGGAGGCTTCTCTTAGCTCAGATAGCTGATGGCTGCTGAGGCTGACAAACCCAAAGTTATCAAGTAAAATGGCACAGTAAAATGTTACATCAAGTAACAAGGCAGGCCACTAGTTCAAGTTCCAGAATCAGCCCCAAGATCAGCAGGAAACATGGCAGGATGCTGAATAAAGACTTGGCTACATGTAGGACCCAAGCATGCCAAAAAGCTGCAGAGACCTTTCTCAATGCTTCTCCTTATATATTGGAAACAGACCACATCCCTAAGGCAGCTATTCAGCTGCTCACTGCAGATTCCACCATAGAGCTGATTACAGTGTCATCATGGGAAATAATGACATCCAGCTGCCCAGCCACTCAACCAGGCTCAGCCAAATTGACACACTACTTAACTACCACGCTTAGTAAAGCAGAGGGTCGGAGGAAAAGAGAAGACCCTCAACAAGACAAACTGACACAGTGGCTGCAACAACAGGCTTAGCTGTGAGGTTGGCACAGGACCCAGCAGTGTTCATTTTGCTGCACACGGGGTCGCTATGAGTCACATCAGCTCAACAGCACCCAACAATAGTTGTATTATATTCTCTGTCACTCCCTTCCAATTATGCTTCCTTTTGGCCCCAAACACTAATTGAATTTCCGTTGGTTAAATGCATATATAACCACAATCCAAATGTTTGATGAATGAATTTATCTTTCCTTAAATTTGTTCTTCCTCTTGACTTCATAGTTTCTTCTAATGATTAATACTTCAGTGAATCAGGCTGAAGGTTCTTTGACTCCTCCCTTGACTCCACGTTTTTGTTCTGGTTTCCAGGTTCTTGTTAATCCTTCCTTCTCACAATGTCCCTTTGCCTACATTCTTATTGCCACCTACATAACTCAGGCCCTAATCAACTCCCACCTTGACTGCTGTAATAGCCTCAGAAATGGTCTCGCTGGTCTCTCTCCAATTCAGGTTTCACACTGCCATTAGATTAACATTTTTAATAGCACTAATTTAGTCCTATCCCTCCCGTGTTCAAAAGCCATCCATGGCTCCCCATTAGCTTTCAAATAGCATCCCTGCTCTCCACGCTGGTATTCAAGGCCTTGTACGATCTATTTGTGAGTCCTCTCCAGTCCCATCTCTGACTCTTACCACACAGGAACGCTACACTCCCTGCCTATCCCCCAAAATTTCCCCACTTGTGTCACTTCCTTCCACCTCAAGGCCACCTCATACCATCTTCACTTGCCAAAACTAACCCAACCTGAAATGGCAATATACAAAATGACCTGTCCTTCTCATCACTACAGCTCTTTCTATGTACCACTTAGCTCATATTACTAGATTATAAGTACTCAAAAGAAAAGAGACATGTTACATGTCATGTATATTTTCCATTCATTCCATCACTCATTTGGCATATATTATAGAGCATTTATAATGGGCCAGGCACTCAACTAGGTGCGGGGGATTTGCAGTGAAGATAGACAAGGTCCTGCCATTCACAGAACTCATAATTGGGCAGTAGCGGGTGATGACATTCGAGGCAGCAACCTCAACAGAGGCTATGAGATGGAAAGTGAAAGAGGGGAGCCTCACCTTGACATTCGTCAGGAAAAGCTTCCCAGAATAAACAACATGGAAGATGAGAACAAAAGAATAAGGCAGACAGAGGGGGAAGAAAAGAATTTTCCAGAACAAAGTAAAAGTATGACCGGAAGTCTGAAGATTAGAGAGGACATGGCTTATTAGAAGAACCAAAAGAAGAAGAGTGTGGCTGGGACATGCAGAACAAGGAGGCAGTGGGGGAAGTTGGAGTTAAAGAGACAAACAGAGCCCAACCTGATCATGTTCCTGCCTTCTAAGTCTTGTAAAATGAGTGAAAGAGGTTGGGTTTGATCCTGAGAGCAAACGAGAGTTTGAAGCTAAGGACTGTCATGATCATACTGCATGTTGGAAAGATGGGAGACTGGTAAAGCGTAAAAATAATGGGTTGATGCAACAACTCATATGAACAAAGACAGGCCCAGACTAGGATAATGGCAGAAGCAACTGAGGGAAGTCAATGGAATTAGATGGGATAGCTAGTGTGATTTGGTGATTAAGTGAACTCAAAGGGGCAGTAAGAGGAAAAGGTCAGAAATGATTATACAGACTCGACCAGTGCTTTCCACCTAGTAAGTGGTTGTGATAGTTAAGGCTGTGTGTCAATCTGGCTGCCCCATGATTCTGAGTGGGTTAAGCAGCTGTGGTGTGATTGTTCCCATGACGAGACCTGAGGTAAGGTTGACATCTCCATGGTGGGATATGCTGTGAGCAGCAATCAGTTGAAAGACAGTTTCCTCAAGGATGTGACCTGCTTCCAAAATACATGTTTGTACATCCTGGGAAAATGCTCAGACTTTCTGTTGGATCTGGATCCTGCATCTGTCTTATCATCCGGTTTTCAGAGTGAACCAGTGGCCTGCCATATTGCCTGCCAATCTTAGAATTGTTGCCCTCTGGCCTGTGAGCCAACCATCCAAAATTTTACCTGCTAATCTTGGATTCCTCATCCGCCAAAGTCAACAGCCTGCTGTGCTGCCCGCTGATCTTGAGTTCATCAGCAGTGTGAGTAAGGAAAAGCCTCCAGCTTGAACATTCGATCCACAAAATTGGGACTTGCCAGCATCTACAAATTGATTTCATATATATATATAGGAGCTCTGGTAGCGTAATGCCTAAGGTACTTGACTGCTAACCAGAAGGCTGGCAGTTCAAACCCACCAGCCACTCCTCGGAAGGAAGATGGGAGCAATCTACTTCCGTACTGATAGTGCCTCGGAAACCCAAGAAGGGGTCGCTATGAGTCAGATCTGACTCAACAGCACATGACAACAACAACTATATATATTTATTAACATATGTTTCTATATGAGCTTTACTGGTTTTGGTTCTCTAGTAAACCTACCCTAAGACATTTGGTACCAGGTGCACCATTTGTTGAATAAATTAATTAATTAAAAAAATCAATGGATGAATGAGCAAATGGACCAGTGAATGAGAGGAATGGAAGAGTTGATTAAATCATTTTTGGTGATCCCTTCCAGAGCAGGGCCATCCTTAGAAATAATATAGACTCAAGAGAGAAATAACAGAATGTATTGGTTTATAGCCTCCCTCTATTTCTAAAGAATAGGTGGTGTAGTAGGTAAGGCATTTGGCTGTTAACCAGGTCATCAGTGGTTCAAACCTACCAGCTGCTCCACGAGAGGAAGATGAGGCAATCTACTTCTGCAAAGATTTGTTGTTGTGGTTGTTGTTGTCATGTGCCGTCGAGTCAGACCTGACTCATAGCGACCCCTCCTTGGGTTTCCGAGGCAGTATCACAATGGAAGTAGCTTGCCCCATCTTCCTTCCGAGGAGTGGCTGGTGGGTTTGAACCGTCAGCTTTCTGATGAGCAGTCAATTGTCTTAGCCACTGTGCTACCAGAGCTCCCCTGCAAAGATTTACAGCTTGGAAATCCAAAAGGGGTAGCAATCAACCCAATGGCAGCAAACCTGTGGGGGGGGTTTGTTTATTTTATTTTATTTATTTATTTATTTATTTATTTTGGCATTTTTAAACAGATGAAATTTGGTCAAGATAAATTTAGGGGATGCAAAGCAGTATAAGAGTCTCAAGTCACTTTTGATAGTCTTGTCTTCCCAAATGCTGCCTCCCTGAGTCTGTCAGGATCATCAGTAACTCCTAACTCTACCAAAATCCTAGGCCTCTGAGCACGTTCCAGAATTTGCCTCACTTCTGAAATGGCTCTGCCAGTGATAATCTAATTGTTCAGAAACAGATTCTTTCATTTTTCAAGTACTTACTGAGTGTCTGGTACATGCAGTGCTAAGGCTACCACCGTTAACACCAGTAGACATAGTCCCATCCCTCAAGGCATTCGCCTGTCCTCCTGAGCTTTTAAAGTGGAACACGTATGTAATGGAGAAACTTGTTTCTTTTTTCTCCATTTGTTTGTGTTGTGGCTGTTATGTGCCATGGAGTTGGCCCCGACTCACAACGGCCCCCTGAGGTGGTATCACTACGGAAGTAGATTGCCCAACCTTCCTTCCCAGGAGTGGCTGGTGGGTTTGAACCGCCAGCCTTCTGGTTAGCAGTTAAGTGTCTTAGGCACTATGCTACCAGAGCGCCTCTTTGGCTGTGAGCACTGACCTCAGAAATAACCAAATGCCTTCCAGGAAGCTGGCAAAGAGAAGCTTCACTTCTGTGATGTAATATCGCCACCTAGTGGTCCCAAGCAACTTTACCAACTGGTCCAGGAAAATTTCCCAGCAGAGCCATACTGGGAATGACTTCACCATCTCTCTAGAACTTTTCCTTTCTCTATCAAGATAATTAGGGGTTGATTCTCTTACACATAATAGATACTCAATAAATATTTGTTTAATAAATGTATAAACAGAAGGAAAAGTTAAGTTCATACCTTAGTACTTTATGGCAACTGAAAAAGAATATTTAGAAATATTTTCCTAGATTCATCTGGACTCCAAGAGCCTCTAATCATTTCTATCTAAAGGCCAGAGGCATTTCTGTCCTTAATTTAGCAAATAATTCCTTTGGGGTCATTTGAATAAACTAATTGGTTTGGTTTTTTGTTTTGTTGGTTTTTGTTTTTTATTTAAGGGTCATTGTCATCAGGGAAAAGAGTGCTGGTAGTGCAGAGCCTTAGGCCTTTGACTGCTAACCAGAAGGTTGGCGGTTCAAACCCACCAGCTGCTCCATGGAAGGAAGATGGGGCAAGCTACTTCCATGAAGATTTACCACCTTGGAAACCCAAGGAGGGTCGCTATGAGTCAGAATCAACTCTATGGCAGTGGGTTGGGTTTGGTTTGGGTCATCAGGGATGAAAACTTGACTATCACTCACCAAGCTCAGGGAGTCTTCTATAATCCAGCAACAGTGAAAAATAGACCCTGTCAACCCAGATGCCAGGACCTATACCAAAAGACAGGACCACTGGCTCTGTACAGAGGAGTGTGTAGGCCCAGAATGTCTCAAGATGCTTTTATTGACTGCTTCTACACACAGGTCCAACTTGGCCAGGTGTTTTTGGGAAATGTGGTTAGAAAACCATTGTGACCCAAACCAAGTGACCTGTTCTTAGCTGGAATCACAAAAGTAGAATCAAAGAACAAAAGTAATTAGGAGAGTAATTTCTTGGGGAAATTAATTAATTTAATTAATAAGCAGTTAAGTAAGGAGCTCTGGTGGCACAGTGCCTAAGGCATTTGACTGCTAACCAGAAGGTTGGTGGTTCAAACCTACCAGTGGCTCTGCAGAAGGACGATGGGGCAATCTACTTCTGTAAAGATTTACTGCCTTGGAAGCCCAATGAGGGCAGTTCTACTCTGTGCTATAGGGTCGCTATGAGTCAGAATCAACTGGATGGCAGTGGGGTTGGTTTTAGGCAGTTACGTGCTCAGTAGTTGGCGTTTCAAACCCACTCAGAGACTCCATGGGAAAAAAGACCTGCAGATCTGCTCCCACAAAGATTATAGCCTGGAAAACCCTATGAACAAGCTCTACTCTGTCGATTGAGGTTACCGTGAGTAGGAAAAACCTCAAGGGCATCAACTAACAACAGGACAATATTCAGCAGGCTAACTCGTAAATCCCCTTGTCTGCTTATATACATAGAGCCCATCTCCAAGCAATTTTGCTGGAGCCTCCTGGCTAAGCCTCAATTCTCCTGACTCAGAAAACCAAGGGCATTTGGAAACAATCAGCCCTAGGACATGATGGGCCTCGAGACCAGAAGAACTAGATGGTGCCCAGCTACCAATGTCAACCACTAGGAAAGGGATCAAAACTGGGGATCCTGAAGAAACCCCGGATCAGCTAAGCACCACTGAAGAAGAAGAACAAAGTAGGAGGTCTCACACTGCCGGATCTCAAAACCCACTATATAGCCACAGTAGTCAAAACTGCCTGTGCTAAAAGGACAAGGAGGCCACATCTCCTGACCTCCTCTAATCCCGCAAGAGGAAGACGGAATCACCATCAATAGCCCAAGGCCTATTACTGCTAGGCCAGACATGCTGCCCTTTCCCTCCAGCCCTTTCACCAACCGTTCCTCCCAAAGCACCCACCACCTCTCTCCTGGGTTTGATAATTCACTGCAGTGGCCACACAGAACTTACAGATTATGGGGTTTATTAGGGAAGCACCAGGCT
>NW_006921624.1:13877339-13898699 GCF_000298275.1 Orycteropus afer afer
GAGGGGGACCTATGTAGGAGATCCTGGATAGAGAGGGAGAACAATGTGGAACAAAACTCTAAATCATTTGGGGGACAAAAGGAGAGGGGACCACGTTTGTTGCATCAGGTCTGATAGAGCCTGATGATACCACTGAGACTATGGCCTCTGGCTGCCTTTCCGGTCTGGAATTGAACCTACTCCAGGCACTTCCAGCCAAACAAAAGACAGATATGAGGTGAACATTTACACTAGGTAGATATACTAATCATGGGAAAATAGAAGGGCTGTGTGTGCACAGAGACATAGCTCAGGTCGCAGGAGTGCATGGAGGGATGGACACAGGGAAGAGGTAACTATCAGGAGGAAATGGGAGGGGAACTGTTGCATTGGGTAAATTGTAGTCAGTGTCATGAGACAAAGTGTATGTGAACTGCTGCATGGAACGTGAATTTGCTCTGTAAATTTTCATCCAAATCACAATTTGGAAAAAAAAAAAAAAAACTAGAGATCCTAGATAGAGTGGGAGGAAAAACGTGGAACAAAATCCAAAAATGCAATAATGACCAGAATTACTGGTCAGATGGAGTCTGGTGGGACCCCCAAGACTATGGCTCTGGGATACACTTCACATCTGGGATAAAACTCACTCCCAAACGCTGACTCTCAGCCCAACAGTAAATAAGACTTACATGCAGAACACGCAACCCAGGGCGATGCACCCACCAACTCTAGGAAGATACATCCCTTGGAGCAATAGGCCATGGAGCATCAGAGGGGCAACACTCACACAACAGAAAAGCTGGAGAGACAGGAATGCATAACTGAGAAGGGCAGAGGCAGGAGGGAGGGTCACTGGGAAGGGAGAGGAGGAGAGTGGGTTAGGGTTGGGGATGGTAATTGGGGAGTGAAACCAAATGTACACAAAATATTGAATGTAAAACAAATTCTGCTCTGTAAATTTGCACCTAAAGCACAATTTAAAAAAATCTGATTTCTAAAGCTCAGGTTGTGAGGAAAACGGCATTTTGCAATAGTTGCCTGGCTCCTCCTCTCTCAGAACACAAGAAGCTGAAGAGTTCATGAGGGCTCCTCCCCCAGTCAATTTTTTCTACCTGGCCTCATCCTGTCTGAGTAAGGATGCCCAAGTCTCAGCTGTGCATTAATGAGAGGGAATCAGAGACATCCATCAGGACAAAGAGTAAAAGAGAGAAGGGCTCAAAGAGGACCCAACATAATGTCTAAGCTGGCCCTTTGATTTTTGGCAGATTACTTAACCTCTCTAGCAGAATCACCAGGTACTGTTGCAAAGACTGTGGACCACTCAACTCTTGGGGTACTGCTCACATTGTAATCACTTATCAACTGTCTCATTATCCAACATTTCACATTTATGACTATAGTAAAAAAAAAAAAAATCTGCTATCCAACTATTTTGCACATTAATAACATACATCTGGCTATTACAAACACCAAGATGCAAGGCAACAGTAACACTGTCTGTGATGGTTAAGGTCATGTGTCAGCTTGGCTGGGCTATCACTTTCAGTAGCCAATTATGTAATGATGTAATTTGGCAATTATGTGATGATGTAGTCACCCTCCTTTTTGTAATCTGATTATCCTCCATTTTCATATAATACCAATTTCACATCTACCTGGTCTTTGGAAAATAAGCACGTTGATAAGTGAGGAGTGGGTATATTTTGCTTGTTTGATTGTTTATTTAAAATATACAACAAAAGATACACCATTTCAAGGTAGTAACATGTCTTACCCACTGCCATCAAGTCAATTCCAACTCATAGTGACCCTACAGGCCAGAGTAGAACTGTCCCATAAGGTTCCCAAGGCTGTAATCTTTATGGAAGCAGACTGCTACATTGATCTCCCATGGAGCAGCTGGTGGCTTTTAACCCCCGACCTTTTGGTTAGCAGGCAAATACTTTAACCACTGAACCATCAGGGCTCCTAGTAAAGTGTCTTAAGACATATCTTTTTTCTAATTCACCCTAAGGTCCCAAAGGAGCTATCATCAACTTCAGTTTCCTAGTCTACAAAATAGGCAGATTCACATCTATCTGTAGAGAAGGCCAGAGAGCCAACCAACAGTGGGTGTAAAGCACCTTGAAAACTGTGAAGTGGTTTATAGATTATATTCTCAGAGTTGTGTTTGTGATTATCCATCTCTGAAGACTGATATGACAAAGATGAAGCAGGTTACAGTCTGCCAACGATTTTTCTTCCTTTGAAAATAGAATCAATGGCCAGTGTTCAAGTCTTCTTACTCAAAATATGCCATGCATCAAAAAATAAGTTTGTGCTCATGAACAGGGCTTAAAGAATGCTCTGATTTCTGGGAGTTGCTTCACTAAGTAAATAAAGTAGTTGAATTAGTTATAAAATTATAAAATAGACCTTTTCTTCTTTGAGCCTTCAGCTAAAATGAGCAAGTAAGAGATAACTCCTGTCCCATCCTCGCCCCCACTACTATCCCTGAGAAATTGGGTTTGCTCTGATGGGCAGATCTGAGAATAAGTGAAGGAGCAGTGAAAAAAGTAGTGAGCTTTTTCAAGTTAGCCCACAGAAGTCATCTGGCTTCAGGAAACCAAATAATTGGGGCAAAGTTTCCATGGTCAAAGAGGCAAACCAAGGAGATCTGAGGCTGCTGTCCACGCCCCATCCAACAAGGTACATTTGGGAAGTAATTTTCAGTAAAACAGCCCACGTAACACCTCTTTGATTCCTCTCACCATGAAGATTTAGCTAAGTATAGTTCAGTCTAGTAACACCAAGGATGTCATATAATTCTGATTTAGCTTGGAAAAGAGGAAGAATGGGTAGGCAGCAGATTTAGCTTTCTAATTTGGTCTGTTTTGAGGCCATATTAAAAAGAAGGTGAGTATTTAACCTGCCTTTCCTGTACAATCTGTACTTAGGGAAACCAAATAATTGAAGAGGCAAAAGTTTCTCTTATAAAAGGCTAATACAGAGTTCTACTTATAGCATGACAGTGTGAGGAGCTCTGTGAACCTGCTCCCCAGTGAAGGTGGTGAAAATGATTAAAAATATAAACAACGATTTAAAGTCTCCAGAAATAGCACACAGCAAGTGCAGAAATATTTCTTCAATAAAATCTTTAAAAAAAAAAAAAAAGAAACTCTGTAAGAACTGTGAAAATCTGCGGTGTTTAAACCAAGCCCATGCCCTCTCAGCTCTCCCAGCTCAGGGAAATTCTTTCCCAGACTGGTGTAGCTAATAACACAGGGCCCCTTCCGGACCAGTTCCCAGTTGGAAGGCTATTTTCCCAAGAGTAGAAGGATGTCAGCATTTCTCACCCGGCCCCCAGCTACCCGTAGCTGAGACTGAGTCCTAGGTGAGTGCAACTGAGAGGTGGGGCTCCTTCCTTCTGCCCAATTCCCACTCAGGGGAAGGTGGCTCTATCTTGGGGGCAGTGCTCCTGAGAATACTGAGACCTCAGTCGCCCTTGCCCCAGCTGTGGGGCCAAGGTTCCATGCTGAAAGAAGCAAACCGATGATCTGAGGCTGCTGCCCACGCCCCATCCAACAAGTACTCAGCTCTGAAAGTGGGGTATCACTTAAAAGAAGCATGCCTTTGTCCCTGTCCCCAGTACCAAAGCCGTGGCTCGGGGATTTCACATGGATAAAGAAATAAGTCATAGAGCAGAGAGCTCCATGTCCCTCACCAAAGGCACTGACTTCATTTTTGACAGAGTGTAGAAAAGTTCAAGCCTAAGGATTCCCTAAAAACTGTGGAAGGAGGAGAGAAAAAAAAAGGTGAAAGACATTTTAAAAAATAAAATACTGAGGAATAAAGTTTGCAAAAGTGCAAACCTGATACTCTGAAAACTATAAAACAATGTTTAAAGAAATTAAAGAGAATCTAAATAAATAGAAAAACATCCCATGCTGATGGATTGTTGTTGTTGTTAGGTGCCATCGAGTCATCTCTGACTCATTGCGACCCCATGCACAGCAGAACGAAACACCACCCAGTCCCACATAAGCTCTGCGATCCCTGCCATACTTGACCCCGTAGCCACAGCCACCATGTCAATCCATCTTGTCGAGGGCCTTCCCCTCCTTCGTCAATTCTCCCCCTTACCAAGCATGACATCCTTCTCCAGGGACTAGTCCCTTCTGACAACATGACCAAAGTAGGTGAGACAAAGTCTGGCCATTCTCGCTTCCAAGGAGCATTCCGGCTGCACTTCCTCCAGGACAGATGTGTTCTTTTAGCAGTCCCCGGAACTTTCAGCTTTCTTCGCCAGCACCACATCTCAAAAGCATCAACTCTTCTTCCATCTTCCTTATTCATTGTGCAGCTCTCACACGCACAGGAGGCGATTGAAAATATCATAGCTTGTGTCAGGCACGCCTTAGTCTTCAAGGAGGCATCTTTGCTCCTCAGCACTTGAAAGAGATCCCTTGCAGCCAACTTATCCAGTGCTATACATTGTCTGATGTCCTGACTGCTGCTTCTATTGGCGTCGATTGTAGAACCAAGCAATGTGAACTCTTTGACAACATCAATCTTTTCTCCATTCATCATGATGCTGCTTATAGGTCCAGTTGTGAGAATTTTTGTTTTCTTTATATTGAGATGTAATCCATGCTGCAGACTGTATTCTTTAGTCTTCATCAGTAACTGCTTCAAGTCAGCCTCACTTTCAGCAAGCAAAGTTGTATCATCAGCGTATCGCAGGTTGTTAATGAACTTCCTCCAATCTTGATGCTATGTTCTTCTTCATATAGTCCAGTTTCTCGGATTATTTGCTCAGCATATATGGTGAAAGGATACAACCCTGATGCACTCCCTTCTTGATTTTAAACCATGCAGTGTCCCCTTGTTCTGTTCAAATGATAGCCTATGAACAGGTCTATGTACAGGTTCTTCAAGCATACAATTAAGTGTTCCAGAATTTCCATTCTTCTCAATGTTATCCACAATTTGTTATGATCCACATAATCAGATGTTTTTGTATAGTCAATAAAACACAAGTAAACATCTTTCTGGTATTCTTTGCTTTGAGCCAAGATCCATCTGACATCAGCAATAATATCCCTTGTTCCACGTCCTCTTCTGAATCCAGCTGGCACTTCCGGAAGTTCTCTGTCAATATACTGCTGCAACCATTTTTTAATTATCTTCAGTAAGATTTTACTTGCATGTGATATTAATGATATTGTTAGATAATTTCCACATTCTGGAATCACCTTTCTTTGGAATGGGTACAAATATGGATCTCTTCCAGTCTGTTGGCCAGGTAACTGTCTTCTAAATCTCTTGGCATAACCGAGTGAGTGCCCCCAGTGGGGCATCTGTTTGTTGAAACATCTCAGTGGGTATTCCGTCAATTCTTGGAGCCTTGTTCTTAGCCAATTCCTTCAGTGCAGCTTCAACTTCTTCCTTCAATACCATGAGTTCTGATCATATGCCGCCTCCTGAAATGGATGAATATCAACAGTACTTTTCAGTACAGTGACTCTGTGTATTCCTTCCATCTTCTTTTGATGCTTCCTGCATCATTCAATATTTTGCCCATAGAATCTTTCAATATTGCAACTTGAGGCTTAAATTTTTCTCTCAGTTCTTTCAGCTTGAGAAATGCTGAGTGTGTTCTTCCCTTTTGGTTTTCTAACTTCAGGTCTTTGCACATTTCTTTATAGTAATTGGTTTTGCTTGAGCTGCTCTTTGAAATCTTCTGTTCAGCTCTTTCATCTTGTCATTTCTTCCATTTGCTTTAGCTACTCTCCACTCAAGGGCAAGTTTCAGAGTCTCTTCTGACATCCATTTTGGGCTTTTCTTCTTTTCTCATGTTTTTAATGACCTCTTGCTTTCTTCATGGATGATGTTCTTGATGTCATCCCACAATTCTTCTGGTTTTTGGTCACTGGTGTTCAGTGCATCTAATCTGTTCTTTAGGTGGTCTATAAATTCAGGAGGGATATATTCAAGATCATATTTTGGCTCTTGTGGACTTGTTTTAATTGTCTTCAACTTCAAGTTGAACTTGTATATGAGCAGTTGATGGTGCATTCCACAATCAGCTCCTGGCCTTATTTTGGCTGAAGATATTGAGCTTTTCCATTGCCTCTTGCCACAGATGTAGTCAATTTGATTTCTGTGTACTCTTCTGGTGAAGCCCATGTGTATAGCTGCCATTTGTGCTTGTGTTGAAAATGGGTAAGTCATTAGTCCTGCAAAATTCTATCATGCGATCTCCAGCATTATTTCTGTCACCAAGGCCAAATTTTCAACTACCAGTGATTCTTCTTTGTTTCCAACTTTTGCATTCCAGTCACCAGTGATAATTAACACATCTTGATTGCACATTTGGTCAATTTCAGACTGCAGAATTTGATTTTAAAAAAAAAATCTTCAAATTCCTCATCTTTGGCTTTGGTGGTTGGTGCATAAATTTGAATAAGAGTTGTATTAACTGGTCTTCCTTGTAAGCATATGGATATTATCCTATCACTGACAGCATTGTACTTCAGGACAGATCTTGAAACATCCTTTGTGATAACGAATGCCATGCCATTCTTCTTTAAATTGTCATTCGCAGCATAGTAGATCATACAGTCGTCTGATTCACAATGGCAAAAACTGGTCCATTCCAGCTCACTAATGCCAAGGATGATATCAGTCTTTATGTGTTCCATCTCATTTTTGACAACTTCCAATTTTCCTAGATTCATACTTCCTACATTCCATGTTCCTATTATTAATGGATATTTGCAGCTGTTTCTTCTTAATTTGAGTCATGCCACGTCAAAAATGGAGTTCTCAAAAGCTTTGCTCTATTCATATCAGTAAGGTTGGGCCTACTCTGATGATGCAGCTCTTTCCTAGTCATATTTTCAAAACCTTTTGACCTAAGGGGCTCATCTTCCTACACTGTATCAGATAATGT
The DNA here is from genome assembly GCF_000298275.1 of Orycteropus afer afer. NCBI lineage: Eukaryota > Metazoa > Chordata > Mammalia > Tubulidentata > Orycteropodidae > Orycteropus > Orycteropus afer. The sequence continues at coordinate 13,884,256 of NW_006921624.1, forward strand.
TTCTGGGCTATTCACAAAGTTGCACAATAATGTGTCAGACAGTGTTTCTCTGCTATTCATAAGGTTTTCTCTGGGAAATTCTTTGAGACGTGGATGATCTCTTCCTTCTTCCTAATCTGTCTCAGTCTGTAAGCTGCATTGAAACCTGTGTACCATGTGCAACCCTGCCAGCACTTGAAACACCGGTGGCACAGCTTCAAGCCTCACAGCAACATGCAATCCATAACAGTATGACAAACTGACAGACAAGTTTGTCTTGCTTAGCTGTTCAAAACCTCTCTGCCCTCCCCTTACCTGTATCCCTGGTGCTGCTCTGCTCTGTAGTCCCTCTGGCTTCTCTTTCCCCTGCTTTCCTGGCTGGTGGGGGTGTGGCCTGGGTCCCTTCCTCCCCTTACCTGGATGCCTGGCTGCTGCTCTGCTGTGTCTTTGCCGCTGGCTTCTCTTTCCTCTACTTTCCTGGTGGGTGGGGGTGGGGCCTGGGTCCCTCCCTCACTTTACCTGGATACCTGGCTGCTGATGATAGATTGTTGTTGTTGTTGTTGTTGTTATGTGCCATCGAGTCGGACCCAACTCATAGCGATCCCTCCTTGGGTTTCCGAGGCAGTATCACTATGGAAGTAGATTGGCCAAACTTTCTTGCAAGGAGTGGCTGGTGGGTTTGAACCACCAGCCTTTTGATTAGCAGTCAAGTGCCTTAGGCACTATGCTACCAGAGCTCCTAAGATGATAGATTAGAAGACTTAAAATTGTTAATATGGCAATGTTCTCCAAACTGGATCTATAGACTCAAAACAATCCCTATCAGAATACCAGTTGGCTTCTTTGTAGAAATTGACAAGCTGATTTTAAAATTAACATGGAATTTGTAAGGGACCCAAGTGGCCAAAAGAATTGTCACGAAGAAGATTCACCCTTCCCAATTTCAAAACTTACTGCAAAGCAATTGTACTCAAGGCAGTACAGTATTGGCATAAGGGTGGACATGTAGACCAGTGAAATAGAATTGAGAGTTCAGAAATAAACCCAGGTATCTAAGGTCAAATGGTTTTTGATAAGGATATCAAAACCATTCATTGGGAAAAGAATAGCCTTTTCAACAAATGGTGCTAGGATAACTAGATAGCCATATGCAAAAGAGTAAGACGTTTACCTCACACTGTATACAAAAATTAACTCAAAATAGATTAAAATATGTATGTATACACACACAAAAAAAATTAAAATTATAAAACTCTTGAAAGAAAATATAGGGGTAAATCTTTGTGACCTGGGATTTGGCAATAAATTCTTAGATTTGACACCAAAAGTACAAGCAACAAAAGAAAAAAAATAGATATACTGGACTTCATCAAAATTAAAACTTTTGTGCTTCAAAGGACACTATCAAAACCATGAAAAGACACACAGAATGAGAGAAAACATTTGCAAATCATATATCTGAAAGAGACTTGTATCCAGAGTATCCAACTTTTTCAACTCAGTAATAAAAAGACAACCCGATTTAAACATGACAGAGAATCTAAACAGACATTGCTCCAAAGGAGATGTACAAATGGGCAATAAGCACATGAAAAGATCATTAGTCACCAGACAAATGCAAATCAAAACCAAACAAAATATCACTCCACATCTACTTGCATGGCTATAATAAAAAAAAAAAAAGTCAGATAATAATAAGTGTTGACAAGTATGTGGATAAATCAGAACCCTTATACATTGCTGATGGGGATGTAAAATGGTACAGACACTTTGGAAAAAAGTATGGCGGTTCCTCAAAAAGTTAAACATAAAGGTACCATATTACCCAGCAAAGCCACTCTTAGGTATATATCCAAGAGAATTGAATATAACAGGTATCCACACAAAACCTGTTTACATGAATGTTTACAGGAGCATTATTCACAACCAAAAGGTGAACAAAATCCAAATGTCTATCATCTAACAAACAGAGAAACAAAATACAGTAAATATACACAATCTAATATAATTTGGGGATTTCTGGTGGCATAGTGCCTAAGGCATTTGACTGCTAACAGAAGGCTGGCAGTTCAATCTCACCAGCCACTCCTCAGAAGGAAGACTGGGCAATCTACTTCCATAGTGATATCGCCTCAGAAACCCAGGGAGGGGTCAGAATGAAGAACTGATACATGCTACACCACGGATGAAACCTAGAAACATCATGCTAGTGAAAGAAGCCAATCACAAAAGCACCCAGAGCCATACGATTCCATTTATATGAAATGGCCAGAGGAGGCAAACCTATAGAGACAGAAAGTAGATTAGTGGTTGCTGATGGCTAGCGGAGGTGAGAATAGGGTAGTGATAGCAAAAGGATAGAGAGTTTCTTTTCAAGGTGGTAAAAATATTCTAAAATTGATTGTGATGATGGCTGCACATATCTGAGAATACACTAAAAATCATTTAATTATATACGTTAAATAAGTGAATTGCATGATGATGAATTATATCTCAATGAAGCTGTCATTTTTTAAAGGGATGCCAGCTAATAAATGATGAAGGAATGATAGAGTATCATCACCTTTGCCAACCCCTAATGAAATACTGAATGCAGATAACCATCATCACTAACCACTAAGATGAAAAAAAAGAGACACTCAGACTTTATGAGCCTCCTAATAGAAGTGCACAGTACCACCTTTAAAGTCTTCTCACCAAAACAAACCTGAACTAGCCCCAGCCTCTCACTAAGTTTCCAGGAAATACAGAGAAACATTAAACAACATCATGGGGATGCAGTCAGCAAAGTCCAGAACGTGGGAAAAGCTACAAAGCAAACAACTTTGTTTCTTCAAAACCTAAACTGCAAGGAAAGAAAAAGGGGAAAAGAGGAAGGGAGGGTGACCTATAGATCAAAAGAGATTTTAGAAACGTCAGCCTTGAGCAGTGTGCTCTTTTAAGGTCAATCTATAAGGGATCAAATTGACAACAGCAACTCAAAAAACCTGATAGGAAACTTAGGGGCAGTGAGTTTATGTCAACGCGGGAAGAACAACTTGGAAAAGGAGGGAGAGAATGGCTGCGTGACTGGAGGAACGTCACTGACTTGAACGCGCAGAAGTTACTGAACTGATGAAGGCCCTCCAGCGCACGCGCTCAACAACAAACATTCATCATTTTTTCAGAAAGAGGTTTTAGGGCAGATCAACCACACACCATTTATAAACTGGTTTGGATCCTAATTCAAATGTTCAAAGGGAAGTTTGAACACAGCCTGGATATTGATAACATTAAGCAACTATTATCAATTTTTGGTATGAAATGATCTTTGGGTAATGTCACATAAAATCCTTTCCTTTTAGAGATGCATCCTGAAATATTTATGAATAAAATGACTTTCGCTTCAAAATAATGTGCGAAATAGGTGGAGGAATAGATGAAACCAGGTTGGCCATAAGTGGGTCATTGCTGAAGTAAATGCAGGTGGGCTCTTTAACTTCTGTATATGTTTCAAATGTTCCTATTTTAAAAAATTAATAAATAGCAGCTGGCATCCCTGAAACCCAAACTACTCACAGGCAGGAAGTGCAGTTTAAGATCAACCATTATTCCTAACGCTCTGACGTGGCTTCCGGAGACTGACAGAAACTAGGGCAGAGTAGAGTGATGAAAAGCTCCGAGCTGGGGCCAGGCAACCCAGATCCAACTCAGTTCCACCGCTCCCCGGCTGGTGACCAAGGCAGGTCCCCGCTCTGGGCCTCACTGTCCTCCCCATTAAAATGGGAGCTGCAAACTAGACGATTTCTAAACTGTGAGGTTAAATTCTTCCCTCTTAAAACTCCTCCCAAACGACAGGTATGTGCAGGCAAAGCCTAACTTTTGCAGGACCCAGAACAAGAGTAAAAAAGTCGGCCCACTAGTAACAATGTCTAAATATTTAAATATTACAAATCAAACTGAAAAAGTGTTCAATAAAACATATTCTTTCCTCCCACTTTGAAAAACATACCTTCATTATGACCCACAAGGCCAGGTTCAAATTTAGAGTTCACAGATTCCTTGCAGTTCCACACCTGACGTACAATTTGGGAAGAACCAGCCCAAGCCCATGGCCCAGCCTTATCTTTTCACCTCCAACTCCCACATGTATTGAGAAAGACACATGTGGATACCCAAACCCACATGTCCAAACTCTGGAGACATCCCCTCTAAATAGCCTTCTCTTAGCCATCTCAGACCCAGCGGTGCACACACTGGTGGCACAGTTCACTTTTGGGAGAGCAGACCCAGGGAAGAGACCTGCACGGGCCTGGAAGCAGGCTTGAAGCCATTTGGGCAGGGGATCCAGGGTTCCAGGTACCAGGAACAAGGTCTAGAAGGGGAGACACGGGCTCTAAGGCATCACTTGGTCCTGTGTACTGCTCTCTCTGTGGAGAGGGACATGGACAGAAAAGGACCAGAGCAGGACTTAGATCGAGGGCCTTTCTTGCCAGATTTAGGGGTTGTATGTGGTACATAAGGGTTTCATTATATTATTCCCTCTACTTTTATGTAATTTTGAAACTTTTTATAATAAAGTTTTTTTTAAATACTAAAAGATGAAAAATAAATCCTTCCCAAATCAGCCCAAGTCTCCTGAGATTTTACAATTCCGAGTCTCTGAGCACCACTGAAACCTTCCTATAGACTCAGCTCCTTAGAAACCAGACCTTTAGAATCTTCCAGGCAAATGTGAGTCCAGCACTACATACGTGGGGAACAATGGATATCATTTGGGAATGATGTGGGTCTCATCCCCAGAAGAAACCATTTCCAGGAAATAAGAGGAAAAGCTAAGAACACAGTAGGGGTTTCCATAGCCCAAATTCAGACTGAAAACCTTTCAGTTCTTAGAAAAGAAATACAAGTGACCCAGAAATGAAGACAAATCTCTCCCTTCCTCCCAAAAACAGAGAATGAGCCTTTTAACTGAAAAGCAGCCGTGTTTAATCACCAATATAGTCCTGGCCCTAACAGAAGTGAGATCATCTCAATTCTAAAGGGGTAGGTTTTTTCTCACTCACTCACTTCACAGGCAAGTAGAACTGAAGAAAGAAAACAGAACTCAGGGCCTGGAAGAGACGCCTTCCCATCCTTCGCGTCAAAGGCTGTTGTCTTCGGGATTAAGCATCCTGCTCTAGAAGGAGGGCACCCGAGTGATGCCTTTAGCCTGTGCCTCCAGAGACTCTTCACTCAGTGCCCTGGAGGGTTGAGTCTCCTCGTCGGTGGCCTGAAGGATCCTCAGAAGTCTGAGCTCAGGATTCCAGGTGGTTCTAGCTGTATTGGCTGAAAGGTTCATGGGGGTCTCTCCACTGGAAGTCTGGGATTCCAGGTCAACCTCCACTTGAGCACTGAAGTCCTCCTTAGTGGACAGTGTCTTGACTAATTCAGCACCTAAAAGAAGACCCCGCTATTAATTGTACCTATAGCCTTCTCCCAAATTGGGAAAAACTGGGGACAGAGGCAAAGAAGGAAGGGCTGGAATGTCTTTAGGACCCATTTAAGGGCTGAGGACTGTGCCCTTCAGGGTGGGCAACACAGGTTCAGTCCTCCCTGTTTTCAGTCACTCACTAAGGCTCCTTTACTCTCATAACTTACTCCTGCGCCGGGGGAAGGAGTCTGGGAAGTTCTTAAGGTAGCCCATCTCTGGCTTCTCTGTTCCATCCTGAAATTCATTGGGGTAAAAAAAGAACTAAGACTTTAGGAAACAAAAAGGATTTTTCTAGAAGATGCTTTTCTCTAGAAAAGTAACTTTTAATACAGGCCAAACAGGCACCTCCTGCAACTCAAGGGCCTGTAGCACACATTCTTTGCCCAACAGGCTGTCCAGCTGAAGCCGAAAGCCACTTCTTCCTCTTCCCAGTTGTCAGCTAAGAGCTTGCGGCGGGCTGCCTCCAAGACAGATGCCAACAATTCCTCCAGACGGATGCCAACAATTCCTCTCCTACCCGTAGACACATGCTGTTCCTTCTATCAAAAGGAGGAAGCTATGTCCCTTCCTCTTGATTCTGGGCTGACCTTGTGACTTCTTTGGCCACTAAAATGTGGCAGAAGTGACAATGTGCCAGTGCAGGCTTAGCCTTTAAGAACGTGATTTCATTTTTTTGAGACCACTATGCTATCAAGAAAAGAACCTGGTGGCACAGTGGTTAAGCACTTGGCTGCTAACCAAAAGGTCAGTGGTTCAAACCCACCAGCTACTCCACGGGAGAAAGATGTGGCAGTCTGCTTCCATAAAGGTTACAGCCTTGGAAACCCTATGGAGCAGTTCTACCCTGTCCTCTAGGGTCACTGAGTTGAAATTATCTCAACGGCAACGGGTTATGCGTTATGCTGTCACGAAGCTCAAGCCAGCCACATGGAAGGGCCACATGGAAGAAACCCAGTGTAACCTGGCTAACAGCCACGCCCAGCCTCCAGCTGAATGCAGCTGCACGAATGGCCAGAATAATTGTTCAGTCAACCCATGGAATCATGAGAAATACCAAATCACTATAGTTTAAGCTGTGGGGTGGTTTGTTATACAGCAACAGACAATATAAACAGTATGGCCCAGGTACACTCTCACCTGTTTCAAGGTGGATCTTCCTATCTCCATCTGCTGCTGCTGCTTTGTCTCACTTTCCTCATCTGGTAGAGTACTATGACCTATGACCACAAAGCCAATTCAATTCTCTTCTTATTGGAGTTTCATATCCCATCAGCAGGCTTCTAGTTGACCCCTAGTCTACAAATGACTTGTCTTATGTCCAGGACAAGACTGGACATTAGTGGAAGGTAATAGGGACTTAAGCCTTCTGCATTCTATTAGTGAGTCTGTTCACCTGGAACTGTGACTACATCTATTAGAAAATAAAGATAAGGATCATTTGTGTGTTAAAAGACTCAGAATTCCTCCAAGAAACCTCTGGGGCAGCATGTACACATTACAGCAACAAAAGAAACTCTAACTCTACCTGTTTTCAGTTTATGAATACTGCTCTTAGCAGAATGTGGTTCACCTTCCACTGCCTTCACTAATGAGCCCATGTTGGTTTCTGGAATAAAGGAAAAACACACACACACACACACACACACACACACACAAAAAAACCCTCTAATTGTGATATGTTGTTGTTGTTTCTATGTTTTCCTTTATAAATTTGTAACAAAATAATGTGCTCAAATAATAAAAGATAGTACAGAAGCATTTATAATAAAAAGAAAGAGTTCCCTACCCCAGCCCCTACTTCCTAAAGGAAACTAATTTTAACTCTCTGTTTTAGAGCTGATGATTAACTCCTTAAATCTAAATATTATTCTTAAAATGCTGTCTCTTTTGGTCTATTTAAGGTATTATTCACTGACTCCTCAGTATGAAAGATCAAGGTGTACCTCACCTTATTTTGTCTTCTCTACATCTCTATGGCAGTAAAAACTCTAGTTTTCTTTCTTTTGTATCAGATGTTTCTCCAACTGATTCCTAAATGCGAATGCATTTTTTGTTTTTTGTTTTTGTTTTCCTTTTTCCCTTTATCTAAACAAACATCTTCCAAGGTGCCACCAGATATACCGTGCTAGTATCTTGGTTCCCAAGCAGCAGTAGTTCTCAGTTTAGCTGCACCTTGGAATCACTGGGTTTCAACACCAGAAATTCTGATGTAATTGGTCTGGGGTGCAGCCCCTACCTAGCTCTTCAACCTGATCTACCTCTTTCCCTTAAATGTCCGAGACCACAGCTACACTGAACTGCTGTGTTCCCTGAGCAAACTGTGCTCCTCAAGATGCCATGCCTTTGCAAAGGTTGTTCACATTTCCAGGAATTCTCTTCCATAGTTGGAAAAGTCCCATATATTTTCAAGATTCAGGCCAAAAACACCTTTCCATAAGGCCTTCTCCAACTCAGATAGGACAGGCCACTGCTCTAAGAATATGACTCAGAGAGGCACCCAGTCATCCAAGCAAAACTGCTCCTAGTGGAGATGTCAGGAAGAAGTACAAAAGACACTGGAGTGGGATTCAGGAGACTGGTAGTGATCACCCTGGATGAGATGCTAACCTTGGACTAACAGCCATGGGCCACAGCCCTGGTTCTGTCTCCCATGTGAAGGTCTGGACCCTTCTTACGTATTTAGGTTAGAGGGCATCACTGGTATCAGCAAGCTCAAGTTGGAGAGAAGGTTAAACCAAGAGGGCAGCCTCTTTCTCCAAAGCATCTCACCTGAGCCTGCCCACTGCCCCAGGATTGGAGAGTGAATTCTGATCAGTAAACAATAGTTTTCACATTAAAATCAGCAATGCCCAGTCTGAGTAGGGCAGAACAAATTTCCAAGGTTTAGAGAGATTCTTTTTCCCTCCCTCACATTCCCCACTCAAGCTGAGAAACAAGTCAGAGGAACCAAGGTCAGTACTATCCCTCAGCTTGACACGAGTAGGGACTCTGGAAAGGAGAGATACCCATCATCACCCCCAGCATGAACACCAGAGAGAAAGCACTGCCTGTCAAGAACTGGCTAGTGGCCTCCTGGCTGAGGCTACACAGGATATTGACTTCATCTTGAGATTCCAGAGACTCTACCTTGTGGTTGGAAGCTGGAGGGTCCAGGAGAACTGCTTACTCAGAACTTTTTGGGGCTTTAGTGAGTACTCCCAACTCTCTTGTCTCATTGGCCAGTGGACCCTGAGGGGTCTTCTCTTCATAACCCGCACTTGCAGCTTCTACTTCTGATCCTCAAATTGCTCTGCATTTACTAAGGTGGGGCCTGAGTGAAACATGACGATGACTCCTGTTCATGGTCATCTCCCAAATCCCCACACAAAACAGAGGGAAACACAGCTTCTTTGCTTAGTAAATATTTGATGGAAATATGATGCATGGTAGCCACCCAATCGGAAGCATTCCAAGAAGAATTCTGAGAGTCTGAGAAAGACAGACCCCAAAGTGACAAAAACAGTCAAATGTCCTCCCCTCAGCTACATCCTGGGAATAATCCCGAGTTCGTATTCTTTTCAAACACATATTCACTCCTAAGCACATACTCACTCCTAAACACATATTTTCCTCACCAGAGACAGGGTCACAAAAGATGACGACTTTACGTTTCCGTCCTGGATCATTCTTGGTTTTCATTTCAATCTCCTGAAATCCACATGAGTAGGAAGTGAATTAGGACTTTTGGGAGTGAATAGAAGATTTCAAAAAGAGGTTAAAAATGTAATATTTACAACCACATGGGAGTGATCCCTCTAGAAACCAAGAATCCCACCTCCCATCCATCCCTAACCATTCCAGGTGGCAACTACTCCTCCTGGTCCCAGCAAGCCCGAAGTTCCCTCACTGCCCTCTACCTGTTCCTGTACCTTAGCTGGTGTTTTCACCTCCTCCTGCTGCTGCTGCTTCCTGAGACCTGGCAACCACAGAGCCAGCTGGGTCCTCTTCTCGATGACTGCTCCCACCCTCCCCCAGGGCTGCTCGCCGTGCTCCACTCCACAACAGTACTCTCTTCCTCTGGTCAAGACCAAGCCAGGGGAGCTGTTTCCTGTATGACTATGACCACAAACCCAACTGAATTGGGACCAAGAGAGAGTGTGGGAAATGTGGGTTAAATGGGGCTGGTACCTGGAGGTCTGACAGCCTCAGGAAATGGAGCTTCTGGCATCAAGTTATAATGCAACTTCCTCAAATGCTCAGGATGTCTCCGCCCTGGTTTCTGGAGGGAAAAAAGAAGAAGAAGAAGAAAAGTGCTGGTGTAGGTCCTTCCTTTTTGCCAAATGTGTTCTCCAAATGCATTTATTCACCTACTCAACAAGCACATTTTGAGAAGCCAATGTTGTGCAGCATCGTACCAGGGGCCATGAAAATAGTGCAAAGGTGTGAAGGAAGAAAAGCAGAAGAAATAGAAAACAGTGCCTTCCTCAAACCCTTCCCCACACATGTGGGTCCAGAGTGGAAGGACAGAAGAGAAAGAAGGAATGGAAAGTCAACCCTTCCAACACAGAAGAGAGGTAAGTCTGAACTTTCACGTAGACATCTTTCTTTGACACTACCAGCTCTTACCTGCAGGGTGAGGCCCTGTACAGATAGAAACATCCTAGAAGAAATTGCACTGTCAGGACATCTCTTTTCTAAGGCATGTTTTTTATTCATTATGGCCAATTCTATCCTCATATTTTCAGAAGGCATGGTTTTCCATTTATCTGTCAAAAGTCTGAAGGGGACAAAGATAGCCAGCTCAGAGACAGTCAGCAACAGCTCTTCTGGGAGAATGTGGCTTAGGAGAAAGATAAAAAAGGGCTTGAAACTTGAAAAAATTTCCACTCTGGGTATGAAAAGCCTGTGCTAACAGATACTCATTCAGTAACACCTTTCAAATGCACTTACAAAATCACTCCTGGATTGATCGAGTCTGTCCTGTATGTCAGGCTCATGTGCCTCCACACCACCGAATCTTTACAACACCCTGACAGACAGGTATTATCCTCATTGTAAAATGAGGAAAATAAGGCTAGGTGAATTACCAAAACTCATAAAGCCAGTAAGTTTCAAGACAAATTCAAAGACTGTCTTATCCAAACCACATTTACTACTCTGCATCCCACTTATCCATAACTCATCTGTAGAAGAGAAGAGTGTAGTCATGCCTGCCTCCCCCACGGCTGTTGTTGGTGCATGCCGTCGAGTCATTCCAACTCACAGCAACCCTCTGTGACAAGGTGAAACTGCCCCATCGGGTTTCCTAGGCTGTAACCTCTACCGCAGCAGATCCCACGGAGCAGGTGAACGTGTTCTACCGCCAGCCTTTCAGTAGCAGCCGAGTGCTTAACCATCGGGTTTAGATGAGAGAACACGTATACAGTGCTGAGCACGGACGGAAAGTGCCTGATAGGTGTGGTAGTTACTACTGTCATCACTGCATGCTGGTGAGTCTAAGAGCTCAGGAAACAAGCAGGGTAATGGCTGCCTCCCCTCTCAGAAAGAGCACACTGCTTAGACCTTCTCGGCTTCAAGGAAAAAGCAGGTGCTCTGGATCTTCAGGACTCACATGATACTTACTCCTTTAGCTCCTGAGGCAACATGTTGATTTGGGCCCAAGGAAGTATGGAGTCTGTGTTTAACTCCTCAAACAAATGCACGGGGGAGGGGGGAGGCACAACCACCTCTTGACTTCCAGCCTGTGTCTCCATGCTCTGCTTTGCTGAGGAACCCACAGCGAACTCATTTTCCTGGAAGAGAAACAGTGGGAAGAACTCCCTGAAGCACTCTCGACAAGCCCACCTCTTCCCATCCACACTCTAGCCTTTCAACAACCCTTCCGTAGTATACTTGCTTCCAGACCCACTCCAGCAACCCCTGCCCTCTGCACTGTGGGGGCCACACATCTTTCACTCTGAGTATCCCAACCTTATTGTTGTCTTCAGATCATATAAGGACTGTTTGTCTTTTTTCCCAGAAAGGTTATTCATTCATTCATTCAAAAACTTGACCAAATATTTACTGTACCAACTATGTGCCAGGCACAGGACTAGGTCTGGGGATTCAGCAGTGACCAAAACAGAATACACAACTTTCAAGGACTTAGCAACTGACAGTTCTGTGAAGTATCCAAGACCACATCTAACCCAATAAATGATGGAATTAGAATTAGAACCTCAAATATTATCATTCCGGGTCCACTGAACTTCTATCCCATTTTACCCCATTGGTCAGTCACTTTTTAACTGACCAAACACGTCTATGAATACCCAACCATTCCTCCAATTGTCAGTCCAAGGTGCTCTTTACCGCCCTACAGGGAAAAGAGCCTTTGAACAAAAGATGGTTTGGTAATTATTCTTAAAAAGGATTTTCTTCTTCAGATTTTGCTTATTTAGGGAAAAAATAGAGAAGGGGGGGAGGGAAAACAAAAATTAGGCCTCCAGAGTCATATCACAAAGGTTTGGCCAAATCAGAACTCACCATTGCAAACTTCTTTCTTCTCTCCCTCCCATCCCAGCTGGTGACATCAGCCTTCTTCTCAGCTGGACTGGAAATAAAAGTGACTGCCACTTACTCCCTGACACTCAAAATGGAAGCACCAAGAATACCTGTGAACACCGACCACGAGCGTTTCTCTTCTTCTAGCCAGCACGCAAAGACGACTCCCTGGGAGCCCAGCAGAACCTGCTGCCCCAAGGCTGCTGAAACAAGCCACTCACCCTCACACCTGAATTCGGTTCCCCACTATTCTCTCACATAATCAGTTATTTACTTTCAGAGCATTAGTCCAAACTGGTAATTATCTTCTTAGCTGTGGTTGTGTTTGTAATGTCTCACTCCCCTATAAGACTGTAAACCCCAGGAAGGCAGGACCAAGTCTACTCCACTCTCCACCGAATCTCAGAGAAGGCCTTCAGCAAGTACTGAATATTGTTTGTTCTCACAACTTCCTCTTCCTTCCCTCCTGCTATGTGGATACAATGGGTGCAGCTTTAGCAGCCAACATACTATAAAGCGTTTTACAACAGGGAAGTCATAGACTGAGAATGATGGGCCAGAAAACTAGGAGTCTCAGTCTCTGGTTACCTCATGACTGATATTAGAGATTCACACACTTCACTGAGAACTTTTTCACTGGTTGCTGGTAACTAATAAGAAAAACTAACACTCAGAAAGCATTAATTTCTTAATCAAATCTCACAAATACATTGGCCCTATCCTGCGTGGTACTTATACCATGCAGAATTTGAAATAGAGAGTCCTATAGAACCTCAGAGTGCATTAAAGTAGAATTCTGGAAGGCAAATCCTTGGAGACAGAAAGTCGGTTAGTAGTTGCCTAGGGCTGGGCTGGGGGAATGCAAGTGGGGAATAACCGCTAATGGGTCCAGCGTTTCTTTTGACAGTGATGAAAATGTTCTAAAATCGATGGTGGTGACGACTGCATACATGTGAATATACTAAAGACCACTGGCTTGTACACTTAAAGTAAACAAATCATATAGCATGTGAATTACATCTCAGTAGAGCTGTTCTTTTAAAAAAATAATACGATTCAGTCCTAAAGAAAAATGAAGTCCTGATAGATGCTATAACATGGATAAACCTCAAAAATGTTCCTGCTGAGTGAAATAAGTCAGTTGGAAAAGGACAAACATTGTTTGATCTCACCTACATGAAACAGGCATATGTATAGAGACCAAAGTATGTTAGTGGTTATCAGGGGTGGGAAGGAGCGGGGAAAGGGAAGTCACTGCTTAGGGGTCACTGAGTTTCTGTTAATGGCAGTGGAATAATTTGGAAAAGGATATTGGTAACAGTTGTACAACATGATAATGTAATCAATGTCATGGAACTGCACATGTAAAAATTGTTGAATTGGCAGATGTCATACACATTTTTACCACAATTTAAATAATAATAATAATAATAGAATGCTAGTGTGGCCAGAGGCAGATGCAAGAGACCATGGCTGCCATCTTTGCTGGCCTCCTGCTAGCTCAATGACATAGATAAAAGAGACATCACCACACAGAGGCCTGCAGAGGAAATGCTTAGGGATTTGCTGAACGTAATAGCTGAAGGCCTCTGAGTTTCCAGACATGATGTTTACCTTCTCCTCTGCTTCTCTGGTCCTTCTGGGAGCCAGACCACAGCCATATTTCCCACATCTTGAGGACAGGGAAGCAGTGTCTTATTCAAATTCAGCACTGAAACCTAAGAGAGACAGAAAACCCATATATGCCTTTCACTTAACACAGGCTCCCACTAGTATTCAACACCAGACTAAAGACTGATTGATCCTCCTCATTGAAAGGATTCAGTGGTTCAGAAAACAAAGGGTAACACGACATTTCCCATCCCCAAAAGGTCTTCATAATTTTCCCCCAAGGAACCAACTATTTCAGCAATTATCAGTAGAGGCATCTCTGCAAGAGTGAGCATTGGTAAGTGAATACCCTCCAGTGCACCCTATAAAGGTGCTCGAGTGGCACCGTGGTTAAGGCATTCAGCTGCTGACCAAAAGGTCGGCGGTTCAAACCTACCAACCACTCCACCAGAGAAACATGAGGCAGTCTGCTTCCCTAAAGATTTACAGCCTTGGAAACATTATGAGGCAGTTCAACTCTGTCCTAAAGGGTCACTATGAGTTGAAATCAACTCAACAGCAGTGGGTTTGTTTTTTCGGTTAGCTTCCCTGTAATGTTAGGGTGGCCTTTAGAAACCACCATCCCATTCCATTTAAGGATGCCTTGGGGCTCACATGGGAAGACTAGTCATTCTGCCCTGCCATTCTGAAGACTTATATCCCCTGCAGATAATACACCTGGCAGTTTGGGAGCAGGGAGAGAACTGATAAGAGACAGAAGTAGTTGTAGGCAACCTGCAAAAACAAAACTGCTTCTGTTTCATACATATGTAAATTCAGGGACCCTTGAAAGTATGGCTGGTGTGTGAAATCTTGAATAGACTTGGCAGCCCTTACCTGT
>NW_006921624.1:13898884-13901168 GCF_000298275.1 Orycteropus afer afer
ATGAACTATATAGTAACATTCTTCATGCTGCAATTGCAACTTATTCAGGAGTCATGAAATCCAATTTGGTGAACGCAGCCCACACTATTTTAAAAATAGACTGTTGCTGTTGCTGTTTCTGTTGTTTGCCGTCTAGGACAGAATATATCAGAGTATGTCATCCATATTTTAGGTAAAAATTGTTTTATGATATTTCTATTGCAAAATGTATTTCTCATCTCGGGTCCTAGCTAAAAAAGTTTGAAAGTCATCATTCCAGATGATGATCTGAAGGTCCATTTTAGGTCTGACCTTCTAGCATTCTAACCTGCTTTTATCATAAGATGCTAGTGTCTACTTAGCAGCCAAACATGCTACATGCAGGATAACCAAACCCAACTCACTGTCATCTAGTCAATTCCAACTCATAGTGAGACCCATTAGGTTTCCAAGACTGTAAATCTTTACAGAAGCACACTGCCTCATTTTCCTTCCATGGAGTAGCTGGTGGATTCAAACCATCAACCTGTTGGTTAGCAGCCAAATGCCTTAACCACGGCAATACCAGAGCTCCTTATATGCAGGTTAGAGACAGAGGACGGTCACTCATGCCAGATCTCCACAAACTAATCCCACTTATGCCTAGGATGGCTGGAGACAATGTGGCAGGTAAAACCACCAGCAGAGAGCCTAGCGTACAGTAATGGCCCCAAAAAAGACAGTTATTGTTCCCATCATCATGATCATGATCCTTATGCAGATCACAGTCCTGCAAAGGAGGAATGCAAAATGAAAGCAAAAGATCTCATTCTCACTGGTGAAGAGAAAATGTTGACGGAGTACTTATTTTCACCCGTGACTTACTTTGGGAGGTTTCTTAGAACTGCTGACCAAGCCTTTGCCAGGTAAATCCTTCATGCTTCTGAGTCCTAAAAAATGAGAGTTTCCCAAAATGAAAAAGATACAACAGACTTTTAAGAAGATAAGGTTAGTGCTACGAGAAAAAACCCTTCTGCTTATCCTTGTCCTTGTCCTCTACTTGGGCTTCATAGTTACCAAATAATGAAGGGTCTCACCATCTCTTAGTTGGTTGGTTGGTTGGTTGGTTGGTTGGTTATCCTGGAATGGCTCCTAGACCGACACTGCACACTACAAACACTTTAGAACTGTTTATAGCATCAAATTGGATTCGTAGCCTATGTCGCTCTCTGTAGCCAGGGATAGCTGCATCACCATCAATAAAAGTTTATTACGTACTTTACATGTAGATGTTCAAAAACATGTTAAATGACTGAATAAATAAATGTATGCTGCAAAGACATGGAAGATAAAGACCTGACTCCTTAGCCTAGTTTATAAAATCCCTTGTCATTTGGGTCTCTGATTTCTACTCCAGTTCCCCAGCCTCATCCCTGACCACTCTCCCTTTCCTACTCTATACCCCAGACACACTGAACTATGTTCCTGACATCTGAATAGTTTTCTCTGGTCTCCAGGCCTTTGCACATGGTATTCCTATAGCCTGGAATCATCTTCCTGCCATACTTCCTACCTGTAACTCCCACTTCACTAGGCTCCTTAAACTTCAGGTCTAGGCACAGATGCTACCTCTACAGAAGATAATCCTACCTGTATGCTTCCACACACCCAGGGCACACTTCTCTCACACCACAGGTCACACTGACTGGTCCCTGCCAACTTAACTCTCAGCCTCCCCAAACAGACGAAAAGCCCCTTAAGAATAAAAACTGTATATTGTTTACTGTGACATCCCCAGTGCCTAGCACAGTGGCTCCAAGTAAGATATATTCATAAATTGAATGAGTGACTAAATGAATGAATCCATGGTCCCTGCCTTCAAAGGGCTTCACATCCATTTGGGCAAACAGGACATAGGCACAAACACATCAATAAACATGTTGAGGACAACAAATGCTGGAGTAGTTTAGAAGAGACAGCACCCCGGGCTAGTGGCAAATGATGAAACTCAACTTTGACAGAGGAGGAAGACATATTAATTTATTCAGCAAATACTTCTTAAGCTCCCACTACATGCCATGCACTATTAAAGGCACAGGAGATAAAGACATGAACAGGACAGACATGGTCCCTGTCTTGAGGAACTTACATTCGTTCCAATGAGGGTAGATAAAAAAGCAAACAAATCAACAAAGTCATTTCAGGTCATAAGAACTGAATAAAATAAAGCAAGGTTAAATGCCAGTGAGGATATAGGGAAACTTTCAAGGGGTGGTCAAGAAAGGTCTCTGAGAAAGCAACTTTGTTAAACCTGAATAACAAGAAG
>NW_006921624.1:13902300-13903290 GCF_000298275.1 Orycteropus afer afer
CTTCCTCCCAAAGAGTGGCTGCTGGGTTTGAACCACCAGCCTTCTGGTTAGCAGTCAAATCCTTAGGCACTACGCCACCAGAGCTCCCCTGGTCACCTTTAGGGCCTGGAATTCAACTCACTCCCGAGGTTTAAATTCCAGCCAAACAACAGACAGGCCTTCGAGGTGAACAATTATACCAAGTAGGTACACTCTAGAACAACCAACCACGGGAGATCAGAAGGTCAGCATTTGTGCAGGAAGATAGCTCAGAGGGAAGGAATGCATATAACCATAGTGTGGTGGTTATGTTTGTGTGTCAGCTTGACTAGTCCTGGTTGCATGGCTGAGCAACTGGTGGTAATTATTCCCCATGATGAGACTGGCAGTCAACTCCATGGTGGGATCTACCACAAAGAGCTGAGTAGCTGCTTTGGGTATGTGGTCTGCTTCCCGTATATAAGAAGTAGTTTGGGAATGGTCTCTAGTTTATGGCACGCTTTGACCCTGCATGTAGCCATGCCATTGTTTAGCAGCCTGCCATGCTCTGCCAACCTTGGGACTTACAATGGACTTGAGTTAATGGCCAGCCATGTGGTTTGGTAACATCGGGACTGTGCCTTTTTACGTGTCAACCTTGGGCTTGGCAAACTCAGCAGCCAGCAGCTGTCTGAGTGAAGAAACGCTTCTAGCTTCAGTGGGCTGGGAGCAGGAGGCAGAGCTGGACCCCAGGGTTGAGGGGCTTTCCCCCAGCCCCTAAGGCCTGACACACTGAACTTGGACTTAAAGCCTCCAAACTGTGAAGAGATTAAACTGCTGTTTGTTAAAGCCATCCCATTTGTGGTATATTCTTGTCAGAGCAGCACTAGATAACCAGAACACATAGGGAGGAAGTGGGAACAAAGCTGTTTCATTGTGGAGAATGCAATCAATGTCACAAAATAAAATTTATATAAACTATTGAATGGAAAACAAATTTGCTCTGTGAACTTTCACCCAAATCACAATAAA
>NW_006921624.1:13905205-13933922 GCF_000298275.1 Orycteropus afer afer
CTTCTCCAGGAAAGAAAGGAAAGTCACAACCCAGAATTCTGAGATAGCAAGCTCTTAAAAGAAGATTCAATGATAATTTACCTGCCTTTAAATCTGGAGTCAAACTTTGAACCTCGAGACAAAGAGCGAGCCTTAGTGAAGGTAAATCCTGAAGGAAGACGCTGAGCACGTCTCTTAGGCCGGAGGGAGGAATCTGAGATATTTACAATGGTGAGCACTGGAAGTTTATCTGAGAAAAGACACCAGAAAATATGCAACGTGTCACTTAGAGAAGGAGATCAAAAGAAATACTTTAGGGACCATGTGAGGAAGGAAAGAGGCTGGTGAATTCACCTTCAGTATCCAGGGGAGTTTTGTGAGGTAAACGCAGGATTCGAGGGTGGCCCCTCTCAATCCTGCGAATAGCTGCCCAGCATTGGGGGTGCTGACAAACAGCAGAGCTGCACGTGGTTTCATCCCACTGGTTCTTATCTGGCAAGTTCATAGCTACAAATGGTTCAGGACAAAAGCCAAGCCTGCAGCTTCCTAGCCTTCTGGAGAAACAATCACAAATTAGAGAGCATTATGTTAGCCCTGCAGTCCAGATCTCACTCTGGGGATCACAGGATAATTAAGGATTTGGTAACAAACAAGTCTGAAAACATCTCAGTGTGAGGCAGGATGGCAAGAGTTTGGGAGCAGATTGACTTCAGAAGGTCTCCTAATTGACTATTTAATAGGTGAGTGACCTGGGACAATCTGTTTCCTCATCTGTAAAATGAGGATAAGCTTATTTCAAGGGGTTATTACAAAAATTAATTAATTAATATTAAAAGGCCTGACATATGTTGTTGTTTGGTGCCATCGAGTTCACTCAAGACTCATAGCAATCCATGTAACAGAGCAGAACCATCTCATAGATTTGCTAGGCTGGAGTCTTTATAGAGTCTTTAGAGAGAGAGATCTGATGACGGTATTGTGGTTAGGTGGTTCAAACCCACCTGCTCCTACATGGAAGAAAAGTAAGGCAGTCCGCTTCCGTAAAGATCTACAGCCTTGGAAACCCTACAGGGCAGTTCTACTCTGTCCTATAGGGTCGCTATGAGTCAGAATCAACTCAATGGCAGTGGGTATGTTTTGTTTTTGCTTTTGTTTAAAATCTTTATAGAAGCAGGTGTGGAGTGTCTGACATATAGTTCATAATATACATTAGCACCCTGCCCTTTCCCCTTTCATAATCATTAGAGACAAGATGCCACATTTCCAAAAAGACTTTTCAAATTACAACTAAATGAATTACACGAGTGCCTCAGATGGCTCAAAAACACACCAACCAACCACTTTCCCCTTGGAAGACATGACTTAATTTTTCAATATGTCCCAATTCCCTTGCAGTCAGCTAACATACCCAGTAGGAAGAAATGGGTTTGTTCAAACAGTAAAGCAATAGCCTTGATACAGTTGCATCCAAGGCCATTGGATTCCCATTTACTGGCTAGAGGTCTTCAGCAAGTGACTTTACCTTTCAGAGCCTGTTTCCGCCTATAAAGTAGGGGAAAATAATCCCTAAGGAGGATCGCAGAAGCATTCAAAGAGAAAATGTGTATTTATATGTAATATATGTTGTTGTTGTTGTTATGTGCTGTCGAGTTGGACCCGACTCATAGCGATCCCTCCTTGGGTTTCCACGGCAGTATCACTACAGAAGTAGATTGCCCCATCTTACTTCCAAGGAGTGGCTGGTGGGTGTGAACCGCCAGCCTCCTGGTTAGCAGTCAAGTGCCTTAGGCACTATGCTACCAGAGCTCCCAATTACACATTATATGTGTAATATATAATAGGCAGATAATGGGCATTCCATAGCACTTAATTGGGCTCATGAGGAACATGTGCATAGACCAAGAGGTAACCAACCGTTCAAACAGAACAAGGGAATACTGCATGGTTAAAAATCAGGAAACATGTGGGTCAGGGTTATATCATTTCACCATACTTATTCAATCTGCATGCTGAGCAAATAATCCAAGAAGTTGGACTGCATGAAGAATGCAGCATCAGGATTGGAGGAAGACTCATTAACAACCTGCGATATGCAGATGGTACAACCTTGCTTGTGAAAATGACTCGAAGCACTTAGTGATGATCAAAGACAACAGCTGTTAGGCGGAAGTAAACCCAAGCCACCAATATGTCAGTTGGCAGCTTCCTCCAGGTGTCAGGCCCTAATAAGACAACCGAAGTGACAGAACCCACCCAGGCTGGAAAGTCCCATGCAATGACAAACTTCCTCCTGCGAAGCCCCCTCATGCTAATTAGGTGCAGACCCGTGCTAACAGCTAATTGGACCTTGTCATTTCCTTGGAGGACCCTGTCATTTCCTTAGTGTCCCCAATTAGGTCCTCTCTGTGTCTGTAAGAATCTATCCCCCCTGCCCGGGGGTGCGACTTCTCTGGCCTTGATGTTAGGGCACAAGAACCTCGCCCAGGAGTGGTAATAAACTGCTTCTCTGAAACAACTCCGTGTCCTGGTGACTCGGCAGCTCTGCATTACAACAGCCTTCTATAGATTACACGGCAGCTCTGCATTACAACAGCCTTCTATAGATTACACCTCAACATAAACAAAACAAAAATCCTCACAACTGGACCAATAAGCAACATCATGATCATGCAGGAAAGATTAAAGTTGTCAAGGATTTCATTTTACTTGGAAGCAGCAGTCAAGGAATCAAATGATGTATTGCATTAGGCAAATCTGCAAAAGACCTCTTCAAAGTGTTAAAGAACAAAGACGTTACTTAGAAGACTCAAGTGTGCCTGACCCAAGTCATGGTATTTTCAATAGCCTTATATGCATGTCAAAGCTGGACAATGAATAAGGAAGCTCCAAGAATTGATGCCTGTGAATTATGGTGTCAGCAAAGAACATTAAACATACCATGGACTACCAGAAGAACAAACAAATCTTTCTCAGATGAAGT
The DNA here is from genome assembly GCF_000298275.1 of Orycteropus afer afer. Taxonomy (NCBI): domain Eukaryota; kingdom Metazoa; phylum Chordata; class Mammalia; order Tubulidentata; family Orycteropodidae; genus Orycteropus; species Orycteropus afer. The sequence goes on from NW_006921624.1 coordinate 13,908,165, forward strand.
ATAGCCAGAATGCTCCTTAAAAGCAAGGATGGTGAGACTTGGCCTCCTGTACTTTGGTCATCTTGACAGGAAGGACCAACCACTAGAGAAGGTTATTATGTTTGGTAAAAGGTCAGCGAAAAAGAGGAAGACCCTCAGTGAGATGGACTGACACAGTGGCCGCAACAGTGGGCTCAGACATTAACTGTGAGGACGGCACAGGACTGGGTAGTATCTTGTTCTGTTGGACACAAGGTCGCTAGGAGTCGAAACTGACTCCATGGCACCTAACAACAATGTATGATAGGTGCTCAACAAATGTCATCTCTAAAGAAGCTGTAGGTAATCGTGACCGCCGTAATAGGTCTGTAAAGGCAGTACCTGTTTTTTATTTGACACATATTTATTGACTACCAAGTATGTCCCAAGGAGGGTTCGCTATGAGTCGGGTCACACTCGATGGCAAATAACAACAATAACAAACCAAGTATGTGATGGGAACTGTTCTGAGCACAGAGAACAGTAATGAACAAGACAAAGTCCCTGTTCTAAAGTGCTTATAATTTAGAAGAGTTAGCAAACTTTTACCCTGGGATTACGCCTAGTCTGTGACTTGTTTTGTTTGGCCTGTATTTTGAGACCAATATTTAAACACTGAGATTGTCCATAACGTCCAGATTTCTGGATCCCCTTAAAAATCAATGTATCTTCCAATACGGGGCTCGATTCCAACACGACAGCACCTGGCTGCAGCTGATTAGCTTCTGACATCCTTAAACAGTACCTATTCAAACGTTCCCCACCAGACACTGTTGTTGTTATGTGCCGTCGAGTCGGCCCCGACTCATAGTGAGCCCTCCTTGGGTTTCCGAGGCAGTATCACTACGAAAGTAGGATTGCCCAACCTTCCTTCCGAGGAGTGGCTGGTGGGTTTGAACCGCCAGCCGTCTGGTTAGCAGGCAAGTGTCTACTATGCTACCAGAGCTCCAGACACTACAACCTCTAAATGAAGCCATCCCGTTTGCCGTTTATCATCACATTTGCTGTTTCCCTCAAAGTGGAGAAATATTTCTCCGTACCCATGTTTCCAATAAAAGGAAAAGGAAAAAGGTTGGCTTAAGAGCACCACACGTTTCAAGAAAAAAATAAGTTAAAGGCAATTTCTACTCGTTTAATATGAAAATAATACAAATTAAAACACCTTAACAAAACGGTGGAAATGTTTTTTGACTGGGAAGGATGTAGAGTGAACAAGCTAACAAGCTAAAAAGTAAATACAACTTTAACAGGGCTTGTCTTTCAATGTGACTATGAATTGCGTTATTCCTACATCCGGCTGCTTCCGGTCTTCATCTGCCCCGGACGCTAGCCAAACCCATCTCAATGCCGGCAGGCACAGTTACAATGAATTATCGCCTATTAGTCCTGTGCCGGCATACTTTGCAATGAATAAACTCTAGGTACTAGTTATCAATAATATGAACATTACAAAGCTAGGAGGAACGAAATAACTAAGAATGAACATCCGCTTCAGTAGAGTTACGAAAAGATTCTCCGCTTCGTTTCAGGAATGAGAAATGTAAAAAACGGGAATACGAAAACCCAAGTCAGAGTCCAACCCGAGGTAGGAAAACGCTTCCCTTAGCGCCGCGGCTACGTCAACAGGCCCCACCCCCCCCAGCCGCCTCTGCTTACTCCTTCTTCCACAGCGCTACCCTCCAGGCCCGGCCGTTGCCAAGCAGCGGCGCGGAGCACCATGGGAAACGGACGGAAGGCCCAATGAGCCAAATGTAATGTGATGAGAAAGCTACGAAAGTGTTGGTGGCATGAAGCAGAGAAATGACTTCAGGGCCGGACGCGCGGGGCACTGTGGGGACTGAAAGTAACCCTGGATGTCCAAAATCCTTGATGCGTGGGAACTGTGGGTGCACAGGCGACCTGAGGCGGAGGCGGGATTGGGGTGAGGCGCCAATGCTGCGCAGAGCACTGTGGGACACAGTGTGGGCCGTGTGGAGCGGAACGGAAGCCTCAGCGGGTCAGACGGCATCGACGCGGGAAGTCCGGACGCTGTAGCCAGTTGAAGGGGAGGCCGCGGCAGCGGCAATGGCAGAGAGGCCGGAGGACCTTAATCTGCCCAACGCCGTCATCACCAGGATCATCAAGGAGGCGGTGAGCGGGCCGGACTAGCGTGTGGGCCTGGGGCGGACGAGCGGGCAGGAGGGAAATCGGTAACGGGTCGTCAGCGTGGCTCATCTCGGCTCTCTTCGCAGCTCCCGGACGGCGTCAACATCTCCAAGGAGGCCCGGAGCGCCATCTCCCGCGCCGCCAGCGTCTTCGTGCTGTACGCCACGTCTTGGTGAGCGGGGCCGAGCTAGGGTCGAACCATTAGGGAGGCTGAGAGACCCCTGGCTCGGAGTTCTGGCCTGGAGCCCACAGAGTGCAATGACTGGGTGCTTGCTAGCTCAGTGGGCGAAGCTCGTTGTTCTCGTCTGGTTCTTACGGGGCCTGAAAGAACAGCAAAATAACCTTGCCTTTGTTCTTTTGTGCAGGGAATGGAGGGATTTCACACACACACACACACACACAAAATTCATGCATCCACATCGTTGGCTTGTCCATCCCACTCGGGATGCGCCTTCCCTGCCCACTTCCGAAGCATCCAGAGGGCCTCTCACAGCCTCTGAAGGGCCTTTCTTCTTTTCTTTCTCCTTCAGTGCCAACAACTTTGCAATGAAAGGGAAGCGCAAGACACTGAATGCCAGCGATGTGCTCTCAGCCATGGAAGAGATGGAGTTTCAGCGGTTCATTACTCCACTGAAGGAGGCTCTGGAGGGTAAGGACCTTTCGGTATTTCCTCAGCCACTTAGAAGATCGTCAGCCAGTACTGGGTGGGACTCGGACCTGTTCAGTTGACACCACCTCAGATCGGTTTTGTGATGCTGGGCAGGTTATTTTTCCTTCTGTACCTCAGCTTTTCCAACTGTGGAATGGAATGCGTTGCTGGAGTCTGGTTCATGCTTCCAAACCTGCCTCCTCACCCCCCCCTCCTTTCTTACAGCTTACAGACGGGAGCAGAAAGGCAAGAAGGAAGCTTCAGAACAAAAGAAGAAGGACAAAGACAAGAAAACAGATTCTGAAGAACAAGACAAGAGCAGGGATGACGACAATGATGAAGATGAGGAAAGGCTAGAAGAAGAAGAACAGAATGAGGAGGAAGAGGTGGACAATTGAATGGGACGGGAGGGAAGACCTTGCACCTTAGAAGGTACCACTTTGAAGCGTGGTACACATTCTGTGAAGCTTTTTCATGCTGGGTGGTGTAGTCTGAGGCAAAAGTGCCTGAGATGGAAAAAAAAACTGGCTGGAATTACCATCAGAACCAGTGCTTCCTAGACTCAGAGCAACTGAGTAGCAAAAGCTTGTCTTGCTTAACCAGTCTGAAGGTTATGACTTTTTGACAAGAGAGCTTCTGTGACGCTAATTAAATTAGCTAACTTGATCTCTCTTGTTTAGTTATGTATATGGTTAGGCAGTTTTTAATCCCCATTTCCTCCTTCTTCCCACCCCCTAAAAAGTAAGAACTTCATTCCCTCCTGCTGTGTTCCAAATCACAGTCAGTAGAAGCTCAGGAAAAATTTGGGCTTTGATCATGATCAGCCTATATTTACTTATACGATATTTGGCAATACTAGCTTACCAAGAGTGATGAGAACGATCTAGCTTTAGGAGACAACTGAAAAGCTGTGGGAAGAAAATGAAATATTTTGTCAATTCACTTGATAGGGAGTTTTGACAGGCTCACTTGTCTTAGAAGCCTTCTATGTTGCATATAGGTAAGCAGCTTGCTCAGATGGCTGCACTCTGGGGATGCACGTTTTTAAATTAGCATTGTAGAGTGTAATCATCCAGGCGAGCGTGTCTTTATCTTACTTTTGCAAAATCGATGGCTTGATCTTAGATGCACCTCACTGCCTGCCACTGTAGAGCTTTAGGACTTAACTTCACCCCCTGGAAGGTGTAAAATCCCAGACTTTTCTCTTGTCATCTCCCAGACTTGTGAGCTTTTCATTATTCTTCAGTTCATGACAAGTTCCAGACTTCATCACCTCAAGGCACAACTTTTGCCCTCTGTGCGTCTCTACCTATCTCTGCTCTACTTCCCATTCCCACTTTCTCTCCCCTTCTTTTTCTCACTTCTACCAATCTAGGAATGTTAATCACCTGCTTAGGATCTAAAAATGTTGGTTCCTCTGATTCCTTAGTTATAATCTCATGTCTTTAAAAAATGATTCTGTAAAACTCCTCTAAACCTTAAGGGAAATCTGATGGTGCTCAGGAATCTAATTCCCCCTAAACCATCCCTGCTCTTTAACTGCCTCTAAAGTATGTTAGCCATTCTCTCTCTCTTTTCAGTGTTCCAAGCGCTGTAAAGTCTCTAAGTTGAATGCTTGGAGTTTGACAGGTACTGAAGTGTAGTTTGACACTGTTAACTTGTCAAATGAATACAATGGAAAGTTTGTTGATAAGTGAGTGAAGAATCTTGAGAAAACCTTAATGCGTTGTATAAATAAAGAACTTCTAGTTAAAAATGAGGACTTCTCTTTCACCCTGCTTGTTTATAGTGCACTTTTGGAGGGGATGGCCTATAGGTTATGCCTCATAGAATTCGTAGAGAATTTCTGAGCAAACTTTAATAAACTTGGGCTCCCACGTCTCCTTCAGTGACCGGCAGATGCTTCTCATTCACAGGCAAACTTGCTGTTCTTCAGCCACAGCCCAAGCTTTCACTGACTCCCCCTGGGATCCTGTACCTGCTAGATTACCAGCAACTCTGAATATTTGTTGAGTCCCTACTGGGTGCCAGCAGTGTTTAAGTACCTTCAAGTATTAAAGCCTATGAAGTAGCACTGCTCTTAGCTCCATTTTAGAGATTGTGGACAAGTTGAGAAAGATGAGGGAACCTCCCAGGTTTACACAAGTCTCTGCCAAGTATAAAAGGCACGTTGTTGTTGTTGTTATGTGCCGTCGAGTCGGCCCCGACTCATAGCGACCCCTCCTTGGGTTTCCGAGGCAGTCACTATGGAAGTAGGATTGCCCAACCTTCCTTCTGAGGAGTGGCTGGTGGGTTTGAACTGCCAGCCTTCTGGTTAGCAGTCAAGTGCTTTAGCCACTATGCTACCAGGATTTAAAACCTATGTGACTAAAAAGAGCCCTGGTGGTGTGGTGGTGAAAGTGCTCAGCTATAAACCAAAAAGTCCAAACTCACCAGCCACACTGCGGGAGAAAGATTAGTATTGGAAACCCTGTAGGACAGTTCTCTGTCCTATAGGATCACTATGAGTGAAAATCAACTCAATGGCAATAGGTTTTTGGTGTTTGTGTAACTACAGAGTCTATTACCCTCACTATAATGCTTAAATTTATAAATTTCATTTCATAAAGATAGATCCTCGACAGTCATTAAGTCCAGTGGTTTTTTCCTTCTCAGCAGAGACATCTTAATTCCCACGAGCACTACTTCAGGCTAAGCCTCAAGTCCCATCTGGACTTCCTCGGCTTCCTTTGAGCTCAGTTTCCTGCCTCTTCTCTGCTTACCTTAGCCTCCCCTGCCTTGCCAAGTGGGTCTTCCTGAAACATTGCTGTTATAAGCCCTTCCTGCTTCCTACTAAGTCAAATCCATACTTAGTCTGTTACTCAAAGCCTGCGTAAGGTGGGCTCATCTTACCACCTATTCTGATCTGCTGCTACTCCCCAACATAAGGCTGTTCCAGGCAAGAACAAACCCCCAAAATTCTCCTTCCACGTGGCTTTAGCTCATTCTGCCCCATTCCTCACCTAATTTTAATTCCCACTTCAACTCCCTCCCCCCAGCTTCTCTGCCAAGTCTTTCCTATTTTAGGTCCCATTTCTTTTCATCTTGAAGAGGTCTTAAAGACCCATAGCCCATCCTGATCTTCTTGTTATTGTTGTTGTTAATGTGCCATCGAGTCGGCCCCGACTCATAGCGACCCCTCCTTGGGTTTCCGAGGCAGTATCACTACGGAACTAGGATTGCCCGACCTTCCTTCCGAGGAGTGGCTGGTGGATTTGAACCGCCAGCCTTCTGGTTAGCAGTCAAGTGCTTTAGCCACTATGCTATCCTGATCTTAGCATTTGCCAAATCTTTACAATTTACCACCTCTTCATACATGATTTACCTATTGTTTCATGTGTTCAAACTGTCTCAGAAAAAATCATGTTTCCTGAGAGTAGAGACTGTGACTTAAGAACTAAGAATCTTTGAGGCCATCTACCAGTTTTTCCCAAACACACCAGTATCATTCCTTAATGGTGTCTAGATCTTGAAGCCTCCTTATTGAACTTAATGCAGTGTTTCTCATCTTACCCATGTCCTTCTTGCCCAGAGGTCTTGATCTGGATTTGGAGGGTGAGAAGATTACCAACCTTATCCATACAGAATTGCTTTTTATGGCCTAACCTTTTTTTTTTTTTTTTTCAGAAATATTTTTAAAACACTGCATTATGTTTTAAGTGAAAGTATACAGTGAATTCAATTTCCATTCAGCAGTTCATCATACACACATTATCCGGTGGAATTAGTTACATTCCCCACAGCTTGTCAGCTAGCATTTCCACTCGCCTGCCCCATTTCCATCCTTCCAGTTTCCCTGCCCCTCCTTGCCTTCTCATCTTTGCTTTTGTGTAAATGTTGACTGTTTGGTCTCAAATACTTGATTGCTTAAAGGGTCACATTACTCACAGGTGTTAATTGCTTATTTTATAGGCCATTCGGATTGGGCAATCTACTTCCATATCAGAAACCCAAAGAGGGGTCATACGGCAGTGCGTTCTTGCTTGGCTGAATGGCCCTCAAGGACTGGCTTCAGTTCCAGATTAAAAGGGTATCTCAGGGCGATAGTCTGGGGGTCCTGCTCATCTGTCAGTCCAGTAAGTCTGGTCTTTTGATGATTTTCAGTTTTGTTCCATATTTTTCTCCCATTCTAGCCAGGACATTCTATTGTGCCTGGTCAAAATAAGCAATAGATGGTAGTAGCTGGGCACCACCTAGTAGTTCTGGTCTCAGGCTAGAGGAGGCTGTGGTTTGCATGGGCCATTAGTCCTGTGTGTCATTTCTTCCTTGAGTCTTTGTTTTCCTTTACTCTCCTTTGCTCCAGATTGAAAGAGACCAAGAGTTGTATCTTAGATGGCTGCTCACAAGCTTTTAAGACTCCAAACACTGCTCATCCACTAGGATATAGAACATTAACTCTATGGACTAAGTTATGCCTATTGGCCTAGCTGTCCCAGGAGACTATAGTCTAATCTATTTTTACAGATGGAAAACTAAGGCTTGTCAGGAATAAATGACTTGCTCAAGATCTTACCACTAATTTATTACAATGGATCCTGTTCAGTGGCCTGCAGTCTTCTATTTCTTTCTATGCTTTTCATGACATTTAGCACAAAGCCACGTGTACTCGTAATCTTTTTTTTTTTTTAATTGAACCATAAAATATACATACTAAATGGTACAAATAAGTATTGAGCTTGGCACATTTTGTCAAACTAAAACACATCCATGGAACCTATACCCAGATCAATAACATTATCAGCACTCTTTGTCACTAGGACACTCTGAAGTCCCCTCAGATTCCCTTCCAGTCTCTCCCCACTTCTACACAGTAACTTTTATCCTGACTCCAACAGCAGAAATTAATGTTGCCTGGTTACTGTGGACTGCTAGAAGAACGAACAAATCTGTCGTGGAGGAAGTACAGCTAGAATGCTCCTTAGAAACGAGAGTGGCCAGGCTTCATGTCTTATACTTTGGCCATGTTGTCAGAAGGGATCAGTGCTAGAGAAGGGTATCATGCTGGGTAAAGCGGAGTGGAGAGTCAGTGAAAAAGGGGAAGAGCTTCAATGAGATGGATTGACACAGTGGCTGCGACAGTGGGCTGAAGCATGGCAACGATTCTGAGGATACCACAGAACTGGGCAGTGTTGTGGTCAGTCGTATATAGGGTCACCACGAGTCGGAATCGACTCTGCGGCACTAACAACAACACTTGTGTCTGACTCCTTTTATTCAACATCATGTTTAGGATGTATCCATATTGTTGTGTTCACAATACTTTTTTTATAAGTAAAAGTAAAATAAATATATTTTTTAAAATGGGGACAAGTCTTTCAGTCCAGAACAAGAGAAACCAAAACCCACTGCCATAGAGTCAATTCCAACTCACAGTAACGCTTTAGGACAGACTAGAACTGCCCCATAAGGTTTCCAAGGCTGTCTTTACAGAAGCAAACTGCCTCATCTTTCTCCCACTGAGCGGCTGGTGGATTCAAACCACGGACCTTTTCGTTAGCAGCCAAATGCTTAACTACCGGCCCAATGGAGTTCCCTAAGAAGAAAAGAAAGATGGGAATAACAGATTACACCATACAGCAACATTTTAATGTTTTCCACTCTTCAGTCTTTATTTTTAGTCCATATACTCAGAGATGGAAAGTGTCATCAAAGAAAGGTGCAGGCACCTAAACTGGAAAAAAATACAGGAATGACCCCTATGAGTTGAAGGGGCATGATTATTAGCAGGCATTGCAGAGAAAGCCCATTGTGACATTGGGCAAGTTAATTAATCTCCCTAGAGAGTGTTGCATGGTCTGTAAAATGAGGGTGTAATACGGTCAAGATTTAAAAAGTCAAGGTAAAATTCATGGTACTATGCCTGACTGTTGAGTGCACTTTCCACCCCCTTCCTTGCTGGACACAAACTCAGTTGGGAACTAAGCAGTGTCAATGTCATGTTTCTCAAGCATGAAATCCTTATGCCATTTTAAATGGTATAAAAGAGATTTAGGGTACAGATTTTGAGAAAAACCGAAAAGTAATTTTCAACCCACTGGCATCCCTTACACTTAAGACAAAGTCAACTTTTTTACAAGACTTGATGTATGTTTGTAAATGCATTCCTTTGTTGGGGTGGTGCTCGTGGACCCCTGCTTCACTCACCGGGTCTTACCTGTTCCCCCAGACCCCATAATCCTCACGCATCCCTCCTGCCTCTGAGCATACTCTGCCCCATTGCCCTACAGCACTTGGGTCAGCTCTCTGGTGCCATGTAGATTGGTCCTAGACTTAGGACTTCTAAAATGCCCACATCTTTCACATCGCATCTGACCCGTGGCACAGAATAGGTCCCAAGTAATTAAGCTGGAATAAATTTTTTCAGAAAACTTGGCAGGCAAGTCTGATGCTTGCTCAACAACTTTAAAATGTTCAGCCTGCAAAAATGGATTTAGCTATTGTGTTAGGAATTGCGGTGGTGTTTTAACGTCCTTGACATCCAATTCTTCTTTCAACAAACAATTGACAAGTGCCAAGTATGCGTCAATCTGGGAAGAGGAGGTGTGCAAGTAACCCTCCGGTTATAACCGCCTCCAAGGCCCGCTGACAGCAGAGTTTCCTCCCCGTGTGGTCTCCCTGTCACCTCCCCCACAAAGCGCTGGCGGGGCGCGGGGAGGGGCGGACTCTCCAGCCCCTCGGCACATCCGATAGACCAAGGTTTGAGTCCCATGTGCGTGGGCGGCGCCGCGGCGGGTGGGGCCAGCCTGCCGAGAAAGCGCTCTTAGGGGCGTGGTCTGCACGCAGAAGGGGGCGGGCCGTGGGAGGAGGAAGCTGCTTCCGGGTGAGCTGCCCCGCCTCCACGTGGGCCCGGGAGCCTAGAGCGGCCGAAGGCGGTGTCGAGAGCTGCTGCTCTGGAATCCTTAGGGAGGCAGGTGAGCAGGGAAGGGTGCCGGACCTGAGGAGATGGCAGACTTGGAGGGCGGCCCTGGGGCGAGGCGGAGGCTGTAGCATTGAGAGCTCCGCACCCCCAGATTGTGCTTTGCACCTGAAGCGCGGGCGGTGCAGCTGGGGACCGAGTCACGGTGGGACTCCTGCTTGGTCTCTTAAAGGTAGATGATTCTGCTCTAGCCGGGTTAGAGTTAGCGTGTGGCGCGCTTGGGGTCCTGAGTCCGAGCCTTGCGCCTATTCTCTGGGGCCCACCCCCTGGGAGACCCCTGGAGCGATCTTGGTCAATGCGGAGCTCTAGTGCCTCGGAGGATGGGGGAGAGAGGTGAAAACGATAACAGAAGCTTTGTGCTAGGAGTGAAAGTGCGTTACATGCATTCGGTCCTTACACCAGCCCATTGAGGTTCAAGTCCTCATTTACCAGCCGAAGAAACTGAGGTCACACAGCTGGAAACTGATAGAAGCAGGGTATGAGCCCACTTCTGTCTGACTCCAAAGTCCACACAGATAAGCATGGTGCTGCCTGCTGTAGCCAAGTCCAGAGTTACGGTTTTCCTTCTCCCTGCTCTATCCCACCCCTCAGCCACCCTGAGCTCTTCACTACCCCTGCTTCACCGGTGTGCAGCTTTGGGATCTGCCCTTAAATCAAGGGGATAATGGCAGGCATTCAGAACTGGCTCGCTGGAGAGCTCTTCTAGCCCCTGGATCTCCAGAGCGGCCAGTGATGTGCTGCCTCATCTTTCTTTTCTTTTTAATTGTGGTACAAATATATATAACAAAATATTTGCTATTTCAACATTTTTCCATGTACAATTCAGGGACATTAATTACACTCATGTGCAGCCATCCACACTGCTGTGATCTTGGGCTACTGTCTACCCTTCTCTGAGCCCAGTTTCACCATCATTTCAAAGAAGGATTTGTAATCAGCAAGCTTTAATCAGCCTGTGGAACTGGTAAATTTTCCTCTGGCTCCAAATGGCTAAGCCCAGAGAGGGTGGGGTTTGACAAAGCCTGGGTCTTATTCTTTTCCTTAATTCTTGTATCTAACACCAGCAAGCCCAAATTAGGTGTTCAGGAAATGCAGGTTGAATAAACAGGCAGCCCAGTTGGTCTGTCCCTTTTCAGATATGCCTGACCACTGCTATCCTGGGCCCTTCTGGAATTGTAGGTTTCTCAGCACTGGCCACCTTCTACCCAGCTGGCCTTGCTGACTGCCTCCTCCCCTGCCAGTGGCAGAGCCTGCCAGAGCTGGCAGCAGCTCCCAGCCCTCAGTGCCAAGATCACAGCCTCTAGAATCCTCCCCGGAGCATACCACGGGGATTCAGGCCCCTGCCCTGCAGCTCTTTCTGGGCCCCTCTTGGAGGCAGCTCTCAGAGTGCAATTTAGGCTACCCTCAGATTAGAGATGTTGCTTTCTAAAGGAGATAAACTTCACAGTCAATCTGAAAAGCTACTTATGCTTCCATCTGTCCTCTTCCATGAAGCCATCCTTGATACCCAGAGACACAGGTCCCTCCCCCAGCACCTGGAACTCCCTTCTACTCTGGCATCTGGAGTCATGGTTATTGCTTCTCCACCACACTAGGATGGAAGGCTGGGATTCCACCTGCGATACCGGCAAGACCCCGCACAAGTTTGGGTAGATGTGCTGGGTGTGGTGCAGAAGGCACAGCTCTGTGCTGGCACCAGAAGATCTAGTTCCAGCCCAATTGCACTCCTGGAAATAACAAAAATAGCTGTTCACTGTGTGCCTACCTGATGCCTGGCACATACCTCATCACTATCTAATCTTCTCTACCACCTTGCAAATTTGTTAAGATCGTGCCCGTTTTATAGACTACAAGATGGAGACTGAAAGGTCGATGCCCGTAGTCACACAGCAGAGCATAGAACAGAACCTGTGTCTGTTTGGTCCTGAAACATGAGATCCTTGTTCACAGCCCCACTCTGCCTTCCAGCTAAACTCATCTGCTGTAATGTGAGAAGAAGGGTCAGTGCTGAACACCAGGGTGGCTTGGTTATGTCTTTAGGGTGGTATCATGGTTTAAGCTGTGGTGAACAAACTCCCTGAGTTTGAGAGAAGTGTCCTCCCACCGTATGAAATCCTCTCAAATTTGAAAGGAGTTTTCACAGAGCTTTTTTTTTCCCCCCTTAATTTTATTGTGATTTGGGTGAAAGTTTACAGAACATATTCAGCTTCCATATAGCAGCTCCCATACACTTTGTCTCATGACATTAACTACAATCTCCCACAATGCAACAGCTCTCCTCTCACTTCCTCCCCATAGTCACCTCTTCCCTGTGTCCTTCCCTCCCATGCACTTCTGCTGCCCAAGCTTTCTCCCTGTGCATTCACAGCCCTTCTGTTCTCCCATGATTGATCTCTCCAAGAGTGTATCTACCTAATGTAAATGTTCAGTTCCTATGCCTTTGCAGAGCTTTTAAAAGCCTAGCCTGTGGGCACTGCAAACTGACGTGACTCTGGCTCGGTGGGCATTTTTCTACTTCACAGGTGTTTATTAAGTACCTGCTGTAACAGGATGACTCGCATGTGGTACAGGGGACAGGGCATTGGACTAGAAGCCAGGAGGCCAAGGGTCAAGGCCCAGCTCTGTCCCTGACTCCCTGTGATTGCAAACAAGTCCTGTCTGCTCTCTCCACCCCATTCTCCACATTCAGAAGAAAAAGATTAAACAAGATTAGTAGCTTTTCCACTTTTTATATTTTCAACATTGACACCTGCTTCTCAAATCAAATCTCTCTCTGACCTGTAAAATAAAAAGCAGATAAAAATGGAACTGCCCTACTCAGGCCTCCCTCACCACTCTCCCCCTCCTCCAGTGCACCCCTCCCCTTTCTCTCAGAGCTCAGTTTGGACCATGCTCCCAGGCAGTCCTGCCGGGTGTTCCTGACAAAAGGGGGCAGTTGCTCCTTCTGTGGATGTGGCTCTGCATTCCAGAAGCCAACAGCCTTCAACACATTGTTCCTAGGAAGGGAATTAGAGACTCCTAAGGCACTTGACTGCTAACCAGAAGGCTGGCGGTTCAAACCCACCAGCCACTCCTAGGAAAGAAGGTGAGCAAGCTACTTCTGTCGTGATACTGCCTCAAAACCCAAGGAGGGGTCACTATGGGTTGGATCTGACTGGACGGCCCATAACAACAACAGCAGGCCTGGTTTCAGAATCGGACTTGATGCTGCAGAAGGGAATTGAGCAAATCACTTAACTTCTCTGAGCCTCAGTTTCCTTATCCCTAAAAGTTGGAACAGTCCTCTGCAATTCAATGAGATAATGTATATAAACTAACGAGTATAGTGCCCAGCACATAGTATAAACACTCTATATTTTCTGTAGTTCTCTGCATCCTTCTAACCCCAAGGGAGAGAGCAGCATATTGAAGCAAGTGCTTACCAGTATTGTGGGGCGTAGTAGATAAAACTCTGTCCTTGAGTCTACAGCAAGTTCAAATTCTGGCTGTGTGGCCTTGGGCAAGTGACTTAACTCTCTGAGCTGGGCTAACTCCTGGCAGTGGTGAGAGCAAAGCCCTGTAACTGATCGCTTATGTGGGGAGTGGAGGCTAGCAGTGTAGTTACATCTTTGGAGAGGCCTGGCCTGCCCCTGTGTCTGGTGGTGAGGCTGGCAGGGTGGAGCCTCTGTGTGTGGCTCTTGATAACCTCAACTCCACCAAGGAGGAGAACCTGATAAAATGCGGCCCCTCCCCCACCTCCAACCCCCCACCCCCTGCAGCGAGTTGGGAAGGAACTGAAGGGGCCTGGGAGGCTGGGGAGAAAGGCAGTGCCAGTATTCTCAAGGATTCCCTGCTTGGGAGTTGCTGTGTGACCTTGGGTAAGTGCCTGCCAGCTCTCACATTCTGTGGCTTTTTTTCTCCCCCACTTGGTTACTGAATGTTCCCCAGATACCTCCAAAGGAAGTGTCTGAAACAGAGCTGTCCACCACAGCCCAGCCTCCCACCACCCTCTTCCTGTCCTGTCCCTGTCCGGCAAGCATCCGTTCTACCACTGCCTCTTGGCTGCCTTCCGCCTTAAGCTGACTCTTCTCCGCCCCTCCGACCCCAACAGCCTCTGTGCTCCTCTGCTTCCCATCTGCTCTGCTCAGGCTGCAAGATTTCTCTTCCTAAAGGCAGGCTTTGACCAGGCTTTTGCCCCCAGATCAGAAATATTCCGCCTTCCTCAGTCTGCTTTGGGCCTCTTGTCTGGCGTCCTCACCAGCCCTGCCTCCTCTGTCTTCCTTTCCCCCACTCCTGTCTTCCTTTCCACCCCTCTCCCCTTCTTCACATACACACAGGGCTTGACGGCTTCCTCCATGTCCTCAGAACAGTCCCTAGCCAGTTCCTCTGTCCCTTTGTCCCTGGCTTCCCTTCCTGAGGAACACTCTCCCGTTTCCCTCTGTCAAGCTGAATCCTCTCATCCTGCAGAACCCAGTCCAAGCCCCCATCTTCTTTTAGCAGGCCTCTCCTGACCTCCCAGCTCAAGTTCTGATGTTCCTGTTTCATTTATGGCCAGGGCCCTGCTCTCAGAAATGCACACAATAAGCCCTCCCTCCCAGGACTGTTGTGTGAACCGGGGAGACTGTGTGTGAAAGGGCCCGGTGTGGCCTGGCACGCTAAGCAGGTGCTCAAGAAACACCGGCAATGCCCGGCTTCCCTCTATGTTGTTATTTATTTGGCATTAGGGCATGTGTGGCCCTGTACATCGTGTAATTAAATATTGACTGTGTGCCAGGCCCAGGGCAGATTGCTGTGGGAGAGACGAGTGAGAGCTCAGCTGGGGGCCCCTGCCCCGCAGGAGCTCTGACTGCTGGAATTAGATAACTCTACAAAGGGCTGTTAGGCAAGAGATTGTGATCTGGGCTGGAAGAGAAGCTTCAAGGGAGAGAGGGGGAGGGGCGCCTCCGGGAGAACCAGTAGGATTTGGATGTGGGGAGGGGTGGAGAAAGCTGGAGCCTTTTAGATGAGGGGAGCAGGGTGAGCAGAGCAGAGGACAAAGGTGGCCAAGTGTAGCTTGTGTTTGTGGATCAGCAGGTTGGCTCCTTGGGCTGGAAAAGACAGAGCGTCTGTGTTCTGGGGCTACTCTGTAGGGGTGGGGGTGGGGGGGTGTCGCCTGACCCAAAGTCCAGGTGCCAGATGTTCACAGCCCTGCTTTCTGGAAGTGGAGTTGAAATAGGGAGTTTTTCATGCAACACAGTTTCAGTGTTGCCCAGATTAATACTCAAACTCTGTGGGGGAAGACCAGTTCTTTGTTTGTTTGTTTGTTTGTTTCCCGCAATCCATCATTCTTTGAGAAACTGTAATAAATTTCTAGAAAAATGTTATTTCTTTAAAAAATAGCCATACATAGAATGAATTTGCTCAGTATGCTTTGACCCAGATCACAATTTTAAAAAAGTAGCTGTTATAGAAGCCCAGCTTCTATATTCTCAGAGTCAGTAAATCGGAAATGATTTTGTCACGTTTCTATGGAAGGTCCTGAAGGCTCCCCTTCATTTCTCTCTGCACCAGGGCAGCTTCGTAGCCCACACTCTGGGTGGTAGTGCAGAGCCGGGGAGCAGGGAAGGCAGGGATCTGGAAGGGCTTGGGTGACGGGGGTGTCTGAGCAACTCCTGGAGTCAGGGATCATGTCTTATGTACCTCCTGCCACCCCCACAGGGCTAAGCACGCAGCTGACGCCCCAGGCGCCCTCGATTCCGGCTGAGTGCCCCATACCCTCACTGAGGCGGTACCATGCAGCCCCAGTCTGTCCTGCACAGTGGCTACTTCCACCCACTGCTTCGGACCTGGCAGGCAGCTGCCACCGCCCTCAACGCCTCCAACCTCATCTATCCTGTCTTCGTCACGTGAGTGCCAGGGGAACAGGCCAGGCCTCGATCTGCCAGGGCTGGGCAGGTGTTGGTGTTGTGGGGGGAGGGGTCAGCTTGGAACTCAGATGATCCTTCTACTGGAAGTGACCTGCTGGGTTCAGGACAGCAGTCTTAGGAACAAAATAAACCTTGGAAAGAACTCAATCCTCCCATCTTGGAAAGTGAGAAGAGTAACCCTTGCCTGCCATCCTGAGCTTTTGCAAAAAGACAAAAGGTGCTTTGTTGACTTCAAAGCGCATGTACATGTAGAAGGTGGCGACTGCGATGATTGATAATAGCAGCGGCTGACATTTATTGAGTCTTTACTGTGTATCAGGTACTGTGCTAAACACCCACACACATCGTCTCATTCAGTCCTGACGGCACTCAGAAGGCACAGACATTATCCCCTAGAGTATCAGCCCCGTGAGGGCAGGGATTTCTGTCTGCTTTGTTCATTGCTGTGTCACCAGAGCCTAGAACAGTGCTCAGAAAGTATTTGTTGAATGAATGAATCCACCTTGGATACAGATGAGGACTTGGTACAACTTGGCCAAACCTATCCAGTCACTGAATGGCAGAGCTGGGCTGGGATGCAGGGGTGATCTAACACCGGAGTCCAAGTCCTAAACCACTTGATTCGCTCCTCTGACTACTGTTCTTTTAGTACCACTGCTCTTGTTGTCACGTTATTGTTGTTCCTGTTACCATTTCAGGCCCTGGGCTTGGCCAGGCAGGGGAGCCAGACACAGGATCCCATTCTCCTCCCACCATCTCCACTGCCATATTCCTTCCCATCCCCCAACCATCCCTCTCGTCACCCTCTCACCCACTGGTCCTTCCTACAACTACCAATCCATAGCCCACCCCCACTCTTGCAGGGATGTTCCTGATGACATACAACCTATTGCCAGCCTCCCGGGAGTGGCCAGGTAGGAGGCATGGTGGGGAGGGTGGGGTGGTGGGAGGGGTTTCCCGTGTGGAAGTGCCAGAAGGTGGAAGCAGACCCAGGAGATGGCAGCTCTAGAGACTTCATCTCAGAAGAAAGAAGAGTTTTCTTAGGGTCAAAGCCATTCCACAATAGAAGAGGCAGCCCCGTACAGTAAAGAGCCACCCATCAGCAGAGGCATCGTAGCAGAGGCTCTTTGCTAGCTGGATGGGGACCTGAACTTCAGACAGGAGTCCAGAGTTCAACAAGAGAACCTTAGAAGGAACTTCCCAGCTGAATTCCACAACTCTGCTACTTGGGGCTCAGTTTCTCCGTCTGTGTTTTGGCTGTGTTCCTTTTCCCTCCCTATACTGTGGCTGTGGGGCTTGAGCCCTCGTGGTGCCATGTGCACCTTGACTCCTAACAGAGGCACCATGCTGGGGATGGGGAAGACCCTTGCCTGGGACCGACCTCACATCAGTCCCTCCACACCGCTCCCCTCCGCCCAGGTATGGTGTGAACCGGCTAGAGGAGATGCTGAAGCCACTGGTGGAAGAGGGCCTGTGCTGCGTCCTGATCTTTGGCGTGCCCAGCAGAGTTCCCAAGGTAAAAAATCAGAGATGGGATTGAGAAGGGAGGGGGCAGGAGATAGGGTGAGGGTAAGCTGAGGTTCCACACTGACTGTACTCTGGCTCACACCCTCTGCTGGTCCTGGGGCCACAGGTGAACGGACGTGGTCTGTGCCCTAAGACAGCACCCATGGAGAGTCAGAAAGCTAAGTAGAACCACATCACCTGACTGGGCAAATCAGGTCCCCTGTCTGGGTCTCTGTTGCCCCCTGTGTAAAGTGGGACAGTCTTTGTGTGTCTCCCTCCAGGGTCTGTGATGGTGATAAAAGGCAAGGGCGGGTTGTGCTCTGTGATGGCGGCTGTCGTGCCGTCTCCAGTGCTTCCTGTAACAGACACAGTACTCTGTCCTGCCCCTGCCCCTGCCCCTAGGATGAGCGGGGCTCTGCAGCTGACTCTGAGGACTCTCCAGCTATTGAGGCAATCCGCCTGTTGCGGAAGACCTTCCCCAGCCTCCTGGTGGCCTGCGATGTCTGCTTGTGCCCCTACACCTCCCACGGTCACTGTGGTGAGCTCCCCCTCCGGCTAGCTCTGCTGCCACCTGTGCTCCCACTGCCTACTTCTTCCCCGGGTAAGGATGGGCCAGGGCCCGGGGTGCTCCCCAGAACTCAGCCATTTGTCCTGTAGGGCTCCTGAGCAAGAATGGGGCGTTCCAGGCCGAGGAGAGCCGCCAGCGACTGGCAGAGGTGGCACTGGCTTATGCTAAGGCAGGTGAGTTAGCCAGCCAGCAGGGAGGTGGCAGGGAGCTTCTAGGTTGGGGAGGTAACGGAGTGGACAGGAGGGTCCCAGAGTTCTGAAGGCCACCCTCTGCCCCTCAGGATGTCAGGTGGTAGCCCCGTCGGACATGATGGATGGACGCGTGGAAGCCATCAAAGAGGCCCTGATGGCACATGGACTTGGCAACAGGGTATGGATGGGGGAGGGAGTGCAGGCCATGCCCAGGAGGAGTGTGGGGAGGCAAGGAGAGAGCTTGGCCCAGCCCCTGACGCCACAGCTGCAAAGAATCGCAGAACTGAGGCTAACACTGGATGAGGTCTCTGGGGTCCATCTCAACCTCTGTACCCGAGATGGGGAACTCAAGGCCCAGGACTTTCCTAGTGACACAGTGGGGCTGGGACCAGGACATAGGCACTCTTCTTCCCAGCCTACGCCCTTCCTGACCCTGCCACATCGTCCTGGGACATCCCGAGAGCACTGGCTGAGGCCCAGCCCCATTGTTGCCCACAGGTGTCAGTGATGAGCTATAGTGCCAAGTTTGCATCCTGTTTCTATGGACCTTTCCGGTAAGTGGGACGAAACGGGGGTCTGCTATGAAGTCCCTGGTCCATTTAGCACAAAGCTTGATGGCTCTGCTTCCCAGGGATGCGGCTCAGTCGAGCCCTGCTTTCGGAGACCGCCGCTGCTACCAGCTGCCGCCCGGAGCACGAGGCCTGGCCCTCCGCGCAGTGGTAAGGGGCCAGGACTTGAGTCCCCTCAGCTTTTCCCTGTCCTCCCCGCCCCACCACTCTCTGACACTGCGCACACCGTACCCTCAACCCTTAGGACCGCGATGTAAGGGAAGGAGCTGACATGCTTATGGTGAAGCCAGGAATGCCTTACCTGGACATCGTGCGGGCGGTCAAGGACAAGGTGAGCACGGAGCAGAGGCAGGAGGGGGATCGGGGAGGTGAGTGTTTACCCACAGACTCTGCCACCTTAGATTAAGGGACTGAGAACCTTGGATTTGGGAGCGCTCCGCCCCTGAACAGGTATCTTCTCCCCACCTCTGCCCAGGCATCACCGTGGGCTTACTGCTCAACCAAGTGCCAGGCTACCAGCAGTAGTGACTCAGGGCGGGGCGTTGATCAGAGATTGGGAAGGGAGGATAGGACGCTTCCGGAGGCATCACCAACCTCGATTCACCGTTGTTTGCCCATCACCGCTTCTCTACAGCACCCTGAGCTCCCTCTCGCCGTATACCACGTTTCTGGAGAGTTTGCCATGCTGTGGCATGGAGCCAAGGCCGGGGCGTTTGATCTCAAGGCCGCCGTCCTGGAGGCCATGTCTGCTTTCCGCAGAGCAGGTAAGCAGGCAGGGGTGGGGGTTTTGACCTGTGCCGCGGTGACTGATAGGCACTTCGCCTAAGTAGGAAAATAAAGTCATGAGGCAACCGAGAAATACCAGTGATGGCAACGCTGATTGAGGAAGGGATGTGGGACTGCAGAGTGAAACACAAAAGGGTGAAGAAAGCAGAGCCCTCGTCACTTGGCTGTGCGACCTTGAGCAAGCTGCTCCTGTGGGCCTCGGGATTCTCGTGTGTAAAGTGGGGATAACATGCCTGTTTCCTGCTTGTCATCAGGATTAGATGAGATAATGTATGTAGCTGGCATGTGCTTAACACACCATCAGAGGAAGCTGGTTTTGTTGATAGCACACAGGTGTGGGAAGGACACTTAGAACTTGCCTGTTTCTCCCACCATGCATTTTATACCTGAGCAGATGGAAGTCCGGATAGAGAAAATGTCTTGCCCAAGGTCACACAGCACAGGGCTAGAACTGACTGGAGCTAGGCTCAGTGTTACATTGTGACACCCAGAGGCTGTCCTTCTTCCCGGTGGCTGGAGGCCCTTCCTCCCTCCCTAGCCCTCATCTCCCGGAAGCTGTGCCAAGAGTTGGTCCCTGCCCCCCTCCCCATTCTCTTTCCTGCTTCTTTCCCACCACAGGTGCTGACATCATCATTACCTACTACACGCCTCAACTGTTGCAGTGGCTGAAGGAGGAGTGAGGGCCAGAGTGTGCCAGACCCAAGAACCAGAACTTAGCAGAATTCCTAGGGACTTGGAGAAGTGAAAACCAAAGTAAATGCTGCTTTTAGAACTGTGCCCTTTACCCTCTTCTTGCTCACCAGCTGGTGGTTTCTGTGAGCATGCTACGTGTCCCCACGGCAACCACATCCTCACGGGCTTCCAGAGGCTCCCCACCCCTCCCCTGGATCAGCCGGAGCTGCCCCTGCCACCCCCAGCTCCTGCCCCTAGCGTGCCTTCAGCTTGGCAACAGCCAGGAGGTATGGAGTGCAGGCTTGCAGGACCTGGGAGAGGGACTTGGAGTATTAGGGAAGAGGAGAGCAGCTGGATCCTAAGAACCCTCGAAATCCCAGGGCCTCCGGCAGCAGGGCTGGGCACTGGGACTGAGACCTGCGTTGACATCCTCGGGTTTAGAGTTGAGATTTGCTGCAGTTCCACTGGAAGACATTTCCCAAACAGGCTGCCTGCAATCTCCTGTTTCACTCTGAGCCATATACCCAGAGAGGAGTTACTCATTAACGAACAGAAATGTTGCCTGAGGATCAAAATTCAGAAGCAGAGAGAGATCCCTGACTGTTGAAGTTGCTACCACCAAAAAAGGCTTTCCATTCAAGGGAGGTTTGTTGAGAACCTGGCTGGGTGCTGGAGATACAGCAGGACAGACCTCAGCTTGTCTCTCTTCATGGGATTTATACAAGGAGAGTAGGGGAGATGGACAACGGCAAGAAAACAAAGCAGCAACAAATTGTGATAAGTGCTTCAGAGGAGAGACTGAGATGGAGGATGACAGGAAGGGCTTCACTTGAGAGGGTGGTCAGAGTCCTCCCTGAGGTTGACACCTGTGAGGGCCCTTGCAGAGACTGGAAGAAGGTACACGGAGCCATGAGAATGGCACACGGGAAAGGCCCTGTGGTAGGAGGAGCTTGGCAGGATTATTGAGAGCAGGGGGAGAAGTGACTGGGTGACGGGGCTGCGGGTTGGCTAGTTAGGTGAAAACCAGTTCCCACCCCTTCCAGGGACCCCAGGTTTTACTTTGCATCTGATAGGAAGATAACTGAAGGATTGTGAGTGACCAAGAGTTTTGTGTGTTCCAGCTTCCCAGTTTCTGCCATGGGGGAGGTGAAGGGGCTATTATGAACCACCAGGGTGGTAGCAGTGGAGATGGGAGGAAATGTATGAATTCAGGATACACTTGGAGACAGCACTGGCAGATTTTGCTGATGTTTTAAATCAGAGCCCCTAGATGGCTATGAGGAAGCCAGGGTGACTTGGTGGGTTTCTGAATCCAGCGACTACTGGATGAGTGGTTTCAGTTCATTCTCCTGAAGTTAGTACAGCATCGTGTTCCCCCTGGTGAAAGGTAAGGCTCAGCTAAGGAAGAACCCCGTTGGCAGAGTCCCAGGAACACCAGCTGTGGAGCCAAGGCAAGTTCAGTCTGGGCTTCGAGCAATGCAAGTCATTCCAGAATTTAGAGTTGTAAGCTCCTGCAGTCAGACCAGCCCCCTCTCACTCACCTCGGGCGGTCTTCCCCAGAACTGGCCAACCCACCTAGAGACCTGATCTCATCCTGCCCCAGCCTTTTGGAAGGTGGCCAGCCAAATTCTGCTCGATGAACCACCAAGCTTCCCCTTCCAGGGAGCCTAGGCCTGGCTCAGATTTAAAACATCAGCCTTGGGGCCGGAAGCACTAATAAGAGAGAGGCCATTGACAAGCCTTGGGGCTTAGACAGGGCTTTTGGCTATCTTAGCTTATTGGCCACCTGTCTCTAAGCCCCTCGCCCCTGACTCATTTCTGGCTAAAGTGACTAATGGGGAAGGGAAGTCTCAAGGCCATCCAAACTCACCATCACTGAACAAACGGAGCCCAGCCCTGTTCTAGGCACAGAGAGACAGAAGACAGACGCTGCCCGCTAGGTATAACAGTCCACAGGAAGCGGGCGACTCTGTGTCCAGACCTCCCAGGGGAGTGTATGGTAAATGCTGAGCAGAAACGGTGAATGTCTCTGAGGAGAACCAGGGGGCAGACATTTGCAGCAATGCCAGGGATGGTCCATACTGTGAAGGTAACACACGGGCGGTGAGAGGAGGTCACAAAGCCCTAAGCTGGTGTGACGGCTAACACAATTCTTCCCTGACGGGACTGACATTTAAGCCTAGACTGGAACGATGAGTGGCCAGGGTAAGAGAGGATTGGAAGAAGAGCCTTCCAGGCAGAGGTAACAACAGAGCAGAGGCCCTGGAGGTGGAGGAACGTGAGGCTGGTGCATTTGGAACACATGGACACACGAGGTGGCCTGAACTGAATGGACGGTGTGACTGGGACCAACTCATGCAGGGCCTAAAAGGCCATGTTAGCTTTTGGACTAGAAGAAGGGAAAACTATTTGATGGATTTTAAGCAGCAGAATGACTCAATGTGACTAGCTTTTTTTTTTAAAGTGTTTTAGCAGCACCATGAAAAGGCAAGTGAGAAATGGTGGTGGCCTGAATGAGGTGTTGACAGTGGGGATGGAGAAGGAAAATGGATTTAGGATGTGTTTCTGAGGTAAATTAGGTGGTGGCTTGAGCACCTAGATAGCTAATGGGACACTTACCACAACAGGGAAGCCTAGAGGAGGACCGAGAGCAATGTTGGGGTGGAAAGAGCACCCTAAATTTAGCTTGGAATGCTTTGCAATGAGGAAGCTACATGGGGAGAGGTTAGGCAACTCGCCCAAGGCCAGTCTAGACCCCAGTCAACCTGCAGACAACAGAGCTAGGATTTGAACCCATGTAGTCTTAATTCCAAGGCCTGCCCTTACCATCCATCATACTGCCTCAATAAACCTTAGCAGAGTCGTAATAATGCTGTACAGGCATACCTTGGAGATACTGTGAGTGTGGCTCCAGACCACCATAGTAAAGGGAGTATTGCAATAAAGTGAGTCACATGAATTTTTTGGTTTCCCAGTGCATGTAAAAGTTTATGTTTATACTGTTGTTGTTATGTGCCGTCGAGTCAAACCCGACTCATAGCGACCCCTCCTTGGGTTTCCAAGGCAGTATCACTACGGAAGTAGGATTGCCCAACCTTCCTTCCGAGGAGTGGCTGGTGGGTTTGAACCGCCAGCCATCTGGTTAGCAGGCAAGTGTCTTAGCCACTATGCTACCAGAGCTCCCTATGTTTATTAAGTGTGCATTCTGAGAAAGTTTGAAATATTGTGAGAATTACTAAAAAGTGACACAGACACGAAGTCAGGACATGTTAGAAAGATGGCACTGATAGACTTGTTCGACTGGGATTGCCACAACTTTGAATTTGTAAAAAATGTTAAAAAAAAAAAAAAGCCCAGTAAAACCAGGTATGCTTGTACTAGCTTTAGTAATGGGAAGAATGGGGTGGAATTGCCACCAGGCATCCTGGTCTGTGTGAGTGGCGCCCTCTGGAGTCAAGACTTGTTACTGACGGCAGACTTGGTGTCTGCTCAGTCTGCAGTGTTTTATCTAAGGCGACAGTGATCAGGAAGGACTCCACTGGAAGGGTCCTGGTGCTCTGGGTCCTTCAGGGTCCCAGTCTTCTGCTGTGTATCCTGCCCTTACCGGTAAGAATCTTATCCTGGGGCAGAGAACTGAGTTTTCACAACGCTGCAAGATACACTATTATTAGACTCAGGCTTCACAGCCTGTTCCTGGACATTAAAGGCCTCTCCCAGGGAGACCTGATTTTCTTGTTCTGCTATCAGAATTCTAGCTTGGACAGGAGCTGGTCTCTTTTTTTTGTAAGACCTTACTGAAGGTCAAAAAAAACACAAACTCACTGCCCTGGAGTCAGATCCAACTCATAGCGACCCCTGGGTGGTATCATTATGGAAGTAGATTGTTCAACCTTCCTTCTGAGGAGTGGCTGGTGGGTTTGAACAGCCATCCTTCTGGTTGGCAGTCAAATGCCTTAGGCACTACGTCACCAGTATTCTTGAAGGTCACAAGTAGTTAACATATTCCATTACCCTGACTTTTTTTGTTTTACCGAAATCCCTAAAACTTCACCCTCAGTGGGCATATGGTTGAGGGCCCCTCCTCCCCCAAGAAAACAGCCATAATAACCGGCCACTTTACTACTTAAAAGTATCTGACTGCCACTGAGTCAATTTCAACTCATAGTGACCCCTCCTTGGGTTTCCAAGGCTGTATCACTACGGAAGTAGATGGCCCCATCTTCATGCCGAGGAGTGGCTGGTGGGTTTGAACGGCCAGCCTTCTGGTTAGCAGTCCAATGCCTTAGGCACTATGCTACCAGAGCTCCTTCACTTAAAAGCATAGATGACCAATTTCCCAACCAGGAAAGGAGTCCTGACCTCCATGCCCCAGACTGTCTGCCAGTTACAGCCTGTGATTTGAAACACCGCCCCATTCTCTGGGTGCTTTTGGTTGCAAGTGACAAACCGAGTTCAACAGAAAAGGAAATGACTGGTTTCCGTAACTCTGTTGTGGTAACAGGTATGCGTGGATCCAGAGTCCAAAGGCTCTTAAGGGCTCTGTCCCTTTCCAGCTCTCATCTAAGCGCGCCTCAGCTTGGTTTTATTCTCAGGCAAGCTTTTGTCACTTGACAGCAACATGGTTCCCAGTAACCTCAAGCTTAGATGGTCCTTAAGACAAATCCAAGAGAAAGCCTTTGTTTCATCATTCACAGAGCAAACTCTGGAGGTCTCTCATTGGCCCTGCTCAGATCACATGACCCATCCTTTAGCTCAAACACTAAAGAATGGGAGATGAGCACATTATTGGTCAAGTCAGTCTCAACAGAGAAGAGGGCTGTTTGTCTCAGAGTTATTACACCAGTGATCCCTCTTACCTGGAGTGCCTTTGCCCCAAATCTGTACAACTGACTCCTTTTTGTTAATATCTCAGGTTAAGTGTCACTTCCTCAAAGAAACCTGTCCTGAGGCTCAATCTAATGTCATTCCCCAGTCACTTCCTGTGTATTAGGATGCAGGTTTAATAGGCCTTTGCTTAAAATAGCAGTAGCTGAAGATGAAAATTTACTTCTCTCTAAGCAGTCCAGGGTTATGTCAGCTATGTGGAGTGAGAGGTCTGGGTTCCTGCCTTTTCTGCCATCCTCAACTCATAATTCCATCTAATGATCAGAATTGACTGGCCCAGTTCACACCATCAGGTCCTCTTGTCAGTCAGCAGAAAGAGGAAAAGTGCATGAGCCTTCCTCCTAAGGGCATAACCCAAAAGTTGCATACATCACTTCTACTCACATGGTCTTGCCAGAGCTTGGTCACTTGTGTAAGGGAGGCTGGAAAATTGGTCAAAGAAGGCAGCCGTGTGCTCAGCTAAAACTCAGTCCGATGACTAAGGAAGATGGAGAGAACTGATATTGGAGCAAATGACCATCTCCACTGCATGGAAACTCTTTCTTGTAATTACAGAAATAGTGGCCAGAATGTCAAAGCAAAGAGGTTATTAAGGACCACCTAGTTAAACATTCATTTTATAGATGAGGAGAAAAACCCAGAGAAGGAACTTTCCCACAATCACACCACAAGCCAGTGGCAAAACCAAGGCTGGGATCCACGTCTTCTCACTGCAAGCCCAGTTTCAAAAGCATGAGCCACTGATAGTGGGAGCCTACAAAGCAGTGAGGGTGAGGTTTTATTTTCAAAGCGACTTTAGCTTTACATGTATTATTTTAACTTCAAATGCATTTCTTACAAGAGTATGTTCATGCATTTTTTGTATAAATAAAAGTAAATGGAATACAGAGACTGGCAAGATGGCAGACTAGGCAGAAAGACTGCACAGAC
>NW_006921624.1:13939327-13940294 GCF_000298275.1 Orycteropus afer afer
AGGGGGATCTCTGTAGGAGATCCTGGATAGAGAGGGAGAACAATGTGGAACAAAACTCAGTCATTTGGGAAAAATAAAAAGGGAGGAACAGGTTCGCTGGTCTGTTAGAGCCTACTGGAACCACTGAGACCATGGTCCCTAGTTGCCCTTCAGGTGTGGAATTGAAACCACACCTGTGGCTTCCAGCCAAACAAAAGACAGCCATATGAGGTGAACATTCATCTGAGGTAGATATACTCCTTGGAGAGAACAATCATGGCAGAAAGAAGGGCTGTTTGTGCACAGGGAGACAGTTCAGGGGGCAGGAGTGCATGAAGGAATGGGCACAGGGAAGAGGTAACTATCAAGAGGAACTAGGAGGGCAGCTGTTGCACTGGGGTAAATTGTAGTCAATGTCGTGAAACAGTGTATGTGAACTGCTGTATGGAAAGTGAACTTGCTCTGTAAACTTTCACCCAAATCACAATTAAAAAAAAAAACATAATGAGATACCACCATACTTCCATCAGAATGTCTAAAAAGGGCAGACAACACAAAGGGTTGGTGAGAATGTGGAACAACTGCAACTCTCAGACATTGCTCTCAGAAAACTGGCCCTGTCTATTAACATGGGACATAGGCATACCCAACAACCTGAGGATTCCACTCCTCTGTGTTTACTCAACAGAAATGTGTAATATGGTCACCAGAAGTCATGTCCAAGAATGTCCATAGCAACATTATTTGTAATAGCCAAAAACTCAAAACAACCCAAGTGTGCACTAACAGTAAAAGGTGGTATATTCATATAATGGAATATTACAGCCGTGAGAATTAATGAACTACAATTACACATAGCAACGTGGATGGATCTTACAAACAATATCTTGAGCAAAGGAAGCAAGACAGAAAGGACTGCATCCTATATTATTCCTTTTATATACCATATGGTATATAAAAGAACATGTGGTTCTTCTCATATATGTGT
>NW_006921624.1:13940514-13942441 GCF_000298275.1 Orycteropus afer afer
ACACACACACACACACACACACACACACACATAAACAAGTAAAACCATGCAATTAGAAATCAGGAGAGTGACTACCCTTTAGAATAGTACATGACTGGAAGAAGACGAGGGCTCCATAAGTTTCTGGAAATGTTCTTTTTCTTGGTCTGAGTGTTGATGGCATGAGTATGTTTGCTTTGTGAAAATTCAAGGTGCATACATTTTGGAACACTTGTCCAACAAAATGTATACTAAAAAAATACACACTGTAAATGAGAACAAAAGAGAAGTGTGACTCATGGGCCCGACCTGGGTTTACTTCTTGTTTTCCGTATGAGAATCTCAAGGAAAAGGCCCTCATAGAAGAAACTTGGTTTCCCAAAGGGAAATAACTGAAGCCATTGTCCAGAATAGTAACAGGCCAGGTCTCTCCAGGTCAAGGCTCACATGGGGCAGGTCAAGGTCTGATACTGGTTGAAGATCTCTTGTCATCTGACCTTGGGAGAAAATATACCCAGTAAATGTACCCATTGCTGAACTAGCAGAAGCTGCTTATAGAGTAGCAGAGAACCGTCATTTACTTTTCTACTGAAAAAGTTACACAGAGAAAGTGAAAAGCAGAAGGTAGAACAGAAAGAGTCATATCAGGGTCACGACCTCAGGAAACACATTCACAGAGATTCCCATGGTGAGGTCGCCCAGGAGTCATGTGGTGCAGTGGCCCTGGATTGAAATAGTTATGTGACCCCAAACAAAACCTTAACCTCTTGTCTGAAAAGAGTCATATTTTACTTCTCCAAGAGCTCTTCCTGGTGATACCATTTGATCCTGGTGTAGACATTAATTACTAAGCTCTGTTTTCATATGGAAAAACTAAGGCTCCATGGGGCAAAGTTTAATTATCTTAGAAATCAACTTAGTCTCATCCTTAGAAGCTATTTTGTCCAATCCCCCATTTTACACATTGAAAGACTAAGGCCCAGAAAACTTATGAGACGTAACTGAGGGTTCACAGACGGTCCGGTGGCAGAGGTGGGACCAGAACCTGGGCCCTCTGACGGCGCTGGGTTTGAGATAACCCTGAAAAGTAGACAATCTCAGACATTCTCAGATTCTGTGAAATGTGTATGGACCTCTGGCTTCACAATGACCTTTGTAATTTCCTGTTTTAGGAACTGTGTGTGGTAGTTCAGTTTGTGTGTTAACTTGGCTGGGCCTGGTTGAGTGGCTGGGCAGCTGATTGTAGTATTCTTCATGATGAGACTGGCAATCAACTCCATGGTGGAATCTACTGTGAGCAGCTGAGTAGCTGCCTTAGGGATGTGGTCGACCTGCTTCAGGTATATAAGGAGAAGCCTTGGGGACAGTCTCTAGTTTATGGCATGCTTGAATCCTGCATGTATCTGAGTCGCTGTTCAGCAGCCTGCCATGCTCTGTCAACCTTGGGACTTTCAATGGACTTGAATTATGGCCTGCCCTGTGGTTTGGTAACATTGGGACTGTGCCTTTTTACTTGTCAACCTTGGACTTGGCAGCCTCAGCAGCCAGTAGCTGTCTGGGTGAAAAAAAAACCTCTAGCTTCACTGGGCCGGGAGCAGGAGACAGAGCTGAAGCCTAAGGCTGAAGGGCTTTCATCCCGCCCCTAGAGCCTGGTACTTCAAACTCAGACTTACAGCCTCCAAACTGTAAGAGAATGAACTCCTGTTTGTTAAGGCCATGACATTTGTGATATATTCCTGTCAGAGTGGTATAGGTAACCAGAACACTGTGCTTGACACAAAACCAGTTTTGCCACCTAGGTCCCCAAGGCCTGTGACTCTGCACTTTGTATTTCCTCCCAGGTGAGATGATTCTGAATGAAGTAAACAGACCAGCCTCAGACTACAGGAGAAGGTTGTCGGAGGGCTTTTTGGTTAGCTGTTTTCTCAAAGAAGAGTGGAGGAAGAAA
>NW_006921624.1:13942606-13944683 GCF_000298275.1 Orycteropus afer afer
CTCCAGTACCTTTGCACTTGCCTGGAACACTGTTCCCTAGGTCGTTGCCTGGATGCAGGGACGGATAACCCAATAAGCAAAATAAGCACAGAACCAGGCTAGATGCACAATGAGTATTCAGCACTGAATGAAGTTGGAGGGTTGGCTTTCATTTTTTTATTTTTTTATTTTGAACACTGGTATTTTTTAAAATTTTTTAGATGAGCCTTCCAGGAGTTGTGCAGTGCAATGGCCCTAGATTGAAACATTTATGTGACCCCAAACAAAACCTTAACCTCTCAATTTTTCTCATCTGAAAAGAGTTATATTTTTTTACTTCTCAAGAGCTCTTCCGATGGTGATACCATGTGCAAAACAAAACAATCAAATATGTCCTTTCTTTTTGCCCTCCTCAAAAGGCGGGGGCGGGGGGGTGCAGCTAGGTGACTGCAGAGGACTCTTCCCTCAGCAAACCGTCTAGGGTTGGACAAGTTTCCAACTGAACGCAATTCCCTTCTGGTACCGATTGGGCACTCTGCGCCCAGAGAAAAGCAGAGCCTTGCCCAACTCTGCACAGTACTCAGTTAGCTAAGTTGAAACTCGAATCCCTTTCCTTCCAAGTCAGTCAAGGCACCTCTCAAGGAGTCAAGGGAAGCCGAGGGGCGCGGGGGTGGGCAGTGGGGAGCGGAGAGAGCGCCCAGAGGGAAGGAAGGAGGGGCGAAGGGTGGAGAACCGAGAGGGCCTGAGGGGGGCGCCAAGGCAAGCAGAAAGAGTGGAGAGGGAGCCTGGTGGTATGGAGACATGGGATGGGAGGCGGAAGGGCGCAGGACGGGAAACAAAGAGTGTGGGGTCTTATGGAGGAAACAAAGGCGCTGTGGGAACCCAGGGTGACAGAAGGGACGAGGGTGGGAGGAGCGGAGGTGCGCTGGGGGCAGGTGACGGTAGGGCGCGGGGTGAAGAGAGGGTGCGGCGGGGGGAGGCAAATGGATGGAGGTCCCGAGAAGAGGTAACAAAGGGGGAAACAGACTGGGGGAGACCGAAACAGTGGGAGCGAGGAGAATGCAGTCGAGGGAATGGGGCGGGGTACAGAGGGCGGGAGATGGGGAGCGCAGACTGAGGGAGGAGGGCAGGCCGGGGCAGAGCGGGTGGCGAGGACCTGAGAGCGCCTCCAGCGGCCGGGGAACCCCAAGGGCTCCGCCGCGGGCCCCGCCCCGAGTGGTCGTGCGCCTGCGCGTCTCTGCCGGCGCCGACGAAGAGCTGCGGTTTCTTTCCCGACTGGCTTTCTTCCGAGACAGGTGGGTTCTGGGCCCGCGGGACTAGCGGCTAGCTGTTGGAGCGCGCTAGATTGAGAAGGGCACCCAAGAGGCTGGCTCCAGCAGCGACCAAGATCCCTAAAGCCCTCCCGCCC
Organism: Orycteropus afer afer; assembly: GCF_000298275.1. Classification (NCBI taxonomy): domain Eukaryota; kingdom Metazoa; phylum Chordata; class Mammalia; order Tubulidentata; family Orycteropodidae; genus Orycteropus; species Orycteropus afer. Next base: position 13,943,994 of record NW_006921624.1, read on the forward strand.
TAGGTCACGCTGCAAACGACAGCTAGCGGGATTTCGCGTTAACTGCAGGCTACCTGAGTTTGCCTCCACCGAGCCCTAGAGGCTGAGGAGCTATTGAGTCCTGGCTTCCAGTAATGAAAAGCGCTGTGGACAAGGAGCCAGAGCCCTTTGTTCCAGTCTTATGTGTGTCGTTGACTTCTTGCATGATTTGGGGCTAGTCGACCCCACACACACACTCTGGGCCTCCATCTACTCGCCTGCAAATTGAGATGGGTTTCTCGGAGTTCCAGACTGATTTTTAAATTCATTTCCTTGAAGTATTTCCTGAAAGACTTGTCCTTCAGATTTATCAGCAACGGTCCCTCCCATACCATCTCCTTGGCAACCGCAAAGGGCCCTGAACTCTGGCCCCTGAGGTTTCGCTGGACAGACCGGGGTTGTCTGGAATCACCTTTGTCTAGCGGAAGAAGGAGCTCTGGTGGTCTAGTGCCTAAGGCATTTATTTGACTGCCAAGCAGAAGGTTGGCGGTTCAAACCCCCAGCCACTCTGCAGAAGGAAGACTGGGCAATCTATTCCGTAAAGATTTACCACCTTGGAAGCCCAAAGTGGGTTGCTATTAGCTGGAATTGACTCCATGGCAGTGATTTTTTTTTTTTTTTTTTTTTTTTGGTTTTGGGGAAGAAGCTACATTCAGCTCTGGACCACAGGCT
>NW_006921624.1:13944959-13947466 GCF_000298275.1 Orycteropus afer afer
CAATCCAGTAAAAGTGAAGAGGCTGGGAGGGTTAGAGATCAAGTGGGACGAGTCTTCTTCGTCCTATTTTCCTGTGCTGTAGGGGTTTGCCAAAATCAGATTATTTATTTTTAAAATCCAGCTGTGGCTAAGCATGGATAGTGTAGTGGAAAGGAGCAATGGCCGGAGTCTGTAGTTTGGGTTCTAGTCCTGGCTGTCTGCTGACAAACTGTGACCTTAGGCTAGTGTCTGCTCTCTGCCTTAGTCTTCCCTACTGAATGGTGAGGTTTCTTCAGATGGTCTACAAGGACTCTATTCTCTTTGACATTGCTAATAACAGTAATAATAATCGTTTCCTTCCCTTGACTGACAAGGTCCTGCCTGAGCTAGTCCCTACCTACTCAAAACACCAGACTCGGGCCTTTGCACTTGGCAGGAACCTCAGGCACCTCCACTTCCCACACATTCTTCAGATCTTCATTGAAACACCATTGCTTTAGGAAGAAAGCCTTCTCTAACAACAGTGACTAGATTAGCCCCTGTATTTACAGACTCCTGGTACATCCTGCTTTAATAATGCTTAAGTGTTTATGTAATTCTTTGTCTGGTGTCCGTATCCTCTGTTCTTTAATGTCTGTAACTGCCATTAGGGCTGGAAATCTGCCCTGTTCCCCAAAAGCTAGCAGATTATAATAATAAACTCACTGCCATTGAATTGATTCTGACTCATAGCAACCCCCATTGGGTTTCCAAGGCTATAAATCTTTACAGAAGCAGGCTGCCTAATCTTTCTTCTGTGTAGGAGCTGATAGGTTCAAACCACCAACCTTTTGGTTGGCAGCCAAAAACCTTAACCACTGTACCACTAGTGCTCCTTAGCAAATAATAGGGCTTAGAAAATTTTTGTGGAATGAATGAATGATTTCATTTAGTCCTGAAGTCTCTTGAGTTTGGTGTCATTGTGTTCATGTTACATATGAGACAGAGATTGAGAGTGAGCTACTTTCATAGGGTCACACAGTAAGTTAGCAGAGCCAGAATTGAACCTGGTCAGCCTCCAAGTCCTGAACTTCCAGCTCATCTGCTGTCTCTTGTTCCAGGAGCCTTTGCTGCGAAGATGTTCTCCAGGAGCCCCATGTCAGCCAGTAAGTCTGACCCATAAGGCCTGGAAAGAGAAGACTTGTGGGTTGTGGAGGGGTGATCTTGACCAGCTCGGTTTCCCTTTGTCCCCTGGGACCTGAAGTAAAATTAGAGTGAACTTGGCCTCCTATTGCACACCCATGGCATCCCGACTGCAGATACGGCTGATGACCTGGGATGTAAAGGACACACTGCTCAGGCTTCGCCAACCTGTGGGTGAGGAGTATGCCACCAAGGCCCGGGCCCACGGGCTGCAGGTAGAGCCTGCAGCCCTGGGGCAAGCCTTCAGGCAGGCGTACAAAGCTCAGAGCCACAGCTTTCCCAACTACGGCCTGAGCTGCGGCCTCACCTCCCGCCAGTGGTGGCTGGATGTGGTCCGGCAGACCTTCTACCTGGCGGGTGTTCGCGACGTGCAGGCTGTGGCCCCCATTGCTGACCAGTTGTATGAGGACTTCAGCAGCCCTTGTACCTGGCAAGTGATGGAGGGGGCCAGAACCACCCTGATGCAGTGCCACAAGCGAGGTCTGAGGATGGCCGTGGTCTCCAACTTCGACCGGCGGCTAGACGGCATCCTGGTGGGCCTTGGCCTGCGGGAACACTTCGACTTTGTGCTGACCTCTGAGGCTGCCGGCTGGCCGAAACCAGACCCCCGAATTTTCCACAAGGCTTTGCAGCTTGCTCACGTGGAGCCTGCAGTGGCAGCCCACGTTGGAGACAGCTACCGCTGTGATTACCAGGGTGCCCAGGCTGTAGGCATGCACAGTTTCCTTGTGACTGGACCAGAGCCTCTGGACCCTGTGGTCAAGAATTCTGTACCTAAAGAACACATTCTCCCCTCCCTATCCCATCTCCTGCCTGCGCTGGACCACCTGGAGGGCTCGCTCCCTGCGCCTTGAGTCTGCTGAGGGAAGTGGCTGGGCCCTGAAGCCCTGCTGAAACCCCTAAACACTGAAGACAGGAAGCCCCTTCCCTACAATCTAGTCTCTGCCCGCCTCCCTGCAGCCTCCATAACCCATTTGGACTATAAAGCAGGATGCTGGCTTGCCACCCGGCCCTACTAACCTACTCCTGGTCTCTGAGATCATTCATTTCTGTTCACTCTCATTCACACCCGTGTCCCTTTCTCACAGCCCCCTCACCTCCAACAGGATCCACTCAGGGCCCAAGTAGCTTCAAAACCAAGCACTTTCAAACTGTTAGCAGCTGGGTCTATAATCATGGGATATCTTAAAATATGCAAAACAAAACATGAGAAGCGGCTGGAGTTGAAAAGAGTTCCTAAGGCTTCTGATCGTAGCTTCTATAGCCTCCAAGACACTCCCCTCGGAAGCGAGTGAAAGGAGCTTAGTTTGAAAATCAAGGTTAACAGCCATTCCATTATTAGATAT
>NW_006921624.1:13949886-13951157 GCF_000298275.1 Orycteropus afer afer
TAGATTTGTCTTCCTTGACCCTGACACAAAGATACCCTAACTCCCATGTGTGAAGGCAGGAAGGAGTCGTGGGACCCCACTACAAGGATCTCAGAGTTCATCTCAAAAAGAAAAAAGAAACGCCAGTAGGATGTCTGTGGACTGGATTTGACCCACCCAGTGTTTCAAGTAAATTATTGAGCAAGGTTATACAGAAATATCACTTAAAAATCTAGATTCTTCAGCTTGTCTTGAAAAAGCTCTACTTCTGACCACTCTGAGCTCACCTTCCCCATGGCCACAAACAGCTGAAGCTGAGTAGTGGCTACCACCAAATTTTGAATTCTATTTTACTTGTTGCCCACTGATTCTGGCAGGCCTTAGACTAAGTTTGTGACCCCTGATTCCACAGTGGTTTTCAAACTGTGTTGTGGCCCCCACCTACATCATGCCCAGCGGCCTGAAGTTGTGGGAAGATTGAAGAGTGTTCCCGACAAAAGTCTCAAATAGATAACTGTTCCGGCGAGTCTTGCCCACAGAGAAGACAGGAAGGGACTTGGCCTTGGACCCAGCATTAAGGAGCACAAAACCCTGTCTCTAGGCTTGCTCTGCTATGCCGAGCTGTCACCCACTCATTTCTACAAATGTGGATAAAGGAGAGGAAGACATCAACTTCACAGGAAAAGCTGGTACTTGAGGGATGAAAGTTGGGGCTAACATACAGTACACACCCAATGACCAACAACAAAAAAAAAAAAATCATGGAAGAAATCTTGAAATCTTTCAAAACCTTTAATAATGTAGATGTTTCCTAAAGTTAGTTCTCTTACTCCCTCAGCTCTCCCTGGCTTGAAGCCTTCACACCCCAGGTCTCTACCTGAAGTGAGAGGGGGTCATCAGGTAGGAGCTAGCAGTTGCAGTAGGGGAAAAAGTTCATCTTCTGTCAGTGGGAGCAGCCTGGAGATGAGCTGCCAGGTCAAGACAGCTGTCTGATGGCATGGGTTACAGTCAGGGTCTGGAGATACTGATCCTTTTTAGTCTTTGCAGTCAGAGCTCTGGTAGCATCGTGCCTAAGGCATTTGACTGCTAACCAGAAGGCTGGAGGTTCAAACGCACCAGCCACTCCTTGGAAGGAAGGTTGGGCAATTGACTTCTGTAGTGATACCGCCTTGGAAACCCAAGGAGGGGTGGCTATGAGTTGGGGCCGATTCGACAGCACATAACAACAACAACAACAGTCTTTGGAGTGGCTAGGCAGGCCCTGGGGGAGGGCAGAGCCCCCCACACTAGAA
>NW_006921624.1:13951752-13953427 GCF_000298275.1 Orycteropus afer afer
GGTGGCTAAAGGTCAGCAAACGATGGAAATGGTCTGGTCAGCCACTGCAAAGACTGGGAAGAGGGGCCCAGGCAAGGGGCCATGGTGGGTGTGGAGCACCGTGCCCATGGATGGCTCGTAGAATAGCAGCTCCTGTGCCTGCAAGTCCAGCAGCACGCCCAGCCGGGCTGGGCAACGCAGCAGCCCCAGGGACTCGTGCTGCCTGTTGTGCGAGAAACAGAAATCCTGGTCGTAGCGGGAGAAGACCCAGGAGAAGGCATTGTAGCCCAGACGGGAGTCACTGCCGGAACCCTTGCGGGGCAGCTGACCTGAGGCCACGCCCACCTTGTAGGCACAACTGTTCTGGACATTCACGACCCAGGCATGCAGCCCAGACTGGAAGGAAGTGGTAGCCAGGGCGTTGGGCCAGTGGTCAAAACGCTCCGGGCCATCCACACCGACCTTGGACTTCTTGGTGCTGAAGGTCAGGGTCCTTCGATCATCTGACAATTGCAAGAAGGGGCTGACAGTCCTCTCATTGATACGCACATCCTCCATGCCTGCCAGAAAGAATTCTGAGTTGCCCAGGGCCCACCCCCAGCCCTAACCTGCTCCCGACAGGTAGCCATTCGAGGGTGGTGTGATCTTAGACAAGCCATTTACTCTCTCTGAGCCTTCATTTCCTCATCTGTAAAATGAGGATCAGAATAGGACTTACCACAGGGTAGTCATGAGGATACATGTCAAGTGCCCAGCATATAAGTGCTCAATATAATGTGGCAATGACAGTAGCTATTATTAGTCCAAGGCCTTCATTCTGACAGAAATAAAACCCAGAGAAATGAGTTGCCCAAGGCCACGAACTGAGTTGATAACAGGGTGAAAATGAAAAGCCAGCGTTTTGTTTCTACATTTAGCATCTAGCACTGCTCATCCTGCATTCTAGCTGCTCCTATCTGCAGCCTCCAGAGTAGGTCCAGCTTGTCCTACAGACAGAGCTTCTGGAAGCTAGAAAGCAGGAGATGTGCAATTGCTAGCAACTAACTAAATGGATTGCTGGTAAACCAGGCACTGATACTGATTCTGGAGTAAACAGCTTGTAGCTTATACTAAATTTTCAAGGATCTTACAGAAGGAGGAGATGAAAATTAGGAAAAATTCAATCATTAACCTCATCTTTCTGTGAACTGTACAAAGACCAGCACTGGGCATGTAGAAGCCTCCATTCAGCTTGGGAGAAACCTGCTTTGGGACCCCCATACTAAGTGGGTTCCTGGAGGCAGCGGTGTGTCTCATTCACATCTGTGGCCCCAGCAAGTGGTATGGGGCCAGGCCCACATAGGCCTGTATCAGTGTTTGTCAAATGAATAAGTGAGAGGTATCCAGGCAACCTTGATTCCCAGTTCAGATGCTCTCCAGCTGGCTATCAATTTTATCTTCTTAAAGAGCTACTAGAGGTTTCCAAGAAATAATAGTAAGGTGCCTCATATGTGTAAGGAGGACATGATTTACAGGAATGAGGTTTATCTGAGACCCAACCACAGAACAGGTTGGTCTGGAAATGGGAAGGACCTGGTCCAGCTGCTCTAGGCCCGTCCAGAGCCCTGGCCCCACTGACCATCTGCCTCCAGCATCACTAGTTGCTTAAGCTACCATTTCAGAAGCACGGTCCCTGATGTAGCAAACCCCAGAAAGA
>NW_006921624.1:13953972-13955647 GCF_000298275.1 Orycteropus afer afer
TTAGACCCAAAAAATAACCTACTAAAATAAGACATAAAACCTAAAATAGCACTAACACACAGCGTTCCCAGACACAGTTTAAAGCTATGGTGGCTTAATACTGACATGCTAAGTGCAGCTGGTTGGGGGGAAAGAGTGAGGCACCACCACTCTCTCTACTCAAGACCTCTGGAACGCACGCTGCCTCTCTAACGGCTCTGCTTGCTGGAAAACAAACACTGAACGCTGGTTGCACTTGCCACCTTTTTTTGTAAAAGCAAAAATCCTCTTCGGATTTCGTTTGGTTAGCAAAAATGGGCATTAATGTAAGTCTTTTGTAAAAGCAAAACGGTATAAAGTGAACTTTTGAAAAGCAGGGAATACCTGTACTTGGTGTAAGAAAGCTTAGAGACTGCTCTGTGGGGGAAGTGACTTGCCAATGTCTCTCACTCAGTAAGTGGGTGGCAGAGGTGAGACTAGGACCCAGGCCTCTTGAATCCCTGTGTGGCAGGCCCTCCACTTCACCGTGCTGTCTGGAAAATAGCCACCCCCACCCTCCCCTGTAAAACTATTGCGGCAGTCATGTTTCCTTTGGTCGGGTCAGAAAGTACAGCCAGCCACTCTCTTAAAATGTATATATACCCTTGAGGGGCCACACAGGAAACCATTAGTCATCATCGTCCCAACCATAAGTTAGACAAAGCATTTTAGTCCTAAAAACTCTATCTTCTAAGGCTTAATAGAAGAGTCTCTAAAGGAGGGAAAGAAAAACCCAAGTGCTGCCCCTTGGTTCCCAGTGGGACCAGGGTTTTTACTGAGGTAATTTGGGCACAAGGGCCCTAGGAAGGGAGAATCACCATTTCTCAAGTAGCCAGACTCTGGGCCTGCTGTTTTCCATCCAGAATCTCGATCTTTGCAACAACCTGGGAGGTAGTCACTACCTCCTGTGACAGAAGGGAGAGCAGAGATTCAGAGAAGGGCTCAGCCAGAAAGGAGGGCTGGGACTCAAGCCGGGCCTCCACGCAAAAGCAGGAGCCAGGCTGGAGCCCAGGATACTGTTCCACATCCTTCTGTCCTTAACTTGTGTGCAGTAAAATCTCAAAAGGGTGGACAGCAAAGTGGGGATTTGCCATGAAGGTTTCTAGGCTGCAGCAGTGGGTTCTGAGAAAGAATTTTCCCACTGCTTTTGAGGTCAGGCAGCAGATGTGAGAGGATACGCCAAATCTCAACAATCTCACCCAAATCTCATGGCTGCCCATAAAGGGAGGGGGCTGAGAGTGAGGCCCATCCCCTAATGGACACATATTCTTTGCAAGACTGTCACTGACTGTTCTGGCTGGCGGAACATAGTGAACAGAGCCCTGGAGGTACTGAGAGCAGGCTCTGGAAACAAAGGCTCTTTGTGGTTTGGACAAGCAAGAGTCTGTTACTCTTTCTCAAAGCCCTGAGGCTTGGCTCAAAGGAGCCCTGGCCATCAGGTGGGGAGGAAAGGGGAGCTGATAGCAGCAGTGTTAAGCCTGTCATCCCAGGCAAATATAAGACCAAACTCAGACACCAGTGTCTACAGAGAACCAACTGGTTCACCTGCACCATGGTACAGAAAACTCGAGGCACCAAAAGGGTAGGAGTCCAATGGGACTCGGACATAGCATGGCCCTGGCTGGGAACAGAATGCCCAGTCTTTGCAGCAGGACCC
>NW_006921624.1:13956587-13957831 GCF_000298275.1 Orycteropus afer afer
GGTAAATTATAGTCAATGTCATGAGACAAAGTGTATGTGAGCTGCTGTATGGAAAGTGAATTTGCTCTGTAAACTTTCACCCAAATCAATGAAAAAAAAAAAAAAAAGAGAAAGAGAGAGAGAATGCCTTTGCTCTTAGGAGATACATGCTGGGGCAGTCAGGGATAAAAGGCCATGATTTCTGCAACTTATGTCCTCAAATAATTCAGAAAAAAGAAAGATCTATGAAAGGCAGAGAGAGAGAAAGTATCAAATGTGGCAGAATGTTAACAGCTGGTAATTCCAGGTAAAATTCACTGTACTGTTCTTGTAACTTTTCTATACATTTGAAATATTTCCAATAAAAAATGAAAGCTCAAAAACGATTTTTAAAAATCAGGTTGGCTTGATATTGAAGACAGAACATATTAAAGGAAGGTGAAGAAGATGATAAAGGAGAAAGAAGACTGACAGATGTGTAGAAAGATTCTAAGGGTGGAAAAGTTAAGAACAAGGCAAGCAAGCTTCTAAAGGAGACGGTAAAATATATGGTGTCATGGATTGAATTGTGTCCCCAAAAAATATGTTTGGCTAGACCATGATTCCTAGTATTGTGTGGTGGTTCTGCATTTTGAGATCTGATGTAGTTGTCCTAAGTGTTGTACATCCTAATCTCTGCCTGTGGTTAATGAGGCAGGATTAGGTTATGTTTGTTAGGTTAATAAGGATTAGGTGGGATACGATATCCTTACTCAAGTCACAGCCCTGACCCAATGTAAGGGGAGTTTCCTTAGGGTGTAGCCTGCATCACCTTTTATCTTACAAGAGATAAAAGGAAAGAAAAGGGCGTAGAGAAAGAGGGACCTCAGCACCACCAAGAAAGAAGAGCCAGAGCCCAGCACATCCTTTGGGCCCTGGATGCCTGCGCTGAGAACCTCCTAGACCCAGGGGATGACTGATGCCAAGACACATGGAGATCTCCAAGGGATACAGAGCCCACAGATGTTGAAAGGAGACAGGGACCTTCCCCCAGAGCTGACAGAGAGACAAAGCCTTCCCCTAGAGCTGAAGTCCTGAATTTGAACTTCTAGTCTCCAAAACTGTGAGGGAATAAATTTCTGTTTGTTAAAGCCACCCACTTGTGGTATTTCTAGCATAGTGCCTAAGGCAGTTGACTGCTAACCAGAAGGCTGGTGGTTCAAACGCACCAGGCACTCCTCGGAAGGAAGATGGGGCAATCTACTTCCATAGTGATACTGCCTCGG
>NW_006921624.1:13957931-13963724 GCF_000298275.1 Orycteropus afer afer
CTGCGCTGAGAACCTCCTAGACCCAGGGGATGACTGATGCCAAGACACATGGAGATCTCCAAGGGATACAGAGCCCACAGATGTTTAAAGGAGACAGGGACCTTCCCCCAGAGCTGACAGAGAGACAAAGCCTTCCCCTAGAGCTGAAGCCCTGAATTTGAACTTCTAGTCTCCAAAACTGTGAGGGAATAAATTTGTTTGTTAAAGCCACCCACTTGTGGTATTTCTAGCATAGTGCCTAAGGCAGTTGACTGCTAACCAGAAGGCTGGTGGTTCAAACACACCAGGCACTCCTCGGAAGGAAGATGGGGCAATCTACTTCCATAGTGATACTGCCTCGGAAACCCAAGGAGGGGTCGCTATGAGTCAGGTCTGACTCGACAGCACATAACAACAACAACAGACAACAAAGACACACGGAAAGATGTCCAAGATATCATGATAAGTTATAGAATAACAGGTATAAAATTATTGCATCTGGTTTAGAAAAGAGAGAGAGTGAGAGAGAAACAAAAAGCCCACATTTTCTCCTGTGACTTAGACAAAAGTCCGCAAGACACACATCTATTAAATCTCATCACCTCTAGGGAACAGGATTAGGAAGGGGTGATGGAAATTTGGTTTTTTATTTTAAGTGGCTTTGTATTTGGATTTTTTTCTCTGTGCACATGTATTGCTATTGAAACTTAAATATAAAATAAATAAGTCAGAAGACTAGATTATGTTCCCCAAGTACAGTTGTGAAATCTTACATAGGAAGTTTGAGAAGGTTAATTACATCATCTGGCAAATTATCTCCTCTTGGCCACTTCCTCAATCCCTTGGGCTCTTAGCCTTTCAGGACCCAGGCAGAGTCTAATGAAATTCTTTTATTAACACATAATTAAAATGCAAATTTTGCATGGTAATACAGACTTAAGTTTTAAGAATCAATTCATCAGAGAAAGGGGGAGTGAGGTACGCAGGCAGTATGAGGACAGGCATCAGAAGGTGTACTGGGTATAAACCCCTGGCTCTGGGGCTCAGGCAAGTCCATTCCCCACCTTAAGCCTCAGCATCTCATCTTAAATGGAAGGGGCAGAATAGCCTAACAGGGTGGCAAGGCTCCAATGAATTAATATTCACTTCACTGCCCTGCCATGTCGGTCTAAAGCAGTCCTCCAAGTGAGCAGCAGGAACATCCCTGTCCGACAAGCCTGGTTCCAGGGAAGCCATTAGCTGTACAGCCTCCCAGGAGTAGCAGGGCCTAAATGCAACAGACTGGGTAAAGGCCTCAGCACCTCAGGGTCTCCAAAACTGCCCAAATAAGTCACCGGGACTATACTCACCTCTCAAAAACCTCTTGCTCCTTCTGCTGTGAGGGGAAAAAAAGAAAAATCAGGCTTGGCACCAGAAACTCTGCAAGTGGTGAAGACTTGAACATATATAACTAGCGTAGAGGATTCAAAGGATACATATTAAATGTTAATGATGGTGACCTGTGGGTGGACAGAGACTCTAGAATTAAAAAAAAAAAATCCCTCTCCTTTAAGACATAGCACATATCTCCAATAACACATTAAAAAACCAAAAAACCTGTTGCCATCTAATCAATTCCGACTCATAGCGATCCTATAGGATGGAGTAGAACCACTCCATAGGATTTCCACTTGTAATCTTTATGGAAGTAGACTGCTATATCTTTCTCCTAGGGAACAGCTGGTGGGTCCAAACTCCCAATCCTTCAGTTAGCAGCCAAGCACTTAACTACTGTGCCACCAGGGCTCTTTTCAAATAACACATAGCTGGGATAAATCCTACTCCCTGAGTCCCACAGCATTCTGGGTTCGCCTGAACTACACTTCAGGATAACCATCCATTTACTCAATAGCATCCGCCATGAAAACTGTCAGCTCCCAGATGGCTGGGACACTTTCTGAATCTTCTTTTGTGACTGTCCCAGTGTTTGGGACAAAACATGCTTGGTACATGGAAGCTGTACAACTAAATGAATGAACAGTCTAGGACAGGAATGGAGATTTCCTCATTGAAATTGCAATGGGACCTGTCAGTTGTTCCACATTCTCATTCCTCTGCTTGGCGGTTTTATTCAGATGTCACATTGCCACCTCAAACTGCAGGCATCTGTTATTTATATAAAACCATTTCAAAGGATACGTGTTGATGTTAATCATGGTGACCTCTGGGTGGCAGGATTAAGGATGAGCACTGTATTCTCATATTCCACCTCTTTTCAGCTCCCCAAGCACAGCGTCCTCTCTGCGTACTTCTGAACCCTCCCTTGCTCCCCACTTCCTTTATCCTAGCTACTCTTTTTGTCTTTCAGGCATCACTTTCTAATGTACTCCCTCTAGGAAGCCTTTCCTGACATCCTCCTGGTTTCTGGAACCTCCTAGCTTCCAATGATTTCCTTTAGCTCAGCACATACCCCTCTATATCCTAATTGTCAGTTTATATATGTGTCTCCTTCTATGCAGCTGATAACTGTATGCTATAACTCTACCTCACAGCACAGGGGCTAGCACAGAGTAGGTGCTCAATAAATATTTGCTCATTATTAAAAGAATATTGTTACCAGGTACAAAAAGGATCCATATAATTTCATTCTCCTGTCTCTCCCCTGCTCCGAATTTTCATTCCAGTGAACACTCTTCAATGCTTTCAAACTTTTGGGGAGGCTGGCCCACTGGTTGTGTCCCTACCCAGCTAGACTTACAATCAGCTGGAGGTCATCCAGATGGGTGAGCATGCCCACCAGGCCAGTGCGGATGGTGTCCAGCTTCTGCAGCACCTCGGCCCAGTGCACCCGCTGTGTCAGGATACTCTGGTGGGCCCGCTCTTCTTCACCATGCACCTGTTCCAGCAACCTCTGCTCCTCACTCTCACACAGACTCCGTACTAGACTCAGCCTCTGAATGACCAGTTCTCGTGCTGCGCTGGCCATGCTCTGTCAAGGGATAAAACAAAGAGTCAGTGCCTGGCAAAGCCCCGTTCAGAATTAGAAGGATTTGGGCTCAGCTGGAAGGTGTGCTGAGATTGATTAGCAATGTCTGCCATGGGCATGGTAAGGGGAGTAACAGTGCTTAAGCCATTTTCTTTGCCATGCAGCACTAGCACTTCACAAACTTGATTTATGGTAAAGAAATTTGAGATTCAAACACCCAGGCCATAACTCACATATCCAAGATCACAGAATGGAAGAACAAGTCAGGGTTTAGAAATTATTTAGAATTGCCTGCTTATTTTACAATAGGAATGCCAAGATTGAGAGACCAAGGCCACAGAATCATGTAACTGCAGGGCAGAAGAGTGTAAAAAGCCATCCACATCAACAGTAGCTACTACATGGTGGTACAGTTGATATTTTGCCCGTGTCTGAGGACAAAAAGCTCATTACTACCTACAGCTGTCCATTCCAATTGGTTCTGTGGTAGAATGTTTATCTGCCATACAAAAAAAAAAAAAAAAAAAAACCCACTGCCATCAAGTTGATTCTGACTCATAGCAACCCCCGTTGGGTTTCCAAGGTGGTAAATGTTTATGGAAGTAGATTGCCTAGTCTTCCTTCCATGGAGTGTCTGGTGGGTTTGAACCAACAACCTTCTGGTTAGCAGTTAAATGCCTTAGGCACTATGCCACCAGAACTCCCTATCTGCCATACAGGAGGCCTAAAATCAATTCTCAGTCAAGGAAGCTAATGAACACCTTCTTCTAGCTCCTGGCATAGTGCCTGGCACACAGTAAGCACTCAAATATTTATTGAATGACTTGAATGGGAAAGTTTTCCTTGCCTTAGTCTAAAATTTCTTGATAGCGTTCACAAGGTAAGTCAGTGTCAGAGCTAGGAATGGAGCCCTGTTCTCTTGACTCTCCGTCCCCTATACAACATGCCAGCTGGTAACCAATATTCCCCAAAGGTACCTGCTGCATGAAGCATCTGCACTCTCACCACACAAATGAGAGTGGAACTGCCACCATCTCGCAAAGTCAGGGAGAGCCAGCAGCTTGGCCTGCGCCCTGGCCCTGAACATCTGCTTTGTACAGTAAAAGGATAACCATCCTTGTTGTACAGAAAAAAAACTGAGACCCTACAATGTGCCAGGCAGAGAGGATAGAGGGGCTGAGTGGAAAGTGAATCTAAGAGTAGAGACCAAATAGAAAACACAAAATAAAATAATAGCTACACATCTACACGTATCAGCAATCACAACAGGGATAAATAGATTAACTGTCTAGTTAAAAGGTAAGAATTGCCAGATTGGATTGGAAAGAAAAACAAAATCCAGTTATAAGACATATGAAAATATAAGAAAGGGGCCCTAGTGGCATAATGGTTAAGTGTTCAACTGCTAACTGAAGAGTGGGCAGTTCAAACCTGCCCAGTGGCTCTGCAGGAGAAATGTCTAGTGATGCTATGTTATTAGATGCCATCAAGTCAGCTCCATCTCATAGTGACCCTGGGCACAACAGAACGAAACACTGCCGGGTCCTGTGCCAGCCTCACAGTCCTTGCTATACCGGAGCCCATCATTGCAGCCATTGTGTCAATCCATCTTGTTGAGGGCCTTCCCCTTTTTTGCTGACCCTCCACTTTACCAAGCATGACATCCTTTTCCAGGGAATGGTTCCTTCTGACAACATGACCAAAGTAGGTGAGATGAAGTCTGGCCAATCTCACTTCCAAGGAGCATTCCTGCTGTGCTTCCTCCAGGACAGATCTGTTCCTTCTTCTGGTAGTCCAGGATCCTTTCAGTATTCTTCACCAACACCACAACTCAAAGACTCTTCAGTCTTTCTTACTCATTACCCAGCTTTCACATGCATATGACACACTCAAAAATACCATGGTTTGGGTCAGGCACACCTTAGTCTTTAAAGTGACATCTTTCTCTTCAACACTCTGACGTGGCCTTTTACAGCAGATGTGCAATACGATGTCTGATTTCTTGACTGCTGTTTCCATGGGTGTTGGTTGTGGGTGCCAGAAAAATAAAATCCCTGACAACTTCAATCTTTTCTCCGTTTATCATGATGTTGCTTATTGGTCCAGGTGTGAGGATTTTCGTTTTCTTTATGTCGAGGTGTGCTGAAAGCTGTAGTCTTTGATCTTCATCAATAAATGCTTCAAGTCATCTTCACATTCAGCAAGCAAGGTTGTGTCGTCTGCATGTCACAGGTCTCGTGATTTGGTCCCATAAAGATTACAGGCTAGAAAACCCTAGGGGGCAGTTCTACTCTGTCATATGGTGTCATTATGAGTCAAAAAATCAGCTCAATGGCACCTAACAACAACAACAAAACCTAAGGACATAGAAGAAGTTGGAAATATAAGGAGAGAAAAAATATATAAGGAATGAACAACTGGAAAGGAAATTGAGAAAATAATTCCATTTACAATAGCATCTGAAAGAATAAAATACCTAGAAATAATTTAACCAGAGATGTGAAAGACTTGGACCTTGAAAACTATAATACATTCTTAAAAGAAATGAAAGAATACCTAAATAAATGGAAAGACATCCTTTGCTCACTAATTGAAAGACTTAATATCTTTAAGCTGTCGATACTACACAAAGCAATCTATAGATTAAATAAAGGGTACATAAAGGGTCACTATAAAATGATAAAAATGATGTTTTACTAAGAATACATAACAAATCTAAGTTGTTTATACCAATAATAATAATAATAAACCAACTTCACTGCCATTGAGTCAATTCCAACTCATAGTGACACCCACTGGGTTTCCGAAGTGGTAAATCTTTATGGAAGTAGATTGCCCAGTCTTCCTTC
>NW_006921624.1:13965844-14012829 GCF_000298275.1 Orycteropus afer afer
CAAGGTGTTTTCTCCCTTGGAGCCCCTGATGGGTTCAAACCACCAACCTCTCAGTTAGTAGCTTAGTGCCTCACCATTGTGCCACCTCACTCACTGCCACTGAGTCAATTCTGATTCAGAGAGACCCCACAGGGTTTCCAAAGCCATAGATCTTTATGGAAGCAGACTGCCTCATCTTTCTTCTGCAGAGGGGCTGGTGGGTTTGAACCACTGACTTTTTGGTTAGCAGCCAAATGTTTTAACCACTAGGTCACCCAAGCTCATTATAGTGCCACCAGGGCTCCTTCAACTAAGATGAACAATCCAAATTCAGGCATTTTGTAATTTTATACTAACAATAATACTAGGGGATGGGAATAGAGGGAGGTGGGTGTGGCTACAAAGGGTTGCTCAAGGGATCCTTGTGATGAAATCTTTCTACAGCTTGATTTTGGTGGTAGTCACACCAAGTTATACATGTGATAAATTTGTATAGAATTAAATATATTTCACACACGAATGTATATAAAATTGGTGAAATGTGAATAAGGTAGAGTGTATTAATGGCAATGTACTGGTTATGATATCTTATTATATAGTTATGTAAGATGTTATCATTGGGGAAAACTGAGTGAAGAACATATGGGGGTCTCACTATCTTATTTCTTTTAATTGCATGTGAATCTACAATTATCTTAAAAATAAAAAGTTTTTTAAAAAATCATAATCATGTTAGGTTGGTTTTTCCCAGGAATACAAAGATTGTTTAGCATTAGAAGATTTATTAACATATTATCACATTAACATTGATAGAGACCAAAACATACCTATAAACTGACAAATGATATAACCAAGAACATACAGCAAAGATGATAATTGATGAAAGATAGAAGCAATCAGAAAAGAACTCTCAGAAGCTCCTGTCATCACTTACCTAACTACCTGCACCATGTTCACATACGCTGCCTTCCCTGTTTGGTAGATAAACTGCCTATGTTCTTATCCAAGGCCAACACTTCCACCTGTCTACTAGAAGCCATCTATCTCCCTTTGCTGTACCTTTCTGGCATCATTAATTTTCCTCTCTCTACTGAACCATTCCTACCAACTTCGTATATAAATATAACCTCTCTTATCTTAAAAAAACAAAGCATCTCCTTCTATTGTGTTGTTGTTGTTAGGTGTTGTCAAGTCAATTCTGACTCATTACGACCCATTACAACAGAAAGAAACCCTGCCTGGTCCTGCCCCATCCCCACACCCATTGCAATGTTTGAGCCCCTCGTGGCGGCCACTGTGTCAACCCATGTAGCTGAGGATCTTCCTCTTTCTTGCTGGCCCTCTACTTTACCAAGTATGACGTCCTTCTCTAGAGACTGGTCCTTTGTAACCTGAAGTCTTGCTATCCTTGCTTCTAAGGAGCATGGTGGCTATACTTCTTCAAAGACAGATGTGTTCATTCTTCTGACATATTTGCCATTGTCCCTTTCCCCTGAGTAGACTGCAGACTTCATGAAAACAGGAGCTCTTATATGTTTTGTTCACTATGGAATCCCCAACACAAAGACAGTGTATGCCACGTGGAGGTACTTGATAAAGATTTGTTGAATAAATGAATGGTGCATTGTTGGAAATATTCCACTTAGAATGAAGATCTGCTACACTAACGTCTATTCAACATTCTACTGAGGTCCTAGCTAGTGCAGTGAATCGAGAAAATAGAAAGGATTTACCCTTCAGGTCTGGAATTGAACTCACTCCTGTGGCTTCCAGCCAAACAGTAGACAGGCATATAGGGTGAACATTCACATCAGGTAGATACATTCCTTAGAATGATCAATCATGGGAGAACAGAAGGGCAGTATTTGCACAGGGAGACAGCTCAAGGGGCAGGAATGCACAGGAAAGAAGGTCACAGGAGTGCACAGGGAGGAAGTGGGAAGAAAGTTGTTACATTGTGGGAAACTGTAGTCAATGTCATGAAACAAAGCGTGTATGGACCACTGTATGGAAAATGACTTTGCTCTGTAAACTTTCACCCAAATTAAAAAAAAAAAAAAGGAGGGAAATGAGACAGAGAGAGAAAACAGAGAGGTCATCATGCAGAGAAACAGAGGCAGACAGACTATCTGCCTGGACTCCTAGCAGTTTCTGGCTCCTTGTTCCGGTCTCCTTTAGGTTCTGAAAGATCCCTGTTTCCTGCCAGGAAATTCCCTGTTGTGCTTATGCTAGTTCAATAGGGTTCTGTTCCATGCAATCAAAAGAGCCTTGACTATGGCAGTGCCAAGTCTGTCCCGTGTCCCATAAGCAGTAGGAAGGGAATGGACCGAAAGTGATGCCGGGCCTCTGCCCGTGAAGGACAAGTGGCATGGCTGAGAGTGAAGACACACCAGTGGCAGTGGGGCGCTGAAAAAAGGATGGGCAGCGGGACGAAGCAGAAGGAGCACTGGCCTGGAGGCAGAAGACCCAAGGAATAGAACTGACCCTCGCAGGGAGGTTGTGGGACCTTAGGCAAGTCAACTAGCATCTATGAGACCCATTTCTCCTCTGTAAACGGGGATGTTATTGCTACCTATTGTATAAAATTGTCATAAGAAATATGAAAGTCCCTAGGTAACGTTATAATTCTGGGACTGTGCACAAACTAATTAGGTGGCAGAGGAATGTGACCTTATGCCAAAATACATAAGAAAACTGTTTGCTAACAGTCTTTATACCCAGTGTGTGCCTGAGAATATGGTCACTCTGCTGAGATGGTGAAAATACGGCTCAGGGAGATGGGAAACCCTCCTTCCTGGACTACGAGCAGCTCTACTGGTAGCGAGGATGGGAAGGAACCATGGGCTGATACAATCCCTTAAGGTTGGGGTCTTTTCCTTGGAGTGGGCCAAGAGCAGAGGGACGAGGGAAGAATTACCACTGCTCTCTGGTTCTTTCCCGTCAGGACCTCAGCCACATACTTGGTGATGCCAGCACTCTGCAACTGCAGCCTTTCACACTGGTCCACAATCTTGTTCTGCAACACAAACCACACTATGTTGATGCATGTGTATGATCCATCATTCTATTCCATTAATTTCTACCCCACCCCCAGGCACCCATTCCCAGAGCTCATAACTGATAACTATACCCACTGCCATTGAGTCGATTCCAACTCATACCAACCCTAGGGGACAGAGTAGAATTGCCCCATAGGGTTTCTGATGCTGTAAATCTTTACGGAAGAAGACTGCCTCATCTTTCTCTCATGGAGTGGCTGGTGGGTTCAAACTGCTGACCTGCTGGTTAGCAGCCAAAGCTTTAACCACATTACCACCAGAGCTCCTATTGATATAACTCCATCTGTAAAATCTTCATTTCACAAGTCCCATACACTGTCCACCACATTCTATCCTTCTAGCTCTCTAACTCTAGAATCCTCACTCAAACAATTCTTCTACTCAGCTTGGGCTGCCATTTCACTGGCCACTTCACTTTCCATCATCCCCTTTATGGCCTTGCTTTCCTCTTTATTCGGAAACTCCATGGCCTGTCAGTATAATCAATTTTGTGCATACACTGTCAACTCTTGGCTCCTCTCTCTCCTTCATACCTAACTCCCTGACTTTCCATACTGACACCTGAGCAGAACATACCATCTCAAACTATTCTTCCCCAAGTTATCACTGTTCATTAAATAGCACCATCAATCACTGATCTCATTACCCAGATCAAAGATTCGGGAGTTTCACTCCAACCCCACATCTAGTCAGTCATAGAGTCCTATTAGCCCTATTTCCGAAGTAACTCTCTCCTCTGGTCACTTCTCATCACTTCAACCCAGACCTCCATCATCTCTCCCAAGAACCACTGTTAAGAACGTCCTACCTAGGCTTCCATGTTTGACCCCATAGTCAGCCAGGACCACTTTTTTGGCAAGAAAATCAAAGTCACTCCCTTGCTCAAAACTTGCTTTCCAGTACATACACAGTAAGATCAAGTTTCTCAGCTTAATTAACAAGGCCCTACCTGATGTGACTGCTTCTCTCCAATGTCACCTCCACACTGGCCTTTTTGTTCCTTAAAACACCAGACTTGTTCTGACATAAGTGTCTTGGCTCTACCCACGCCTTCTGCCTCTAACAATCTTTTCCCATATTTTTGCATGCTACTCACCCCCCCCACACACACACACCCTCCACTCAGGTGCTTCAGTGTCACCTTTTCAGAGAGACCTTCCCCGGCCACTCCCCATTCCCTTCCTTTGCTTTATTTTTCTCCTTTGCAGCCAGACTCTGGGCCTGCATATTATGTTTACTTCTTTGTTTTGTGCTATCTGCCCCCCCACCACTGGAACATAAGCACTGTGACTTAGGCCTGCTCTCTGCTGTGTCCTGTTGTCTAGAAGAGTTTCTGCACATAGAAGGTCCTGAATAAATATTTGTTGAATGCACACTCACTGCCTTGATCACAAAGATTTAGCCATTTACAGGCGCCAAAGCTATGAGCATCACCCATGCAAGCAAGAAAAGGGCTTTAGAAATGGGGACGCTAAGGCCCACAGAAACGTGATTTGCCCGGGGAGACATGGCCGAACTCCTATTCTTCCACTCCATCTCTCCAGGTTACAACTGGAGCCCTTCCAAGCAGCCTTTCCTCTATTTCCCATCCAAACTCCTTCTCCTAGGAGCCTTGCCCCAGTTCCATCTGCCAAAGGCAACCCAGTTACCTCTTCCAGGAAGCCCTTAAAAACCCCTTCTCCCAAAAGTAGGAAATTAGGCTTACATTTCACAAATCCAAATAAAAAGCTATAGAACGGAATTGACTAGGAAGATGCTGTGATCGTCACACACCACAGGGACTGAGGGAAATGAGAGCAGCTTTTGAAAAGCTGCATGGCAGAGGAATAAAGGTTAGCAGGACAGGAGGTGAACTGGTACTGGTTTAGTTAGTGCCACAATTTTGTCCTGGGGTGAAATTTCTTTGCTGGCTGAAGGGATTGGGGAAGGAGTCTGCAAAAGACTTACCTACTCAAAATAGAGGGAGGGAAGGCAAGACACTTATCCGGTTAGCCTAAGAGAGATAAGGCTACTCAAGGCCTCAGGAAGGTACAATGGAGGCACCCTGGGGCAGTGCACTCCTAAATGAGAACCAGGTCTGACACTATGCCCTAGCCCTTAGCCCTTCAGCCACTCAGACCCAACTCTGGTGGCAACTTTTTTTTTTTTAAGGTTTTCATGAAATTCTCACTCCCCTTAGCATCACCTCCCCCCTCCAACTACTTCCTCCTGCTTAATCAATGACTCCTCAGGTCCACCCCTGAATCTTAGGAGCTTTAGAGGAGTAAGTGCCCTACTCCAGGCCTCAGTATCCCCATTTGTAAAATGTAGGTAGGGCTTCCACTTTGAAGGCTTGATCTGGATAGAATGAGATGATGGTTATTTAAGTAATTTGGAATTTGCAAAGCTTCTCTCTGTTGTTACACAAGTTTATTATAACACATAGTGTATGGTGTTACTTGATTATCAGCATCAGTGTTGATAGTGGTGGTGACAGTTAAGATCAACAAGAGCTTTGTGGCCTCAGCACTTTGTAACCAAAAAAAAAAAAACCAACCCCACTGCTATGGAGTGGATTCTGACACATAGAGACCCTACAGGACAGAGCAGAACTCCCTCATTGGGTTTCCAAGGCTGTAAATCTTTACGAAAGCAGACTGCCTCATCTTTCTCCCACAGAGCAGCTGGTGGGTTTGAACCTTTCAGTTAGCAGCTGAGTGTTTTAACCACTATGCCACCAGAGCTCCTTTGTCCATGTCAAGTGTGTTAATTACAGTCCAGTCTAAGTACATAAAGCCCCTCAGGCCTCAAAGTACTGCTGGACACCAGGGTAGTGGTGTTGGGAGAGTCAAGCAACTGCAAGGAAATCCCCCAGGGATCACAGCTTAGGGTGGAAGGAGGAAGGAAGCCCCAGGGTGAACTCCCTAACCTCAGCGGCTCATGAGAAGGGTGGTGACTGGAAGGAGACCAACCTGGAGCCCAGCTGCAGTGGTGGTTAGGAGAAACCCTCCGTGAAGGGTTGGGGCAGGAACCTCCCGACATCCCCCCTGCCCTGTCAGTTTATCCTGGTGACACCAGCTTGAAGCACAGTCGAGGCAGAAGCAATCACCTCACCCGGAAGTCAGAAGAGTGGAGGGAGGAGCTTTGAGTCCAGGGACGAGTGGTGAGGAGGGCCCGGGTTTTATCAGAGGGTCAGCTTCCATAGGGGCCCGTGTCAGGCACACTGGCCCAGAGGAGCCGGGCGACGGAGCCCGGTACTGCCCAAGGCCAACCTCAGCTCTCCTCTCCCTCCACCGAGCAATGGAAGAGGGGGAGGCTGGATCTGCCGAAACACCTTTCCTTGAGCTTAACTATGACAGGCCTGACGGCTAAACAGCATTTCACCCATAATCTTATTGTATCGCACAGCAATTCTAATAACCATGAGTTATTACTGCCCAAAACTACAGATGAAGAAACAGAGGCGCAGATGCAAACTCAGAGGTGAGATTCGAACTCCAGCCACATCCTTAATCTAAGCCTTGTTCTACAGCCAGCGTCACCGAGGTGCCTGGGCTTCTGGACCTGCCGTCGGGTCCACCGGACCCAGGCTCCCCCTTGGGCCTGTCGGGCCTGGCGCGCCGCCCTGGCGCGTGGCCCCGGGGCTGCCACCCTCTGGCGCCACCCCCCTTCCGGTGCCCTCGCTAGCTCACCCGCAGCTGCTCAGCACGTTCCTCGGCCCGGCGGATGCGGTGCCCCCGGCAGCGGCCGCCCAGCTCCGCGCAGGCGGCGCACACCGGCCGCCGCTCGGAGCAGCAGAACCAACTCAGAGGCTGGCCGTGTTCGGGGCAGAGCGGCCCCGACTGGGGCCCGGGTTCGGACCCCAGCCCCGGCCCCGCACCCTCCGCGGACATTGCCGAGTGCGGATCACAGCGCGGGCGCTCCACCTGTCGCAGGTGGCTGCTGGGCGGGACTTCCCTGACCGCGCCCCCAGCGCCGCCTAGCGCGCCACCGCCCCGGGCGCTGCGCTTGCTCTTGCCTAGCTCCCTGCCACCGGGGGGAGAGACCCTTGAACTCTGATCGTACGTGCGGCCAGATCTGCTGGCCTCAGCCCTGAGACTTTTGGCGGTCTTTTTTTTTATTTTTTGCTGAATTAATAGCATTGTACGCGGTTTTTTTTTTTTTTTTTTTTTAAATACCGGTATTAAAGATGACCATAGAAACTTCACGAGTCCAAAGGGTTTAAGAGCTCGCCTGCTATTCTGAAAGGTCGGCCTTGGAGTGCACCAGAGGGGCCCCTAAGGTAGGCCTGGTGATTCACTTCAGAAAAACCAGCCATTGGAAGCCTCGGAGCACAGTTGTACTCCGACACACAGGAGGGCGCAATGAATCCGAGTCAACAGCAAGTGGTTTTTGTAAGAAACTTCATCGAACACTTATTAAGTGCCAGGAGCCCGGGTGGCACAGCAGTTAAAGCGCTTGGCTGAGAACCAAATGGTCGATGTGGCAGTCTGCTTTCGTAAAGATTGTTGTTGTTATGTGCCGTCCAGTTGGACCGACTCATAGCGACCCCTCCTTGAGTTTCCGAGGCAGTATCACTATGAAAGTAGATTGCCCAACTTTCCTTCCAAGGAGTGGCTGGTGGGTTTGAACCTCCAGCCTTCTGGTTAGCAGTCAAATGCCTTAGGCACTACGCTAGAGGGCATAGGTTTTATTAGGTGCCGGGCTTTTGCTAAACTCTTTACAACCATTCTATCATTTAATCTTAACAACAACCCTTTTTGAGAGGCAGCGTTAGAGAAATCGCTCCAGTCCTACTTGGCTGTTCATTGACAGAGTACTGTCCAGGGACTCGGCTGTAAAATGAGGAAACACGTAAAAAGCCAGAGCCTAGACAGCAGTTGTAGTCCCT
Source organism: Orycteropus afer afer (assembly GCF_000298275.1). Taxonomy (NCBI): domain Eukaryota; kingdom Metazoa; phylum Chordata; class Mammalia; order Tubulidentata; family Orycteropodidae; genus Orycteropus; species Orycteropus afer. Next base: position 13,973,753 of record NW_006921624.1, read on the forward strand.
GTTTCTGCTGATAGTATGAGGAAAATACTGTTAGGATCCTTATTTTTATGAAGGCTAAGTAACTTGTTTGGATCACAGTTACTAAGTGGTAGCAATGAGATCAGAACCCAGACAGTGCGATTTAGGGTTAATATGATTAATAATTTTTTCATTGGCCATTACAGCACAATGAGAAACATCTGTGTTAGGCTGATTTTCCCCAAGTATTTGCATCCAATTTTTCTTAATTTGAATTTTTGGTTTTTCTTTTCTTTTTTACTAGCATTGTAAACAAAGTAATGCATGTTTATTGAGGAAAATAGAAAATGCAAATAAGCACATGGAAGAAACTCCCACCCCCAGAAATAACCACTGCTAATATGTTTCTGCCACTACCCACGTGTCAGTCTGTCGTAAGTACCATGGTGGCTTGCATGTAACCATGATGCTGTAAGCTGTCCTCCTGATATTTGGAATACCAGCAGGGTCACCCATGGTGGACAGATTGCAGAAGAGCTTCTGGAATAAGATAGGCTAGGAAGAAAGGCTGGCACACTACTTCCAAAAATTAAGCAATGAAAACCCTATGGATCACCATAGAATGTTGTCCAATACAATGCTGGAAGATGCCCAAACAATGAAATCAAACGTACCCAGCAGAACCAGGCAATGTTTCTTCAGTTAAACGTTAAGTTGCCATGAGTCAGGGCCAACTCGATGACAACTACCAACAACAACGACATGTACCTGGGCTGTCTCAGGGCTTTTGAAAATCCAGAATCTGGTCATTAGAAACCACTGGATTGAGGCCTCTGGCGGGGATCCAGTCTGTCTGGACATGCATGGAGAGAACTGCCCCCAGACCCCCAGCCTCTGCCTTTCAAGGTCTTGGCAGAGGGCTGAGGAAGGAACTCAGCTTAAGTGAGAAAGACCCAGTCTTGGCTGTTAGAGGGGATTTTGAGTTCACCAGAACTGGACACAAGACAGCAAAACCTGAAAGTGAGACATCATTACATCCCAGGGCACAGTGGGGCTTCTCTTATCCCTAGAGTTTCAGCCCCTGAGGAGTAAAGGCAGCCAACAGCCACAGAGCTCCCACAATAGTACTTGATGGTATCATCATCAGTGTGGGTACATTGTCACCCCGAACATAAAAATACCACACTTGTGGCAAGAGAGAACACAGAGTGGGGTCCAGGATCAATGGGTCAATTCCCAGCACTTAAAGCTGGGTGACCTGGGTCGGGTTATTTAGCCCTTCTGTTTCAGTTTTCTCATCTATGAACTGATACTATACTACCTACCTTAGAGGGCTGCTGGGGGAACCAAGTGAGATCTTGTCTGCAAAGTGCAGCTGGGGCTAATAAGTGTATTGTGTGTTGAGGATCTGTAAGTAGACTTGTAAGTTTGGAGAGTGTAAGTTGTGTGAAGTTCTTTGGCAAGGGGGGTGAAGCATTCATAGCATAAAAAAAAGGTTTCCAGTGTTGGTGGGAGGATGATGACCTCATAACTGCATTTACCCTCTTCTAGGGGTGAGAATAGAAACTGGTGACAGCAGAGACCACACTGTGGTTTGAATTTTTCTATGTTCTAATGACTGAGGAGGAACCCTCGTGGTGCAGTGGTTAAAGTGCTCAGATGTTAACTGGAAATGTCGACAGTTAGAACCTATTAGCTGCTGGGGTGGGAGGAAAATGAGGCAGTCTGCTTCCGTAAAGATTTACAGCCTTGGAAACTCTATGGGGGCAGTTCTACTCTGTCCTATAGGGTTGCTATGAGTCAGAAACTCAACGATAGTGGGTTTGGGTGGTTTTTTTTTGGGGGGGGGGGAGCATGGGAGGGCAGCTATTAAGCCTAGTGAAGAAAAAGGGAAAATAGAACAAGAGATGCTTTTTGTGTGAAGGGTAAAGAGAAAAAAGGTAATGGGGATAGGGAAGAGAAAAGGTTCTAGTTTTGGGGGAAGGTGGGACCCCTTGGTTGGGTGTGGCTCTGAAGGCTTCTGTGACTGTCAGAGGGCTGGAGTCAGAAAAAAAAAAAACCCCGCTATTGAGTAGATTCTGGCTCACAGTGATGCCTAGGACAGAGTAGAACTGCCCCATAGTGTTCTCCACAAGAGCTCCCTGGAGTCAGAAAAACCAAACCCGAACCAAGCCCACTGCTTTGAAATCGATCCTGACTCATTGCAATCCCCATTGGGTTTCAGAAGCAGTAAATCTTTATGGCAGTCATCTTCCTTCTGCAGAGTGGTTGATGGGTTTGAATCACCAACCTTCTGGTTAGCAGTCAAATGCCTTAGGCACTGTGCCACCAGACCTCCTTTTTCTGGAGTTAGAAAAGCAAGTACAAAATCATTACAAGCAATTAATTCAAGTAGAAGCACTAGCAAGAGGAAGAGGCTAAAATGTAGAGGATTTACTTTGTGTGTGTGTGCGTGTGTGTGTGATTTGGGTGAAAGTTTACAGAGAAAATTCATTTCCCATTCAACAGTTCATATACATTCTGTTTCATGAAATTGATTGCAATCCCCACAATGTAACAGCTCTCCTCCAGAGACCCAGGAGTGGATTTACTTTTTAAAAAACTGGAACCAATGGTTCCACACTCAGGGGCTGAGCTGGACTGGAATGGGAGCATCAACCACTCCCCCAATGTGCATCAGACCCTATACACATGCCTCCCCAAGAGGCCTAGGACACTCATAAACCCAAGTGGCAGCTCTCAAGGTTTATAGAGCCTCAAATTCTTTTCCACTAAATCTGGAGTGGAACCATAAATCTGCTGTTTGTAATCTTTGCCCCAAGATTAGGATGCAAGGGAGCCTCTGAGCATTTTTAGAAACACACCCTAAGGCAATAGTAGGTAATGACTTCAATTCAAGGGGTGGAGACTAACTGCTAAACAGGGAGAAATGGAGACTGGGAGAAGGCCTGGAGGGAGGGAGGGAAGGAAAAGAAGGAAGGAGGAAACATTGCTCATAAGATTTTGTTTGTTTCAGTTATATACATGTGTAAGCACTAGGAGAATATATTTCTTATTGAGGGTCTTGGCCAAATAACTTTGAAAGCTACTGTTTTAAGGGGATCTCAGAACCCTTGGTGGGGCAAGGTGGGTATGTTAGGTTGTGCTTGAACTTTAGGGCTTGCCTGGCCCAGACACCCTGAGCTAGAAACAGAGAAGAATGGACACCTTTATTACATTTCAGTCACTCCCCAGATTTATTGAGCACCTGCTAGGAGCCTGGGTGCCTGTTTGAGGAGGCAGTGATGAGTGATCACTCCACTCAAAACTGGTGTCTTTCTGCAATGTCAGGATTATTAATACATGAGAATATCCAGGAACCAAGGGTGGCTGCCTCCACACATGAAGGACTTATGCAAGCAAGAGGAGATAAACAGAGTTAGTACTTATCAGCCAGTGTCAGGGAGGAGCTTGTGAACAATCCCAGTGTCTGCAGTTCTCCTGACAGGTCTGTAGTGACACTTTCAAGTTGGTCGTGGCAATATCAGAGTTTATTCTATTAGACTCCACGGAAGGAAGCTTAATGGAACCAGCGCCAGGTTACCTTAGACAACCTGCCACTGCTGACTGATCCCTGGTACCCGGAGTCTCCAGAAAGTGCCAGCTACTACCTGTATAGGCCACCGATGGCCATTACCTTACCTCAAGGACACCTTGGGTGCTCCAGGCAGATGGAGTACCACGCTGCGAACTATGGGTTTAGAGTGAGATCACTCCCAAGACTGCCCGCCTCGAAATGGGGTCTCCGCCACCAGACCTGGGTGCAGTCTAGAGAGAGTGAGGATGGATATACATCTTAGCTGCCCTACTGAGGAAGTCACTCTCCCTCCTGCGATGGCTCTGGTATTGCCCCGAGCGGTGAACTGCCATTCTGCTGGTTCTTATGTACTCCATAATCAGCATTTTCCCATCTGGTCTTTCTATACCAGACTTCTGTCTTTTATAATGACTTCTATTAGCTTGTCCACACCCTTAATTACTTCTGTCACACCCTTATCTTATCATCACACATGTTTACTATCTATACTAAACCCTTGTTCACTATTTCTTGTTTACATGAACACACTCTTATCTTATTATGACACTTGTTCACTACAGTGGCAAGTGGTTTGTCAGTTCAGACCCAAAGATTCTTTTTATGCCATGAAATCTGAACCTCTTTCACTCATGCAATTTATATTCTCAAAATCTGCTACAAGTGTATTTACTGATTCTCACATATAACAAAACATTTATTAGCCTTTATTGTATGACATGAGCTCCTTGGGTGGCACAAGGAGTTTGCACTCAACTTCTCACCTAAAGGTTGGTGGTTCAAACCCATCCCAGGGTGATGGAATAGAAAGTCCTGGTGATTCTGCTTCTGTAAAGATTACAACCAAGTTAACCTGTAATCTAACGTCTAACCTTGCCTACCTTCCGGAAGGATAAGAATCGGCATAAAGCTGGTTCCTATGAGGTGGAGGTCAGACAGAGCTTCACTCTCCAGCGTCTTCACTATTTCTGACCCCACACATCCTCGATACTCTCTACTCTGCTGGCTTTGAGAATTCATTCCATTGATCACACAGATCTCACAGAGCATACTCACAGTTATGAGGTTTATTAGGGAAGTGACAAGCTACAGCTCAGGATCAGGATCAACTTCAATGTAACAAGCACAACTCAGGAGACAGGATGCAGTTGGTCAGTCAGGGCAGCCTCCAACCAGGATAGCTCTCTTGGCTGTTCTTGGCTGTACCTATAAGTAGGCCGCCCTTCTCAGCTGTACATGCCCATTTCAGCTACCACCATGCTGCCTGCCTGGGACCTGCGTGGCTTCCGAGGCTTCTGCTCTTCCATTGGGCCTTGCTGGACCTTGTCTCACCAACAGGAAGACCCCTGCATAAAACCTCCCAAGCCTCTGCGCTGGACCCTCCTAGGCCTCTAGCACCAGGCCCTCCTAGGCCTCTGCTCGCTGTTGCTGATTCTCTCCTGTGCTTGCCTTCTTGTGCTACTTTCAGTGTTAGAGCTCTTTCTTCTGGATCTAGGAAGTTCTCAGTGCAGGGTCTCTGAGTGCAAACGACACAGTCTGCTCCAAACTCTCTTGATGGTAGTGAGGTTCTCTGTCTACTCTGGAGTTGGCTGCTATTTAAGCAAACTCTGTCAATTTCAAGTCATGGTCCTTCCAGCAAGTCCTCCAATATGTAAATCACTCGATCCTATGGGGTGGATTTTCAAGCCACTCTTTGCAAAGCAAACCAATCCCTGCAAGTACATAAAATAGACCAATCATAGGATAGACTATGTCCCAACCAATCATTTTTAGCAGGATTATAAACCCAAGGTCAGAAAGGCCATATATAAGAGAAAGCCATTGCACTGCAAAACCCTATGGAGCAGTTCTACTCTGTAGCACACAGGGTCACATGAGTCAGGATCAACTGCACAGCAACAGGTTTATTTTTATTTTTTTTAAATTGCATAACAAGGAGCTCTGGTAGCATAGGGCCTAAGTCACTTGACTGCTAACCAGAAGGCTGGTGGTTCAAACCCACCAGCCACTCCTCGGAAGGAAGGTTGGGCAATCTACTTCCGTAGTGATACTGCCTTGGCAACCCAAGGAGGAGTCGGGTCCGACTCAATGGCATACAACAACAACATAACATAGGCAGGAGTATATTTATTTTAATAAACTTTGAGTTATCTAACTGTACTGCCTTTTCATTTGCCCATTTATACTACTTGGTTTTGGCCTTTTTGAAAAATGTTTTGGTAGTAACATTTTAAGGAGCCCTGGTGGTGCAGTGGTTAAAGCACAAAGCTGCTAACCAAAAGACCGGTGGTTTGAACTCATCAGCCACTCAGTGGAAGAAAGATGTGACAGTCTGCTTCCATTAAAATTTACAGTCTTGGTACTGATTTGGGTGAAGGGAAAGGCAATATGCCAAAATCGAGTGGCCATCACAATAACACTAAGGAAAAGGAAGACCCAGAGAGGTGCACAAGAGGGACAGACAACAGAGATAAATACTTTTATGTACAAAATACGCATTATCAGTAACAACAAACTAATCTACAAATGACACAGGTAGATGAGCTAAAAGATCAGGTATGGTTAGGCAAAAGGGAATATACCCATGACCCTACATGTTTGGCAGATGATATTTCTACATACATCTTTGTATGTGCTATAAAAATGTCCATATATGTTGTGGTAATTAAGTTTGTGTGTCAACTTGGCTGGGCCTGGTTGAGTGGCTGGGCAGCTGGAGGTAGTACTCCCCATGATGAGACTGGTAATCAACTCCATGGTGAAATCTACTGGGAGCAGCTGAGTAGCTGCCTTTGGGTATGTAAGAGTCAGCTTCTTGTATATAAGAATCAGCTTTGGGAATGGTCTCTAGCTTATGGCATGCTTGAACCTTGCATGTAGCCATGTTGCTATTCAGCAGCCTGCCATGCTCTGCTGACCTGGGGACTTTCAGTGGACTTGAATTAATGGCCTGCCATGTGGTTTAGTAACATCAGGGCTGTACCTTTTTACTTATAAAACTTGGACTTGTCAATCTCAGCAGCCAGCAGCTGTCTGAGTGAAGAAAAGCCTCTAGCTTCAGTGGGCTGGAAGCAGGACGCAGAGCTGAAGCCCAAGGCTGAGGGGCTTTCACCCAGCTGCTAGAGCTTGGCATTTTGAATTCAGACTTAAAGCCTCCAAACTGTGAAAGAATAAACTGTTTGTTAAAACCATCCCATTTGTGGTATATTCTTGTCAGAGTGGCACTAGGTAACCAGAACATATATAATAAAGTTAACAGGGGACAAAGTTATGGTAACTTCTTAGTCACAGCCAAACACTTTCAGGGAATGAGTCACTGGGCTCATGGGCTCAGGACCATGGTCTCAGGGGACATCAAGCTCAATTGGCATAACATTACACAAAAACATTGTTCTATATCCTACTTTGGTGAGTAGCGACTGGGGTCTTAAAAGCTTGCAGGCAGCCATTTAAGGTGCTACACCTGGTCTCTTCTCATTTGGAGCAAAGAATGAAGAAAATTGAAGATACATGGAAACAATTAGTCCAAGGGACTAGCAGACCATGGGAACTTCAGCCTACATGACCCTGAAACTATAAGAACTATATGGTGCCTGGCTACCTCTGTCAACCACTCAGAAAAGGATCAGAATAGGAGATCCTGGGTATAGTGGGAGAAAAATATGGAACAAAACTAAAAATCATAATAAAGACCAAGCTTAGAAGTTGTTATGTTAGTGAATGTCTTGTGCATGTTTTCACCACATACACACACACAAAGACCAGGATTACTGGTCTGATATGGACTTGTGGGACCCCTGAGACTATGGCCCCTAGTCACCCTTCAGACCTGGAATTGAACTCACTCTCCTGGCTTCCAGCCAAACAATAGACAGGCAACACAAGTTATACAATTACACCAGTAGGTACACTCCTTCAAACAATCAACCACGAGAGATAGCTCAGAAGGCATAGGAAAGATGAACACAGGAAATAGATAACCACAGGGAGGAAGTGGGAAGAGAGCTGTTACATTATGGGGATTGCAATCAATGCCATGAAACTGTATGATCTGTTGAATGGAAAATGGATTTGCTCTGTAAACTTTCACCCAAACCACAATTTAAAAAAAAAATTAAAAAATAAAGTAAAAATAGATTTACAGCCTTGGAAACCCTGTGTGGCACTTTTACCTTATTCCATAGGATCACTGTGAGTCAGAATTGACTCAACAGGCAGTGAGGTTTTTGGTTTGGTTAGTGAACCTTTTGGAAAGTCTTTATGCAAGAACTATTTCTCCTAGGCTTTTCCTTTCTCTCTCAGGCCTGCTCCTCAACTGCAGACCCAGCCCTGCCTGCCTCAAGGGATCTAGCCCTGGAGCTGCCCTGCCCTGTCCTCATTCCTCCTTCCTCCTCAATCCATGATCCATCTCTGGTATCAGGGCTGGAAGTCATCTGACTGGGGTTTGCACAGTTTCCAGGAGCAACAATAAGACTATCAATGCTGTGGCTTCTTCTCTTTCCGTGATGTTTTCACAGCAAAACCAACCTCAACTGTCACCTTTGACGGGGGCTTGGCAGTCAGCCAGCGCAGAGACACTCAGACCTCATGGAACCCATGTGACGATGCCCAGGCTCTCAGAATGACAGTTTACTCTACGCAGATCAGACCAGACTGGATTAGACCAAATCTTGTCTACAGAGTGTTCTTAGGACTGGCCCACATGAAAGGAGAGACAGTCTTCGACTGGGCATGTCCGGGAGAGAACAACCAATTCAGGCAGTGAAGAGCCAAGAAGTAGGATTATACTGACATAAGGAAGAGTTGGAGGTCCTGGTAGTGTTCTGCAGGGAGAGTTGAATATGAAATTATGTTGCTTGTACCCATAGTATTCTCTCTTGTGTCTTAACTGTCTACCCATGAACTACTTCCTCTTTTATTCTTTATTCAAAAATACTTGGTGGGCATCACTATGTGCTAGACTTTCACTGTCCAGTTAGGTAGCCACTAACCACATGTGGCTATTTAAAATTAAAATTAAATCAAATTTAAAATTAAACTCTTCATTTGCACTAGCTACATTTCAAGTGCTTAATAACTATATGAGGTGTAGTGGCTACTGCATTGGACAGTGAAGATATAAAACATTTCCATGATGGTAGAATGTTCAATTGCGTAGTGCTATGCTAGACCCTGTGGGAGCTCTGGTAGCATAGTGGTTCAAACCCACCAGCCACTCCTCGGAAAGAAGATGGGGCAATCTACTTCCGTAGTGATACTGCCTCGGAAACCCAAGGAGGGGTCGCTATGAGTCGGGTCCAACTCGACGGCACATAACAACAACAACAACATGCTAGACCCTGTGTTAGACACCAACAAAACCCACAGTGGTGCAAAGAGTTAACATCCTCGGCTGCTAACCAAAAGGTTGAGGTTTGAGTCTACTCAGTTGTTGTTGTTGTTATGTGCTATCGAGTTGGACATGACTCGTAGCGATCCCTCCTTGGGATTCCGAGGCAGTATCTCTACAGAAGTAGATTGCTCCATCTTCCTTCTGAGGAGTGGCTGGTGGGTTTGAACCACCAGCCTTCTGGTTAGCAGTCAAGTGCCTTAGACACTATGCTACCAGAGCTCCTAAGTCTACCTAGAGGCACCCCAGAAGAAAGACTTGGCAATCTACTTCCAAAAAAGCCACTAAAAACCCTACAGAGCATGATTCTACTCTGATAGACATGGCGTCGCGATGGCAGCTGGTTTAGACACAAACTATTTAGGTGTAAATAAGACTCAGTCACTTGCTCTTATGGAGCTCACAGTCAAATGAGAGAGACAAGTAAATTCACTGCGCTGGGGAAAGTGCAAGGGCTTTGGAAGCTCAGAAGAGGGCAGCTAACCCAGGCCAAAGAAGGGGAGGAACGGTTAGGGAAGATCTGGGAGTAGAGAGGGTGAGGGTTTCCAAGCTGAGGATAAATAGCTAGACAAAGATAGTTGAGGGGATATAAGGGAGACGCTTTGGGAAGAGGATTCAAAGGTGGCAGCTACCACAATGAGCCAGGAAGCTACTAGTGGTTCAGACTGTCGAAACATAGTATGGCTGCAGGGGTAGAAAATGAGGCTAAAGAAGTATGACAAGCCTTAGAGGCCTAATAATTTGGACTTCATCTTACGCATCAGGTATCTATTGTGTATACCAAACCACCCCAAAACTTAGTGGCTTCAAATAACTTTCAAAAAGGACATGGAGGCAGCATCCTACTCTGACCTCCTATAACCTCACAAGGGGTAATAGAGTCACCATCAACAGCCCAAAGCTTATTCCTCTCAGGCCAGACATGCCACCACCCTCCGGCATTTTTACCAAGTCTAACACCAACCATCTCTCCCACGCACTCACTACTTCTCTATTGGGTTTGATAATTCATTGCAATGTCCACACAAGACTCAGACAATACCCACAATTATGGGGTTTGTTAAGGAAGTAATAGGCTACACTTCAGGTTCAGGAGTGATCTCAGAATACAGTTCTTTGATCAGGACAATCTCCCCTCTGCCATGCCCTCAGGCACACCTCTCTGGCTTTTGGCCTCTGCCCAGCTCAGGCAAGTGTTACAAAGCTCTTTTATCTGTCCAATAGGAGCACCTAGGTGCACCCCACTCCACCAGCAAGACTCCTGCCCCAAAGCACTAAGTTTTCTTGCTCAGTGGGCTGGGAAGCCCACTGCTCTTTCTGGTGCCTCTGGCTTCCTCTGCTGGTTGTCTCTTCTGGCCATCCCTGCCAGTTGTCCCTTCCAGTTGTCCCTGCTGTTTCTATGCCAAGGAGGTCCCACACAGGGATCTCAGGTCCAAGGATGCTCTCCACTGCACCTCTGGCTCTTCTTTCTTGATGCCAGTGAGATCCCCACTTCTGCCTCTAAGAGGGCCCATTTTCAGCCTACCAGAATAACAAAACTAACCAATCCCCACATTAGATTTCCATAGAACTTATTTGCATAGTCCTACCCAGTAGTCAGGTGGGAGCCACAGAGATTGGCTAGAAAAGCCATGCCAAGTAATTCACTGTACCACACAACTGTTTATTTGTACCCAATGTGGGTTGGCAAATTGGGCTGAGTTTAGCTGGGCCATTCTTATGATGGCCACTCGTGTAGTTGCAGTCATCTGATGGCTCAACCAGGGCTCAGTGGCTTCAAATAGTCTTACTTATATGTCTGCTGGGAGCTCTGGTGGCATGGTGGTATAGTGCCTAAGGCACCAACCATCTCTCCCACGCACTCACTGCTTCTCTATTGGGTTTGATAATTCATTGCAATGCTTTAAGCCTAAAGCATGGTGTCATCTCCCAAGGAGTCTGCATGCTCAGAGCAGGAGCGTCTTGAGGGCAGGGATCCGGTGATTCACCTTTTTGTTAGTTCAGTGTCCGAGGGCAAAGCAATCAATCAATTCTGGTTGAGTTGCTGGGTTGTGACTGGGAGGAGGGATTACGTTTGCAATCTGCTAACCAGAAGGCTGGAGGTTCAAACCCACCAGCCAGTAGATTGAACAATCTACTTCCATAGTGATCCTGCCTCGGAAACCCAAGGAGGGGTTGCTATGAGTCGGATCTGACGGCAGTGAATTTGAGTTTTTATATGTCTGCTGTTTGGTGCTATTACATGGGCCATATCCCTCAAACAGGGTAGCTTGGACTTCTTCACATACTGGCGATGTTCCAAGAGAATGAGAGCAGCAACTAGAAGGTCTTTTGAGGCTTAAACTCGGAAGTCACACACTGTCACTTCCACCATATTCTGTTGGTCAAAATAAGTTACAAGGCCAACCCTGATGAGAGGAGCTGCATGGAAGAAGCTGCAAAAGGTATATGGCCATTTTTAATCTATCACACCCTGGGATGAGGCTAGCTTGAACCAAGGTGGTGGGTAGAGAGAAGCAGATGTTTTTTTATTTTTAAGATATTCAGGAGACAGAATTGAGAGAGTTTGGGAATTGTTCTTGAGCATGGAAGAAGAGAAGAAGTTACAAATGACTCATTGATATTCAGCTTAAGTGATTGGTGAGAAAAGAAGAGAAGCAGGGTTGGGAGAAGGATGGTATTTCCAGTGTGAGTCATGTCAAAGATGAGGTGCCATTTAGACAGCCAGGTGGAGATGGACAGGAGGCAGGTGGATGGATACACAGGGCTGGCTTGGGAAGGGGTCTGGCTAGAGATACCAATTTGGGAGTCTAAAAGTACTTTAAGCCTAAAGCATGGTGTCTTCTCCCAAGGAGGCTGCATGCCCAGAGCAGGAGTGTCTTGAAGGCAGGGATCTGGTGATTCACCTTTATATTAGTTCAGTGTCCTAGGGCAAAGCAATCAATCAGTTCTGGTTGACAGTTGCTGGGTTGTGACTGGGAGGAGGGATTACATTTGTAGGGAGAGCCCTAAACTCTGAAGTAAAACCAGTATTGCAAGTGGCATGGGCAGATCCCTGTTCCTGCCAGGAGGCAGTCTCCTAACAAGAGGCCACTGACTCGGAAGGCAATGAGAGCCTCATCACTTAGCAAGCACTAAAAGGAGCCAGAGGGACCCCATTAGGAAGCTGTGGAGGGGATTCCCTCCCTGGGCTGGAAGATAGACCAATGGCCAGCCCTGATAAGACTGTGAAGACAAACTTATCTCAAAGTCTATCCACTCACCATGGGGGCCCAACTTTCAGAAAGTCCATAAATTGTCTTTAAAGGCAGTTTTGTTAGCAGCTCAGCACTCCAGAAGATACCTACTGGAGCACAAAAGAAACTTTGTCTAGGATCCCTGACATTCATTCACTCATTCAATAAACATTCAACAAGCCTCTACTGTGTACCAAGCCCTGTACCAGGAATGGATACTTCTAGACTCTATCTAGAAGCAGTGAGGTTGTAGCTATAAAGAGTCCTTTATCTTTTATTTTATTTTTGTGATTTGGGTGAAAGTTTACAGAACAAATTCACTTTCCATACAGCAGTTCACATACACATTGTCTGATGACATTGACAGTTTACCCCAATGCAACATCTCCCCTCCCACTTCCTGCCGATAGTTACCTCTTCCCTGTGTCCATCCCTCCATGCCCTCCTGCCCCCCTGAGCTGTCTCCCTGTTAGTAAACAGACCTTCTTTCTCCCATGATTGTTCTCTCCAAGGGATGTATCTACCTCAGGTACATGTTCAACTCTTATGCCTGTCTTTTATTGGCTGGAAGCCACAGGTGTGGGTTCAATTCCAGACCTGAAGGGCAGCTAGGGGCCATAGTCTCAGTGGTTCCACCAGGCTCTATCAGACCAACAAACCTGGTCTTCCCTTTCCCCCACCCCAAGTGATTTTGAGTTTTGTTCCACATTGTTCTCCCTCTTTATCCAGGATCCCCTACATAGATCCCCCTCCAAGTGGTTGACAGTGGTAGCCGGGCACCATCTAGTTCTTCTGGTCTCATAGTGCTATAGGCTAAGGGTCACATGGTGTACAAGTTACAAGGACTAATTGTTTTCATGAATCTTTGGTTTTCTTCATTCTTCTTTGCTCTGGATGAAGAGAGACCCATTGTTGCATCCAGATGGCTGCTTGCAAGCTTTTAAGATCCCAGTTGCTACTCACCAAAGTAGGAGATGGAACAGTGTTTTGTGTAGTATGTTATGCCAGTTGAGCTTGATGTCCCCTGTGAAGAGCCCTTTATCTTGTAGCTATCAGTTTCAGGAACTGTCTGCCCCAGGAGCTCAAGATGGTATTGAGGCTATCTCTTTGATATGGTGCTTGGTTGTGAAGGTTTGATGAAAGGAATAGAGAAGAGGGGCACTGGGGACATGTCTAAAGGAGGGAGCTCTGCCTGGTGGAATCAGGGAAAACGCCAAATAAATAAGGCAACCTCTACCTGGGCAAATAATAACTTAAAAGATGACATTTATTACGCATTTTCTCAGTGGCTGGCACAGTGGTATCCGCTTTTACTGGATTCTCTAGGCTCTTCCTAGGATGCAGCGGGACCCTAGGCACATCTCTCTTCTTTGGACCTTATCACTGCAGTGTTACAGTAAGAAAGGGGCGGGGCGCTTTCAGCTCAGCCCTTCAAGTGAGCGGAACTAGTGTTTGAGAGTCGGCCAGGGCGCCCGGAGCAGTGTGGCGGGGACTCCCGCCCTAGCAACATGCGCCTCGTTGCTGGGGGTGAGGGACCGAGGCGCGGGAGGGAGGCTGTGGAGAGCGTGAGCTGCGGCTGCCCCCGGGGTTGCCGCCCCCGCCCCCCGCGGACCTCAGCTCGGGGTAGGGCTCGGTCGCGGGTGGGTGTGGAGCTGGATCTGGGAGGAAGGGGCGCAGCGGGAGGGCAGGGAGGTAAGGGTCCTGGTGTTTTCCTGGCTGCAGTCGCCCACCTGGCCCCGATGCGGGGGTGGGTTGGTGGATGTTCTGAGCCGCGGACTTTGGTTGGTCCCCATCTTGGGGAAAAACCCCGTTTCCACCTCCCACATCAAAAATAAGCCTTGCTCGTCCCCATGATGGGCAAGGAGAGGGCCATTTGGGTTCTGAACATGTACTCCCCTGCCAGTCTTTGACGTTTTGGCGTAGTACTGACTCCCTGTGTGACTCTGGGTAAGGCCCTCTTGTTTTCTGGGCCTCAGTTTCCCCTATCTGTATCATTAGACAATATAAACAATGGAAGATAACAGAATAAGGTTTTCATTTCGTAGATTAGGCTACACATAATAAATTATAACATGAACATTATCCAAGTACATACATGTTCTCAAGCTCTTAAGTGCCTTTCTGAATAACCTAGTTACATAGAATTCTTAGCCGTAGTGTGATCAATCACTCTGGCCAGAGGACAAAATTGGCGTCAGTTGCATGTACTCAAGACTCATATATCCATCTGCTCTGGTGACGTAGTGCCTAAGGCACCTGACTGCTAACCAGAAGCCTGGCGGTTCAAACCCACCAGTCACTCCTCAGAAGGAAGGTTGGGCAATCTATTTCCATAGAGATACCGCCTTGGAAAACCAAGGAGGAGTCGTTATGAGTCTGGTCCGACTCCATGACACATAACAACAACAATATATCTTTTCCGTGCCTTTTTGGCATGTATGTTTTGTACATATTATGAATAGTATTAATAGCAGTGAAATTGCTATTTTCATTATTTCTATCATTATTAATCTAGCAATCATGCTACCCGCCACCACACTGCCAAAAAGTTGATTTTGACCCATAGCATCCTTCTAGGACAGAGTAGAACTGCCCCCTAGGATTTCCAAGGCTTTAAATCTTTACAGATGCTATCTCCTTCATCCTTCTCCTTCAGAGCACCTCCTGGGTTTGAACCACCAACCGTTTGGTTAGCAGCCCAGTGCTTAAACCACAGACCTAATCATGTCTAATTCCAAAACTTATGCACTTAACCAAATGTTATGCTGACTATTCTAGGATGCTATTAATTCTTAGAATAAGCTACACTGACTGAACCGGTTTACTTAAATCCCTGAAATAAAGTTGTTAAAATGCAATAAAGATGTATTTCTTCTTTGTAGGTGTTTATAATGAAAATTATAGTCAAGAAATCTACTTAATTATAATTTTGAGTAAATAATGTTTCTGCCTTCATTCTCCAGATCTTTAAATAAAAGGTTTATAGATGATGATTTTGCAAAGCTCCACCATCTCAAATTCTACAAATCATACTTTTCTCATAAAACTATGAACAGTCAGCTCTAGAGGATTTTCGATGAACAGAAGTTCTATGTTATGATTCAAACCAAAATGTGTGATGATGTATTTAAATATATCCTATTTGCATATTTAAAAGTAGTTGCATAACTAACATTATGATATACCTTCCCTAATAGAAATATTGTTAGAAAATTGTTAGTTATATAATGTAAGAATTTTGTAAGATACCTCTTTGTGAGGGAAAAAATCACTCTTAATCTCCTTAAACAAGGTTCTTATTTACCTTACAAATCCGATTTCTGTGCAAACCTATGTTTAGACAGAGAAGAGATTAACTTGAGTATCTTGTCATTAATTACAGAAATTAGGAAGTAGCTGCCTGAACTATTTTCCAAAGGATAAACATTATAAATCTTTGAACAAGGCAGCTCACTACGAAGATCCTATTAGCTTTGGGGTAAGTATTTCTAAAAGTTCTCTCTTCTTTATAATGTTCCATGAATGCTTTTCAGATGGAAAGTGTGATTCTCTGAAGATACCAGCTAAGAATCCAATCAGTTTTAAGCGGAGTTAATCCATTTATAGCATCTGCAGATTCCAGTGACCTAGATTTGTGGATGGATGGCATCTATCCTTAGTTTGATGACAATTTTGAAAAATGGGTTAGCCTGGCAGATAGGAAGCCCTGCATTCTCTATCTATAAACAACACAACATCTCAAGCTTTTTGAAAACGGTCCTAGAATTGTTGCTGTCAGCAGATATTGTGGCCTTTTATACAGAATCCTAGAATGTCCTAGAAGAGACCTTGGATTCACTACAACAGATATTTTTGGTGGACTGTGCGAGCTACTTGAGGTACACAAGTGAGTATGAAAGAGTCCTTACTCTTACCGAGCATGTAAAAATCATCTAGTCTAGTATCCTAATTTCATCAGTGGGAAACAGGCACTCGAGGAGACACCCTGAGAGGAGGCAGACTGGAACTAGAGCCCAGGACTCCACACACCACACGTGTTTTTTCTACTGCATTGTACTTCTGTACTGATCTCTTATTCTTGTCAGGAGGACAATTCTGGCAAATTGAGACAAATCTCAAAACGTAGGCTGAAGCTCTTCTGGAAAAACTCTATTTTTAAATAGTAATGCTTTGAATGAGAATGACTTACTTGGTACGTCCTAGCTGAAGTTCTCTCTGGACAGTTCTTCTGAGAACTGAGATGGGGACTGGGTACTCTAATCATTTAGTTCCCTCAATCTCTAGAGTCCGTGAAAATTTGAAATTCTCTTCTGCATCTCCCTCCTTTTGATCAAGATGTTTCGAATCTTTATGTGATCCATAAGGTTTGTTTGTGTGACTTTTTTTTATTGTGATTTGAGTGAAAGTTTACATAGCAAATTGGTTTTCCATTCAACTGTTGAACGTTTTGTTTCGTGACAGTCCCTTCCCTGAGGTTAGCATTCCGTTTGCCCTTCTTTCCTGTCCCTTTCTGCCTTTTGAGCTTTATCCCTAAGCAACTGCTGCCCTTTTGATCTTGTATAGTTGATTGTTTCTCATATCTGCTTTTGTATCCAATCAATTGCAGTTGTTTGGGTTGAAGTATAAGGTAAAATCCAACTTCACACAGATACGTAGTTGGAAAAGGGTGGACCTCATAGACCCCCTGAAAAGATCTCAGGATCCTTTCAGATCATTGAGTATATGAAGTTTTCAGATCACACTTTGAGTGTAATATAAGTCCTTACTTATATTGTCTCATTTAGCATCTCATTCTCATTACAGAATAGTTTCATGATCCTGGTTCACTATTTAAAAACAATCCGTCAAGCCAGGAAGGTTGTAACAAAGATAATCGGTGCTCTTCTTTTTCAAGAAACTTCACTAGGGCAAATTATTTATTATTTCCAATCACAGTGCTCTATTTTTAAAATTAGTTTTCTTTTTGTTTTCATTCTTAATCTGCTAATGCTTTATTGAAGGGTGTGATTCTAGGGCTAGAAGAATAAGGGAGGGACCACAGCCAGCTGCTGGGAGGAAGTGAGTAGTTGGACCTGTGGGCTTGGGACCATGGTTGCAGGGGACATCAAGTTCATTGTCATAACATACTACACAAAACATTGTTCCACATCCTACTTTGATGAGTAGTGACTGGGATCTTAAAAGCTTGCAAGCAGCCATCTGGACGCAACGATGAGTCTCTCCTCACCCAGAGCAAAGAAGAATGAAGAAAAACAAAGACGCATGGAAACAATTAGTCCAAGGGACTGGTAGACTGTGCAATCCAGAAGAACTGGACGGTACCCAGCTACCACTATCAGACACTCAGAGGGGGATCTGTGTAGGAGATACTGGATAGAGTGGGAAAACAATGTGGAACAAAACTCAAAATCATAAGAAAAAAAAAGGCCAGGTTTGCTGGTCTTACAGAGTCTGATGAAACCTCTGAGACTATGGCCTCTAGCTGCCCTTCAAGTCCGGAGTTGAACTCAGCCTATGGCTTCCAGCCAAATAATAGACAGGCATATGGGCTGAACATTTACATCAGGTAGATACACTCCTTGGAGAGATCAATCATGGGAGAACAGAAGGACAGTGTATGCACAGGGAGACAGCTCGGGGTGCAGGAGTGCATGGGAGGGAAGGACATAGGGAAGAGGTAACTATGGGGAGGAACTGGGAAGAGAACTGTTACATTGTGGGGAATTGCAGTCAATGTCATGAGACAAAATGTATATGAACTGCTGTATGGAAATGAATTTGCTCTGTAAACTTTCACCCAAATCACACACACACACACACACACACACACACAAGAGTAAGGCAGGGAAAGGCAAGAAACCAAATCCATATAATTGATTTGTCTTTTTAAAAAGGATTTATTTGAAAATACAGAAGAAAAAAAAAGATTCTTATTTTATTGTGATAAAATATACATAACAAAATATTGCCATGTCAACCAGTTTTATGTGTATAATTCATTTACATTAATTACTGAAAGGATTATTTTCAGCTTTTTAATTGTAAAAATATATATAACACATTTGCTGATGTAGCATTTTTCACTCATACAATTTAGTGACATCAGTCATGTTGTACAACCATCAACAATATCTATTGTCACATTTTCTGTCACTATAAACAGAAACCCAATGCTTCCTAACAATGAGTCCCTCCCGCCCATGTTGTTATGTGCCATCGAGTTGGACTCGATTCCTAGCGACCCCTCCTTGGGTTACCAAGGTAGTATTACTAGAGAAGTAGATTGCCCAACCTTCTTTCCGAGAAGTGGCTGGGTTTGAACTGCCAGCCTTCTGGTTAGCAGTCAAATGCCTTAGGCACTATGCCACCAGAGCTCCCATATAAGTGAAAGCATATGGTATTTATCCTTCTGTGATTGACTCACTTCACTGAGCGTAAGGTTTTCAGTGTTCTTCCATATTGAAGCATGTATCAGGATTTCATTCCTTTTTATGTCTGAGTAATATTCAGTTGTATGTATCCAGTCATCTGTTGGCTATTTAGGTTGTTTCTACTTAAAAGAATTTATTTTTAACATAAGCATTATACCAGTATTGTACCTAACAAAATGAACAATATACATTCTTCTTTTTACTAAACAGGGACCACAACTTCTAACAGCCACAAGGGATGCTGCCACTCAGGTGCCAACTGAAACAAGCTTCTCTCCGGCAGGTTTTGTGTAGGTCCTGGGCTGTGATGGGGAAACTGCAAAGCAAACTCAAACACAGCACTTACAAATACAGGTACAGCAGTCCCACCCTGGGACCCCAAGCCTTTTCGTCCCCACTAACTCTCCACTTAAAGAGAAGGCCCACAGTGAGTGTAAATGGCTTTTCCTGAACAGTCGGATTGATCTATTATCTGTGGATCAAAAACAGTTCTTATCAGCTAGTGTCTGCACTGTACAGGGAGGGGCCCTACATCTTTGGGATCTTTGGGAATGATCTCTAGTGTGAGTAAAAACTACTGACTTCTTCCATCAGGATTCCCCTTTATTAGAGCACAAACATTCAGTCCTCTGGTAGTGTCAGAGTAAGAATAGCATTGCTGGCAATGTCAGCACGCCTTCTTTCGCTCCTCCTTTTCCAGTGGAACTTACTGCCTTAGCCCATGCTTCTTC
The DNA here is from genome assembly GCF_000298275.1 of Orycteropus afer afer. Classification (NCBI taxonomy): domain Eukaryota; kingdom Metazoa; phylum Chordata; class Mammalia; order Tubulidentata; family Orycteropodidae; genus Orycteropus; species Orycteropus afer. Next base: position 13,993,072 of record NW_006921624.1, read on the forward strand.
CTTTTGCTCCACTCTCCACTCACCCATGTGACCAGGCCCCTCATTTTCCTCTTCTCTTTGGCAGGCCTGATGGCATTATAGAAGAGAGGCTTCAAACTAAAACCTCTCAAGAGTATAGCCCGGCCCACGTGGAAACCGTCTCTGCTGTCGCTGCCCTGAACTCAGACCTTTGTGTCTCCGGAGGGAAAGATAAGGTGCGGCTTGCAGTGGGAACCAGCCTATCATAGGAAGGGGGAGCTATTTTGTAAGGAAGTCCAGGTTATGCATTTCTGGCAGCAGTGTTGACCAGTGTAAAAATAGAGACTTTAAGTCTTGTAGACTGGCTTTCAATCCTTGATCTGCCACTTTGCTACTTTGGGGAAGGCTTTTAATTTTGTTTGTGCTTCAGTCTCCTTATCTGACATAACCAAACCAAACTTACTGCCGTGGAGTCGTATCCAATTCATGACCCCTCTTTGGATTTCCGAGGCGTATCACTACAGAAGTAGATTGCCCAACTTTACTTCCAAGGAGTGGCTGGTGGGTTTGAACCACCAACCTTCCGATTAGCAGGTTAGCAGTCAAATGCCTTAGGCAGTATGCCACCAGAGCTCCCTTATCTGTTACACAGGGATGATAATCTCAACCTTATGGGACTGTTGTAAGTGAAAGAACATAGGTAACATCCTTTGCACTATGGTAGACCACCCACATGCTCTTTATAAATGGTGAGTAGTAGTTTTCTGGCCAACCTATTTTTACACCTACCCGCAGACAGCATAGTGGCTAAGACACTTGCCTGCTAACCAGACGGTTGGCGGTTCAAACCCACCAGCCACTCCTCGGAAGGAAGGTTGGGCAATCCTACTTCCGTAGTGATACTGCCTCGGAAACCCAAGGAGGGGTCGCTATGAGTCGGGGCCGACTCGACGGCACATAACAACAACAACAACAACCCGCAGACACACAAGACATTTGTTGGTGAGAGGTGCTTCCCTGTCTCTTCTTTACGCCGTCCTTTTGCTGAAATCTCTATACTAGGGCGCACTGTGATTCCTTCCTGTTTTGTCCTCCCCTCCATTGTCACTTTGAATCTGGTTACTTTTTCTTCTTCATGTTTGGATCTCTTATGGTGCTTACAGCTAGGATATTGGTAGCAGAAATGCTGATTTTTCTTGTAATGAATAATACTAGTAATTCCTCTCATTTTCAATAGCCTTTCAGAATCTTCAGATTCCATTTGTACACTGTATTTCATTGATTCTAAGATGCACAGCTTTTCACATTTTAACTCCTCTGAAATCAGTATGCATCTCAAAATTGATGATAAAGCATGGTGTCATAGTTTCATTTGCAACACTTGTCTTCAAAGCTGGTATCATGGTATAATTTGCAACATTTTTATCTTAAAATTTGTATCATCTTCCCCAAACCCACTACTATCGGATCAGTTCCGACTCATAGCAACCTCCGTAGTGTTTCCAAGGTTGTAAATCTTTATGGAAGCAGACTGTCTTATCTTTTTCCTGTGGAGCAGCTGATGGGCTCAGACTGCCAACCTTTTGGTTAGCAGACCAATGCCTTAACCACAGCACCACCAGAGCTTTTTATATCATCTTAGATATGTGAAATTTTGTTTGTGTGATCCTGACTCACACCTGTGAGGAATGGATAGGGCAAAGATTATCCTTTCCATATTGCAGGTTAGGAAACTGGAGTTTCAGCTAGGTTAAGTGCTAGCAGTGTTCCTTACTCTCTAACGAGGAGAATTATAGAGGCTAGGCCAGAGTAAAGGGCCCTGGTGGCAAAGTGGTTAAGCACTCAACCAGTAAAAGGTTGGCAGTTTGAACCCATCAGCCAAAATGTGGTATTTTGCTTTCATAATGATAAGCACTCAACCACTAAAGGTTGGCAGTTTTAACCCATCAGCCAAAATACTGTATTTTGCTCTTGTAATGATTAAACCCATTGCCATTGAATCTTAGTGACTTCAAAACCCTATGAGGCAGTTCTGCTCTGTCCCTTAGGGTCACTGTGACTCAGAATCAACTTGATGGCAATGTTAGTTCAGAATATTGCTTTTAAAATCCCATTTAGGGTAAGTAATGCTTATGTTAAAACACTAAGTGGAAAAAAAATTGGATATCTGGATTTTATTACCATTTTTTAAAATTTTTATTGTGATTTGGGTGTAAATTTACAGAGAAAATTCATTTTCCATACAGCAGTTCATACATATTTTGTCTCATAACATTGACTGCAATTCTCCACAGTGTAATAACTCTCCTCCCACTTCCTCCCCATAGTTACGTCTTCCCTATGTCCTTCCCTCCCATGCACTCTCACTGCCCCGAGCTGTCTCCCTGTGCAAACATTGCCCTTCTGTTCTCCCATGACTGATCACTCCAAAGAGTGTATCTACTTGATATAAATGTTCATCCTATGACTGTCTCTTGTTTAGCTGGAAGCCACTGGAGTGAGTTTAATTCCAAACCCAAAGGGCAACTAAGGCCATAGTCTCTGGGGTTTCACCAGCCTCTATCGGACCAACAAACCTAGTCTGTTTTTTTTCTTTTTATGATTTTGAGTTTTGTTTCACATTGTTCTCCCACTCTTGGATATCTGAACTTTAAACAAAAGTATATACCCAGACAAAAGGTGGGAAATTGAAATTTTTAACAGTTATTCTCTCTGACTGTTGGGATTGTGGATGAGGTTTTTTGTTGTTTTTTTTTTTTTTTTAAATTTAAAAAAGAAGCATAATACAATTAGAAGAAAAAAAACATCTAATCCCATATAGCATTCTCCCTTACTGTCTATAACCAGAACCTCCACCTGAATCAATTCCTTTTGGAGAGTGTTTTCCTAAACCCATCAGTAAGGCTTAGAGGAATGACCCAGAGTCTTAGGGAGAGACAGAGAAGCCATTGGGAGGAAAGAAAAGAAGCCCAGAGTAAGAGAATATGAGGAGGGACAGAACAGTAAAACTCTTAATGCTTGAAGCCAATCCCTTGACCTTAGTTACAAGGGAATAATTAAGATGGGCAGTGAAGTAAAGGCTTGTTTTCTTTGAGTGGTTAAACTAAAGTATTCTAATGACTCTCTGCAGACAGTTGTGGCCTATAATTGGAAAACTGGAAGTGTGGTGAAAAGGTTCAAAGGACATGAACGTGAAATCACCAAGGTAATTGTCTATTGTTATTAAGGAAGGCGTTTGGAACTGAATAAGGAATATCAAATAGCTCTAGCTATTAACAACGAGTGAATGTCCAGTCTTAAGGAAAAATGCAAAGGCTTCACTTTGTTGTAAAGCCTCACTCTAGGAAAAAGAAAGTAAACCATTCATTTAGCTATTTATACAAGTAGGTTGGGCCCATTTTTCTTTTTAATCCTTTAATAGCTTAGGTGGTAAACAGAGGAATAGCTGAGTAGCATGTAGCTCTCTCTGACCTATCCTAACTTAACAAGGGACATGTATTGAAGGTTTACTGTGTGTAGAAAAAATGTAGCTAGAAAAATGATAGACTCTCTGTGCTAAGGGACCTACTAGTCTAGTTGTAGGGGGAAAAAAGCCAACAAAAGTTAAATAAAAATTAATTTTTAAAATAATTAAATTAAATTTGTTAGATTATAGAGTAGGGTGTGCTTCCGGGAAATATTATAGAGAATGCCAATTTATTTAACTCTCCTTAGGTTTCCAAGGCTGTATCTCTATGGAAGTAGATTGCCCAATCTTCCTTCTGAGGAGCAGCTGGTGGGTTTGAACCACCAGCCTTTTGGTTAGCAGTCAAATGCCTTAGGCCACCAGAGCGCCCTTGAAATCTACCTAAATGAACAAAAAGTTAATATACAAACTCTGTCTGTAATGAAGCTAGGCATCAGCCACAATCCCATAGCACAGAAGATAAATATCTGCCAGATTGGGCAAATCTGGTGCAAAAAGACTTCTTTAAGGTATTAAAAAAGCAAAGATGCCATTTTGAGGACTAAGACATATCTGACCCAGACCATGGTGTTTGCAATCACATCATATGCATATGAGAGCTGGACAATGAATAAGGAAGACTGAAGAAAAATTGATTCATTTGAATTATGGTGTGGCTGAATTAGATACGGCTTCAGATAACAGAAAGCCCAAATAACAGTGGTTTAAACAAGTAAAAGTTGGTGTGGTGGTTCCATGGTTATGAGGAGCCAGGGTCCTTCTGTCTTTCTCATCTACCATTACTACTGCTCAGTTTCCTTCTTCAAAGTTACTTCTGTGCTAAGGAAAAAGAGACCCAGATTCAAACAGGTTCTGTTGAGACCCTTTTATTAAGCCTTTGACAGTACAAAGACAAAACAGAGACATTCATCTGGATGAGGGAGACTATCACCATTTACACAGTACAGAAAGCTGAATGGGGTCATTGGTAAGAGTACAAAAGACAATCTCCACAAGATCATGACTGGTGGCAGGTCAACCCATCACTGTCGCAGGTGGGACAACAAAAGCAGGAAGGACCATGATTGGCATATTTCACAACTGAAGATTGAAGAGGGTTACAGGACTGGGTTCCGGGGCTTGACGGTCAAAGTATAACTAATGACTATGTGCCCCTGAGTCATAGCCACAAGGTGGCTATAAGAAAATACCAGGACCCCAACCTTTAAATTAGATAAGGACCCACCCAGGCAAGTTCCCTGGTTCTTTATGCGAGTATAATGTGCTTTCAACCACACTCTTCCTGAGGGCAAACTGCCTCTCCCTAGGTTTGTCCCAGACTTGTCTATGCATAGCCACAATACTGATTTACTGGTCAGAAAGAACTCAAATGGCATCTGAATTTATGTCAAGACTCAAAATGGAGTTAGGGCTCCTATACACTGCAGCCCTCTACAAACCAGGTGCTTTAGAATTTAAGCTCTAATACACGTTGTAGTTACAAGATGGCTGCTGTAGCTCCAGTCATCATATCTGATTTCAAGACAGCAAGAAGGAAGAAGGAGCAAGAGCAAAAGATTGTGCCTTCCAGGTCCTTATAAGTTTCCCGTAAGTATCACTCTGCTTACTTCTCATTGGCCACTGTCTTCAGGGGAGCTACAAGATTTCATTTTGTAGCTGAGCACATTGGCATATTCACTGTTACTGAATGAGAATGGGAAAATGGGTGATGGGTACACTTCTTGCAATCTGCTTCTGTACATATTAATACAAAAATTTAAAAATGAAGTATTAGCAAATAGAATCCAACTTTTTGCTAAAAGAATAGCATACCATGACTGAGCTCCTCCTAGGAATGGAGAAATGGCTCAGTATTAGGCGATTGGTAAATATAATTCTCTATGTTAATTGGTCAAAGAGAGAAAAACATGATCAACTCAGTAGATCAAAGGATCCATCATCTACTTCTGCTAAAGTAGACATAAATAGATCTTTATGTGATTAAAAATTAAATATAAAAGAAGAACAATATCTCTTTAAAAAGAACATTAAATGAATAACATTTCAATGTAAAGTGAGGTATTATGGAAAATAGTTATGATTAATAAGACAAAACATGTGAGGCTATAACATGGTACAGTTTTAGATGTGATGGTGATGAAGTACCAGTTTTGAGGATCACCCAAACAGAAGTTCTGTAGGAGACCAAAGAGGAGAGAGGTTCCTGTGGAGGAGGGAGAGTCTGAGGAGGCTTCGCAGAGGAGGTGAAATTTTAGCCTTACTTTAGAGTTGTCGTGAGTCTGTTCTGAGTCACAGCAGCTCTGTGCATACAAAGTAAAATTGCTCCATAAGATTTTCAGAAGCGCCAGGTCAGTCTTTGGAGGTGTCTCTGGGTGGGTTTGAACCACCCACCTTTTAGTTATTAGTCTAGCGCTTAACAATTTGCACCAACCAAGGACTTCTTACTTTGAAGGGCAGGGAGACATTCTGCTATGTAAAGAGGAAAGGGTAGGCTTGTGTTGAGACAGGTGGAAATTGAAACTGGCCTTGTTGTCTTTTCAAATTTAGGTATTACTCTCTCGAAAAACTAAGTATGGGACAGTTATGCAACACTTTTTTTCCTGTTTTAAAGTCCAATTGAGTGAGCACACCAGAGCTGTTGATTGGGGCTTTTTCCCTGAGCAGGTAGCCTGTATTCACCAATCAAACCAGTTCTTCAGTGCCTCTCGTGACAGGATGGTCATGCTGTGGGACTTACATGGTTCCTCACAACCAAGACAGCAGTTCTCAGGCCATGCCATGGTGGTCACCGGATTAGCTGTGAGTCCAGGTAAAATAAAGCAAATCTCTGCCCAATACCCTTGTACTTCCTGCAAAGCTCTACTCAAGCCCCATCTCATGGGCTGTCTTCTTGCCATTGTCTCCAAAGACTCCACACAGCTGTGCACTGGTTCCCGGGACAACACCATGCTTCTGTGGGACGTTGGAACTGGAGAGAGTGTGGAGAGAGCTTCTGTCTCCAGAAACCTGGTATGAATTTAAACCTGGTACAAAGCAGGGCGTCAGGAGGGAGCATGGAGTGGGGAAAGGACCTGGAGGAGAGATCAGGATACCTGCAACCGGGCAGTGGGAATGAGAACCCAAGCCTCTACTGCCAGGTTGCAATTCCACTAGTTTACACTGGATTTAAAAAGGCTCTTTTCATTTATTCCTTCAAAATATGGTCATTGTACTTTTTCCTATGGGCCAAACACTGCTGGGAGCAGGCTTAGTGATCTAGGACACAGTCTCTGCCTCACAGCTATGCTTGTTTTGTGCATGTGCATCATTCAGGGAAATAGGCATTGCCTTTTGCTTTTATGTGTAATCTGTTCTGCTTGTGAAGTCACAGTGTAGTTGTTGTTAAGTGCCGGCGAGTCGTTTCCGACTCATAGCGACCCCATGCACAGCAGAACGAAACACTGCCCGATCCCGTGCCAGCCCCACAATCCCTGCTATACTTGAGCCCATCATCGCAGCCACCGTGTCAATCCATCTCGTTGAAGGCCTCCCTCTCTTTCGTCGACCCTCCACCCCACCAAGCATGACATCCTTCTCCAGGGAATGGTCCCTTCTGACAGCATGACCAAAATAGGTGAGACGAAGTCTGGCCATTCTTGCTTCCAAGGAGCATTCTCTCAGCCCCAGGGACAACTCAGGGATGCACAAAACAGCAGGGCAGAAGAGCAGGAGAAAGGGGTTAAAGCCAGGAAGCCAGACAGAGGTACAGTCAGCCACAGGGACCCAGTTGGGGGTGATACGAGAGGTCTCCAACAGCAAGACAAACTTGTCTGTCGGTTTGTCCTACTGTGGTGACATGTAGACATGAGTTTTGAGGCTGAGCCTCTGGTGTTTAAAACCCAGCGAGTGCACCTGGTGCACAGGTAACAGCCCAGTTTGTAGACTGAGACAGACTAGGAAGAAGGAAGAGGCCGTCCACTTGTGAAAGAATTGGCCAGGGAAAACCTTATGAATAGCAAAGAAACACAGTGTAGTAGGGGACTGGTATATAAACTACACATACTTTGGGCCAGACACACCTGGCTTCAAAACTTAAATTCTTAATGTTTTAGTATCTTCATGAGGTTCTTCAGAGGTTACAGTGAGACAGTGTATGTGAAATACCCATCATTATGGCTGACAGATGTCCCTTTAGAAGTTGTCAAACTTCAGTTCTGTTCATCTTTGCTGATTTTAAAGACAACTGACAATGGCCAAATATGCTTGCCCTGTGTCCTCCATATCTGTGGAGGTTGTAAGGAAAGAAAAAGGAACTATGGTGGTGCAATGGTTAAAAACATTTGGCTTCTAACCAAAAGATCAGTAGTTGGAACCCACCAGGTGCTCCACTGGAGAAAGATGAGGCAGTCTGCTTCTGTAAAGATTTAATGTCTTGGACACCCTATGGGGCAGTTCTATTCTGTCCTGTAGGGTCACTGTGAGTCAGAAGTGACTTGATGGCAGTGGGTTAGGTTTTTCAGTAAGCAAAGAGAATCTGTCACCTTTTTGAGAACTGTTTCATGTCTTGCCCAGCAGGGGGCTGCAGAGATAAGCTCTTCACAATAGAGTCTGTGGCAGTAGGTTTGGTTTTTGGAACCTGATAAGACCTTACCGTTCCAGCTCCATGGTCTCTCCTGGGGCACCAGCTCTCTCTCTCCTCAGCTCCCTCCTGAACTGCCACCAGACTAGCAGTTCTCGACCAGAGAGCTGGGGTTTCAGGCACTGTAAGGTGTTCCCAGCTGACCCAGCTGATACTGTTGCTGTTGGGAACCTCAGAGCATAACTGTGGGTATCTGCAAAGCATAAAATCCCTCTAAGTCGCATTTACCAGTTCAGCATCCTTGAGGAGTTGAGATGCTATTTGGCACCGTTTATAGGAATTACCTCAGAGGAATGACTTGATATGGAGACCTTTTGAGAAAGTTTGTTTCTTCCAGGTCACACACCTGTGCTGGGTCCCCAGAGAACCATATATCCTACAGACCTCTGAAGATAAAACCATCAGGTAGGCTTACTGGGCCACAGTGACAGTGTTTCTGGTGAAGTGTATATGGTTCCCATGCTTACAAGCTCTGCCCTCACTCTGCTTCCCCGTATTGCTGGGCCCCTCGCAGAATCTTCTGCCCTCTACATTTCTCTGGTGCTGGGGCCTTTCCGACCTGGCCCCTCGAATCAGCTGGGAAGAAGTTGGATGCTGGGAGGTCAGGAGAGAGCCCTGTTCTTGGTAGTATCAAAGTAGCTAATTCCACCAGCCCCCACTGTGTGACTGTGTTCAGATTAATTGGTAACATGGATTGGTAATGTGCTTCCCCGGCCCCTTCACACTACCCTGCTCAGCTGCTGCTCGTTTGGTTATCAGTCATTCATCCCTCAGATGAAGCCCTCTGTGTCTGTGGGGGAGCAGGCTCAGAATCTGCATCAGGGGAGGCAAGTGGAGTAACTAGTGCATAGGCTAGAGAACAGGACTAGGAACTGTGGATCTCAGAAGACTCAACTTAGAAAGTGGTGGGAATGAGACAGAGGCAAAAATGAGACAGAAATTAAAGAAAACCCTTTCCAGTGGACCCCCTCCCCAAAGTTGTCCAAGGCCTATAAACCTTTTATATCTGGTTCTGGAGGGATGAATGTTCTTCTGTACCTTAATAAGTATCTGCCCCTCCCCCAAGTCTGTTGAAAACAGTGTCCCAAAAGAACCAAATTAACAAAGTAGCTTGCACACTTAGGATGCTTGGTCTACATTCCTGTTACCTAGATCGCAAAATAGAAAGAACTCAGATGTCGTTCAGTTTGGCTACTTCCTTCCAGCTTTGGGGTCTTATGTTGATCTGGTTCATGTTGTTGTTTTTAGGTAATCACGGCATTCCATTCCGACTGGCTGAAGCAGGAAAGAGCCAAGGCTTTTATGTTAGTGGGCTGTCTACTCAGACACATTTACTACAGACTCATTTCCTGCTGTAATGTCTTTCAGATTATGGGATAGTCGGGGGCTGCATGTGGCCCACTTGTTTCCTGCAAAACAGCACATTCAGACCTACTGTGAAGTCAGTGAGGATGGATACACATTTCTCTCCTGCAGCAATGGCTTTGGAGGAGAAGGTTGTGAAGCTACGGTAAGCGGTTGTGTGGGATTCAGGGGTCTGGGTGCTGTTGAGCAAATGAGTGATCTGGCCTCATGCCAGTAGCTGGGCAGTCTCTGCTAGTGGCTCAGGCCTGCCCCAAATGCATATTGTAAATTGTCCTTTGTGTTCTAGATGCTTCTCTTAGAGGAACATCTCTTGGCCTAGGCTCCTCTGAATTGGTAGTAGAAAAGATACCATGAGAGTCAAGATAAAAACTAAGAAACCAAACTCACTGCTGTTGAGTCGATCCTGACTCATAGAAACCCCTTCTTGGCTTTCTGAGGCAGTATCTCTACGGAAGTAGATTGCCCAATCTTCCTTCCCAGGAGTGGCTGGTGAGTTTGAACTGCCAGCCTCTGGTTAGCAGTCAAATACCTTAGGCACTTATGCCACCAGTGCTTAGGGAGTAGCTAAACTAAAAGTAGCTAAAATAAAAGTGGTTTGCTGCTGCCTCTACTCCGTGCAGACCCTAGAAAGAGAAGAGTGAAGGGGATATTTGAAGAACCAAATGTATTCCTACTGTAATGTATTCCATACACATGTGGTCACAGTGAGGGAAGTCCCAGCTCTTTAGGAAGTTTTAGAGCTTCAGCTCTGGTCCAGGGTCTACTCCATTCCTTCCCTGGCATTTAATTGTGAGACAGATTGCCTAGGCTCCTTCAAAGTACCTTGGATTCTTAATTGTAGAGTATTGGTTACAAATGATCAATCATGGGAAAACAGAAGGGCAGTATTTGCACAGAGAGATAGCTGAAGGGGCAGGAATGAATAGGAAAGAAGGACACAGTGAAGAGGTTACTACAGGGAGGAAGTAGGAAGAGAGCTGTTATATCATGGGGAATTGCAGTCAATGTCATAAGACTAAATGTGTATGAACTGCTGTATGGAAAATGAATTTGCTCTGTAAACTTTCACCAAAATCACAATAAAAACTAAAAAAGAAAAAAAGAATATTGATGACATATACAAATAGAATGATTATAGCTCCCATTTAACATTTATTGTGTGGCAGGCATTGGGCTAAGCCCTTTACATACATTATCTCTTTTAATCTTTAAAACTACCCTGTGAGGTCAATGACATGAGACAAAGTATATGTGAACTGCTGTATGAAAAGTGAATTTACTCTGTAAATCTTCACCCAAATCCTAATTAAAAAAAAAAAAAAAACTACCCTGTGAGTTAGGTACTATTGTAATTCCCATTTTATGGATGAGGAAATAGAGTCATGGCAAGTTGAAACTTCTTGCCCAAGACCACACTCTAGTAAGTGATAGATCATGGAGTTGAATCCCCAGGCTACTGATGCAGCTTCTCTTCTCCAAGCTAAGTGTTTCTAGTTCCTATAGCTGATCCTTGGATGACATAGTTTGCTGTGACTTTATTATTTCTTGGACATAGTTCAATTTGCTTTTATCCCTGAACATTATTCTCCAGATGTGGTTTGATCTGTATCAACAAGAGTGGGACTTGTGGGATTGTCATCTTCCTTGTTGTAGACACTAGTCTTCATGTATCAAGACTCAGCAGACACCCCACTTCCCATCATGCTGAAGGACCTGAGCTTGCGCTTCCTTGGCCATGATGAGAATAGCCATCTTCATTCCATCCTTAGCCATGGCTGTAGGGACATAATTGTTACTTAATGCAATCACTGGGTGGATGGGTGGTTGAGTCCGTGAATGGGATGGATGAAGACAAGGAGCAGCTAGATGAAGAGGTAAGTAGAGGGAATGGTAGCTCATGGGAAGGTAGAGAAATGAGTATTAATGAAAGTGAAATGTGTATGAAGCTAGTTGTTGTTGTTGTTATGTGCCATTGAGTCGGACCCGACTCATAGCGACCCTCTTTGGGTTTCCGAGGCGATATCACTATGGAAGTAGATTGCCCAACCTTCCTTCTGAGGAGTGGCTAGTGGGTTTGAACCACCAGCCTTCCGGTTAGCAGTCAAGCACCTTAGGTGCTACACTACAGAGCTCCAGTATGAAGCTAGAGGAATATGTGTTTGTGAACTGTTCTATGCCATTTCTTTGCAGTTGTGGGACCTAAGGCAGACACGCAACAAAATATGTGAATATATGGGACATTTCCAGACAGTTGCATCTGGTGTGTTTCTACCAAAAGCATTGGCCTTGATGCCTATAATTGCTACCGCATCACATGACTGCAAGGTGAAGATTTGGAATCAAGACACTGGAGGTAAGGAGTCTGCAGTCAGTGCTTCTGAGAAAATACTGGAAGTCCTAAAGACTTCCTTAAAACCTTCCTTCTATTGGCTAGCATATACAGTGCCACCCACGTCCTGCCACTGTCCAGTTCCCTAGCGGGTAAGCAATGATATCAAGATGCCAGGACTTCTCTGTTCAACCTCTTACTAGAAGCCATCATCACTAAGTACCCCCTGGTACTGTGTTGTTTAGACTCATTCCTGAGAGCTCAAAAATTCTTCCATCCTGAGGTCCCTCATCTAGCTTTAACTTGTGATGTTCAAGAATTGCCACTTTTGAATTCATCTTTCGAGAACTAAAATGTGAGCATCAGCCTTTGGTGGGGTGAGGTGAGTAAGGATAGTCTCAGGACTCTCCTGTTTTGACTGCAATAATGTCGTGGCACTTCAAAGCACCAGAGAAAAGAGATGTCGTGTGGAACCCAGCTCCCTAGTGTCCTCACTGCAGTGGTATGCAGGAGCTGGGTCCTGTCAGCCAGGTGTTAAATATTCTGGAATTTTGTAAGCTAGTGTTTTAATTGTTGGTAGTTTGAAATCTGGTCATTATGAAAATTGGCAAATGCCATGAATGAATTTGTTTTCCTTCTAGAAAGCTAGTTTATCAACATCCCCAACGTGTCCGTGCTATTCTGTCCTGGCCACAGAGTTCTGCCAGAGACAGGAATAGCATGTAGTTAGAGAACGTCAGACCATGTCCTTTCCACACCAATTTTCCAGAAATTCAGCTCCCAGCAGGGGGAGATAGGGTAGCCCCTGCAGGGAAAACACATGGGATCACATCTGGAGGCACGTGCACAAACAGCTGTGTGCAAGGCATTCATCCACAGTTGGGCCGGCCCTGCTGTACCTTCACGTCGATTTGCCTTCTCCAGTTCCCCCAGCGCCACAGATGCAGGAGGTGGGCTGAGCGGACATTTAGATTTAATGATGGTAAACAGAGACCAGGGTAAACAAGATCTGACCTGACCAAGTGGCATAAGTGAGGCCCACCAGTGACCGGTGGTTCTTAAAAGAGTAGCCTCTGAGCTGCAGGTGGAGGGAGCCTGGAAGCCCTCAAAGATGGAACCCCACATTTCCCTATTATCCTTAGCAAGGCCCCCAGGACACCAGCAGCTGTTGAGTATCTTTATCTGTTTTTCTCGACCCCTGCCGCCTTTGTTTGCTAGGCAGGTAGCCTTAGCAGGGAAGGCCCTGGTTGTCTGAACATCCTTCCAGGTGCTTCATGTCCTTGGTGCATGTGCCATTCCCTGCAGTTGAAGCTTTAGGAGTCGCCCAGGTTCTGGCTTCCCATCTGGAGTCCTGTCCTCTGAAGTGTGCAGTGCCCATCTTACATGGGTTAGATACGTGCAGCCCATGTTTTATTTCCTTGAGTTTCTCTGGAAGACACTTCACTTCTTCGTATTGCACTTTTGGTCTAACCTGCTGCTTTCCCTTCTTCTGTAGCCTGCCTTTTCACTCTGTCTCTGGATGGAGCAGGGCCTTTGACTTCCCTGGCTGTTGGCGACACCGTCTCCTTATTGTGTGCAAGTTTCAGCAGAGGAATTCATTTACTCCGAGTGGACAGCCGCCGAGGGCTGGAACTGCGGGAAGTGGCAGCATTCTGATGCTGAGAGACGTTCACGGGATAGTATCAAACCCTGGCCCTTCCTTTCTCCGTGTGGCTTTGTGTTTTCTCACATTATGTTCAGGGGAGAGGGGGGTGGGGCTGGTTGGTTCTGCTTAAAGTTCACTTAGAAGGTCTATCAGTGCTCGAAGTTAATTTAAATCCAGTAACTCAGAATCAGGTATAGACTGTCAGAATAAGAGACTAAACAGAAAGTTCTCTCAGTCAGAGTTAAATCCAGATGCAGTTTATAGTTTTTGTTCTTCCAAGAATAAGTTTATTGCTTAAAAAATTACGACCTGCAAGAGTGGTAGGTCTCTAAAGGGAGGGACCAGATTTGCTGGTCCGATAGAGCCAGGTGGAACCACTGAGACTATGGCCTCTAGTTGCCCTTCGGGTCTGGAATTGAACCCACACCTGTGGTTTCCAGCCAAACTGGGGACAGGCATATGAGTTGAACATTTACCTCAGGTAGATACACTCCTTGGAGAGAACAATCATGGGAGAAAGAAAGGCTGCTTATGCACAGGGAGACAGCTCAGGGGGCAGGAGCCCATGGAGGGATGGACACTGGGAAGAGGTAACTGTGGGGAGGAGGTGGGAGGGGAGCTGTTGCATTATGGTAAACTGTGGTCAATGTCATGAGACAAAGTATATGTGAACTGCTGTATGGAGAGTGAATTTGCTCTGTAAATCTTCACCCAAATCACAAAAAAAAAAAAAAAGAGTGGTAGGTCTCTGTCTGTGAGAGTCACAACACAGGATCTAATTCTACAGAGCTGACCCTCTCCTATGACTCCACAAAAGGGGGGGGGGAAGGGGGGGTAAGGGAGCTACTCTAGTTGGGGCCTCAGTATCGAGATGGGAAAGAACACTCAGCTCCAGGAAGAAAATGGCCTGACATGAAGCTCCAGTTACCGCTCCTCGGCAGTGTGAGTTATCAGTCTCGGTTAGAAGCCTGAAGCCTTGGCCTCTGCTCAGAGTAGCAGCAGACCGGGAGCTGGTAAATCCCTTCCTGCTTTTGGTACCTTCCTAGACCAGGGCTGAGGCTCCATGGTTTCTTTCTTTTCTTCTTTTTTTAATTGTGATTTGGATGAAAGTTTACAGAGCAAATTCATTTTCCATGTAGCAGTTCATACACATTTTGTTTCATGACATTGGCTGCAATTTCCCACAGTGTAACAGCTCTCTTCCCAATTCCTCCCTGCAGTTACCTCTTCCCTGTGTCCTTCTTTCCAATGCATTCCTGCCCGGAGCTATCTCCCTGTGCAAACAAGATTGTCCCTGTTCTCCCAAGATTGATCTGATAGCTCTAAGGAATGTATCTACCTGATGTAAATGTTCACCCCGTATGCCTGTCTATTGTTTGGCTGGAAGCTACAGGAGTGAGTTCAATTCCAGACCTGAAGAATAACTAGGGGCCATGGTCTTGAGGGTCTCACCCGGCTCTATCAGACCAGCAGACCTGGTCTTTTTCACTGAGGCTGCATGATCATGAGACGTGAGATGGTTTGAAGAGGCTGAAAACCACAAGGCATTTGCCCAGAATTATGGGTGTCCTCAAACTTGTTCTGTAGGTAAGAAAACTTAGAGGTTCAGAAATTAGGGCTAAAAATATTTTGTTTGCACATTTCATATTTTTATTTCCTTTTGTATGAACTCTTTTTTGGGAATAAGAAAATCTCTGAAATAACAATAGAAAGTGTAGAAAAAAGTAGAGGGATAGACCTAAATGTGCCCCAGTAGTTGGGCCCCCTTTGACGAGGAGAGGCAGGCGTGCGCAGGCCCTATCTGTGTGGCCTCATGAGTCTAGTCCTCGGCCTGGTGCTCTCAGGCTTATTCCCCCCAGGAAAGTAGAGTCCCTCCTGCCTTCAGACAAGCCCACACACAGGCAGGGAGGGCCTGGAGATTCTCCTTCTGTGGTGGTTACTTTTGTATGTCAACTTAGCTAGGCCTGGTTGAGTGGCTGGGCAGCTGGATGTAGTAGTCCCCATGATGAGACTGGTAATCAATTCCATGGTGGTATCTACTGTGAGCTGCCTTTGGGTATGTGGTCTGCTTCCTGTATATAAGGAGAAGCTTTGAGAAAGGTCTCTAGCCTATGGCACACTTGGACCCTGCATGTAGCCATGTCATTGCTCAGCAGCCTGCCATGCTCTGCCAACCTTGGGACTTAAGTTAATGGCCTGCCGTGTGGTTTGGTAACGTCGGGACTGTGCCTTTTTCCTTGTCAACCTTGGGGCTTCTCAGCCTCAGCAGCCAGCAGCTGTCTGAATGAAGAAACGTCTCTAGCTTCAGTGGGCCAGGAGCAGGAGGCAGAGCTGGACCCCAAGGTTGAGGGGCTTTCACCTAGCCCCTAGAGCCTGGCACATGAACTTGGACTTAAAGGCTCCAAATTGTAAGAAGAAACTCCTGTTTGTTAAGGCCATCCCGTTTGTGGTATATTCCTGTCAGAGCGGCACTAGGGAACCAGAACACCTCCTGACAAGTCTTAGCCAAGGAAAGACTCTGCAGTGGTGTCTCTGGCCTCTGCTTGTCCAGTGGCTGACCACCATCGTCCTTGTCTGCCTCTGGCTTCTCTTTAGGCTCCTGTCCCCCTTTCTCATCTGCAGCGCCCTGGATGGGAGTCTGTTGTTAAGATGGGGCATAAGCAGGCCTGAGTTTGAATCTCTACTTCTCCACGTAGCTGTATGATCATGGGCAAGCTATAAATCTAAGTTTTCTCATTTAAAGGTGGGAATCCTAAGCATAATTTCCTCAGAGGGTTGTTTTGAGAACAGGACATAACTAATAAAATGCCAAGCAAGGTGATAGGTGCTTACGAATTGTAGCCACAGTTATTGACTGCCCTCTAGCCAGACTGAACATTCTCCTTTCCAGACTAATGTTCTTTTTCCCAGACTAAACGACCATTTCTTCCTGTTTGTCTTAGATCTTATTTTTTAACCCTTTAGTCATTTATTGGCTTCCCTGTGACTCCTTAAGTTACGTATCTCTAAGCTCTGGAAAGAGAAAGTAGTGGGAGAGAGCTATCTTACGGAGCGTGCACAGAAAGCTGATGCATTTTTTCTCACAACAATTTTCATTATTATTCCCATTCCACAGGTGGGAAAGCTGAGGCCCAGCGTCCTGGAGTCCTTTGCCCAAGGGCCCACATGGAGGGAGGGAGGGGAAGAGTTAAAATGTGAACCTGCGTTTTCTTACATTCAGAGCCAAAAGCACATTCCCTTGCAGGCCTTTCCCTTTGCATGAGGTTACAGAGCTTTCACCGTTCATTTCAGAAATCCATGGGCCATCATGTTGTCTGCTTTCTGGGCCAGTTATTGACTTTGGTTCATGGAGATTTCCTTGGCCAGGTGCCTGGCCCATGGCCAGATGCCCGGGCTCACAGACAGGTGTCTCAGGGAAAGTCTGAGAGTGTCCTGGTCTGTTAGTGGTACAGCTGACACTCCTGGAAGGAAGACAGGCAGCAGGTCAGAAAAGCCAGTGGGTTGAGGGGGCCCCAGGAACGGGGGACAGGCTGCTGCGAGAGGAAGGGTGCGCGAGGGAGCTGGAAGGCCTCTGGTGGTTCAGCAGTGACCAGTAAAATCCTTCCCCTCAGCTCTCTGTCCACGCATGGTTGATGTAAGGCTTGCTTGTCTGTACACACAGATGAGGATGTGTTAGTCTCTTACAGGACTTTTTGGTCTGATAGGCCCTCATCAGATAATCTCACCATCTAAGGTACAGGCTGCTAATGTTCATTCATTCACTTACTGAACATTTTAGAAGCTGCCCTCCCAAATCAGATGAAGTTTCAAAAAACAGTTTCCCTTTCTCCAGGAAAGTATATAGGCCCCTTGGAATCTGGCCATTTTTACATTTGTTACTTACTTACTTATTTATATCTATATCTATATATCTGTATCTGTATCTGTATCTCTATCTCTCTATATATATAATTTAATGATGTTTTTATGAGTCTGAAGATGGATGTAATGCATCCAGGAGCACGTATAGGAGATCCTTCTCCCGGGTCCACACTCACACTGCTGTGGGGGAGCCCATGTAAATGCGATTCCCATTCAGTAGGCTGCAGGAGCCAGAGATCCTTGTTTCCAGCCATCTCCAGTGATGCTTATGCTGCTGGGCATGTCCTACACTCTGGGCAGGCCTAAGGCCAGGTTCTGAGTGACGAGACTGCGGTGCTCCCACGGGGCGTGTTGGCCCCTGCCCTTTGCCAGGTCTTGCTAAACGCTGGTTGTCAGCTGATCAGAACCTGCCTGGTCACTGCTGTTTCTCCATCCTCCACTGCTCATCCACTGCTGTGTGCTGCCTCTCCTTCCTCAGATGGGTTAACCCCCTCCTCCGCTCCAGACCTTGGCTGAGCACCACCGAGCGCATGACTCCTCCAGTTGCAAGGTCCTGCTAGGGTGAGGTGCTTTTCCGGCTGGCTGGCCTTGGCCCCCCCAAGCATGAACTAAGTTTAACGCTCAGATTCCTGAGGTGCCTCTCTCTCTCTTATGATATCTCCCCAGAAAAAATTTCCACTGTTTGCAAAGTACTCCCTAGCCCTGACCACCTGCAGACATTATGATAATGACTTTGCTGGGCAGACAGTTAGTGACCCAGAAAAAGGCCTTGGCTGACTTTGTGTTTATTTAAATACCTGCAATGCCCTGACTAATTTCTTACGTGCTTTGCTTTTTAAGTTCTGGATTCAATGGTTGTAGAAAACTAGGCCTGACAGAGTTTCTAAGTGACTGTTTCTATGACAAAAATAATATTTATTATGGAGATTTTAGAAGAGATAGATAAACAAAAGGAAAATAAAAATACCAATAAGCCTGTTTTTATAAAAACATCAATAACTCAGAGATAAACATTGTAACATTTTGCCTCATGGCTTTTCAGTCTTTACACATAAAATTTGTTTTATAAAATTTGGCTCACACTACATACACCATTTGGGCAGCTGCTTTTCTCCCTCCATGTAACAGTACATTGAGACCATTTTTATAAGTCAACAAAAAATTAACGTAGTTCCCCACTTAATTAATATGTTTAATTTGTGGTTAAAATAAAACTATAATGAGCATCCCCACTCAACCAAAAGATAAAAGCATGTCCTTTGGATACTTCAGGCAATTGTGTTACTAGGTTAAAGTATATGAACTTCTTCCTGGTGTGCACTTGTGCTGGCAAACTGGAAGCGTGGCTTTCAGATTCCCAATTATGAACCATATCTTGTGGGTCGAACCAGGGTCTTGAATCCCCGCTGACCTTCTACCAGAGCTGAGAGGGACCAAAGGCCACCAACTATCACATCTGTCTCCAGCTCAGAAAGAAGAGGAGAGCTGCTTTAAGCCCATAGTTGTCAAGTAGATTTGGACTCATAGCGGCCCTATAGGACATAAGAACTACCCCATAGGGTTTCCAAGGCTGTAAATCTTTACAGAAGCAGACTGCCACATCTTTCTTCCATGGTGTGGCTGTTGGTTTGAACCACTAACCCTTCAGTTCACAGCAGAGCACTTTACCACACCACCAGGGCTCCAAGATCATCTTTAGATATCTAGAACTTCCCACAGTCTTTACTTTCACAGAATTCTAAGCTAACCTAAATTCTATAATAATTTCTGCGTGTACTCTTCCATGCAATAGTTAGCTATTTAAAATCAAGGGAGTAGATCAATAAGGGATGGGTTCAGTAATCCACGGCACATCTGTTCAACGAAGTAGGCTTTTTAATAAAGAAACCGGTCCCCGTTGTGACCCATCATTAGGTGATGGGGGATCCCTTTGGGTCAGAGTGGAGCTTGCTCCGCAGGTTTGTCCGTGGCTGCTCTGTTCGGGTTTGGGAAGCAGATTACCAGGCTTTCTTCTGAGGAGCCCTGGCTGGGTTCCAGCCTCCAGCCTCTCAGCTGACAGTGAAGCGCATTAACCATTTGCACTGCCCAGGATACAACCATTAAAAAATTGAAAAAACTTTCTGAACTCATATGGAATGATATCTCAGACACATTAAGTGAAAAAAGCAAGGGGCAGAACAATGTACACGAGAGGCCGACATTTGTATAGAAAGGAGGGGAAGTACAGATGTCATCAACAGACGCAACTCTGGAAAGCTACCTAAGAAGCTGATGGGGGAATGTCGTTAGCCTCTAGGTGGCTGGGAGCAAGTTTGAGTTAGAAAATCAAATCTTTCACATGTTGTACCATTCGGATGTATTAACTACTCAAAAATAAATGTAGGTTTAAAAAAAATATACAAAATGAAGGGACCAGGGTATCTGGTTATATCAGCATTCAAATATCCTTATTTATCTGTGTTTATTCTCCAAATCCCATTTAAAAAGTCAATGAAGGAGTAACAGGAGAGGAACGC
>NW_006921624.1:14013844-14024105 GCF_000298275.1 Orycteropus afer afer
GAAGGCTAGCAGTTCAAACCCACCAGCTACTCCTCAGAAGGAAGGCTGGGCAATCTACTTCCGTAATGATACTGCCTTGGCAACCCAAGAGGGGCGTCACTATGAGTCGGGGCCGACTCGACGGCACATAACAACAACAACAATCTCCTGTTCATATTACAATAGTCCCAGTTAACATTCTCTGTGTGTTACTGTGTGCCAGGCATTGTGGGACAATCTCTACATGTATTATTTCATTTATCTGCAGGTCAGGTAGGTAAAATTGTTACCCTCATACTCAGGTGAGGAAACAGGCTTGCAGAAGTTAAGTCATTTGCTCAAGTCTTTACTGATAGGAAGTAGTCTGTTTTCCCGGAGAGGATAGACTTTGACCCAGAAGTCCAGGCTTTTCACCCTTACGCTCAACTGCCTCTGTCCTGTTTTTCTGTTGGATTATTTGCCTTTTTCTAATATTTTGCAAGAGCTCTTTTACTTTTGGTTGCAGGGGCTCAGTGTGGGGAGGGGTCGGTCCATTGGGGGACGGCTGAGTGGCAGATGGGGCTCAGGGGCACCTGAAGCCGGTGGACAAGTCAAAGCAGGGAGAGCAGGTGTAAGTGGAGGGGACGGCAAGAGATCAGCCAGCGGACGACGGCAGTCTTCCGGGAGCTGAAGCCAGAGTGACTCACGGGAGGAAGTCCAAGAGCCCAAAGCTTCCAGGGTGTCCCCTGTAGGTACAGACAGTCCACAGACAGCAGACAAAAGAAAGGAGATCCTGGAACAGAGGTGGCTGGTCAAGGGCCGCCTGAAGATCCATGTGAATGAGACCCGCCCACAACTGCCTGGAAACCAGGTCACTAAGAAGTCAGAGCCCAGAGCACATGCTTGCAGGCCACGCTTGGAAGGGATGAGGAGGAGGTGCTCAGGTAAGGAGAGGGAGAGGGTCCTGGAGGGAAAGGTCATGGGGCCCGAGAGTCCTGGGAAGAGTCATGGTCCAGGGCTAAGCCTTGGCCTGGGAGACAGGGCTCTGGGGTGCATTTTTCAAGCACAGCCACTTTTGAGCTGTGGAATCTTAGACAAGTCACTTCGCCATTCTGAGACCTGACTTCCCCATCTATAAAATGAGTACAAAAATAATCATGGAACTGTGCACTGAACAGCTGTTCTGTCCTGCTGAGACTGGAACAGTCATTATTCCTTCCTTCAGAAATCCTGTAAAATGGAATCATTAACCCACTTTACAGAGGAAAATGAAGTTCAGAGAAGCCGTTAGTCCAAGGTCCCACAGCAAAAGTCTGGTTCTAACACCTATACATTTCCTAATCCTATCCTGCCTCCTTCACCAGCTGGTTTTAAAGAATCAAACGGCCTTCTGCAAATGGAAACAAACACACTATAAGAGTCAATGAACCATATTGATGTGAGTTGCCACACTTAGATCCTAGCAAGGACCAGGACTCTTTGTAAACTGTGAAGTGCTGTACCAACACTAGTTCTTCATCTCTGTCCTCTCGAGGCTGAAAACACTGAGCTGACACTACAGACAATAGGGTCTGACTAACTTGGACATAGACTGAGGTGATGACTTTGATATGGCATTTAGGACTGTAGCTAAGGTGTCCTGGCTTGAGGGTGTGGGTGGGATGGATACATCGCCAGAGTCTCTCCTGGGATGACTGGACTCTGACCAGCTGAATTTAAAATGACAGTGGCTGCCTGAGCAGGCCACAGCAGATAAGGTCCGGGTGATGATGTAATAGTGATCAGGGTGATAATGTAATAGTGATCACTCCTCTCGAACAGATGACAAGACTCCAGAATCTCATTGGATCCTTAGCCCAACCCAGCAAGTTGGCAATGACTTTATCCCCATTAAAGAGGAAACTGGGGCAGGGGGCAGTGGTGGCTCAGTGGTAGAATTCTCACCTTCCATGTAGGTGACCTTCCTGGCCAGTGCACCTCGAGCACAGTCACCACCCCATCTGTCACAGGGGCCTGTGTGTTAAAAAGCTGAACAGCGTTCAGCAGAGCTTCCAGATGCAGACAGACTAGGAAGAAAGGCCTGGCAATTGGCTCCTGAAAAATCAGCCAGTGAAAGCCCTATGGACCAAACAGTCTGATCGCATTGTGCTTGAGGTCACCTTGGGTAGGAGCTGACTGGAGGACAACTAACAGAAATAACAATACAAGCTTACCGAGTAACATGAGAACTTTCAGACGAGGAAACAAACTACAACCCTCACCCCCACCCCCACCCCACATAACACTATTGACAGTCTGGTGTTTATCTTTCCAGAGATTTTTCCCATCGCATGTATTTTTGAAAAGTGGATTATATCGTAGTATGGTTTTACACCCAGTCCTCACTCATCGACGTGGTTAGTTTCCAAAGAGCAGGTCGTTAATGTGAAACAAGGTCATGCAAAAATGGAGAATGACCACATCAGATCACAAATGGAGGATGATTGTATCATTATGTAACTGTTGAACCAGTGAGAATCATGGCCCAGCTAAGTTGACACTTAGCCTTGATCATCACAGCCAATGTTATTCTCCCCTCATGCCTCAGTGTTTGTTACTACAGGGGTTTGTTGTTAATGTGCAAAATAGACTTTTTTTTCTGTTGTCATAAATGCAAAATATTGGCTAATGAGATAGTTGATAAGTGAGGAGTAGGTGTATTTCCAGTTCTCTTTTCACTTAATGACATACATCATAAACATGTTTCCATACTAACAAGTGTTGTATCACATCAGTTTAAAGGCTGTAGCATTCCTTTTGTTTAGAGGGAGCAGAATGTATTTAATCAAGGTCCTGTTAGTGGATAATTAGGTAGTTTTCACTACGTCACCGTTAGGATAGTGCCACAGTGGGCATCCCTGTAATCAGATTTTTGCCCAGGTCCTTGATTATTTCCATGGCATAGATCCACTTGGGGAACTGCTTGGTCAAAGGCTATGTACATTTTAAGGCTTTTGGTAAGTCTCAAAGGTGTGCTTCTGACAGGTTCTGGAATTCAGGCTCTTCAAACCTGGTGCAGAAAACATCATTTCATGGCCTCAGAGTCCAACTTTTATTTATTTATTTATTTTTATTGTGGTGAAAACATACACAGCAAGACATCCACCAATGTAACAACTTCCATGTTTACAGCTCAGGGACACCGATGACATTTTTCATGTTATGCCGCCATTATTGCTATCTTTTTCCGAAATATTTCACTACCGTTACCAGAAACTCAATGCCCCGCAAACAAATCCCCTTTCCCTCTCTGTCAAACTTGACGCTTTCTTTCTCTTGAAGCCCTTTGCAGTATTGTTACTGTCTTTACTGTGTGTCAGGCTCTAAGACACTTACTACTTCTGGCGTCTTTTTCAGATGAGGAAACTGAAGCATAGAGAGATCAAAGGAGTCAGTAAGCAGAAGATCTGGGGGCATAGACTAGTTCCAGCATCGACACTGTTCACTGTCAATTCTGTCACCAAAGATACTTCTCACCCCCTACCCCTTTTACCTTCCATGCCATCGCCTAACCTATGCCAAGTACTACCATCCCACTGGCTACTTTCCCTGACTGGTCTTCCATTTCCACTCTTGCCCAGCAGGTGGACTATTGTTTTTAAAATGCAGATAGAGTCAAGTCACTCCCCTACTTTCAACTGTTGTTTTTTACTTTCAGTTGCTTTACTTGACTTTTCAATAAAATGCAAGTGCATCCCAGAGTTTACAGGCCCTGCCTCCTATCCCTCTGGCTTCCCCGGGAGTCAGTCTCCCCGCCCCAGCTTTCCCCACCACACATCAGTCACCACACTTCGGCTTCCCTAACCCACCGCCACTGAGCTGATTCTGACTCACAGCGAGACCCACTGGGTTTCCAAGTGTTCTGGTTCCCTGGTGCCGCTCTGACAAGAATATACCACACATGGGATGGCCTTAACAAACAGGAGTTTATTCTCTCACAGTTTGGAGGCTTTAAGTCCAAGTTCAAAGTGCCAGGCTCTAGGGGCTGTGTGAAAGCTCCTCGACCTTGGGCGTCAGCTCTGCCTCTTGCTCCTGGCCCACAGAAGCTAGAGGCTTTTCTTCACTCAGACAGCTGCTGGCTGCTGAGGCTAACAAGCCCAAGGTCAACAACAATAAAATGGCACAGTCCCGATGATGTTATCAAACCACATGGAAGGCCATTAATTCAAGTTCATTGTAAGCCCCAAGGTCGACAGAGCATGGTAAGCTGCTGAATAATGACACAGCTACATGCAGAGTCCAAGCATGCCATAAGCTAGAGACTATCTCCAAGGCTTCTCCTTATATATAGGGAGCAGACCACATCCCAAAGCAACTACTCAGCTGCTTGTGGTAGATCCCACCGTGGAGTTAATTGCCAGTCTCATCATGGGAAATAACTACCACCAGCTGTTCAGCCACTCAACCAGGCCCAGGCAAGTTGACATACAAATTTAACTACCACACCAAGGCAGTACGTCTTTACCGAAGTAGATTGCCCCTTCTTCCTTCCGTGGAGCAGCTGGTGGGTTTGAACTGCCAACCTCTTGATTAGCAGTCATATGCCTTAGGCACTGCGCCACCAGATCTCCTTCTGGCTTCCTTACATGTCCTCCAATCAGAAGAGCTCTTTCTAACCCTTGGCTTGGCACATGCTATTCCGTTGGCCTAGGATACTTTTCCCTGCACTCTGGATGGCTGGATTCTTCTCATCCTTCAGTCTCAGTTTTGCATCACTTCTTTGGAGAAAACTTTGGTAGTCTAATTTGGAGCAGCCAACCCCTAAGTCCATTTTTCTTTTATTCCTTTACAGCATTCATTAAAATGATGCATTTATCGACCAACCGACCCACTGCCATTGAGTCGATTCTGACTCACAGCAACCCCCGTTGGGTTTCCAAGTCTGTTACTCTTTATGGAGGTGGAGCCTTATCTTCCTCCCACTGACCAAATGCCTTGCCCACTGTGTCACCAGAGTGCCTTGTCTGCTGCTCATTAAATGTGCCTTTCCCTCACTAGACTCTAAATGTCAGCAGGTCAAAGGCCATCACGTCTCTCTTATTCACCATTATTTACTTAGCATGGAGCCTGGCCTTTAGTAAGCACTCAATACCTGTAGCTGACTGGGCCACAGAATAAGGGATGGGTAGGGGTCCTTGGTAAACTATCCTACCTTTGGTCAGGGCTGTTGCATCTCCTGCATAGCTTCATCTCCTCCTCCATATGGAATAGTGATGGGTCCAGAAGAAAAGCAGAAAGCATGGATGGAGACTGTAAGCAGGTTTTGCTTCAGGTGTCAATTCAGTTATTATTGGGTGCCGTTGAATCAGTTCTGAGTGATAGCAACCCCATATGACAGAGTGGAACTTCCCCACGGGACTTCCTCCCTTGTGATCTTTACCTGTGGGAGCTGATGCCCAGATCCTTTCTCCTACAGAGCAGCTGGTGGGTTTGAACTGCTGACCTTTGGTAATCAGTCAAGTGCTTAACCATTGTGCCACCAGGGCTCTTCAATTCAGGATAAACCAAAAAACTAAATAAAACAAAAACCAAATCCCCTGCCATTGAGTTGATTCCAACTCATAGCAACCCTATAGGACAGAGAATAACTGCCCTACAGGGTTTCCAAGGCTGCATGTAAACCTTTAAGGAGTTTGGTTGTGTAGTGGTTAAGGCATTTGGCTCTAACCAAAAGGTCAGTTCGAACCCATCAGACGCTGTGCAGAAGAAAGATGGGCTGGTTTGTTTCTGTAAAGATTTATGGCCTTGGAAACCCACCGGGGGTCATTGTGAGTTTGACTTTAGTTTATGTAAATCTGTATGGAAGCAGACTGCCTCATCTTTCAAGCCTGGAGCAGCTGGTGGGTTCGACCTGCTGACCTTTTGGTTAGCAGCTGGATGCTTTAACCACTGCGCCACCAGAGCTCAACTCAGGAAAGATGATGTCATATCAGGGGCACAAGGGAATTAGCACCCTGATTCCCCCTTGCAGAATTCCTGGATTCCACGAGAGATGCATGGCCAGGAGGGATCTCCCGCCCACATTCATTACCTAGCCAGTAACCCATATCCAGCAGGTTCGTGGGTCCCTCTGCCACCTTCAACTAGCTGGGTGACCTTGGCTAAGTCACTTGTCAGTAGTTAGAACTGGAGATGTGGTTTTCAAACTTTTTCTCCCCAGCAGCTCAACTCTTCAAATTATTTAGATGACCAATATGAGGAACAGGTAAGAGTCGAATGTTTCTGGTTGAAATGGGGGAGCAAAGCTGGGTTACTCCTCTGTGCCAACCCTCCCCTATAAGACCCCAAGGTGGGGGGCGGGTGATGGCCAACCTTTGAACTGTGGATCTCAGTGGTCAGCGCCTGCCAGACTGACATGTTCTAAGAGTGAAGTGGAAGGCAACAAGACTGGCAAATATATTCTGGTTGTGGCTGCCTCAAACATTAAGAGCTCAGGAGACCAGAGAGAACTTGCTGAATCTGACAGAGCTTTCAGGCTGTGAAGTAGGTGAATTTCACAGCAGTTAAAGTGCAGGGCAGCCCGTGCCTTTGTGTGGGGAGAGAGATGTTTCCAGCCATTTTAGAAATAAGGGCCCAGGAGAGGGGGACATGGGGAAGCCCGGAAGGCTCACTTTCCTCTCTAAAATTAGAAAAAGGAAATTGCCAACCCTACCTTTCCAGGCCGGGGATTGGCCTTGAGGGGGCCGCCCACAATCTTGCAGACACTTGGCTTCCAGGTTCGGTTGGTTACCACGCCCCAGGGGAACTCAGGTCCCCCACCGCCCCACCCCGCCACCCAGGCGGCTCTCCAGTGCACTCAGGAGGCTGCAGCCCAGGCCACCTGGCAGCTGCAGATGCTGCGTATGAGCTGCCATGGAGACAGCCTCGCGGCTGGTGGTGAGGAGGCAGTCTCCCAACGCTTTGTGGATCCCGGAGAGGAACCGGCTGGAGCTTTAGGCCCTTCAGGGCAGTCCGCTCGACCACCCTACCTGAAGGAAGCCCAGGTGGGTGCCCCGGAGGTTTCCAGGGATGAAGGGAGGGAGGAGTCAGTGGAGGGCGAGTACGAGCGGAGGCTCCAGATGAGCACCTGGGCAGAGAACCGAGCACAAGGCCGCCAGCTCACAGGGGAACCCTTACCTACGGGGTCGCTGGTCAGGCCAAGGCCCTGTGCCTGCACCTGGGCTGAGTGAGTTGGCTCTGGAGGGCTGGTCCTGGTGCCCAAGAGAAGGGAAAGACCCGAGTGTCCAGAGAGGCCATCTCTTGAGGTAGCAGGAAAGGAACTAGCTGGGTGAGCTGTAGCCCACCTGCCCTCCTTGGGTTGAGAGCAGCCAAGGGTAGAAACAAGGAGCATCTCGTCCATGTCTAAGGCCCAGCTGCTCTTTCCTCCAAGGCCAGCTCCTTACAGTGCTGTAGGGGCGGCTGGCTCAGGTCTTCATCCTGAGAGGTGGAGACTTAGGAGCTGCGTGACCTGGGACGTGTAGCTTCATGTTTTTGAACCTGAGCTTTTTCATCTGTAAGATGTGGGTGATAATACATTTTAACACCCCCAGAACACTTCATCTGGGACCAAGTAGAGGGACAGAGCTTAATGGTGTACCTTTGCTCCTTTTTCTTTTCTACTGGGACATCGCCAGTAAGGCCTCCCAGTGTCTGGTCTGAGGATGGCTGAGCAACGAGGCCGGGAACCCGAGGCTGAATGCCCTGTCTGCTGGAACCCCTTCAACAACACGTTCCACACCCCCAAAATGCTACACTGCTGCCACTCCTTCTGTGTGGAATGCCTGGCCCACCTCAGCCTCGTGACTCCGGCCCGGCGCCGACTGCTGTGTCCACTCTGTCGCCAGCCCACTGTGCTGGCCTCAGGGCAGCCCATCACTGACCTGCCCACAGATACCGCCATGCTTACTCTGCTCCGCCTGGAGCCCCACCACGTCATCCTGGAAGGTCGTCAGCTCTGCCTCAAGGACCAGCCCAAGACCCGCTACTTCCTGCGCCAGCCCCGGGTCTACACTCTGGACCTAGGCCCTGAGCCTGGGAGTCAGGCCAGGCCCCCCCAGGACACGGCCCCTGCTACCGTGACCATGTCCATCCCTAGTCACTACTCTCTGCGGGAGTGTTTCCGCAACCCTCAGTTCCGGATCTTTGCCTACCTAATGGCTGTCATCCTCAGTGTCACTCTGTTGCTCATATTTTCCATCTTTTGGACCAAACAGTTCCTTTGGGGTGTGGGGTGAGGGTTCTTTTCCCTGACAAGGAACCAAGCCTTTCTCAGTCGCCGCTCGTGACTGCGATTTGCTGCTGGGTTTGGGGACTGCAGAACCTCTTGGTGTCTTCCTTCACAGTATTGTGACTCTTACAATCCAGGGATCAGTGAGACGGTCCTACTGGAACGCAAGCTTCTGGAAGCTACTGGGCTGCGAGATGTGGAGGGGCCTCTGGGTGAGAACCATGGGGTCATGGGAGGGCAGAGAAGCAGAGCTGATTGCACGGCTACACAAGTTGTGCCAAAGGGCTGGACAGTGGTACCCAGGAACCCAACTAGCCCAAACGCAGGTTGCATGTTTCACCAGAGCGGCCTTCAACTCAGTTTATGTGGTTTTGAGTTGCTCTTTTCATCATGTGTTGCTAAAAAATGTAGACAGTGAGCTTGAATTCTGTGGGCAAACGTGTCTCCCCTGCTCAGCTTTCTCTCTGGATCCTCGCCACCAGCCTCAGTAAAGGTGGTCTGCATTCATTACTTCACTCCTTCATTCAACCACTATTTACCGGGCTGCACTGAGTACCAGACCTAGGGGAAGAGGGTAGGATTATCCAGGGGCAGCAGTACCAGACCAGTGGGGAGGGCAGGCTCACCCGGCAGCTGCTTGTACAGGACTATCTCTGGTCAGCAAGTAGTTCCCTCTGTAATTCTAGCCCTACGGGCAGAGCCTCAGAAGCCAGGCCAGCCCCACAGGCAGGGAGACACCAGTCTCCACTTTACATCAGCATCTAGCAACCAATGAAAACTACTGCTAGAATTTGGATGTTTGGGCTGGTTAAATGCCACAACAAGAAAAGACAACATTTTGAATTTTTTATACAGTAAGTTTTCTTTCAGAGGCTAGAAACTGAGTCGGTTTTATTTGCTCTAAATAACTTTTTAGACTTCGTGGAACTAAACAAACAAAAAAGACAAAACCCAAACCCATTGCCATCACGTCAGTTCTGACTCATAGCGACCCCCACTGGGCTTCCGAGGTGGTAAATCTTTATAGAGGTAGATTGCCCAGTCTTGCTTTCACAGGGCAATCTACTTCTGTAAAGGCAAGTTTGAACTACCAACCTTCTGGTTAGCAGCCAGATGCCTTAGGCACTGCACCATTACTGTTGTTGTTGTTGTAATTTGTCATCGAGTCTATAATTCTATAAATTCCCCTTGGGGTCTAAATATACAAGCTATTTCAAAATAGCCGAGACATGCATCTCATGTTTAGTAAAACCAAACCGATTTAAACGTCAATGTGAAGAAAATAAATTCTCAATCACAAAATTGGAAAGCTGCCTAGGTGGCCATCAGGGGACTAGCATCTACCTCTGCCCTCAGGTAATTACACCAGAGCTGGAACTCAACCTCTCTCCACTGACTTCATTTCTCCACATCCTCCTTAACACTGAGGTAGGTAAGTCAGGTAATGATCTCACCCGAGATCACTCTGAGCTCAGAGGGGACAGTAGCTCAGGGGGCGGGACAGGGAGAGGAGCTGGGGGATGCTCAGGAAGGAACACTGGTCCCTGCACCCCAGGTAAGCTTTACCCCCAGTTTACAGAGGAAATCGAGGCACCCAGAGTTTAGCTACTTTCTTCAATGTCATACAGCTAGTAAGCTGGGGAGTCCTTTCAGTCAAAACTGAACTTTGACTCTTGCCAAGGTTGATAAACAGTCCAAATAAGAAAAGATGCAGGTTCGAGGTGGTTTTTCGATAGGGAAGGATGTATTTAATACATACTCTGTAGTTCCAACCTAGGGCCAGCACCACCCTCCTCGGGTGTATCTGGAAACACGTGGGCACATCTCTGATGCTCCAATGAAGGGGAGGGGTTGTGCTTATGACATTTTGTGCCCAGAGGTCATGAATGCTACATCTACATACAATGCTTAAGACAGTGCCACATACCTTAATGTCATCTACCCTAAAATGCAAAGTTATCCTGGTGAGGAACACTATCAGCCCTGCAGAAATTCGTAAGGTAAAAGAATTATTTGGCATGAAGTCAGAGTCTTAGATGAAGTGACTTGTCAAAAAGG
>NW_006921624.1:14025040-14026867 GCF_000298275.1 Orycteropus afer afer
TTGAATTCTCTTCTATAAACATCTCTTCTTCCAAATCCCTGTATTTTGAGTGAGCTAAGTGGTTGTCTGGGAGCTCTGGTGGCACAGTGCCTAAGGCATGTGATTGCTAACCAGAAGGCTAGCAGTTCAAACCCACCAGCCACTCCTTGGAAGGTTGGGCAATCTACTTCCGTAGTGATACCACCTCGGAAACCCAAGGAGGATTTGCTATGAGTTGGATCCGACTCCACAGCAGTGGGTTTGGTTTTTTTGGTTTTTAAGTGGTGGTACTTGGGGTGGAAAGACGTAAAGGTATTTGCTGCATAACCAATGAATAAGAATAACGTGGTCCAGACCTGGCTCAGATGTCTGACCCACAATGCAAGCAGCTCTCTGTTTTCAGAGAACTATTAATGGAGTGCTCACTGAAGGTTGGGCAATCTACTTCTGTAGTGATACTGCCTCGGAAACCCAAGGAGGGGTCGCTATGAGTCGGGTCCGAATCCACGGCACATAACAACAACAACAACACTGAGTATACAGACATTGGAGTTGTTCTGAGATTGTTAGACCCCAAACCAAAGAATGGGACATCTATGGTCCAATGGCTAGGAT
Source organism: Orycteropus afer afer (assembly GCF_000298275.1). Taxonomy (NCBI): domain Eukaryota; kingdom Metazoa; phylum Chordata; class Mammalia; order Tubulidentata; family Orycteropodidae; genus Orycteropus; species Orycteropus afer. The sequence continues at coordinate 14,025,635 of NW_006921624.1, forward strand.
TCAGAAAATATTTAACTACACAAAATAATTCTTTGAAAGATACCTTTTATAACAGAATTCGCTCTGTAGTAAATGTATAATAAAGGGAAAAAAAGAAAAAAGTTTATGTTTTGGAATACCCACTGGGGACTTTTCTCAGTTACCTTGGCCTAAAGGAGACCTCCTTCAAGTAACCAATGAAAAAAAGTCTCACCATTATTTCCTAATAATTTCTCTGAATCTTGACACAATAGTCTTGCTTTGGGGTAACATGAAGGATGCAAACACCAAAGCAAATGGAAGACATTTTCCAACAAGGCAGATGTTCAGCTTTGAGCTTCCTGATTCAGTTAGCATTCCAAGTGAATGGAACAGGGAAGAGGTAAAATCTTCTTTACTGTACAACCATCAGCATAACTGTGGCCTGCTGCTTGAGCTCCCACTCAGGGCAGAGGAGAGGCCCCCAGCTCTGTCCAGGCATCGTTTAACGAGTATGTGCTCAGATGTGCCTCTCTGCTTGAGGGCTTCCAGAACAGTCCAGCCACCTTGCTCTCTGGGTAACATGGAGTCCTTCCTGAAGCATATACCATGTGACAGAAGCCAAGTTTCAAGAATTAAAAATGGAGGGAGTCAGTCGATCCTGAGTGCTGTGAGGGATACAACAGGGCATTCAAACAAAGATTATAAAAACAATGTCTACACCATCACCTGGGGCTGGCCTGCAGTGGGGACTGACATGGAAATCCAATTCTACTGAGGGTTTACACATGGTAAGTGGCCAAAAACATGATAGAACAGAACACAACAATTCCTTTCTTTGGAGGCAAATGACTGTTAAGGGACAGCTTGAGGTTAGAATCCTTTGCCCACGGCCCTGCCTATTCAGCCATCCAGAGCTTGAAGGTCCTGTCATATGAGCAAGTAGCTATGAGCTGCCCATCAGAAGAAATGTCTAGGCCCATCACTTTGCCCTCATGGCCAGCCAGAGTCTTCAGTGGGGACCAGCCTGGGTGGGTCCAGATCTTGGCTGTATTATCATAGGCTCCAGTGAGCAAGAAGTTCCCATGGATGGCTGCAGGAGGAAAGAAGAGGATTATTTGGAGAATTCAAATATTCAAAGGAAAATAAGAGAGCAAAAGCACAAAACTCTGCTAGGACACACTACATCTTCTTCTCACTTATCCACATGGTTAGGTTCCAAAGACCAGGTCATAGGTGAAAACTGGCATTATGCAACAATGGAGGATGACTACA
>NW_006921624.1:14027147-14028382 GCF_000298275.1 Orycteropus afer afer
GCTGGGCTTCCATCAAAAGAGGACAACCAAAGGGAAACTTAGGGGAGGAAATGACCTTATTCAAGGTCTTTTCAATCTGTTCAAAATAGTATTAGATGCAGTGCTTAGAACTTCCATGGAGAAAAAAAAAGAAGCAATGCATTCATGGAAACCTTTCTGTTCTCGCCACGAGAGGCCTCCTGTGCCCTATCGCTGTCTAAAGGCCTGGCAGAGGGAGGACGTTATGATTTGCGCTTCGATAGACTCTAACTTCTCTCCTGTACCACATCCAAGCGGAGCTAAAGCTGGACCTGCACTCCATGGAAGAGCAATCTCAGTCTCTGTTTCGTCTGGTGATTAGGCTTAACACCGGGGGAAGCTTACGCTCAAACTTGACGCCAGTCACCAAGTTCTGATGGGCAGGGATGGTGTAGACGCAGCGCCGCTGCCGAAGATCCCACACTTTGCAGGTGTTGTCCCCACTACCAGTGGCGATGTGGTAGCTGTGGACCAGACACACCGCCAGAGTCAGAGAAACTGCTTTTTGACCAAGAACCCTCTCCACCCCTCATCCAGTGAGCTTATTTTACCCATTGGGGGAAAAATTTATTCCATAGATTTCCTTCAGGTGGCCTTCTAGGAACATGATACAGCGTCCAGTGCGCAGGTCCCAAACTCGACCAAATGCATCCAGTCCCCTGAGAAGATAATTTGTAAACAACACTTTTTTGAATCCAGTTTTCCAAGGAAACAAGCATATATAAGATGTGGGACCAATGACTGCCCCTTGCTATGTGGAAGAGGCCTTACCCAGTGCCAGCCAAAGAGCCGTCGTGATGGAAGGCAATATCATACACACCCATGCTGTGGCCCTCCTGATGCAGGATCTCCTCCTGCGCCTCCAGGTCCCACAAGCGCCAGGAGCGGTCATAGCTGAAAGGCACGTTAACCATGAACTCGCAGATACTCAACTTCTTACGATGTGTAAGGTTCCATAAATAGCTGTAGCTTAAGTTACGACTCTGGAACCATTCAAACAATCACACCAACAAGAGTTTTCTTGTGCCTCAACAACGAAGCCCTGTCTTAGGTTACAGCCAGGAAACCATGGGCTTCCCACAAGCCTATTCCAATGGCTCTTTTAAGGACAGACTTTGTCAATACTGGTCCAGCAAAGATTCTGTTGTCTACTTTCTCCCCTCAATCCATATTTATATCCCTTCATTCAGTGAGCATTTATACATTAAAAAAAAAAA
>NW_006921624.1:14028732-14030163 GCF_000298275.1 Orycteropus afer afer
ACTTTTAAGATATATCCAGTCCTCAGTATGTAAATCATAACTCAACTGTAAAGTTCTTTATCAGATTCTGGTCGTTAAAAGGGAGACTGATTTGCAGGCAGAGATGTGTAGCAAAAATAAAAAACAAACCAGTAACAACAACAAAGAAACACCTCTAATTTTTGTTAAGAAGAGAGAAAAAAGTGAAAATCCTACTTCTCCAGCAATTCAGAAAAAAAAAAGAAAAGAAAAAGAAAAAAAACCCAAACTCATTGCCATTGATTCATAGCAACCCCTCCTTGGGTTTTCTTCTGAGGTGGTATCTCTACAGAAGTAGATTGCCTAGTCTTTCTTCCGAGGAATGGCTGGTGGGTTTGAACTGCCAGCCTTCTGGTTAGTAGTCAAATGCCTTAGGTACTATGCCAACACAGCTCCCAAATCTCAGCCAATTAGTGACTTTGAAATTTCAGACTAACTGTATTTAAAAGCAAACACACTTAATTCTGTAACTATCATATACTCTTTTCTGATTCTAATTCAGTACATTCCAAGAGAATCCTACTTGAAGATCTCTGCTCTAAACACTGACCTCACAGATAGCTACAATGAGTTCAAAAGATGCCACAGGCCTGTGTGGATAGAATAACAATATGGCTTACCAGGTGGTGCCCAGGAAACGTCCTGAGGGATGCCACATTACTCGGGCCACACGCACTGTATGTCCTTCAATATCTGCTACTGGCTCATCGCTGAAAAAGAACCAAACACACGCAGTAAACAAACGATCTTAAAGTCATGCAAATACTGGCTGAATTTATTAGCTGTTGTGCATAGGTATACAGGGTTGTAGCCCCGTGCTGTAAGGCTGTAGCCCCGTGCTGTACAGGGTGTAGCCCCGTGCTGGACAGGGTTGTAGCCCTGTGCTGGACTGGGCTATAGCCCTGTGCTATACAGGTTGTAGCCCTGTGTTAGACAGGGTTGTAGCCCCATGCTGTACACAGTTGTAGCCCTGTGCTGTACAGGGTGTAGCTCCGTGCTATACAGGGTTTTCAGTGGCTGATTTTTTGGAAGATCACCACCTCTTTTCTCCAAGGAGCCTCTGGGGGGACCCAAACTTCTGGTTAGCAGCCAAGTGTGCTAACCATTTGCAATCCACCTAGGGCTTCCTCACTAGTCACCAGGTAAATAATAATTAGAACCTTGAGATACCATGACACACTCACTAGATCAGCCAAAACAATGAAGACTAACAAACCAAATTTTGGCAAGGATGTGAACACCAGAACTCTGGAAAAGTAAATGGTACAACCACGTGAACAATCATTTGGAAGTTTAAAAATGTTCAACAATATGATGTACCCTATGATCTAGCAATTGCTGGATTAATAATACTAATAAATACTCCTAAGTATTTATTCAAGAGAAAGAAAAATGCACACACAGACACACACA
>NW_006921624.1:14030263-14046846 GCF_000298275.1 Orycteropus afer afer
ATCGCTGAAAAAGAACCAAACACACGCAGTAAACAAACGATCTTAAAGTCATGCAAATACTGGCTGAATTTATTAGCTGTTGTGCATAGGTATACCCATTCTGTACAATTTGAGAGACAGGTAGTTAAATCTGTAGTTTGTTACAACTAGGGCTAACAATGATGTAGTCACTTCCCAAGGTTATAAAAAATTAGTGCTATTTCATGTGCCCAAAGGGCAAAACTGCCCATAACACTTTGATAAAAACCGCTTTTCTACCTCAATTTACTATTAATAAACTGTTACTGCAAATGCCATTTAGGATTACAGGAGAATAAAAGACATTTTAATATGGTAAGTGGAACAGTCACTCTGCCCACAGTGGTTGGACTCTAGAAAGAAACCATACTCAGGTAGATGTGGGGATGCAAAATCCACACAACCCTGGTGCAAGTGCATTATGGATGACCCATTCTCAAACTTCAGTCTGTTCAAGGATGCAAACGGAAAAACAAACTCTTAAACAGATGGCAGCTTAGTCTTCTCTCAGCGGCCATTAAATTCTGCTACCCAGCAACCACAGAAAGAAGATCTGAAACACCAGTGAAAGGAAACAAACAAGAACCCTGAAGAGGGCAATTAAAAAGGGAACTGTGTCAATGTGCATACACAGAACTAACCAAAGCCCTAGGGGGATAAATACTGCTAAGTACTAACAAAGCCAATTAAAACTCGCAGTGCTCATAGGTAAGATCCTGTCTGGCAGAGAGCAGAGACACTAATTAGCTCTTTAAAAAATCCTGGGAAAAAAAGTCTTCCTGTGCTTTTCCAAAGAAAGAAAACTAAGCAAATGAATTCAGGTATCTTTTAGCCAAAAAGGTATCTTTTAGTCAAAATTTTGAGGAAATTAATCATAAACACATAAAAGAATCTGCTGGCTGTCATTGGAAAAAAGAGTCCAGGAAAAGGAGGCTGCTATTGGGAGGACACGCCCCTTCCTTGGCGACACTGCCAGACAGAGCCTCACTCGCCTCTCTCCTGTGGCTACCTGCTAAGAACCAACAAGCTACCAAGAGCAGTATCTTTGGTCCATCTACTCAATGGTCCATTTCTCCCACATCAATCTATTGTGTTAAGAGGAGAGATGGATCTTCACAGGAAGAATGAGTTGTACACAGTAGCCACACATTGAGGGCAGAAATCAATTAACAAGTGAGAAAAATCTAGCACAATTTCTCTTGTGAGAAAAAGGTCTAAAACAGAAATCCTCCATTCTACCTTCACATTAAGTTACCTTGACTCTTAGAGCATTTCTTTGGTTAAATGTTCTATTTTCACTTCCCGAGGGCCAACAGACACAATGATTGACTTTAGCGATCACAATACGGCAGCAGAATAGTTAAGTACCTGTCAAGGCTCCAAAGCTTCACAGAGCCATCAGCAGCACAAGAGGCCAGGTTGACATCTTTTTGGTCCAAGGAGATTGTGGATTTGGGATGGAACACAATTGCTCCTACGTTTGTGTTATGGCCTAAAAGAGGGTGAGAGATGAAAGCTAAAGGGTTCCTGCTCCCTTATATTGTCGATGCCCTCGGGTTGATTTTTGTCTCATAGTGGCCCTGTGTAACGCAGCACTGCCCACAGGGTTCTGGGGGCTGTACGCTGCATGGGAGTAGACCCCCAGGTGTTTCTCTCATGGAGCTGCTGGGTGAGTGTGCACTGCCAATCTCCCAATTAGCAGCTGAACGCTTAGTCCCCCGCACCCCGTTATAACCTGTGTGCAAACACAGAGCATGGTGAACGGTACAGATAAACATGTCTCAGGGAACATGCAGATATACAATGGTAAAGTCACAATTTAACTATTAGAAAGAACTATTTAAATTTAAATAAAATTGTAAATGTATAGAACAAAACATTTGCCATTTCAACAGTTTTTCACAAGTATAATTCAGTAATATCATTATGTTCATCCCACTGTTCAAACATCACCATTACCTGTTTCCAAATTTTTCCATCACCCTCAAGAGCAGCTCAGTGACCCCTAAGCAATGAGTTCTCTTTTCCCCTCCCTTCCAGCCCGTCTCTGGCAACCACTAATGAACTTTGGTATCATACACCTGCCTGTTCTAGGTATTTCATATAATTGGGATCCTACTATATTTGTCCTTTGGTGACTGACTGACTTCACTCAGCATGATGTTTTCAAGATTCATCCGTGTATTCATACACATATGCTATAGCATGTATCAGGACTTCAACTCTCTGTATGGTTTTATGTAGCACATTTTCTTTATCCATCCACATGTCGATGGACATTTAGGTTGCTTCCACCTTTGGCTGCTATGAATAGTACCGCAATGAACACTGGTCTACAAGTACCTGTCTGTGTTCTCGCTTTCAATTCTTGGGGGTATATTCCTAGGAATGAAATTGCTGGATCACCCATGTTGAAGTTTTTTGAGAACTGTCAGACTGTTTCCCACAGTGGCCTCACCCTTTACAATCCCACCAGCAATGGATGAGGGTTCCTCACCCTTTACAATCCCACCAGCAATGGATGAGGGTTCCAACTTCTCCACATCCTGTCAACACCTATTATTTTCTGGAATCTTCCAATTAGAGCCATTGTCTCAGTTTTCTAGTGCTGCTCCAAGGGAAATACCACAACTGGGTGGCTTTAAAGAACAGAAATGGATTTTCTCAGTTTAGGAGGCTAGACGTCTGAATTCAGGGCGCTGCCAACAGGGACGGCTGCTGTCAGCTCTAGGGCAATAGCCGTCTCAGCTTCTGTAGCCCCAATGTTCCTTGGTCATCTTCATGTGGCATCTATTGTCCCCATTCAGCTTCTGTTCTCTGTGTCCACGCTGTTACTTGTATTTCAGATTAGGTTTGGGACACACCCTACACTGATATGGCCTCATTAACATAACAGAGAAAACCCTATTTCCCAATAGGATTATATGCAAGTATAAGGGTCAGGACTCCAACACTTCTTTTGGGGGGGACACAATTCAATCCACAGCACGCAGTTTAGTTGGCGTGAAGTGGTACCTCACTATGGCTTTGGTTTGCATTTTCCTAATGATGTCGACTATCTTTTTATGTTATTGCTGGCCATGTAGATTTCTTCTTCAATGAAATGTCTATTCAAGTCTTTTGCTTATTTTTTGATTAGATTTCTGTCTTTTTGTTGTTAAGTTGGAGGAGTTCTTATATTAAACTCTTATCAGATATATGGTTCCCTAAAATTTTCTCCCAATCTGTAGGCTGTCTCTTCACTTTGTTGATAAATCTTTTGATGATCAAAAAGTTTTTAACTTTATTTTGATAAGGTCCAATTTATCTATTTTGTCATTTGTTGCTCAAACTTTCATTGTTATATCTAAGAACCTATTGTTAGGAACTAGGTCCTGAAGCATGACTGTTTTCTTCTAAGTTTTTTTTGTTTTAGTTCTTACATTTAGGTCCCTGATCCACTCTGAGTTAGTTTTCATATATGTTATGAGGTATTGGTTTAGGTTCATTCTTTAGCTTGTGGAAATACAGTTGCCCTTGCATTATTTACTAGACTATTCTTCTCATAGGAGCTCTGGTGGTGTAGTGCCCAAGGCATCTGACTGCTAACCAGAAGGTTGGCAGCTGAAACCCACCAGACACTCCTTGGAAGGAAGATTGGGTAATGTATCTCTGTAGAGACACCGCCTCAGAAACCGAAGGAGAGGTCGCTATGAGTCAGGATTGACTCGACAACAGTGAGTTTGGGTTGTTTTTTTTTTTTGGTATTCTTCTCATACTGGGTGGATTTAGCACCCTTGTTGAAAATCCACTGACCACAGATGTACAGGTTTATTTCTGGACTCTCAGTTCTGCTCAACTTCTATACATGTCTTTAAAGAATAACTCAAAGAGTCATCCATGTATTCATTCATACATGTTGTAGCATGTATGAGGACTTCAACTCTCTCTTTGTGGCTGACTAATATCCCACATTTTCTTTATCCATTCACATGCCTGTTATTATACCAGCACCAGACTGATTTGCATTACTGTAGTTTTACAGTATGTTTTGAGATTGGGAAGTATGCATCCTCCTCCGTTTTTCATGACTGCTTTCTTTGGGGCTCCTTGCAGTCCCACATAAATTTGAGGACTGGTCTTTCCATTTCTGCAAAGAGGGCTGTTAGAATTCTGGTGCAGACTGTGTTCAATCTGTAGATGGCTTTAGGTAGTTCTGACATGTCGACAATATTAGGTCTTCCAATTTTTGAGTAGATTACATTTTAAGAAAAGCAAAAACAAAAAGCTTTGTGTTTCTGTTTTACAGCCTATAAAATGTCAGAGCTGGGTTGGACACAGGAGAAAAGCAGTGTATAAAATCACTATATTCCAGCTCCTGGTCAGAAAACAAGAAATCAAGGGTTAATCTCTTGTGTGTCAGGGAAGGAGCACCTGGAAAACCTTCTGTAGGGACACAGTGCAGGAGGTTTTATTGCTGAATACAAGCCACACCGGGACCATTAAAATTAAAACAAGATTCTAACTCACCTCGAAGAGTGTGAAGGAGGTTGCAATCAGGAACAGACCAGAGCTTGCAAAGCCCACTCCTATCAAATACAAAGGAAAGCATCTCAGCCAGGGTGGGTCTGGGAAGGAAAAGGTACCTTGGTAACATTACTAAAGGACGATCTCTTCTCACGCCCAATAAACTTTACAGCGGCAGACAGAAAAATAAAGACAAAAGGGCTTTAATCTGAAGGGTTGCAGAAGAAAGAGTTATAGCCAGGTCTCACGTAACCAGAGGCTTCTAGTAGGCTATAACTAATACAGTACAAGTTACTATTTCCCTTCACTTTTGGATCAGTTTGTAAGGGGAGGAAGCACAAATTAAACTCTAATATTAATAATGATACTACCACCTTGAACATGAAATGCACTTTACTCCTTGAAAGTATTTAAGTATTATTGTTAAAAAATTTTTATTTTGGAAAACTTTTTTATTTTTTTAATTTTTATTGTGATTTGGATGAAAGGTTACAGTATTTTGGAAAACTTTCAGCAAATTATCTTTGTACCCATTATCTCAATGATCTTTGTAACAGACTTGAGGTAGGTAAGGCAGGAATTATCATTTCTGTTTTATAGTTAACTGAAGCTTGAAAAGCTAGAGAGATCTGTATACTTCCTTATCGTTCTCCTGAACCACAGTCCCAACTTCTGCCTAGTCAAGTGGTTCCTGTGCATGTTAAGTTTCTTTTCTCATGCTATGACTACTTCCACAAACGATATAAAACAAAATAATATATCAAAACTACTGCATCCTAAGTTTATGCATATGGGGTGGTAAGCAGAAAACAAAATGAAGAGTAAAACAATAATTAACATTTGTTGAGTCTTTACTACACACCAGGAACTATCAAAGCAAAATGCTTTACAAACATTGTTCTATCCTGCTTTATGTGAGGAAAGTGAACATTACCTAAGTATCCTGCACTAGTAACATAACTAAAAAAGGAAAGCTGTATTGAGGTGTGGATACTAGTTGGTCCATAAGCTCACTGTCTGATTGGCTCCAAAACACTAGTAACAACATGCCCTGGATCTCTGGGGCCCCTTGCAAAGAGCAAGCAATACTAAGCAAAGCCTATATTCTATAATACAATGGGCACAGCACTAGCTGGTCTTCTCAATCAAGTCTGGTGTGATCCTAAGAAGCAGAGGAAGAAGAAATAGACATCTCAGAATAAGGTTAGTTTTTTTAAAAAAATCTGTCTTCCACCTAAGAAAAAAATGTCACCGTAAAATGGAACTTACCAACAAGCTGTAGCCAGCATTTTAGAATTGGGACTAAAGTGACAATAGGAGATAGGCCGGTCATCCCCAATCTGACTGCAGAAATTATTCAAAGACTAAAATATAAAATAAACAAAACAGTGATCATTAATAGGCTAATACAAGGGTTACTTGGCCTTTTTACCACAAATAAGGCAACTTTTTAGTTTCAACTGATCCCAAGATTTTTAATCCTTTTCTCTCTCCACTTTGCCAGGAGGCACTTATACTGATGCTCTGGCAAATAAATGGAGTCCAGGCCCCTCTGGACTCCTCCCACTGGGTCTTACAGGTCTTGGTATCCTAGCTTCACATCTAAACACAGACAGGAAATCATGGCGAGATCTAATGCCCGACTCTGACGTAATGAGGGAGAATAAAAGAGAAGGAAGGACCACAGGTCTCTGCTGAGTAGGAAGCAGGTTCCTGCCACCTTAACCAACAGGTCCTCCCAACAGCACAGCTCGAGCAGGGCGGAACAGGTCCAGCCACCTCTACTCTGTCACAGGAGGTCAGCGTGAGCGGAACCAACCTGATGGCAATGGGTTTGGTTTTATCTTCTGTTACATTCAGAGGTGAGCCAAAGCAGAAAATCTAGCAAATATTAAAAATCTTTAAGCTATTGAATAATTGCCAAAAATGTCTCACCCGAAGAGATTTGTGCAGCTCTTGCATCTGAGAGGTCCTGGTTGTCTCAGGAATCTCTTTATGGAGACGAGCCTCTTCCAAGCGTTTCATTGCCCTATGACCCAGGAACAACATTACCACAAGCCAACGGGCTGTAACCAAGCACCTACACGTCATCACTACCACTGGATTGATTTAACCATCACACTCATACAAAACAGATCCTCAGTCCCTGAGAGGGAACAAGAGCAAATAAACTTCACTTCTTCTTCTGCTGGCTCTCTTACCTGGGCAGTGAGTAATTAGCAATCCATAGTCTAGCAACCTTTAGGCTGTTTGGCCCTTCATGGTACCAGGTTTGCTGATACTGAAAGGCAATTTAAGAACAGAAATTAAGATCGGAAACATTTTTGTTCCCTTGCTATTCTAACTGCTCAGAAAGGTGGATGAGCACAGTGAGAGGATGAACACAAGCAGATCTGTTCTCTATAAAGTCGCAGTAGATAGTTTCTGGTTCCTTGTTAAAAGTCAAACTAGGAAAGCTATGGTTTTTTCCTGCATGGAAACCTTGTTTACTTCCATTCACGCCTACAGAAATTGTACACGACTGCCACCAACTAGTCCTGGATGGCAGAGTCTTCAAGGACGTTTTCCTTCTCTTCCCAGCAAAGCAAAGCACTTAGAACAAACAGAAAGAACTAGTCTCTCATTGCCCTCATGCTTACATTATGAAACCAAAGGCATATTTTACCTCTTCTTTGGACTTCTTAGATTTTTCATCATCTTTTTTGGTCTTTTTTAAGGCATCAGTACCAACCACTGAAAGAATATTTCTTAATCTGTAATGAAACAGATGAGAATTTACACAGTAAGATGAGACTGTAAAAAAGTCTAACAAAGGCACAAGCCCTTCCTACCATCTCTCACTACTTAAGCTCCTATCAATGTTCTTTAAGAATCAAGTTGTTACGCCTAAACTTCTTAGGCGTATGCTGACACACTGTGAAAATGAACCAATGTCACTGAACATGTAGAAATTGTTAAATGGGAGCCCAATTTGCTGTCTAAACTTTCACTGAAGACACAATGAACTATTATTAAAAAAAAAAAAAAAAGTAAATTAACAGGGAATCATACCTACCTACTCCTTACTTAAGGATCATCTCGTTATCTGACATTTCACAGTTAGGGCAATAGTAAAAGATCTATCATCCAACTATTTTTTGCATTAATGATGTATGTCTGGCAGTAATGAACACTGAGGTGCGAGGCAAGAGTGATGCTGGCAGTGATGTTTAAGGTTATGTGTTAACTTGGTTGAATCATGATTCTCAGGGGTTTGGCACTTATGTTGGGAGCTCTGGTGGCATAGTGCCTAAAGTATTTGCTAACCAGAAGGCTGGCGGTTCAAACCCACCAGACACTCCTCGGAAGGAAGGTTGGGCAATCTACTCCCGTAGCGATACTGCCCCGGAAACCCAAGGAGGGGTTGCTATGAGTCGGATTCGACTCATGGCAGTGAGCAAGTGAATGAGTATTGGCACTTACGTAATGATGTACTCACCTTTCCATTTTTGCTTAATGCCATTTTTCACTAAACAACCTGATCTTTGGAACCCACCATGTTGAAAAGTGAGAAGTGGATGTATAATACATGCAGCAAGTATGATAATGGAGGTAAGCACAGACTACCAAGGGGGAATACAGAAAAGGCACCTAACTTAGGCTTGCAGGACCAGGGAAAGCTTTACAGAGGAGGTACCACATTGGGTCCTCAATTAGTCAGGTCAAGGGGATGAGAATGGGCAATGATAGTCTAGGCACAGTGTTCAACAAATGGAAATGTCTAAAAGCAAGAAAAACATGTTGAGCTTGGAATCGCAAACAGTTCAGTACAGAGTGTAAGCCTTATCCTGGTGCAGGAAACGGCTGGAAACATAAGTAGGGCCAGGCCAGAAATGGCTCCTCATGTCACAGTAAGGAGAGTTTACATTCAAGAAAGATCTCTGGTCAAAGTACGGAAAATAGATTTAAGACAAAGACTGAAGGCAGGGAAACTAGACAATCTTCTGAGTCCTAATGGCAGACCTGAATAAGATAATGGCAATGGGGTTTAGGGATATAAGGATTCATCAATAAATAAGATAGACTTTTCTGGTGGAGAAGACAATTAACAAGAAAAAGTGTAGGGATTAGGAAAGGCTTCTTTGAGGAAGTGGCATTTATGCTGAAATCGAAAGAAAATATCTGAAGAAAATTCAGAAAATATCTGAAGAGGAAAAAGAACTGAGTGAAAAGACAGAAAATAGCTTGCGTATTCCAGGAAGACCACTGTGGCCAGAGTCTGGTGAACTGGGGAGGAGTGGCACAGGGTAAAGCTGGAGACCTTGTAGACCGTGATGAGTTTTTTACTCCAAGAACAATGAGAAAACACTGAAGGATTTTAAGCAGGTGAGTAGCACAACAACAGGTTTGGGGCTATTAAAACAGTCTAAGTACAAAGGCAACAGAAGCAGAGAAGAGGACAAATCGGAGGTACGCTTCAGAAGGTGCCAAAAAAACCAAACTCACTGCCGTCGAGTCAGATCCAACTCATAGTGACCCCTGCTTGGGTTTCCGAGGTGATATCACTACGGAAGTAGATTGCCCAACCTTCCTTCTAAGAAGTGGCTGTTGGGTTTGAACCACCAGCCTTCTGGTTAGCAGTCAAATGCCTCAGGAGAGGAGACTACCAGGTTTGCTGGTCCGAGAGAGCCTGGTAGAACCACTGAGACTATGGCCCCTAGCAGCCCTTCAGGTCTGGAACTGAACCCACACCTGTTGCTTCCAGCCAAACAAAAGACAGGCATAAGAGTTGAAGATTTACCTGAGGTAGATATACTCCTTGGAGAGAACAATCATGGGAGAAAGAAGGGCTGTTCATGCACAAGGAGACAGCTCAGGGGGCAGGAGTACATGGAGGGATGGACACAGGGAAGAAGTAACCAGTGGGAGGAAGTGGGAGGGGAGCTGTTGCATTCTTGGAAATTTAGTCAATGTTATGAGACAAAGTATATGTGAACTGCTGTGTGGAAAGTGAATTTGCTCTGTTAATTTTCACTCAAATCACAATTAAAAAAAAAAGAGAACAGACTAAATTTTGCTGATGAATCATAATGGAAGTGAGGAAGATTTTCAGCTAAGAACTATGTGAACGGTAAGACCGTTTGTTAGAACAGGAGAAGGGTGGGGAACAGATGAGTTCAATTTAGATGTGTTAAGTTTGAGGTGCCTTTGGGACACCTAGGCTTACAGAGATTTGGGAGCCATCAGAAGATACTAGTTAATGATCCTATGGGAGTGGATCTGATTGCCCAGGGTGAGTATAGGATGAAGGGAAAGAACTACAGCATATAAAAGTTAACCCACTTCCATCAAGTTGATTCCGACTCATAGCGACCTTATAGGACAGTACAGAACTGTCCCATAAGGTTTCCAAGGCTGTAAATACTTATGGAAGCAACTGCTTCATATTTCTCCTGCAGAGCAGCTAGTGAGCTTGAACTACTGACCTTTTCGTCAGCAGCCCACAGCCCCACCAGAGCTACACAAAGATGAAGTAGGGAAAAAAGAGGCCTAGAAGGCAAGTGAGAAGAATTAGCCAGAGAAAGAAGGAAAATCAGGAAGATGTGATCTTATGAGACTCAAGGAGAGAGAGTATTTCTAGGAGGGAGTGGCTGGCATTGTACTAGGGATGTATCTAGTAAAGCTGGGTTGGTGACCTTGATAAAAAGCAGTACCAATGCTGCAGGGTGACTTGAGGACAACTACCAACAACAGAAGGAGCTCTGGTGGCTTAGTGCCTAAGGCACTTGACTGCTAACCAGAAGGCTGGTGGTTCAAACCCACCAGCCTCTCCTTGGAAGGAAGGTTGGGCAATCTCCTTCCATAGTGATACCGCCTCAGAAACCCAAGGAAGGGTTGCTATGAGTCAGGTCCGACTTGACGGCACATAACAACACCACCACCACCAACAGGGCTCAATCAGTTTGCAGTGGGTGGAAGAGTCAATGTAAACAACTCTCTGAAGATGAAGCAGAGAAATGGGACAGTGGGTAGTGATGAATGTGGAGACAACAGGGTTCTCATAATTTCATGGGACTGAGCCTGCCAATCACTTCTCAATGACAAGAAATACATTTGATGGCTAAATATTCAAAGCTCAACCACAAATGTTGACCCAATTCCAAGCTCCATGTCTGTGTGTGTGTGTATGGAGGGTGGGGAACAAAGCATGTTAGCATCCTATTCACGGTTTACAAAAAAAATTACTAGTGGCATAAAAATTGGCCTAAGACTCAGATTATGGGCTAAACTCTATAAACACAACCTAACATGGTAAACGTATCACCTAAAGTTTCAGCTATAAAGACCAATAAATCTTGAACTAGAACGTTGTGATTAAGAAAACCAAACTAAACCAGAGTAAACATTTAGGGAGGGCACCTTTCTCTTCTTTCAGCAGGGCCCTCTCCAAAAAGCGTGATGGGCTCCCCCAAGGCTCTCAGGCAAGCCTTGACCTCCGAGTCATCCGTGGAAACATTGATTTGCCGGGCTCGCTTCCTTCTCTCAAACTCGGCCAGCACTTCTGCCTGTCGCTCACTGATGTGCTCTTCAATCTCAAACACTTCTCCTATGAAAACAGCAGGCAACATCAGTAAAATCACCAGATCCTGAAATAGCAAGAGAATTTCTAATAACTGGTGTCTGTGTATGTCCTTGAGAAAGGCAAGTTTCTAGTCTATTATGCACTTTGTAGATATAGTTTACAGTTTATTAAATTATGCCAAATACATAAAACTAAATGATACACCTTTAAAAGGCAAGAAAATGGTTCAAGCCATCTGGCAACCTTATACCTAATATAAACATATAACCTAGATGGGATCAGAAAGCAGGGGTACAGAACATCTCTAGCTAATGAAACAACCAGGCCTTTTATCAAGGCCTGGTTTTATCAAAATAGAAACATTTTAACAATTGTCAAAGCTACTCTGTAAAACAGGAGCTCTGGTGGTGTAGTACCTAAGGCACTTGACTGCTAACCAGAGGGTTGGTGGTTCAAACCCAGCGGCCACTCCTTGGAAGGAAGACTGGGCAATCTACTTCTGTAGGGATACCACCTCAGAACCCAAGGAGTTGCTATGAGTCGGATCAGACTTGAGGGCAGTGAGTTTGGTTTTTGGTTTTTACACTCTAAAACAGTCTCAGTACAGGGGCATTTACAAATGGAACTAGTAAAGTGGACCTAATTACCATGAAGAAGAGATTTCCAGGATTTTAAGGAAGCTCTGGTGGCGCAATGCCTAAGGCATTTGACTGCTAACCAGCCACTCCTTGGAAGGAAGGTTGGGCAATCTACTTCCATAGTGATCCCGCCTGGGACACCCAAGGAGAGGTTGCTATGACTCGAATCGACTCAATGGCAGTGACTTTGGTTTGTTTTTTTAAGGCTTTTTAAACTTAATAATAATTTTAGCACCCAAACCATGTATGAACATTTAGATGAAAAATAAGAGGTACAGTGGTGATACAGTTATGTTTAAACACAGCATAAAAGGTTAATGGGAGGGTCAACAAGAAACTTTCTGCAGAGGAATCTTCATTTTATATCCTTCTGTACCACTGGAATTTCCATGACAAATGTGTATTTTTATTCAAAAAATACAGTGGATTCCTAGTTACTGACATGGAAAGATATCCTCAATAGATAATAAAGAGTGAAAAATGCAGGTTACAAAACTGTTTGTATATCATGGTTCATTTATGGG
Organism: Orycteropus afer afer; assembly: GCF_000298275.1. Classification (NCBI taxonomy): domain Eukaryota; kingdom Metazoa; phylum Chordata; class Mammalia; order Tubulidentata; family Orycteropodidae; genus Orycteropus; species Orycteropus afer. The sequence goes on from NW_006921624.1 coordinate 14,042,512, forward strand.
GAAAAAAAACCTGTATATTTTTATAGCTGTATTAAAATTTTCAGAGAGACACCCAGTTGCCGTAGAATTGATTCAGAATCATGTCGACCCCATGTGTGTCAGAGTAGAACTGATATTCTGGAAGCAGACTGCCAGGCCTTTCTTCAAAGGAGCCTCTGGGTGGATAGAAACCCAATTATTAAGGACCGTAGGATTTTCTACTTCACACATTTCTGTATCATTTGTTTATTTTCTAGAAAGCCATTACTTTTATACTTCAAAAATATAGATTTCATTTTGGGTAAAAAAATATTAGAAAACTAAAAAAGAAGAAAAATTATGAAACATCATGAACCACACAGAGTTGCTCTAAACCAATGCCAGAACTAGGCTGCAGAAGACAAAAAGAATCAACTTGAGCCCAAGTACACACTTGAGTAAATTTATTATTAAAATTCCTAACAATTTTGGGTACATAAGACAAAGTACGGTCTTATGGACCCAAGTTTAAGAACTGAAAACTTTCGACACTACGAGATTAGTGACATCTAAGTCTGGGAAGGTATTCACTACAGAAAATCTGAGCATCTAAGGTGCAGACAGACTCAAACTGCATCTTACCAGAGGTTATGTTAATATTTCCTGCTTCGATTCCTGCTTTAAGTCCCTCTTTCCCCAAAATTCCAGACTCTCCTTTGGCCAGACGTTCCCTCTCCTTCTCTTCCAAACTTCCATAATAGATGTGGGGTTTCTTTACAACAGGAGCGACTAAGTCATCAGGTGCCTTAGAGGTTTTAGTTGCCTGCTAAACCAAAGAATTAGATTAACCAAAGTCTTCATCTTAATTTACCAGGCTTCTCCAAAGAAGAAGCATATAACCTAGATGGGATCAGAAAGCAGGGGTACAGAACATCTCTAGCTAATGAAATTACCAGGCCTTTTATTAAGACCTCAATCCTGAGCTTCAGTCCTATTTCCTCCCCAAATTACAGGACAAACTGGACACCTCTTAAGATGTTCTTCCTTGATTTGATGGGTCTTTTAGTCCCTCAATCACTTAAGTTTTGCATGCAATAGGATAAAACTAGTGAATTTCTCTTGGCTTTACTTTGAAACTTGTTAACTTCATTAAGTTTGGAACACCCATTCTCCTTGAGTTTTATTAACTTCCTCGGATCACTGTTCATCGAAGTACCAAGGAATTACTTGAAATATTTTGAATGAAAGGTTGGGTGTTTGAATGAAATAACCAACCTGGTGCTAACCAGAAGCAAAGTAAAGTTTCTGTTCTATATGTTTCAATTTTTTTTCAGGCGTGAGACAGTAAATATGAAGTTAAGAGGCCTCACTCTAAGTCCCAGGTCTGACACAGACACAGATCTTAACCAAGACACTTCCCTCTTTCAGGTCTCTGTTTTTGGACCAGTCCGTGGAAGCGTTTACAGTTTCTGTAGTGAGAACTACAGGACTGTAATGAGGCAGGTGCAAATGAACTAAATAAAGCACATGAAAGAGCTTAGGAACCAAGAAAACGCTGCTCATCTCTTTAAGAGAAGAAAGAGTCCTGCAGCCTCCCGCCTCATCCCTCCACCGCCTTAGCCCATTTCCCAACAGCCCCATACTGCAGTAACCACTCCGCGCTCCCTGCCAGTCAGCAGAGATCCCTCGCTCTGTACCGTGGAGGAGGGTCGTGAGGAGGCCATGCTGGGCTCCGAAGCCGCGAAACCCACAGCCCGAGTTCTACGTTCAGAGAGCCCACAGCACGCCCAGCTAAACGGAACTGCGTCACCGAGCGGAACTGGGCCCAGAACCGGCGCAGTTACCGGGGTGGCGCAGGGCATGATGGGAATCGTAGTAGGAAAGGTTCTGGTCACGTCGGGAGGCATGATCCGTGCAGCCTCCGAGTAGAGCACGCGAGAAACCAGAGTCTGTGGGGTGAGAGGCTCAGAGACGTCTGGGTAATGTAGTCCACTAGGCTTAGCAGTAGATTGGTGATGGGCGCCGAGGTTCCGGGAAGGGGCTGAGCTGAGCAGGCTTGAAAGGAGGTAGGTGTGTCGGGGCTAAACGTTAGAGGTAACTGTGGGCTTCCGGGGTCTACGAGAGGCTTTAATGTCGTCCTGGAGTGGGGACTCTTGTTGCCAATGGAACCGTCGCCCTGGGCCCCTGAGTGCCGGCGCCCTAGCTCAGGAGAAAGTGCGTGAGTTGTTCTCTGCTATCTGGAAGCCTTCCTAAAGGTTCCTTCTCGGTGAATCTGTGGGCGGTTTTGGGCAGCGGCGGGAGGTTAAGTTCCAAGAGCCCTCTAGCGCCAAAGTAAAATAAAGACATGGCCGACGAGCCATCGCCTGATTTGGTTTTAGTCCTCAGCTCGGTCTTTGAGAGATTCAGAGTGAGATGATGGATATGAGACTGCAGGTAAGCTGTACTCAAGCAACTCTCTGAACCGCCCTGTGCTTCGCTACGTACTGGGACGTCAGAGATAATACAGTGCAAAGTTTTTGTCCCCGCGTGGTGGCGGCAGCCGTAAAATACTGGTGTTTCCGGAGCTGGAGAATCGTAATGAGACTAAAAACCAGTTACTGTGGAGACGATCTGACTCATGGCGACCCCATGTGTGTCACTGTAGAGTCGTGCCCTATCGGGTTTTCAATGGCTGATTTTTCAGTAGGCTTGTCTTCTGAGACGCCCGTCCATATACTCCAACCTCCAGCCTTTGCGTGGGCATTTACCGAATGCCAAGTATGTGCCAGCAGGTTAATGTGCATTATGTGATTCAGTCACTACCAAAGGACGGATACTGGTGAGGAAACTAAGGCCTGGTAAGGGCTGAAGCTCATCGTTCACCGTCTGTGGCCGATCGGAGTAGTGTCAGTTTGCAGAAAAGAAAACGTCCCACTTTCTCTCTGTATTGATCCCCTCATCCTCCCTAATACTTTGGAACTGTGGCTTCTTACACCACTTGTTTACATCCCAATCTGGTAGAAGCGTGTATCTAATTTAGCACAAAGCAATTTGGATGTGTAATGTATTTTGTGTTGCTAATAACAGCCAGTCCCAAGCTTCATGGCAAAAGGAAACATGTCTTTGTTCACATACTTCACAGTCCCTACCTACACATAAAAATTTATATGTGCACACACTTTTTAAAGGGCTTTCACTTTCATCCTCACCCTGTGACTCATGTATGGTTATAGGGAGGCTGACGTAAGCCCAAATGGAATGGCTTGGTTGATTTCTTTATCTGGAAAATGAGGCTAATGTTGCCGGCTTTACAAGGTTTCTGTGAGGACTGAAGTAAGAATGTAAAGAATAGGAGTGGAAGAGCTCAGTACGATGCTCAAGGAAATTGCTCTCACTTTTCCTTATTGGGATTTCCCATTTCATTCAACAGACATTTATTTACTGACTGCGTGATAGAGATACACTCTACTGGATGCTGTGGAGACTGTAAAGATGGTGCCGTCAGTATCAACTGTGGGAGTTTTGCGTTCTTCTCAAAAATGTTTTTTTAAAGTCATTTATGTATTTATTTTATTAGCACAAGTGTTACCTTGGAGCCTTAGACTGTGGAGTGTTCCCCTGAACCTCTGTGCACTGTTCTCTGCCTGGAACCCTTTAAGCCCTTTCTGCCTGTCCTTCAGAACTAAGCCTTCATCTTTCAGGACTAAGCATCTCCTCTCGGAGGCCTTCCTCTGTCCCTGTCTGCCCCACGTGCCCCCCAGACTGGATTAGGTGCCCCTGTGATTCTGTTGCATTATCCTCCTCGGAGTTCTTAGTCTGTATTGTAATTTTCTGTTTTCTTGTCTGTTTTCCCCACAGACGGTGTCTTTTAACTCTAGCTTGGGCACAAGAAGTGTTTGTTGAATAAATGACTTACCCGTTTAGACCTGAGGAGAATCCAGTGAACTGGTGAGTTACAGTTTTTGTGATTTAGCAAATTTTAGCCTTTGGGAGTGATCAGAAATCTCTGACTATTCTCATACTGTGGATTTAACTTAATGGCTTAATCTACTCTCACTAACTATACTGAATTAAGATGTGATATTTTAACTTATTTTCTGATCTAGACTACTATTTCTTTGAAAGTGGCTGGTGCATGGCATTAAAGTGATTGTTGCCTATAATTGTCTCTTACCGGCAGCTTGCTATTTTAAGTTCTTGAAGAAAGAGTTTTTTGGAATTACAGAGTTGTGGATCTCTGTCCTGTAATAAAGATGTTCTTAATCATGCACCCAGAGACTTAAAAGTCTATGTGTGAATCCAGATTGGGAAAAAATATTTGGTAATAACATATCTGACAAGGGACTTATCTCTAGAATTTATAGAACACTCCAACACCTCAATAACAAAAAGACAAAC